>NC_048596.1:167025148-167694315 GCF_003668045.3 Cricetulus griseus
GAGAGAGAGAGAGAGAGAGAGGAGAGATGTACGAGTCGGTGTGAGTGCTCATGTATGTGCTCGTGCCATAACATGAGTGTGGTTGTCATAGGGGTCAGTTCTCTCCACCTTTACATGAGTACTGTGGATTGAACTCAGGCCACTAGGCTTGCATAACAAGTACTTTTTTCCATTGGGCTATCCTGCTGGACTTGCTAGCTGACCTGCCTGCCTGTTTGCCTGCCTTTCTTTCGTTCATGCATAGAGGTGTTTGCCTGCATATATGTATGCATACTACATTTGTGCTTGGTGCTGTGGAGGCCAGAAGATGGTGTCATATCCCTTGGAACTGGAGTTACAGATGATTGTGAGCTGACATGTGGGTGCTGGGAATAGAACCCCGGTCCTCTGCAAGAGCAACAAGTGCTCTTATGAGCCACCTCTCCAGATTTCATTAGCTATCTTGTTGCTGACCAGAGTGAGACCAAATTTCAGTGTAGTTTCCTGATAGCTCAAGATGTTAAGCTTTTTTTTTTCTTGTTTATTTCTTGGTCATTTGTACTTTTGGCAGGAATTATTGCTCAATTAATTTGCTCATTTATCAATTGAAATATATGTTATTATATGTTATGTGTGTGGTAGGTATACTTGCTATTGTACATGCATGTGGTTGTGTGGGCCAGAGGCAGATGTTGAGTGTCTCTGATTGCACTATACCTTTTATCTTTTAGTTGTTGAGACAGTCTCTCACAGAATCTGCAGCTCATTGATTTTGGTAGGCACAGTGGCAAATGAGCTTCAAGGATCTGTGGCTCTCCTCTTTCCCCGCCCCGATGCCACCATGTCCTGCCCTTTACATGGGTTCTGGGGATCTGAACACAGGTTCTCAGGCTGATGTGCTGAGTACTTAACTAACAGAACCATCTCCCCAGTCCTAGAGTTCTTTGTATCTTGCAGATCTTAATTGTCTGTTGGATGAATCACTGGCAAAGATTTTCTCCCTTCTCTTTTGTGCTTTGCTATGTAGAAATTTTAAATTTGTTTGGTTTCTCATTCTGTCAAGTAGAGAGTAGGTTTTTCCTTGTTTTCTTTTTCTTTTTGTAGGTATCATAGTAGACATAGCTTGTGGCACTCAGCATGTACTAGAAATCTTCCTCGTTTACTACCAATGTGGCCCTATAAACAAGGTTTTTTTGTGTTTTTTTTTTTTGTTTTTTTGTTTTTTTGTTTTTTTAAATCTCCACTTTACAAAGAAACGGGCAGAGGTCTGTGTGCTCTGAGTTCTCCAGTTAGTAGCTGGTAGAGCTGAGATTTGAATAGTGTCTAGTTTCCGAATCCTCATCTACACCACACTGGGAAACGTGCACTGTAGCAAGGTCAGTTAACTTGTCTTGATCTGCACTATTTTACAGTTAACTGGGTCAGACTTGCAGCTTTGTGTTTCTGAGATGTGCTACCATGATCTGATCATTGCTGTGCTCACATAGCTAACATGGAGACCTCCCTAGGATTCTATCTTCATCTGATCATTGCTGCTCTCACTTAACTAACACGGAGACCTCCCTAGGACTCTTAGGGTCATGTACCCTTTTTAATCTTCTGCTTTGAGTAAGTTGCCTGGTCTCTCAAGCCTCTTAGTGTCTCTTGTATCAGACCCCCTCCTACCCTTTTCTAGTCACCTTTAATTTGGGCTGTCTAAAGACTGCAAGGCTCCCTTTCCTAGTCACCTCTGTGTTAATTTGGGCTATCTAAAGATTACAAAGCTCCACACTGGATCTCTTGCCTTTGTGTTTTGCTTCTCTCAGCATGTTCTTTTGCCACTCTGGCCTTTGCTGACAGAAGAGCTTTTACTAGTATTTGACTCTGACTTGACTTTTGATGAAGTGTTGGTCTTTACTGTGTCCCTGCTCCTTGCCACTGATTGCCAGTACACCATCTCATTCATCAGCTTCTCTCTTAGTTTGGTCCATCCATGTCTCCCTGCTTCTCATGCCAGCCTTTTGCTGTCCTATTGTTTGCATGCCTAACTTCCCTGCAATACTCATCCCTCTGAATCTCTCCCCTTCAGTTTGAAGGACACTCCTCTCCTGCTAAAGGTTAGCTCTCAGTTTTTGACTCTCCAAATCTTTCCATTTGGTTGAATGCAGTTATAGCTTCAGTTTGAGTCACTCTGTTCATGGCTGTTGTGTTGGTGCACTTGGTGTCTCTTTGATGCCAAATCGCTGGAAGAGAAGAATGCTGCCTGTCCCTGTAGAGCACATGACACAATTTTTGACAACAGAAGGCCTGACATGCTAATTACAGAAGCATACATTGATGTTCCGACAATTTGCTTTTAATTTTGCATGTTGAACATGATTTATGTATTTGTCTTTGAGAGGCAGATTCATGTATAAGCATCTGTTTATATATACACATGCACACATATGCACATGTATATACATACCCATATATAGGAAGACCAGTTCTTACCATCTAGAAGTAATGTCAGAATCCTTTATTTTGCATGGTGTCCTCAAGGAAACAATGATTATTCCCTTTGATTAACTTCAAGCACAAAGAAATTCTACTTTGAGAACTGTATTGTTTTGCATGTGCTTTTTCCAATAATTAAGTTTCTCATTAATAACACATGTGAAGAATAGTCGAATTGTACAGAAATATTATAATGGACACTGGCTTTATACTCTTTCTCCCGCATCTCTCTAATAAGAGATGATTACAGCTTTATTGTAATGTAAACTATATAATTCATCCATTTAAACCATACAGTTAAAGGTTCTATATGATATATTCTTAGATTGTACAACCCTTGCTACTAAATTCTCATTTTAGAAAATTTCCATTCTTTTTGAAAGAAACCATATACTCACTCTTCATCTCTCCATAGTCTGTTTCATCTACCACCTTTCCCCAGCCCTGAGCAGTTACAAATGTGCCTTCTGTGTTTGTAGGTTTGCCTTTAAGGGCCATTTCATATTCTATGGATTGTACTTTAACCTCTGTCAATTACACTATTGTTTACAGTGCTCATTCAGGTTATAGGTTGTGCAAAGGCTTTATTTGCTTTTATACCTGAGTTCCATTATATGAAGAGATCCCTTTTATCTGTCATTAGTTGGCAAATACTTGGATTATTCTTTTCAGGTACCATGAATGTTGCTGCCGTAAACATTGAGAGGCAGATTTTTATGTGGACATTGTAATCGTTTATCTTCATCACACATTCTCTCTCTTTCTCTCTCTTCTTCTCCCTCTCCCTCTCCCCCCCTCTTCCTCCTTCCCCCCTCACACACACACCTTCATCCAGGAATCACACACACACACACATACACACACACACACACACACACACACACACACACACACACACACTTTCATCCAGGAGTGGAGTTGTTGTTTCACTCTGTGCTTAGGTTTCGCAGTAGTTGTCAAGCTCTCTCTAAGGTGAGTGTATCTTAAGAGGTCCAGCTTCTCTATGTTCTTGCTAACACTTGTCTGTTCATATTTTCTCTTTCATGTTTAATTTTCATAATCCCAACAACAAAAGAATGCCTTCTTGCTATTTTTAGTTGAAAAATCCACTTTTTTTTTTTTTTTTTTTGAGACAGGGTCTCACTGTGTAGCCCTGTCTGGCCTGGAACTCTGTGTGTAGACCAGGATGGCCTGAAACTCACAGAGATCCTCCGGTCTATGCATTTCAAGTGCTGGGTTTAAATGTGTGCACCACCATACCAAGAAAGAAGTAGTGTAGATAGTTTAAGAGTACATTACCCAAAAGTAATTTAAATGTTTCCATGTAGGGTAGTTGAGATGGCTCCAAAGTGCTTGCCCTACAAGCCTGTTGACTTGCATTCAATCCCAAAACCCAGGTAAAGGAAGAAGGGAACTGACTGTAGGGAGCTGTCTTCTAGCCTTGACAAGTGCATCATGACACTCACGCACCTGCCTCCATCAGATGCACACATACACAATAATAATAAATAAAAATTCTTTAAAAGTTCTATATTTAACACTCAGAATATATTAGGGATGGTATTTCCCAACTCCTTATAATTCATTCATACTGTATTTTCTTGTCTGTATCATTTTGTGATGGTTGCTGTCTTCATGTCTATTTTTTAGCAGTTTTATAGTTACATTATCTTTAAAATACTTGTATACACTTAATACTCCCTCTTTTAGTAAAAAGGAAGGAAAAATATTCCATTTTGTTTCCTAGGCAGCCTTCATAAATCTATTGTGGGACTAAGAATATAAAGGTGTAAAGCGTAGTGAAGCCACTTTTTGAAAAAAATTATGTGTTTTTTTGCATTTTGACTGCATGCATGTCTGTGTGAGGATGTGGAATTCCCTGGAAATGGAGTTACAGACAGTCTTGAGCTTTCATGTGGGTGCTGGGAATTGAACCTGGGGATCCTCTGGAAGAGCAGCCAGTGCTCTTAACTGCTAAGCCATCTCTCCAGCCCCAACAAAGCCACATCTTTTGCAGTAGTTACGATACCTACATTGGCTTTTCTCCGTAGGTAGGTGTGGCCTGGAATTAGAAGGCTTGTCTTTCTTGCTATTCTGACATGAATATTTAGCATGGCCACCACTAACCCTGGGATCACACAGTAAATGTTAACAAGAAGCGCCAGAACTTATGTTTTCCATGCCCTTTTGTTTTTTTCTTCAGGAATGCTGACAGCTGGAATGGTTTTGTGACACTGAGCTGAATATTACATGTGTAGTTACCTGGAATTTTCCTAAGATCTGGACATAGTGACTAGATGTCATTGCTTACATCTGTTTTATTAGAATTTCTTAGATATTTACATCTCCACGATGCTTCTGCTAAGTGAAGAGGCCGTTTTCTAAAAACCGAACCTTCTAATGTGCACACAGGATTGAAGATACACTGTACATAGTATTTTCAGGTGCATTTGCCTTTTTACTCAGTGTATCTTAGTTTAATTTTTTTTAGGGGAACATGGTCAGTGTATAGTCTTTTTCAGTTCTTGTTTTGCATTGTTTCTTTTGAAATTTTTCCTTCCACTGAAGAGTTCTTAGGGTCCTGAACATGCCACATAAGGGTGGGTAATTCTGGAAGCCTATCTTCCTTCCACTACTAGACTCCACCCAGTCTATAAATGAGTGAGTTTTGGTTAGGGTGAAGTAGCAGTCAATATGTTCCTCCCCCCTTTTTAAAATTTGAATTAGAAAGATCATTTTACATCAATCCCAGTTCCTTCTCCCTCCCCCTACCCCCAACTAACACCCTACCTATCCCATACCCTTTCTGTTCCCCAGGGAGGGTGAGGCCTTCCGCAGGGGGTCTTCAAAGTCTATCATATCCTTTGGGATAGGGCCTAGGCCCACCCCCTTGTGTCTAGGCTCAGGGAGTATCCCTCCATGTGGGATGGGCTCCCAAAGTCCATTTCTATGTTAGGGATAAGTACTGATCCACTACAAGGGTCCTCATAGATTTCTGAGGTCTCCTCACTGACACCCACATTCAGGGAGTCTGGATCAGTCCCATGCTGGTTTCCCAGCTATCAGTCTGGGGACCAAGAGCTCTCCCTTGTTCAGGTCAGCTGTTTCTGTGGGTTTCACCAGCCTGGTCTGGACCCCTTTGCTCATCAGTCCTCATTCTCTGCAACTGGATTCCAGTTAAGTTCAAGGTTTAGCTGTGGGTGTCTGCTTCTACTTCCATCAGCTGCTGGATGAAGGCTATAGGATGGCATATAAGTTAGTCATCCATCTCATTATCAGGAGAGGGCATTTAAGGTAGCCTCTCCTCTGTTGCTTAGATTGTTAATTGGTGTCATCTTGTAGCTCTCCATACATTTCCCTAGTGCATGATTTCTCTTTAAGCCTATAATGTCTCCCTCTATTATATTATCTTTTATCTTGCTCTCTTCTGTTCTTCCCCCAACTCAACCTCCCTGCCCCATCATGTCCTCCTCACCCCTTCTCTTCTCCTCTTCTCACAATATGCACCTTTGTTTAATATATGCTATTGTATTTTTATACCGATGTTCCTCTCTTAATGAAGCTCATTATGAATTACTATTTGCTGTTTAATTGTAGTGTGAATGGGAACTGGCTTGGCCACTAGGTGTCACCTGTTGGCACTGCCCTTCCCGTGGTGCCACACTTAGAGGAAAGTAAAAGGTCATAGGGACGATTAGAAAGCAAGGACATCTAAAAGTGAATGGCAGACAGTGTGTTGATTCCCTTTTCATACCCAAGTCTCCACCTCTGTTCTTCTGCACTCGCAGACTGATGTTCAGGTAGGGCAAGTCTGGGAGCTTTCGATGAGTCTCTAATATCTCCTTTTCATCTATAAAACAGGAAAGTGGTGCTGGGGTGCTTTTGCTCATCTAGACATGTTAGATAATAAAACAATGGTAACATGTTTGCAGAGACTCATAGGCACAGTTTTTAATATAGTTTATTATCCTGGGAATCCCTGATACGAGGCAGATGGTGATTGCATTTATTAATATTAATTTCCTTGCTCTTTAATATAATAATGCTTGCTGTTATGTACATTTATTATCTCTTCTAATCCTCACCCATGCCCTTCATACTTACCATTTTCTCCCTCAGTTTAGAGATGGGCTAATTTGCTTTAAGTTAATTGCTCCCCTTGCTTTCTGATCCTCCCCCTCCATTTGGAACTTGATCATGAAAATGAGAGTCTGACTTGAGTCATTGGATGCGGAAATTGCTAGGATGTGACTCTGTAGAAGGTGGAACTGGCAGCCCTTGGCTGGGAGCAGGCGTGTTTCCTTCAGTTGTCTGATGGATGCGAGCAGCATGCTCTGGATGCGGGCACCCTTCAGGAAGGCCACAGGCTCTCTGCTGAATTACAAATTGTGTACACGAGGGGATCACTTCCTTTCACTTGCCTATCAATGAAGCGCACATTATCACAGAAACTGCAGGGCACTTGACAATGTGGCTCTGACCTGGATCGTCATAGCTCGGAACCTTTTTCTTAGTCAATTAAGGGCCCACAGAAAAGAAGAGAAGACGTCAGGCCTTGTGTGCTCTGAGAACACTAGCTGATCTTTTCTCTTTTTTGCCTTAATTTGCAGTAATCTCCAGATTTCTCCAACCATCTTAAAAATGAATTGGCTCACTAGGTTTTCTTTAGTCACAGGTGATTTAATTGTGTTAGGTATCTCTCTAGTTGACTTCCCAGTTGTGTAGAGATTTCTTTGGACCATAGGAAACTGTGTAACAAATCTGAGATGAGGGACCTGTCAAGCAGGGAGCACTTCCCTCGGAAGTCAGTGGGAGCCATCCCAGTCCTAACAGGCACACCCACAAGAGCTGCTTCCAACACTGTCACTTCTTTCTCTTTGTTCCCCTCTGGACTCACTTCCTGCCAGTGATTTGTGACATATTTTGCACCAGATCAAATGAGCCCCTGACACCTGATTGCCGAGTGCTTCTTGTTTACAGTTGCTTTCCAAGGACACCGAGACAAGATGGAAAGCTTAACGTTCAGTAATTAAATTTGCATCCGCTCAGTGACAGGGCTCAAAGGCACTTCCCCTCACATATGAATCTCATTGCAGAGTTCCTACTGTCTTTGACCATAAGCATCTAAGAAAGGCAAGATGTGGACAGGTAAACAAACATTGGTTCAGCCTGCTGCCTGTCATTATGTGATGAATATTAAATCGACTTGCCAAGATTCCTTTCTTTTTTGACTGTCTTCTCTCCACCTACTTATTTAGCCAGGTTTATAACTGGTTTTAAATATAAGAACTGTGACTTGGAGGTGATTTATTATTATTATTATTATTATTATTATTATTATTATTATTATTATTTTCCGTCTTTTAAAAGGAAAGCAAGCACTGCAACACTCTGGACTGGTTTAAAACCCTTTGGGTTGTGCATTTCTCACACACACACTAATGAATAATTCAGCAAAGCCAAACACAATCTGCTGATGGTATCTAGTGTGATTCACACTTGCTAATGAATAATTCCCTTTGGCTTTTATTGGGCAGCTCTAAGGAGTGACTCCTGAGACTCAGATGGGTTATTACTGGGCTATTTGTCAGTGTCCATGGGGCTTTGTAAGCCAAAGTCCAGTTGGCTACCTACTCCAAATACCTTCTCTGAGTCTTCTGGGAAACGTGGAGCTGTGCATCCCAGTCCCAGCTCTTCAGCCTTAGAATCTTCCTGTGAAAGAAACTCTTAACAGGATTCAGCCCCATTACAATTTCATCAATTTAGTTCCTTAGTTGTTTCATTCAAATAAAGAAATCTTTAACCTTATGAGATGCAAAGAACAGAACATGGCATTGTGCATACCAGGGTGAGGTGGATCTGATGTGGTATGTTCTCAAAGGAAGTGAAGGGAGGTGTCTGGTTCAGTGGAGGATGCTCATAGTCTTTTGTCAAAATGATTAGTTACGATTTTCTCACACTGTCCTCAGATGTGCATTTCAGTGCATATTTGTTGGTGGTGTTGGCTGAGAGTTATGTTGCTCTGGATAACCTTAAATCTTGATTAATCTTGGAGCTGTTCACAAGATAAGCTCCTTAATATGATTGCAGATATGACTGGGTAAAAGACTCCTGTTCATTCCTCTGCACTGAAGTGTGGAATGTGGAATGGCCTGGCATTACCGGCCTGCAGCGTCTCCAGGTGACTAGTGTGGATTTATGTAAGCTCAAGTGCTGTGCATGCCTTAGAAATCAGGCTGTTTACTGTAGAAATCTGCCGTCAGTGAGGTGCTCTTAGCCTCACGAAGTTGTTTACAGCAAGCAGCCTGTATGTGCTGTAGTGTTTGCTGGTCAACACCTAGTTTGTCTCTTTCTGAGGCGTGAGATATTCAGTTAACAGTCTGTAGGAGGCATGTGATTAGTTCTGGTAGGAAATATAAATAGAAGTGCCAGGTGCTTTCTTGGTCAGCAAGGCCACTTTGTGCCCTGCCCCCACCCCTTTTCTTGCTGAATCACCAGAGGGTTCCACAGGGTGGAGTCTCCATTAGACTGGGCCTGTGATGACTACAAGGAGGAAGGAGTTGAGCCTACCTCTCTCCAGTTGACTCATCTTTGTACATTAGCAAGAAAGGTACCTACATCCCAGGAAGCACCTCAGAGCTGGAGTTCTTGTTTGTACTGCAGTGTAGCCTGGGGGGATTAATGCTGGGACAGCTATTTGTGGGAACAAGGGTCTGGTGGCCAATAAAATTTAAGCTAGCTTCATAGAATATTTCTTTTTATATAAAAATTAAATTTGTAAATTGACAATTACAGTTTATGTGGTACAAAGTAGTGATATAATTTATGAATATAACATGGAATGTATTAGTTTTATTTTACATTATTGTGGTCAGTTGCTTGACACAGACAACTTAAAAGAAGGATTGATTCTGGCTCCATTGTTCCTATGTTTGGGCGGAATATCAGGGCATGTGGAGCTTGTGGCAGAGGCTGTACTTCACTTCTTATAGAACAGGAATCAGAGATGCTGCAATACAGGAAGGGACCAGGGAAAGATACAATTGTGGTGACATTTCCCCAGTGACATTCCCCTCCAGCCAGCCCCCATCATATGAATCCATTCAAGGATAAATCCATTCAGCAGGTCAGATCAAACTGTCACTGGAATTGAAAGAGGATGATTGTTTGAGATTCAAGGCTAGCCTGGGGTAAGACCATGTCTCAAAAATAATTAATTAAGAACAGGCAACACAAATGGCCAACAGAGACATGAAAGTTCCATATGGCTAATCATTATAGAGGTTACCTTCCCTAATCCCCGAGGCATTCCTTAATCCAATAAAAATTAACCATCATAGCATAATTAAATCAAACACATTTAACATGTCCATTTCCTTAAATACTTAGCATTTGCTATAGTGAAAATCTATGGAATTTACTCTTACATGATTTTGAAGTGTCCACATTTTATTGTTCAGTGCTCAGCACTCTGTATAATCTAGGTGTCAAAGGACTGCAGAATAGGAATGGATGCTTCCTGTTCCACCGAAACCTTGATGGCGCAACCCATCATTTGCAACCCGTCTTCTCCCTTCCTCTAGCATCTGGTAACCACAGTTCTACTCCTTGCCTCCTGTTGTTCAGGTGTTTGTAGATTTCACATGCAAGAGAGAATGTATGATACTTATCTTTCTGTCCCTGGTTCATTTGAGTTAGTATACTGTTTTCCAGCATTTCTGCAAATGGTAGAATTTCTTGCATTCATTGTCAAAGCTGACTGGATTGTGTCATGTATTTATACCACTTCTTTATCTGTTCATCTGTTGGTGAACTCCTAGATTCCACCACTAGGTGGTGTGAATTGCACCACACTGAACATAAGTGTGCCTACACTTCCTCACCCTATCAAATTACAGCTTTCGGTTAGTGTTTTAGTTACCTGTCTTGCTACTGTGACAAGTTACCCCAGCAAAAGCAACTTAAGGAAGGGAGGGTTTATTTTGGCTTACAGTTCTAAGATACATCCCATCATGGTTGAGAGGCCATGGTGTCTGGAGCTTGAGGCAACTGATTGTCTGTATCTGTACTCAGTCAGGAAGCAGATCCTACCTAAATTTCTCCTTTTTATCCTGGGGACTTCAGGCCCTGGGGTGGTGGCACCCACATTCAGCGTGAGTCTTTCTACCTCGATGAACTTAATTTAGACAATTCCTCATAGACACTGCACAGGCTAACTAAATTTAGATAACCTCTCACAAGCATGCCTGGGAGATACTTGCCTCGTAGTTGACATTCAGTGCTAACTATCACAGGTATATATGCTCTGAAGAGGAATTGCTAGATTGGATGCTATTTGTAATTTTTGTCTTCCGATGACTTGTGTATCGTTTTCCGTAATGACTATACTCATTTACATTTTCTCTAACTGTAAATAAGCATCTTTTTTTCTATCCTCTTCAATGTTTGTCATCAGTTACCTTTATTAATAATACCATTTTCATTAATAGAGCATTGTGATTTTAACTTTGGGTTTTTGTAGTGATTAGTGATGCTGAGCAGTTTTCATGTATCTATTTGCTATTTTCATTGGCTTTATTTATTTATTTATTTATTTATTTATTTGAGACAAGGCCAAGGTCTCACACTGTAGCTTAGGTTGGCCTTGAGCTTGAAGAAATCCTCCTGCTTCAACCTCTTGAGTGCTGGGATTACACCCATGCACCATCATGCCTGTCTGTGTTGTTTCTTGTGAGAAATGTTTCTTTAGGTTCATTGTCCTTTGTAAAATTGTATTGCTGTTATTTTCTGTGGAATTGTTTGAGTTCCTTATCTGGCTTGCAAATATTCTTTCCTTGTGTGTAGATTGTATCTGTTATATTCCCCCTGGTAGATGCTTATTATACAGAAGTTTTTAATTTTAATATAGTTCTTTTCTTGTCTGTTTGACTTGTGTCTATTGTTGTCTGTGCTCTTTAGGTCAAATCAAAGTTGTAGCCCAAATCAATGTCCTATAGTGTGTCCCCCTGCTTGTTGATAACAGTCTTAGAATTTAGGTGTAATGTTTAAGTCTTCTTGTTTAAGCCAGTTTGAGTTAAATTTTGGAAATGGTGAGATAAAGGTCCAGTTTCATTCCTTTCATATGAATATCCAATTCCTCCGACATCATTTATCCAACAGACTGTTTACCAGAATATGTACTTGACAGTTCTGTTAAACTTTAGATGACCATACATGCATGGGCTTGTCACCCCTGCATTCTTTATTCTGCCTTATTGGCCAGTGGTCTGTTTTTATGTTGGTACCATGCTGTTTTAATTATTAGCACTTTGTAATTTGAATTAGGGTGTGTCCTGCTTCCATCTTGTGTCGTGGCCTAATGATTGCCCCACCTATCCAGGGCTCTCTGTGCCCCAGCATGAACTTTAGGATTACTTTTTTTCTATTTATATGAAAAAATGACATTGGGATTTAGGCAGGGTTTATATTGAATCTGGAACACGGACTATCTTTCTATCTATGTGTCTCGTCACAATTTTTTTTACAACTTGTGTTGACAGGATTTTTTTTTTAAACATCCTCCGTGCTCACATTTGTTTCTACATGTTTTACTTTTTAATGCAGCTATTATTAATGAGGTTGTTCTTGATTTATTTATTTTTGTGGAGAGTTGCGTATTGGTATCTAGAAAATTGTTGTTGATATGTGCATGTTGGTTTTATACCCTCCAACTTTACTGTATTTATCACTTCTATCAGTCTTTGAATTATGTCACCAGCAAAAGTGACAATTTCTCCTTTTACTTTCCTACTAGACCCCTCCCCCCCATTGATCTGTCCTTGAACTTGAGAACCATATACCTCAGCCCTTTAAATGCCAGGATTACAAGTATGCACTGCCATACCCATTGCTTTTGTTAGTTCTTAAAACAAAAAACAAAAAACAAACAAACAAACTAAAAACCAGCTGGGTGGTGCTGCATGCTTTTGGTCCCAGCACTTGGGAGGCAGAAGGAAGTGGATCTCCATGAGTTTGAGGGCAGTCTGATCTACAGAGGGAGTTACAGGACAGCCAGGACTACACAGAACCCTGTCTTAAAACAAAACAAAACAAAAGCAAACAAATGAAATGACACTAAATTTTGTTAAATACTTTTTCAGCCACTACTGAACTGATTGTGTTGTTTTGTTTGTTTGTTTGTTTGTTTGTTTTTAGTCTTCCATGTAGAATTAGTTTCCATTTGGAATTGGAGGAACAAGAAAAAATTTTCAACTGTCAGGCTTCAAATACCATTGGTGTAGAGAGTCATGGGCTTGAGAGTAATTAGTAAATAGAGACAATTGAGTTGAGGTTATCATGAGCAATATTAATAAATTTTAAGCTGTATCTAGTATGTTGAATTGGTGTGAGTGTGAATTTGCAACTTTTTCCCTTTCCCTTTCATGTGAAGGCCAAGCCCTTGGTTTTTACATTTTAAGAAATTGTGGAAGGGGTGGAAGGGGAGACAAAAAAAAAAAAAAAAATCAAGAGAGGATGTACGTGACCCATGAGCCTAAATTATGTTTGACACTTAGCGGAAAACATTGCTGACTCTCCTTTACACCCTTAAGATCTCTACAAACTGTTACCAGCAGCTGCCACACTTACCACATCTTGAGTTTTTGCAGTTTTGGGGACTTCAGGGTTCCAACAGGGTACATGACGACACAGTACAAGCACAGAACACATGTGCCTAAATTAACACACAGAAAATGGGCACTAGGGGATAGCCCAGGGGTTGAGAAGTGACCTTCCTCCCCTGTCTCATGCTGGTGACACTTCTAGGGCTTAAACCTATTATTATGGGAGTATGTTCAATCTTCAGATGCACTGTTAGACAGTGTCATATTTGACATGGTTTTAAAGATTTGAACTTGTATCCTGGCACCAAGGAGCTGTCTTCTTTCTAATCTTAGATGCTGATAATTGGTTTTGTTTCTTTCTTGTCCTGGAGGCAGACCTTTTTTTTTTTCTCAAGTTTCTTTCTGTTCACTCACTCATTTTACTCACATGAAGGTAATACTCAAGAAGTGAAAACATATGGCCCTACCAACACCAGTGCACATCTCATAACAGAAATATTTATCATAGCCAGAAAAACAGAAACAACCCCAAATGTCTGTGAACTGATGAGCAGATAAACAAGTATGTATGTACATAAATGGAGTATTATTCTGCAATAAAAATGAAGTTCTGATATACCCTATAATGTGCATGCATTTTGGAAACATGTTCAGCAAAAGCTAAGCACAAAAGACTACATATTATAATCTACTTATTTGAAGATTTCACCCATCTATATATATATATATATATATTTCACACACACATATATACATATATACATATATATACATATATATACATATATATACATATATATATATATAGTATATCTTGATTATATTTACTTCACCTCTAGTTCTCCTGAGTACCCCAATGGGGGAGAGGCAAAGGAAGCTCCACCCTTGGCTGAGGAGCTCTTGGCAGTTTTTGGCAGCTGGGGAGAATCACTTTTCTTCTGAGGTGGGGGTATTTGGTCATTGGTCGGTTACCCATGCTCTAGTGGAGGGTCCCACACTCATGTGCTTATGGGCAGCACTAGTTAGACTAAGTTGATTAAATAAACAAAGTTTAAAATTCTTTAAAAACAGATTCCATTGATGAAAGACATTTATAATAGGAAGTCGTCGAGTGATTGCTTAGGGCTGCCGATGGAGTGGAGTGAGGCCCAGGACCAAGTTAGAGCCAGTCAGCACAGAGGCCTTATATGGTATGGTAATTTCTGTACAACTCTGAATATCCTCAAAACTGTTGACTTGTACACCTTAAGTGAGTGTACATCTCAGAGATGTTAATGTAATTCTGTCGTGGCTGGCATTTTCTAATGATGCTTGCTAACTCTGCCCTTTTGTTTTAATTTTTTTAAAGATTTTTTTCTATTTTTATTTATTATGTATTCAATGTTCTGTCTGCATGTATCCCTGCAGGCTAGAAGAGGGCACCAGATCTCATTATAGATGGTTGTGAGCCTCCATGTAGTTGCTGGGAATTGAACTCAGGACCCCTGGAAGAGCAGTCAGTGCTCTTAACCTCTGAGCCATTTCTCCAGCCCCCTAACTCTGCCCTTTTTATAAACTGCCATGATTAGAGTCTCTACATTGTATTTTGCCTTCTTAAACTAACATCTTCAGAAAGCAAGATTGACAGTCAAATTCCCTTTGACCCATTTGTTCTACTTACATAAGCTTATTAGACTTTGTATACTAGCAAGCAGGTAGAGGTTTGTAAGAATATGTATTGAGGCACTATGTGCAGTGACAAAGCATAATAGACAACTCAGACATTATCAGTAGGGAACATGTTAAGTTGAAAGTAAACCAGTGAGTATGAGATAACCCTCAAGATACTGAAGTTAAAGCTCGGTGGGAATGTTATGTGACTATTTGTATAAATGCTTGCATAGATAGAATAGTCTAGAAAGAGTCAGCAATAGTTACTACCTCTTTGAGAAGGTAAAATTTGAATGAGTCTTATAATACATGAGGGCTGGGGTTTTAAAATTATAACTATTTAATTTTCATAGCAGCATTATTTGCCAAAAAGTAGAAATAACATACCTGTCTATTAGCTGATGAATGGAGAAACAAAATGTGGTTTGTCTACACTTTTATTTATGTAGGGGTAACAATAATTTTAGAGTAGATAAGTTTTGTTTTGAGAAAATCTTAACTCAAGAAGGTGGTTAAATGTTCAGTATTTAAATCTTCCACAGTGAGTTTCTAGAAGGCGCTGGTGTGGGTACCTGTTTTGAACCCATTAGGATTCCTCCCCCTTCCACCCAGCCACTTATGGTGCCACAATTATGTGGTTCCACAAGTCATTTCAACAACTGTCTTCTGACCCAGCTGTGTGGTCACAGTGTATCTCCGGGGCAGGACTGTGGCTTGCAAGGGACGATATCCAACTGCCCACAATCATTTTAATGTCTCTTGTGAAATGATAAATGAAGTTTATGGTTATAATAAAAGCAAGCCAGTTTCCCCCAAGGTATAAGGAATGTGCAAATAAAATTCATGTTGTCAGATGTGACTGCTGTTTCTTTTTCTAACAACTCCTCCATTGAGGACTTCACAATAAAAACAAGACAAACAAAAACCCCAGCAGGGTGAGTTTTCAATGTAAGCATTTATTAGGGTTCAGCCCAATGAAGATGAATAAACATCAAATTTTTATGTGATGGCTGTTACTCTAGGGACTTATTTGGTTATCAGTATAACTGAAAAATTCCTACAGTTTTTGCACTTTTGTGATTTTCTTTGTACAATTTGCAAAATATTTGCTGTGGTTTTTCCTGGTGTCAGAAAGACCCTTAACAACTGCATAATTCCTGCTTCTTGTTTTTTTGGTGCGTCTGAGACTTGTGTCCTGATTACTGTCAGCCCTCCAGACTGCCCACACCTTTCACTGGGCGAGATTGCTGTCTGGGAGGATAAGGGGTGGCTGGGCACAGTATCAAGCAGTGTGCCCACTATGGTGTAGGTATCTCTGAAAGAGGTCAGTTCCTTCCACTGGGAAGTGGGGGCTTGTATAAATAGCTGGGCCTCTCCCTACGTCTGAATCTTTGATTCTCTGAAGCTAGAATATATCCATGTTCCTTCCCGTTGGTAGGTGGTTGTCTGTCCTTAGGACCATGCATTTTCTTCAGGGGTACCCCACGTTATTCATATTCCCATGCTTTCTACCCACTGACTCACAGTTGGAGGCTGCTCCCATTCAGTTTCTCCTCTTGCATGAAACGGCACCAAGCTTTAGGCAACAATGCCTTTGTTTTTGTATCTTGTGTGTCTCCTTGGAGATCCCGGAAGTATCCTTTTATAATACCGTTTAGCAGGGTCCCATTTATGAGTTGCTTAAGTCTAGATGGATGTTCATGATTGTTATTAGTGAGGTAAGCCCATTTATTTGAACTAATGCAGAGAAGTACCATGTGGCTCTTTGAGTCAGTCCTCCCAGGGTAGAGCTGAGGTAGCCGAGGCCCAGAGAGTTCATTGGCTGCTTCAGATTCCACAGTGACTAATTATGGGACAGAATCTATAATTTAGAATTCCAGGTTCAGAGTGTTTTCCATACACTGGCAGACTTAAAAGTTCAAAGACCTTGAACTCAGGGTAAATTAACAGTGAATCAGGAGAGGATTGCTGTACCTCTGGATAAAAAAAACAAAACAAAACAAACAAAAATGACCTAATTAAAATATCTCAGCAAAGAAATACTTTGGTAAACACAGTGGTAAGGTTTTAAAATTTTTTTTTCCCAACCTTAATTGCAATTAAAAGAAGTCACTAATCCCCCTTTAATATACTTGTGAGCCTAGTGAGCTTGTTGACATTACTTCCTGCCATGGCTTTTCTTTATGTTAAAGAAGATAGACAACACAAGACCACAGGCACCTGTGCTAGAACTGTAGAGCCTCTCACTTGGCTGTAGGTGAGCCAGAAGCCACATTTCCTAGGTAAAGGGCTGACCTGTTACTATTCCTAGTTGTGTGTACAACACGTGTTAGGAGAAGCAATTATTTTTAGCTGACTGACTATGACCAAGATTAATAGCTCCTGAGAGGGGTATAATGAAAGGCTGCCCCAACTGGCTTCTACATTTTTCTTTATTTTTCCTGCTCTCATCCCTGTCACTTTTAAGTACCAGCCGAATGTCATTCGGTGAGATTTGCTTCTTGGATGTGAAAGGCCACTCTTTCTTAATGATGGGTAGTGATTGGGCCTCAGGGCTGAGGAGTTTGGATAGTTGACAAGACCCAGAGGAGAATCTTCAGGTCTGTGGGAGTCACAGACCCAGGGTGTTTACTGAATGCAGGGGAAGAGCCATGACTATTCAGCCATTTAGTCTGGGTCACTGGGGTGTGCAACCTCCACTGTAATGTCCTTGTACCTCAATGGTTCTTGTGTTTGGAACACTTGTGTCTTATTCTGAACAGTTATTTAACTGAAATTTATAAACAATTTCTAGTTTTATAAAAGTTGTAAACCTCATTGTGGCAGACTGAAAATTAACTTCCAAACCATGTCTCACTTCTGTCTTGAACTTTTAAGGCATGTAACCTGGAAGTTCAGATTGCATTTGCCATTCTCCCTGAAGCCAGTTGTGACCATGTGACCAAGAGAAAAGGTTGCTGTGGT
Source organism: Cricetulus griseus (assembly GCF_003668045.3). Classification (NCBI taxonomy): domain Eukaryota; kingdom Metazoa; phylum Chordata; class Mammalia; order Rodentia; family Cricetidae; genus Cricetulus; species Cricetulus griseus. The sequence continues at coordinate 167,042,818 of NC_048596.1, forward strand.
TGTTTCCAGGAATGCTCTTAAAGAGACAGCTGCTGTGCCTTTCTTTTTATCCTGCTTCCTGGCATGTTCTGCCTTTGGATCTTGAAAATGTAGACCAGTCCTTGGAGTAGCCACCTAGAAGGAGCAGCAGCTTCTAAGGCCTTCATGGGAGCCACCGACCAGGCTGGTTAAGCCAGTGCTATTTAGGATTTCTGTCATCTGCAGGGAAACCTAAACCTAAGTAATATAGCATCTGTCTTCATGGCACAAGAGGGAAAAGTAAGTCCCACATTCCTAGATTTCTATTTTCTATCCTAAAGAGTATCAGAATTCAAACTGACCCCTCTCCTACTCTCTCAGCGCCAACAGATTTTAAAAAGGTACAGAAAAGACAATGGAATGGTTAATTTAAGGAGTAAAGTCGGGGAGCTGTATTCCTAAGAGAGTCACATGGAATGGGACTAGCAAGAAGGATCATGAGCAATAACATAGCCTTTGGGAACAGTTAGGCCAGGGAGCCCTCACCACAGTTAAGTGCTGGGGCAGCAGCAGCTTCTTGATTGAGAGATGGCCATAGGGATTCAACTTCATCTGCTTTCTTAAGGCCTTGGGAGCTTTTTAAAACCTCTGGTTTCAAATGTCAAGTCTGTGCAGTGCCCTGGGTCCCTTGCAGAGTACTGCTGTTTCTGTTTGCCTGGCATGTGGTGTCTTTACTCTAGTACTGTGCTCAGTAGATAATAAGCATTGTTTTAGTTACAGTGGCTTGTAAATTATTATTAATAGCCTTTTAAAAGATGCTAAAATGTGTCATTATTTTCCTGAGTTAAAACTCGTGAAAAAGCAAACTGAGTGTTTGGCTGGCTGCACTCATTAGCATTTTTACAGTGAATGGAGAGAGGCATTGTGTCAAGTGTTTCTTCCCTTTAGCTTGAAGAATGAATGGCAGGCTTCCGTCTTTTGTTCACACCAGCAAGAGTTCATTCAGCTGGAAAGAGAACAGTGTCCTCTGTGTGAGCACTTGAATGCATTGTGGTCACACAGTAGTTGCTGTTTAATGACAATAAAATTGGGACCAAAGGAGATAAACATTTAAGGGATAAATGACAGGGCTGTTAATGTTAGTGTGAGAGCGAGTTGTTTAGCTAACAGGTGCATAAGCGGCAGGGAGGACTTTCAAGTCTGAAGCTGGATGAAATCTGTTCTTCCAGCCCTTCAGAATCCTTTTAAAAAGTACTTTAAAAATTGTTAAGCTAGGTCCTTTTCATGATCTAAAGTAGAAAGGCTTCGATCAAGTCAATGAATGTATATATACTGTGCTCATATGCCTACTGTAATTATTTGTGATGGAAATGCTTAAAATCTAGTCTTCTAGTAATTTTTAAGTATATCTACGTTGTATAGTAATTATCTGGAGACTTGTTAATGGCAGATCACTTTGTATTTAAAAATTAGTTTAAGCATATCTAAATTGTCTTTGGAAACTTCTAGAAATTTCCTTGGCCTATTTGCTAAACATAGTCATATGTGTATGTTATATATTTGTGAGCATTTAATAATATGCACATATGAATATCTATAGTATGTGTTTTTGTAAAATACATAGATATAGTTAAAGAACTTTTGGGACTTTCTAGAGCATTAAAATTCAGAATTTGGGCCTAGGCCTGGCCCAGGTGGACTTTGGGGAGCCCCTGTCGAGGGCCCTATCCTGCCTGGGGAGTGGAGGGTGGACGGGGTGGGAGGTAGGTGGAGGGTTGGGGGAAGGGGATGGAGAGGGAGAAGGGATTGACATGTGAAGCAAGCTTGTTCCTAATTTGAGCTAATAAAAAATTAATTACAAAAAAAAAGAAAAAAAATTCAGAATTTGATCCATAGAGTCCTTTCTTTCCATTTAAAAAATAGATTTATATATTTTATGTGTAAGAGTGTTTTACCTGTGTACCCTGTCCATATCTGTTGGCTTGGAGGTTGGAAGAGAGTGCATGATCCCCTGGAAGTGGAATTGCAGGAGGTTTATGAGCCACCTGTGGGTGGTGGGAACTGCTGAGCCTGGGTCCTCTCTAAGAGCAACAAGTGCTGTTAAGTGTTGAGCCAGCTGCCTGGCCCTGTGTTTTACCCTTTCTCATTACTGATTCAGGCTCTTTAGCCATTTTCCAGGATAGCAAAAAATAAATTAATTGGGACATATTTTACAATGTCCTTGCCTTTTATGTAGGTGCCTTTCATTCCGAAGCAGATCTTAAATATTTGCTGCCTATCAGTAAATGATAGATGATTACTCAATGTGAATCTTGGTCTCAGTTTAGGGGAGGCTTTTGGACTGAGCCTCAGGGCACAGAGTGTCACTGTTTCAGGAAATTGGAGTCCTCAGAAGAAGCTGAGAATGTAGTTTTTTCATTTTGAAAGCACCTTTTTAAAAAGGAGCTGTGTATTAATTTAGATTTAAAACCCACATGATCTTATTACACCAAGTCTGCAAGCTGCAAGGAGTGAAGCCTTTCTGTTTGAGCTAGTGCTATGGGCAGAGGGGAGGATATGATTGGATAGGGAAATGAATGGAATGGAGATGCCTGATGTGAAAGTCGCAAAGAATAAATAAAAAAGAAAGTTAAAAATGAATGGTTTCTCAAAAGTCAAAAATAAGGTAGCAGGAATAAAATTTTCATAAAAGTATAGGAAATACTAAAGATGTTTTCCTTGAAAATTTATGTGTGTCATAGGGTGGTAGGGTGCAAAAAATTAAAAGTGGGAAGAAATATAAGAAATTAAAGGATCCATCCACAGAGTCCAGTATTTGGGAGTAGGCATGAAGTTAACAAAGAGTGATAGAAGGTAACTTCTTGTACCAAAGGAGCTTGCTCAGTGCCTTCCAGGATGCCTGGAGATGACCCACTGAACTACTTAATCCTGGGATACTGGACAGAAAGAGAAGGTCCTAACTATCAACTACAGGCCTTATTTTTGCCCTTAGCTGGACTGGGTAGTATAGTGTCACAACTGGCCTCAGGCCACTCCTTCCAGATAGTTCAGCTCATGTTTTGCTTGGTCAAAGATTTGGCATTGGCATAGACTTAGGACAAAGAGAAAGGAAAGCTGAGCTTTGCTTGTGGGTTTCCACCCAGTCTCCCTGTTTTCAGCCCCACTCTAAGATGCATCTGCTTTTAGGAGTATGTGGCTCTTGTAAATTCTGCAGCTTTCAGGAGAAGGTGGCAAAGGTTGGGCTGCTTCTGTGTCTTTTTGCTTGTTCCAAGGAGTGGAGGGTCTTCAGCCTTTGCTGCTCTGTTAATTACCTTCACTTTGCCTCTTAACATGTACAGAGTCATGTCCCTCATCTGCTTCTAAACCGGCCTTGAGCTCACAAATATCTGCTTGCCTCTGTTGTTTTAATTTCTTTATAAGAGTATCATTAAGATTTGGAAAAGGAGTCAGGTACATGTTTTGATGTCATTATGTAAATAGAAGTTAATCTGTTGTGTTAATCATTAACTTGAGTATTGCTTTCTGTTACTAAGGTCCATTCGAAAGTTATAAGAAGTAAACCCAATTCATAAGTCATTTCTTCCTTCTAAAAGTCTCATTGCCCACTGCCACTCAGATTGGTTCAATTCCGTATTCTTGAAATGTTGTGGCCTGGATGTTGATTTAGTAATGGTTTCTATACTGTCTGGGGTCTTCTTTAAACACTTGATGTGTGCTTTTTTATCCAACAGTAGCCTTGTGACCACCAAGTGATATCTTAGTCTGCACTTGTGTCCCCTTGGCTCTTGATAGGTCTGAGTTCAGTGGATACTTGGTGACAAGTATACACCCATCATTGTATCCTTTGTTTTTATGTGTGCTTTGTGTGATTCTTTTCAGTATCTTTTTGGCCTGTCACTCAGAGTAGAAGAGAAAGTAAGGACAATGACTTTATTTTGGAGATAATATTTCTAAGTTTAACATGTCACTTTTTTCTTCAGTTACAGGAGTATTTTATTGAGATTGTGGGTGTATGTGTGTCAGTGGAAGCTTGACTACTAATTCTGAGGGATAGGTCCCAGGCTGGTGTTGTGATTTTACCTTCCTACATGGCCTGTTTCATAGTGGGTTCGCTTAATGACTTACCTTTTAGCAGACACCTCTGCTTATTTTAAGCTCTTGTCTCTTAGCACAGCATAGCTTCAGTTGTTCAGTGTGTGTTCTCTTGTATTAGTAACAATGCTGTCGTTTTCTCTAAAGTCACCATTTTATTAGAGAAATTCTTTAATAGCGCCACACATTCGACAGTTATGCATTCTGTGCGTACTTACCGACCCAGCACAGTGTTTAATGAATTATTGAACTTTGAAGAACCTTTGAGGAGCGGGGCTTTATGTGACTGAGCAGTAGACATGAGAACGCGCTATCCTCCAGAGCACTGAACAGACAGAGTGGAGGCTGGATCAGACAGTGTAAGCACTGAGTGAGTGATGGTGATACCATGAAATATTTACACCCCTGGAGCATGCCAACGGGGAGGAGAGTGTATGGGTTTTATCGTTTTGGGCTGAACCTGACACCTATAACCACTCTGTGATCTTAAAAGCAAAACAGAAAGAGTAAGAAAAAAAGACTGAGAGAGAAACGAAGGAAGGGAGGGTGGATGGAAGAAGAGAGGAGAGAATCTTGACTTGGTGATGCTTGTTGTTTGAGGCTCCTATCACAAAAGGAAAGAACCCTCTGTAGACAGTGATCTTCTTAAGGACTGAGTTCTGTGTGGTCCTGAAAAAGAGTCTACGAGCACCAGAAATGATTTTTCTTGCTGTTACAAGGTCCAAGTTTCAACTTAATCATTGTGTCATTAATGGGACTTAGAAGTTATCACCTTATTATCTGTGAAAACAGAGTTGAATAGCAAAGAAGTGGATCAGTATTATTTTCAAACAGAATATGAAGTGAATTTATCTCTTCACAGAATGTTATTTAAATTGGTTGGTGATGAATACCTTTATTAAGTTCTATGAGAAAATAGAACAATGAAAAAAATAACTGGATTACTTGGAAAGGTCTAGAAGATATGTATCAGATAATTTCTAACGTTTTCCAGTATAGAAAAAAAATCTGGGTGCATCTATGACCCCAGCAACTCTGGAGGTGGAGGCAGGAGTTCAAGGCCAGCATGGTCTACAAACCAAGCTCCTGTCTACCCCTCAAGTAAAAAGACTAAAATAAATGTGCTTGCCCAATTATTTTTGCCCCGTGTCTGATATTTTGAATGTAAAATTTTTTTGTAGTCTTAAGATGTCATGATGTTATGTGACTTATTAAAAATAATTATTGTAGGTGAGTAAAGATTGACAAGAGAAAAATTTGCTTCATTAAATTTTAACTTTACTCTTGATTTATTTAAAAAGCTCACAGATGAGAGGGTTTATTTTAACATAGTGATTCTGTGTTTGTTTTTTTTTTTTGGTCTTGTATTTATAAGGAGGTTCAGATTGGCCCCAGCCATTAGCCTTTGAGGATCATTTGGCTTTGGACCCCACTCTGAACACCTGGAAGTTTGACATGTGTTATGCTAAACTATGTTTATTTGCCCTTTGATAACACTGACCAAGTTGACAGAGCTTCTGACATTTGTTCAGGTAAGGTAGTAATGCTAGGATAGAAAATTCAATGCTACTGTCCTTTGCAACTGAATATTTTGCCAGTGGACAATAGAAAAAGGGGAATTTTGCAGGGAATTTGAATTTGTTCTGTAGAAACTTAATGCATATAGAAGTGGTTTGTAGTGTAGGGGCCCCTTAGTAAATGTGGTAAAGAACTACCTGGGACAGGATATATCAAATTTAAACAGTAAGAGCAGGACGTCATTTGTGTCTTCATTACCTTTGTTGCTAAGATGATATCTTGGAAAGAACTGGGATTCTAGGGTGTGAATGATGTGGATGGCAGTCCCATCTCTGACACTGTTTGATCTCTTCAATGTCTTGAATCTCATACCTAGAAATTGGGCTTATTTGAATTTACCCCTCAGGCTGTTAAAGCTTCTAAGTACTCAGCACCATGTGCAATATATGAGTGGATGTTAGCCCCCTACCCAACATGTACCTACCAGGTGGGTGGGTACCAATGCCTCACCCAGATATATGCAGATACAAGGCCCTTGCTGAATGTGGGATGGACATTAGCCCCTTACCTAGCCCTTTTCCTGTTCTTTTTCCTTTTCCTTTGAGCCAAACATGCTTTATCTAGGAGGTGGAGCTCTTAGATGTTCTTGATTGATGGAGGGGATGAGCCAGTAAACCAGAAAGACTCTGAGTACTGTGGACAATCTTGTGAGGAGATGAGAAGAGCTGTGTGTGTGATGGAGAGAGTGCAGGCAAGATGAGCCTAATCTACTCTTTGGGGGCAGATTTGGTGATGGTGTCTGGGAGACACCATCTGAACTTCCACTGTCAACACCAACTTCACAACATTGAAGTTGGGAGTGTCTAAAGAACTGAGACTTGATTTCTTCTTGACCTCTTACTGAAAATATTACTCTTTTGGAATGTTAAAAAGATTAAACCAATTTGGAGAAAACCAAAGGTCTCTCTGTGCTCAGCCTCTATCTCTGACTGAAGCACTTTGCTAGTGTGTTCAGCATGACTAATATCAATACCAGATTTCCATGTGTTACCCATGTATTTTTCCTTGTAAGAATTCTAGCAGAGGCCTGTGTGTGCTCACTGTGGTCCTGTTTTGGGGGTTTCTGTGGTAACAATATAGATCGGAGCCTCTTTTCTCCAAGCTAGCATCCTCCAAGCTAGAGGATGCAAGCCAGGAAACAGTGACCATTATAAAGGTAATGAAGTGACAGATGATTGGAGGGGTGGGGTTGCTTTAGTTAGAGTGATGTGAAACCCCAAATATGATAAGAACAGTTGTTCCAGCTGCAGGGACAAGGATCCATGGGTTGATAAGTTTATTCAAAAAGGAGGCAAAGGTGGTCAGTGGCCAGAATTTAAGGAGGAAGAGTCAAAGACAGATCTTAGAAGCACCCTTAGTCTGGGTGCTTTAGATTTAGCTTCTATTCCAACTCTGTGGAAAACCCCTGGAAGGTTTAAGGTGAAGGACATGTACACAGTGACCCATCTGCTTTGTTACATATAATTATATATATTATATATATATATATATATATATATATATATATATATATTACATAATACATATGTGAGGGTGAGAGTAGAATGAGGGAGGAAAGTCTTGCCAAGGATGTGCTGATGGCCAGGGATGTAACATGATTACAGAGATGGATGGAAGGGGAGAGACTTGGGATTTAATCTTGAGGCAAAGTTGATAGGATTTCTTGTGAGACTGAATGAGGAGGTTTGAGAGGCCAGAAGCACCAGAAGAGGCATCAGGATTTTAGTGACTAGATTGTAACCATTTATGGAAATCAGAAGACTGGGGAAGAACAGGGCTGTCCTTTGGACAGATACATGTCTGATACTCATTTGGCATCCAAGGGGCTATTAGGAAGCAGGAATCTGAAGATGAGGGCAGGAGGTCCAGCATGTAGCTGTTGGTTGAAAGCCTTGGGATATCTTCTTACAGACCATTGTTCTTTGGCTTGTAACAAACTTGGAGGTCTTAGATTTCCTCAACTATTGTGTGTGCCTTCACCTTCCCCTATCTCTGGCCCTACTGCCAGGCTTTCTCCATGCTCAACAAACACATTTCTTTCAGGCAAAAGCAAAAGATGACATACACCAGGAGCCAGATTGTCCATGACAGACTTGTAAGCAACAAGATAATCTTATTGTTCCTCCTGCTACTTAAAATAAAGGTAATATTGATTTTATAGTAGCAGTTCGAGTCCTAAGGCATCATATTGATTAAGCGTCTAGTGAGAATTTGTAGGGCAGCCTTCTGAGCTGCAGCCACAGGGCATCTCCCCACTGGGCCAGGCCTCTGTGCTGACCTTACTATTAGAAGTGTTTAGTCTAGGCTCTGGTCAGAGCATTTATTTTACCTGATGGATGGCTTAATCCAGCCCGTCACCTTAATCTGACCTTAAAGATGGGAACCCAATTCTTTTGTTCTTAGTGAATGTAGAGACTGATTTTGGCACTGTTTGGATCTGTGTTTGCAGCAGCAGGAGGCTTCATAGCTACTCTTCCACTGTTTAAACCTCTTAATGCTGTAATCTAGCTGAAGACCTTTGTTTTTCTTCCTTATAGTGTTTCTTTGGAGCAAGGCTTATTTTATAGATTACTTTTTTTTTTTTAGTAGGGGAAGGTACTTCTTTTAACACTGCCATTATTAAGCCCATGGGCCTCTTTAATTTTAATTTTCCATCAAGGAGAGTAATTTACTTGTGGTTTTTGTGACATGAAGCATTTAACATTCAAGTCAGGCTTCATAACATTTACAGACCTGGTTCTGAGGATATGTGGGATAATTTAATAGCAATTGAAGTAAATTGTTCATTCTTCTAAGTATAGAAAGAGTCCCTAGAAATGATCTAAAAATAGTATTTTTATGTAAAAAAGAGTTTTGCCTGTCTACTGTAATAAGATTCTTCTGTTCTCCTGTGTCTGGTAGTTCATGCTGGATTGTTCACAGGTTGATGTGGGCATCACACGAGTTACTACAGGCCAAGGAGCTTGACACAGTAAATGCTCAACTGATCTTTGGAGTTATTAACTGCTATGAGGTGATGTTAGCTACAGCTGCCTTTTATGTCGTCCCCATTACCCAGCCCAGGCCCAGGCACACAGGCTGCTATTTAGGTAGATACTCAGTGACTGATGGATACCGCTAGCATTCAGGATTTCCTTCCAACCTTGTAACATCAGAGCTTATTTTATGTCTTTTCTAAAATGCTCTAGGTACTTGACATCCTTTCATCCTTCATATGGTTACTCTCAAAAGGAGCGCACGTGAGTTTGGCTGTTTGCACATCTGCCTGCATTCTTTGTTCACTGCCAGAGAGAATACAAGTTTCAAACCTTTTCACAGTTAAAAGCTGATCAACCTAATGTTCCTAGCACAGCACCTGACATCGAAGCACTAACTGTGCCTGCCTACATCTCTGTTCTGCCCTTGAGGGGGTGTGCTGGGTTCGAGCTGTGGCTCTTTTGGAGGGAGGAGACAGGATGAGTGCTTCGTAGCCTAGCCAGTTGGTGTGTTGATAAAGCGATGGATAGGCTAAGTGTAAGTAGAAAAATAGCCACTATTAGGCTCGTGAGCAGTCATTTTAGGGGTGATTTGAGAGTTGTTTGAAATATGTACTTGATCTAGACTTGGGGCTGCTGCTGCTTATGATCTCAGATGTCTTGTCGATGTCAAAACTTGCCTTGTTTCTTTGTTTACTTTAAATCAGGAAAATGTTCATGAGCACGCTTGGATTCCTTCTCAAGTGTGCATTTGGTCTCATCACCCCTGGCTACCAGGAGTATGTGACTGTTTATTTTGGATGTCTTTTTTTTGATGTTCAGCTAATTTAACCCACAATAAAGTTAATCCTCACTACTTTGGAAAAGTAAAGACTTACATATTAGCTGTTTTCAGAGACATTTGCATTTCCCTGAAAGCAAGTGCATTGTTCACTGCTTTGGATCCACCTCCCCACATATGCAGTGGATGGCTTTTTGAAGTCAGGATTCAGAGCAAATCACAACTGTCCTGAGTTACTGAACTTCTCTTTAATGTTAGCTGTGGACATGCATATGTCAAACATGAGGAGGTGGGGTTGCAGTATATCCACTTATCTTGCCTTCTTGGGTGTGTGTTAGAGGGAGGGAGGGAAAGAGGAAGGAAAATAGAGGGAAGAAAGTGGGAGAGAGAGAGAGAGAGAGAGAGAGAGAGAGAGAGAGAGAGAGAGAGAGAGAGAGAGAGAGATGCTGTTGGAATTGGTATATTTACTTCACATAAAGTGCACTGATACCAGATACCAAGGCCAGAATAGAGCTTTGTGCTGTCTTTAGTTGTCGTTTCTAGCAGTAATTATCAATTGTGTAAGTTTTTTTTTTTTTTTTTTTGAGGAAACTGCTAATTGTTAATCCAGGCCACGTGTCTATAAAACACTTTAGGAACTGTGTCTAGTCCTGATTTATGTTACTAGTTCAGGAAGGTTACTGTTGTAAAAAAACAAACAAACAAACAAAAAAAAAACACTATCAAAATCCTATGTGGTGTCTTGAATGTGACTTTCCATTTCTTGCTTATGTAGCCAGGTGGTAGGACACTTGGTTCCATGCATTCCATTAGCTGGGGAAGTTAGCTTAGGAGCCCTGGCAGGCACATCAAGGCTGAGAAAGTCATCTCAGGTTATCCCCACCTAAGCCAGTGTGAGGAAGAGAACAGCCAGGGATGTGTTTAGGATGTTTAGGAGTGTTTTCTGAGCCAGGCCTGGAAGTGGTACTCATCACTTGTGTTCACATACCTCTGGCCAGAGCTGGACAGGACCTACTCTCCTCAGTCTGTTCCTCAGATCTAGAAGAATGGAGAACAACATTGTTTCCAGACTCCAAACTGAAGCTGCACAATTGAATAATTGTTCCATTGGCTGTTTATAATAATATTTAACCTTAACAGCAGCTTCCAAAGATGAAATAGATTTTATGCAAAAAAATGTGACTGTATTTGAAAATAATTTTTAAGTTGGGTTTTTAAATTTCGAAGAGTTCCCAGTATGCCTAGGAATTTCTGAGAAAATCATTAAGGTTTTTTCAAGACCAAGTAAGTTTTAAAGTAAAATGATAAAAAAAAAAAATGTGCTCACATTCTTAAATTGTAAGGAAGCGTTAATGGGAAATGTGGGCGCAATTTAATCTGTTTATTCTGCTGGTGATTTGGGCCTTCAGAAGTGGCAGGATGTGGTTTGCTAACAAAGGCCTCAAACAGCCCTGTTTGTGGGCCTTGGTCACATTTTGCATTTTGAGCTTTTAGATGTTTTTCTCCCTTACATTCCTCCCTTTTATTCCTTTATTTTCTGATAAAATATTTGCGGCAGTGAAACCTAAGAACAGGAATCACACTGCATTAATGACACAGGTGTGTGATCTGTGAATTCAGTGCCAGGCAGGAAAGGTACCTTGTGTGTCTGTTCTTTTCCCGTGTGTGTGTGTGTGTGTGTGTGTGTGTGTGTGTGTGTGTGTGTATGTACTTGTATGTGATCATGCATGTGGAGATCTGAGGTTGACATCAGTGACATCAGCGATGATTTTGGATTACTCTTCATTGAGTCAGTGTGTCTCAATCAACTCCATATAGCTGCTCTGGTCTTGCTAGCCAGCTTGTTCTGGGGGAATCCCTGTCTCCCAAGTTTTGAGGCTGGAATTACATGTGGGCACCCATCCTCTCTTGGCATTGATGTGGATTCTGGGAATTGAACTCTGTTCCCCCGGATGCACTTAACCATGGAGCCATCTCCCCAGCCCTTACTCTGTGGTCACATTCCTGGCTCTCACTCTTTCACTGCCTCTTGGATGGTGGCTTTCTTTCCCTAACTTCTTCCTGTCTCTTTAAGTGAGTGAGGCTTTTCCAAATGGCTGTTTGGGAGATGTAGTTTGAGAAGCCCCTTTAGTGATGCATCAGCTCAGCAGCATCATTTACAGTAACCCCAAAGAAGGGAAACTCCAAGTGTAATTAAATGACGACTAGATAAAAATGTGGCATATTCATACAGTGGAGTGCTATTTGGCAATCCCAACTAGTGAAACACTGGTACATACTACAATTAGATGGGTGAACCTTGAGACCATAAGCTAAGTTAAAGAAGCCAGTGACAAAGGCCCACATGTTACATGATTCCATGTGTAGGACAGGCAAACCCATGGAGATAGGAGGTAGTTAACGGTTGCCAAGAGTAGGAGAGAGAAAGGTGGGGAAGGGTGGGAGGGGGTAATGAAAATGGTCTGAAATTAATGGTGATGACTGAACTATCCTGTGACTGTGCCATCTGACTTGTACACTTTGGAAGGGTCAATTGTATGATGTGAGCATTGTAACTCAAAAGTGCCCCGACCTAGCTTTCTCTCTGATCCACCCGCCTCACCACCTCTTTGACTTGTCTCTTTCCATGCTCCTCTTGCTCCTGATCCACTCTGGTCCTGCAACGGGGCAAACGCTCCCTGTCTCAGTGTGCTCTCCTGTGCTTCTCTCACATTCAGTGTCTGCACACGCCGCCGTCTCTGCTTTCTCCTGGTCTCTATTCTCAGGAGACTTGGGCCGGCTTCCCTGAGAACAGCTCTTCTGCCTCACTGCTGGAGTCTCTGGCCCCCTGCCCTACTTTAGTTATCTCTGTATTTCCTCCCAGTCTCTGCTACACACCTGCATTCCTGCTTGTTTTTTGTCTGTCCTCCTGGGTGCAGGAAGCAGTGGCCTTGCTGTGTGGACCCGTTCTCTTTTGTGAAACTGTGACAGGAAAAAGAAGGGCATCGTCCTGGCGCCAGTGCCATTGCTACATCCATAGTGTTTTTGAGGCATAGCCTACATCGATGTTGTGTATCTGATGAGTATCTACCCAGTGCCAGGTTAGGAGCCAGCACCCTGGAAACTGTGAGAAAAGTAGTTCTCCAGGATTGCATAATCCTGTATTGTTCTAACTCTGTAGATAACTAGGTTTTCCTCCTTCAGAAAACCTTTTACATTCTTTCAGATGAGCTGCTTTTTATATTTGTATGTTGGATCTGAACCATCAGCTCTACTCAGTCATAACTAAGCTCTCCTCTGCTAATGTCCCTCCTTCCATGGAACATTTAATTTTGAAGGGGGCTTTCTGCTAGAAACTTCTTGGCAGGATATAATATGTGTCTGGAAAATGGCTGAATACTTTGGGCCTTTATTTTGATTTTGGAGCTTGTTTTGAGACATCCATACTTAGGAAGGCTGAGGTAGAAAAAACAGGAAAGAAAAAAATATGTATGTGTGCTTTCAAAAACAAACAGTTTAAGGAGCTTTTGGTGTGATCATCCATCCATTCACTCATTCTTTATAGTGCAGAAGATTTAAATTGGGATTCTCATACATTCTAAGCCTGCTTTCTATCACTAAGCTACACCCAGCCCCTCCAAATGTGATTTCTTTTGGCTTCTTTATCCCATTTCCTTATTCCAGCCAAACAGCGAATTGCCTTGAATGCTGCACTTTAAAATGTAACGGCCACTAGGTGGCGGTGCAGCACTGCTCTCCATCAGCCGAGCCCCAGAACACTTACTTTGCTCCAGCTGACTGGATTTCTGGGTGTCAGGGAAATTGTTTTATTGGTAATGGGCATAGTGTAATATATTCTTCTCCACCCAATGCAGCTATTTAATGCCCTGAAACATGCCCCTCTGTGGCCATGGCCTGTTAACTATGCTTATTTGGTGTAATAATTAGCAGAATTTCTCACTAACAGGGGTACTTACCAACACCTCACACCTCCGCTGTGTTTTGGTACGTGATGGATTGTACATTCTCAGAAAAAGTTGGGAAGGTCAAAGGTTAACCTGCATCTAACAGGGCTACTTTCTGCACATTTGTCCAGGATAGGTTTATATTAACTTGCTTCTGAGCCTCTTCAAACTGGAGTTGTGTGGAATACAAACATTTCTGAGCTTTTATGTAAGGGCTCAGTGAAGGTTTGTAAACATAACACTGTTAATTTTCTACCCTGTAGAATGATAGAAAAATAAATGACTAGCTGCCTGCATTGGATGACACTTGCTACCCAGAACTGTGTGTGTTGGAAGGGTGCAAGCATCCACAGTGCCTGGCACAGGCTCCACATCTTAGGTTAAAATAGAAAAGAGAAGTTACACATGGAGTTTTAATATTTTCCATGGCTGTAAGTTAGGCTCCATTTAATTCTTTGTGGTTTTACAAGCCCTGCTCGGCTCCTACTATTTCTATGCCAACAATTTTATCATTTACAGAGCATGATCAGAATTAAGTGACAGAAGACCAAACAGGATAAAGCTAAGTTGAAAGTAAGAAATGCTCTGGTTGGGCCATTAGCTTATCCTCCGTGACCTTAGGCAGCCTGTTTACCATATTGTGCTTTGATTCTCCCATTTCTTACGGTTGGCACAATGCCCTCTGCTCTCCTGAATCTGGAGAAAATGAAATGAGAACTCTTCACAGTACTTTCGTTTGTATTTATTTTCCTAGTCCCGAATAAAAGCAAGGTGTGCTTATAATTCCTTCAGACAACTAAGGAGGCTCCTATGTTGACTCCAAGAGGAATTGTAGGAATTTTAAAGGAAAGATTATTACAGTCTGAAGTCTCTCAGACTTTTCCACTCATGCTGGGAATAAATATATTATAATTTGCCCTGGCTGCCCTTGACCTTACTCTGTAGACCAGGCTGACCTGGAACTCAATAAGATCTGCCTGCCTCTGGCTCCTGAGTGCTGGGATTAAAGGCGTGCGCCACCACTGCCTGCCTCACTTGGGCTGACGGCTTTCTTTCTGAGTTCTAGCCCCATACTTTTAAACACCTACCATTTTGCAGCTTCTGCCTCTGCTCACGTCCGTGTGTGCACCGATGGTGTATGTGTGCATTTAATTTCAAGAGACGGCAATGCGGCTGGTTTCTGTATAGGAGCCTCCAGAGGAGCAGAGAAATGAGCTCAGGCCGAGCCTCTAGAGCTGGGCTTCTGAAGCAGTGTTACCGGCAGGGAGCCCCACATCTGCCACATGTGGGCAGGATGGGAATCAGGAAGCCATCATTAGAATGGTCCATTTGTGAGGACAGACAGCTGTAGCTGCAGCCAGAGGCAGCCAGGAATGAGGATGGTGCCACCATGACAACTGGTGTTTAAAAGGTATGAGTTAGTGGCCATTTCCTGGACTTTTGCTGAAAATTCAGTGTTTGCACAACCTCTGCAGGAAAACCCAAACCTCAAGACACTTGTTTCCTTTCTGTCTTCTGAGTCTCTCATATCAGGCCATGGGCTTGCTGGGGCCTAACACTCTTCTAGAGCCTTGGCTGCAGATTGGCCCAAACCATATTTTCCAGCACAGCAAATAACTTAGCAAGTGCTCTAAATGTGGGTCAGTGGCATTTACTTCCTTGTTTCATGCATGGCCCCAGCAGCCTCTGTGGGCACTGTGTTCACTGCCATTTTCTCTGGTTCCTGGAGCTCTAGTTTGGTTTCCATCCTTGGTTCAGGCCCAGCCCATGCCTTCCTGGCCTTTCCCAGTAGTTTCCTTTTCTGGCCCTCTGACCTCCAGTCTTGGTTCCTTTGAACTCAACCATATTATAAATTGATTAGAGTTTAAAACACAGGACAACAAAATTACACACACGCACACTCACACGCACATGCACACACACGCACACCCCTATGCCTTCCCTGTGTTCCTGTTCAAAAGCCCTTTGTGGCTGCTTATTACATTCAGGATGGAATCCAGACTACTCAGCCAGACTCTCTGGACCTTCCATAATCAGGGCACAGCCTATCATCTCGCCTTATCTTCCACTCTCCCCTGCTGAAAGCGAGTGTTAGCCAAAGGTCTAATCACTGACTCTTGATCAGCAGCTTTGATTACTGACTTGTTAGCGTCGCTGCCCTTATTACCTGGCAATCTCAGTTTTCGGCTTTCTTCTTCTCATCACTTTGGCACATAGTTTTTCCCTCCTTTGTTCAGACTTCTTACAGCACTATTTGCTAAGGCGTTTTTATTTTATTACCTGCATTGTTAGTTTTCTTTTCCCCTGTTTTTCATGTAGGCAGTATAAATATTTGTTATGGATTGATTGATTTGTTGATTCTACATGGCTTTGACATCTACTTGCTTGGGAAAGGGGGTTGGTGGAGGGTCAGTGTGGGGCTGAGGCAGAAGCCTGTCTCTGTGACTTTGTCCTTTACATTTCTAGTGAAAGGACAAATTAACTATTTGCTTTGAGCAAACTAATGCAGTGTTTTGTGGATTTAGTGTTTGAAAAGGACCCTGGGAGGGAAAGCCTGGGAGTTGAGCTCTTACCCCTGTTTGCTGGGCTGGATGAGCTCCACTCTACCACAGCCTTGCAGTTTGCTTAAGTGCTGTTGTGAAATCACGGTGGGATTGATGATAGCTTGCCAGAGAGGAGGAGGAAGAAAGGGTCTGTGTAAATCAGACATGCAAATTAGCCCGGCCCATAGGCTTTAACAAATTACACAATAACTCCCAAGAAATTAATTTTCTTTTCTTTTTTTGGGTTTGTTTCTTCAGGACAACAGGTGTGTGTGTGTGTGTGTGTGTGTGTGTGTGTGTGTGTGTGTGTGTGATTTGTTTGTGAGTTCATTGTGCATGTGTACAAGTATGCATGTATATGTTCGTGCATGTGCTTTGTGTCTGTGTGTGTGTGTGTGTGTGTGTGTGTGTGTGTGTGTGTGTGTGTGTGTGTGTGTGAAAGCAGCTATTAGTATATTTGCTTTAGACTAGGAGTTCTCAAAGTTTTTGTCTTCCCAGCCCTTTTGTACTGATGTTTACTGAGACTCCCCAACCCTCTTGTTTATGTGGAGGCTTGTCTACTGGCAGTTACTGTGTTTGGAACCAAGCAGAAGAATTACAAAACAACTTTATTCATTTAATTATAGCAGAGACTGTGACTTTCTTATGAACAGTAACTCCTCCAATACAAAAATTATCAAAAAAAGGAATGATGTTTTTTACATACTGGCACATCTAATTTTATACATAGTTGCTGTAATGTGTTGTTTTGATTGAAGCATTTGAACAAAATCCAGTCTCCCTCAGTTATTAAAGAGGGCAATACTTGAGTGTGGTTCTTAGTGTTAAAAGTTTACATTCTTCCTTGATTTGTACTGAAACTTGACAAGGGGCAGTGTATTTTTATTTTATTTATTATTTTTACAATGGCAGTTTTTAAAATTAACAAATAATAATTGTGTATATGGAATGCATTGTGCTGTTATATCTGGTGCATGCCTGTATTGTGGGATGGTTAAGTGAAGCTAATTAGCATATCCATCACTTGCTTATCATTTAGAACTGGTCTTTTAATGACTTAGACATTGTACACTGGTATGAACTACAGTGCCCAGGACTCACTCTCCTGTCCACCCAGATTTAGTGACTGACTACCACATCTTCATTTCACCCCAAGCCTGCAGCATCTGCAGACTGCTCTTCCACTGTGTTTCTATGGGTTGGACTCCAAGTGTCCCCATGGAGATCATGCATTCTTTTCAGCCACAAAGTAAAACAAGCAAATACTAATATTATGAGAATACTGTTATTGATTATGTGGATCTTTTGCCAAGCCACCAGACTAGAGACCAGTTGGAAAGATTTCAACAGTCAATGTTCAGAGAGGAAGAAGAATTTTAGTGCTTATTTCTTCACGGCTAATTTCTTTTTGTTCCTGGAGCTTAGCCTGAATGAAGCCAACAAGAGAAAATTTCTTTCCTCTTCTTCCCTTTCTTAGTCTAGGATTGGAATTCCTAGCTTTATCTACCATTTTTAATTTAATCTTAAGGATGTACTTATTTTTATTTTATGTGTAGGTATATGGCTGTGTACTACCTAGGTGCAGTGCCCACAGAGCAGAAGAGTTACAGAGGGTTGTGAGCTATAACGTGGGTGCCGAGAACTGAACCCAGGTCCTCCAAAAGAGCAGGGAGCACTAACAGCTGAACCATCTCTCCACCCTGATTTTTTTGTGTTAAAAAACAAAGGGAGAGTCTTTGTTTTGTTTTTCTAAATCTGCCTTTGGTGATGATAATAGCCTAAGTAGCCAGGATGGTGGCGGTTGTTATTGTTTGTTAGAAGATTGTGAACATCAACTGCTGATCCCATGACTATCCCACCCCAGGGACCAGCTGTGGGGACTTTTGTAAGAAAGGCCTTGTCCAGAGCAAGCCCTGTTTTGGGCAGCAAGCACACTTTCTTTCCATCATTGTCCCAGTGCAAGTCTTTGTGTGTGTTTTGCTAGTGTATGGATTCGCTTCTGCCCAGCAGTCTCGGATCCTTGAACACTGTCAGAGCTTCATGGAGCAGCTTCCTTTGCTGCTGGAGTCGACTCCAGACGCGAGGCAGCAATTAAGCGATCATGTAATAGAAGACTCCCAATTTGCCAGTTTCTTTTTTTAACTTCTTGGGTGGTTGGGGCACATCATTGAAACAATTACTACATTTACTCAAGAGTTTGTCCTTTCTATTAAAAAAGATTCCAGCCAAGTGCCTTAAGGTAAGCGGAGAGGATTGTGTAACAGAGGCTCCTGCAAACTGGTCTTGATTGTTCAAGAAGACTGAATTCTTTGTGCTCCAGCTTGGCACCCAGCATTGGTTTTAATTTAACAGTCCAGCTCCTTTAATGATCAATTCTCTATTGTGTTCTGAATTTGGTACACTACCAATTTACTCTCCAAGCCATCAGCTTCTTTGGATAAATGGGGCAGGGGTGTCAGAAGAGACCCAATCATTTGGTGATAATTTCTAGTCGGATCCCAAACCCTTATTCATGCATGTTCACCAGGGAGAGTATTTTCGAGACCCATACTGTGTGCTTTGCTGGCTTTTTTTTTTTTTTTTTTTTAAATACAGCCTTGCCTAATCCTCATGGAAGGTTTGGATGCAATGCAGGGTGGCTTTCCCCCTTCTGTTGCTACTGAGACAAGGATAAGCATGTACCAAGTCCCCCTTATGTCACACCTGGGATCCAGACCACACTCCCAGTGTGGTCACCTGCCTTAGATTTTCACACACTGTCTATGCTAACCCATTCAGTTGGATTCATGGTTTAAAGCTGTAAATCAAGTTGTGTTACTTCTGTACTTAAGATCCTCAGTGGCTCTGAGTTGTACACAAGCTAAGGTCCTTCCTTGCTGAGCACAGGCCCTACTCATCTGATTTCTCCTGTCTCTTAGAACCACCTGTAGTCTGTTGGACTAACTGGTGCTGGCCTAACTGCCAACTTCTGTCCCCAGCGTCCCCTGGCTGGGTCTTTCTCAGAGCTTGGACACTGCCCTAGACCTCACCCCTTGCCCACTGACTCTACCCTCTTAGTTGACTCCAGCCACCTGCCCAGTGCCCAGTAACCCTACCTCCTTATGCTGACCCTGCCCAGATATCTGTTCAGGTTTCAGCTTCTTGTGGTTGAGTCTTACCTGAAGCCTCTTGTTTTGTGCTCCGTTGATCAGCCAGGCTAGAGTAACCTTCACCCATTGCACCACTAGATTCTATTTTTAGATATTAGGCTTAGAATGTTCCAGACTCTTATCCCCCTTCCTCCACAACCCCTAATTTATAGATATTTAAGTATATATGTATCTGTCTATGCAGGGGTATGTGCATATTAATGCAGAGACCCATAGAGTCCAGAAGAAGGTACTGGTTCCCTTGGAGCTGAAGCTACAGGCAGCTGTGAGCTACTTGACTTGGGTTTGTCTTAATATCCCACTGATCTCAAGTTACAGCCTCCCAGTGCTGGGATTACAGGTGTGTACCACCATGCCCAGCACCAGGGTTCACTTTCACTGGATCATTTGGTGTTGTGGAGGGTGTGGTTCTACTATTAGATTGTGTGGCTTTCAGTCCTGGTGTGCCACATTCTGACCTGTGACTTTGGATGAGTTCCTTCGTCTTTTAAAGAATTTTATTATTTTTTTATTTTTGTCTTTTGAAGGCAGGGTTTCTTGGTGTAGTCAAACTGTCCTGAAACTCTCTCTGTAGACCAAGCTGCCCTTCAACTCAGAGATCCACCTGCCTCTGCCTCCCAAGTGTTGGAATTAAAGGTGTGTGTACTGCCTTCCAGCTGTGTTTGAGAATTTTAGTTTATACCTCTATAAATGAAAATAGTATCATATCCCTCAGATATAAGGATTAGATAATACTTGAGTAATTAGCTATTATTGTTAGCTATTATCATGTAGTAGTATCATCAAATTCTACTAGTTTACTGTGTATTTATTTGGGTGTCTCTCTGTCTCTTCTTCCTGGAATGCAAACTGTATGAGGGAACCGTATTTATCCTGTTTACTTTGTATTCCTAGAGATTAAAATGGTGCTTGACACATAGTAGGTACTCTCTAAACCTTTGTTACTTATCAGAATGCAAATTATCTTTGGTTTGCAAATGGAGCAACTAGTGTTCAAAGAGGTTCAAACTACTTCTAAATGGATAGCAGTCCAAAGACTAAGAAGGACTCTTGATTGCAGAGTCCGGGCCCTTTCCATCCAGATACCCAGACTTTCCCCAGATACTTCTGTGCTTCACATGTTCTCAGGTTTCGCCCATGATTCTCATGTTGCCTTTATTTGTGTTTATATACATGTGCCTATGTAGGCTTATGCTTATAGAGTCTTTTTGTGTCTTCAGGTGCCATTCGACTTAAAAATTGTGTTTGGGAGGCAGATTGTCTCACTGGCCTAGAGCTCTCCACACGGGGTGGACTGGTTAGTAACGGGGCTAGGGAGCCATCTGCCTTCATTTTCCTAACTCTGGCATTACAAGATACGATGCCCATTGGCTTTGTTTGTTTGTTTGTTTGTCTTTAAATGTTGTTCCTGTATAAGGCCATCATGCTTTTGAGGTATGCACAATACTGACTAAGCCCTCTCTCTGATCCAGTTGCCGTATGATGTAAATCCTAGTGTGAGTCATGGAATGGAGTCAGCAATGTTTTGGACTGTGTATGGTAGACCAGGAGTTAGGTCCAGAGACCCCTTAGGAGAGTGAGGTCCAGGTCCTGCCCCAGATTGAATGAACAGTTTGAAAGTTACCTTGACTTTTGGCTGTGGATGCAGTAGGCAGTGATCCTGAGTGAGGCGGCTGACGAAGAGCATATACCATGACTTGGGATTGGGATGCGCTCTGGAGTCGTGAGCATTGCTTTGGGCTGCTGTGCTTTTTTAAGAGGTAAAAGCTGAAAACCAGGGGATCTGTAAGACAGATGGGGGGGGTGCTCCCATATGTCATGAGTAGTGTCCTCAGTTTGGCCCACTGGAGAATCTGGTGAAAGCAGCTGACCCTCTCCTAAGAGGTACTGGTATATACCAAATGCCACATTTACTTTCATTGGGTTCATAAAACCTCACGAACTCGGTGTGAGAATCTGAAGGGGGTTGGAATGCTTATATTTACTTTCTTAGAATCTAGGTTAATACTTACTTTCTGCAGTCTCTTAAATGTTTCTTGATGAGGGAATTTAGCTAATTTCAGGATGTTTTTTCCTTTACTTTGAGCTCCACATGTAACTTTCCTTTGCCTTGGGGCCTGTGGCCCTGCCAGCTTCCTAATGTCATCTTATGGGCAGGAACCCTTGCTCTGGGCAACAGTACTGATTGAGAGATTTGGCCTCAGGTACGCTGTAGAGGTGGACTCATTAGATGATTTGGTAAATAACATGGAAATTCCAGGAGGCAGCCGCTGAGGAGTGGCAAGTCAAAGGGTCGGGCCCTGCAGATTAGCTTTGGTCCCCAGTGTGTGTCATTAGAGCTAGTAAGTCTCAGAAGACCTTTTAACCTCATTGCTCTAGAGCAGTGGTACTCAACCTTCCTGATGCTGTGACCCTGACACAGTTCCTCATGGTGTGGCAACCCTTAGCCATAAATTTATTTTTGTTGCTACTTCATAGCTATAATTTTTGCTACTGTTATGAATTTCAATGTAAATCTCTGTGTTTTTCTTGTGAAAGGGTCATTTGACACACCCCTCCAAGGGGTCTCAAGCCACAGGTTGAGAATTACTACTGTAGAGTGATTCAGTTGTCCAGGGCCCAAGTTGGTACTGTGGCAGAACTCCAGATTCGTAGCTTTAACCTCTCCTTCCAAATCAGGTGAGTATTTTTCAGGTTCTTCATAAATCAGTACTTTTCACTGACATCCACTAGGCTTAAAAGCCTTTGGGAGGGAGGGCAGCCCATTTTCATGACAGGGTGACACTCGTTACTGTGTATAATTGGCTTGTTTATGAATATTGATTCCAGTCTTCTTCCATTCTCTCCAGGTAGAAATCCCACAGGGGTGGGAATCTCTTTCCTACTCAGCTCATCCTCTACCTCATGCATCATAGCTCTGTAGTAATTTGAATTTGAATGAATGAATGAGGGAGTGCTTCATTGACAGTTTTTTTGTATGCTTGTTTTGAGACAGAGCTTCAGTATAGAGAACATTTAGGTCTGGAACTCACAATGTAGTCCATGCTAGCCTCAAATTTGATGCAGTTCTCTTGTCTTTTGAGTGATAGGATTATAGACATGAGCCATTATTCCAAGCTTCCTTGGTAGTTTGAATACTGTCAGGATGCTTGAGATTTTTATTTATTTATTTATTCATTATTTATTTATTTATTTATTTATTTATGTTTTTTTTGAGACAGGGTTTCTTTATGTAGCTTTGGAGCCTATCCTGGCACTCGATCTGGAGACCAGGCTGGCCTCGAACTCACAGAGGTTCACCTGCTCTGCCTCCCGAGTGCTGGGATTAAAGGTGTGTGCCACCAACGCCCAGCTTGATGCTTGATATTTTATCCATCTCTATCAGCAAGTTAGGGAATGATGGTTGAACATCCTGTATATGAGATACCATAGTAGACACAGAAATGAACGAGAGATGGAATTAACTTCAAGGAGTTAAAGTCTAAATACAAACAATGGCAAAGTCAGAACAGCAAGAGCACATGGGCCTTCAGTGTTTATTTTTGAAATTTAATTGGGGTACATGCTCCATGACTTCCTGTAGTAGCACTTCTCAACTTTTCTAATGCTGCGACACTTTCATACAGTTCTTCATGTGTGATCACCTCCAAACATAAAATTATTTTCATTGCTTGCTACTTCATAACTGTAATTTTTCTACCGTTATAATTTTGGAGATAGATGTTTGGCAGAGGGTTCAAAACTCACTGGTTGAGAACCACTGTCCTACAGGAAGACCTTTAACCCACATGTCCTGTATGCTTTAATTCTGATGGCATTTGGTTCAGGTTTTCTGTTCTATAGATGAGTGTTTTTAAACCTGGCTGATGATCACTCTACCTCAGTAGCCTAGAAACAGCATGCACATGGCCCTTCAGGACGTTCTCCTCTACTTCCTGGATCAGTAGGACTGGTGTTGCCTTGGAAGCTGTACTAAAAAAAAGTAACTCATAAAATGTGGTTTTAGAACTTGTCCCTCGTATTTTACATTATTAATATTTTTCTCAGAGATTCTATGTGCATTTCACTGCATGATGAGTCTAATAACATGCTTGCTGGTGGTACATTCCAAAAAGTCCCTGAGATTTCTGGAGATGAAATAGCTAAAGTGGGAATATGCCACCTTAGTTCAGCTAGATTCATCATATAAGTTGAGTGTGGATTGGTGACATGGTGGCTTTCACAGTAACTCCTTTTTGGGACGGGGAGTGGAACAAAAGAGGTGGATTATACTTTCTTAGGATTTCTCTGCCTTGTGCCAGAGGAAAGATAGCTAGGCATGTGTCAGCAGACCTGCAACGATGTGAGCTGTCAAGGTGTTGGCATTGATAGGCTCCTCTGGGTAGAACTCAGGGCATCCCACCAGCAAAATGAAGACTAGACTTAAATGATTTTACATTTGGGCTTTACTTACTATAATTGCTGAAGTGCTAAATTGGGTGTGACAAACCTAACTGGTAATTGCCAAGTAGGTTTCATTACCAGTGATTGAATAGGTAAATGATGTTCCTTCTGTTAAGGCTGAACTAAAAAACAATGGGGACTATATCTGGAGTTAGAAATTATATATTGCAGGTATAGTCACATGTATTTAAACTGTTGATGTATGTCTGCTAGCTTAGTTCACTTGCCTCTGTCAAGATGGTCTAGAGTTTGTTGGGGGTACTGTGGGGGAGAAGTTAGGAGTTGTGATTCAAGAGAAATTATAAAAGAGGCTAGGACTGGAAAGAAAACCTTTTTCTTTGAGGTGGTAAATATTTGCTTGCATTCAGACAGCAGTCATCTCTAAACACTTGTGTTAGGGTTGAGCTTTCAACATTATCATAGTTTAAAAATTACTTGTGTGAAACTAGTCTCAGTAGATTTCATTCTTTAGTAATTTGATGGGTTTAATAGAAATGTGATAGTCCTGCTGCAGCATATAAAGGTCACAGTTTTCACTTCTGTGTGGGGACCCCAGCCTCACAGCACCCAGCCTTAGTGATGGCGAAAGGACTTTTTGCCTCCATGGTTCACACAGAGACCCACTGTGTGACTTCAGCTACACTGTACCCAGCGTAGAGACAAAATTACTCTTCAATAAAAGAATGAAGAAAGTTGGCCTTTCCTGCTTTGTGAGCTTATGTTATACTGGGCAAGAAGACAGCCAGCACTAAGGATAGCTCATTCAGCAGCATATAGGACTTTCCCCACTAGGATGAGGGAGCTGTTTTTGTTAGGCTGGTTTGCCAGTGAAGAGATAGGACAGTTGCAAAAAGCTGGGAGGCATGGCATAAAATTCTTCATGAACTAGAGTAGGAGAGAAAGGGATCCGTGCTATGATGAGGCAAGGTAGTTCCAGAGCGGGACTGACGTCTGTGGGGGTTCATTAGAGAAATGACACTGAGCAGGAAGTGGCATATTTCAGTATGCTTTAAAAAAACAAAAAAACAAAAAATCAAACCAAACCAAAGCAAACCAAACATTTCTGTGATTTCTGTGGAGAACAGATCCTAAACAGGGGGTGAGAAGAAAACCAGGAGGAAAAGTTACATTACTGTGGATGGCTTCAAAGTGACTTGCATGGAGAGGGTAGCTCTGTGGATGAGTAGAGGTGCTTGAATTGGGAATGTATAGTGAAATGGAGAAATTGGTTCTGTGGCCTCGGGAATTCCCGAGGAAGTTGATGTACATGTGTTATTTTTGATTAGGAGGTTTTTGGTCCTGTGAGAGAAAACTGCTCCTTGGAGTATAGGTATGTGGGGAAGGCGAGCTGTTGGACTTTTGGGAGTGGCTCTGTTACTGTCCTGTGGTTGCTGTTGCAGGCACTTCTGACAGCATGCATTCAAGGCAGAATGACAATAGACCTGCTTTATCATTTGGCAGATCAGATGAGAGTAAAAATGAAGTAAAATAATCCATTCAGGCTCATTAATGAAGTGGGCTTCAGAAGAGATGGTCTCCATCCTACCATCTGTGATAACATGCTTTCTTAGAAACACAAGCGTCAGTCACACATCTCAGATGTCTGAATAATTCTAGGTACCTTTTGACTGCTGTGAGCTCAGTGATCCATTTGGATAGTCTCTGTAGCTCTGAGGTTTTAATAGGGAACAGTCAGAAGCGGAGTGGAAGAACATGAGAACAAGCTGCCGTGCCAGTGGCTGGTACTGTGGAGCCATTAGCCCAAGTCTGCTAGGCTCCCCTGCTGTTGGAGACCAAGCTAGCAAGGCAGCTGTGTGACTTGAGCATTGTCCTTTAGAAACAGCATTCTTGTCAAAATCTCAACCTCCACTTCCTAGGACAGCAGCCTTTGCTTTCCAACATGTGTGTCTTAGGGGTCCTAGCTATCTGCACCACCACCACCTTATGGGACAAAGGGACTGTCAGGTGAAAATTGCTTTGCTGTTGGCAGATGAGTAACACGTGACTGCCAATTCCTCTTTTTGGGAAAGGCAACCAATATTTGATAACATACTCTGATGTTGGTAGCCTTCAAATCACCCTAGAAGGGTCTGTAGGTGGAGTTTGGTTCCCACTACTTTATGGATAAGGGAGGAGTCTGGGGATTTGCCTGTAATGCCACTAACTGTAAATGTACAACTGGGCTCAAATATAAGTGGCCAACTCAAATGTAAAAATAAATAAAAGAATAGCTTTTAGAAGAATTGCCGTCAGTTGCTTGCTTCTTTTTAAGTGGACTCATATTTAGTTGCACAGACTAAATTTGAGACCTACTGTTAAACAGAGTGAGGACTGACATTGGTTAAGATGGGTGGGATTAATGCTGTGTTGGTAAATTAATTAATTAAATTAATTAATCCCCCAAGCATTCAGGTTTTCACTCTATTTTATTTCCCTGTAAGTCTAGTATATTTAACTAATTATCTAGTCCTCTGTCATCTTAGACTACAGGGTGTGTTCCTAATAAAATAGATAAGTCAAATGAAATTATGTTTAAATCACGCCACTGCATGAGAGGGAAGCTCCACGAGTCTAGGCTCCATTAGAGTGATGGGGTTCAGAACAGGGGCACCACACTCTTCACCAAGTCCAGACAGTGTTCCACTGACTCTGTAGCATGGGGTTATTCTAGGGCCATGTGTCCCCGTGTCCATACCCTGTCCGCTATCTTAACCATCATGGTATGTAATTCAGAAATGACATGCTTTTGTTGAGTGGAGTTTGTTTAGTAACTGGGTGAAGATTAATGAAGGAACCAAAATAGGCTGTATTTCCATCAAATGATGTTCATACAACAATTGTAGAATACATGGCCTATAGGAGAAAAGTACAGATCCCTCAGTTTAGGTAATTTAAAATGTGGTGGACATCCTACTTCTCAATTGTTTTCTTTTCACTTTTGCTTTCTCCTCTTTTAATTTTCTTCTCTCATCTTTGGCTCTGTGTTCCTCATATAAAATGGACTTTAATTATGCCTAGTCTCTGTCTTATTACCCTAAATTTTTGGAGGACAATTGGTGCTGGTCTTTCCTCCTTTTTACCTCTTCCAGTACTGTGGGTACCCAGTCTTGATGGGTGTCCCCTGCACAGTATAGGGGCCTGAGGCTTGTGTCCTTTGCTTGCATGTACTGTGCTGTGTCAGTTATGTGCACAAACACACTGTCCTTTCTCCTTCATGCGCATTATGTAAGAAATGAGAACCAGGCCTTTGAATAAGTTAATCACATGCCACATTTCACTTTGGAAATTAAACATGGTAGTTTAAGACTAGAGTATGTTTGTAAAGCTGAAACACACTACAAAGAGAGAGCTTTGTAATAGCTCAAGATTTGCCATAGTATGCCTTAAAATGTCCATGCTTGCTGCCATAGTTACCTATCTGAATGTGTTCACTGAAATGCCTCCAAAGCAGAGATTTCATGTACCAAATTTCAGCCTAGATTGAATTTTATGCATGGAAGAGATACCCTGTAAATGGAGCCATTGGCATCATCTTGTGTGTAATGTAACTAGCAGGCAGAGCAGCGATGAACTGCAACATGAGCTAAGATCTACAGACTGTTCATAGAACACAGGCAAAAACCCTCCCCACTCTTGAACTAGGTTCTTCTCCAAAAGCAACAAGTACTACTTGTCTTTTCAGAAAGCTGTCATGGAGCTGTAAAACCTGTGGTTTATATTTAAGATTCCTCTGCACCCTCAGCCTAAGAACACTTTACAGTTCTTTTGGAATTTGATGAAAGTTTCCTAACTTTGAAGTTAGAGGAGGTTCTCATTTCTGATTAGGCAGTGTGAATTCCTTTTTTTTTTTTTTGGCTCATTTCATGATGCCAGAAAAATATATATGGTTCCATATTTGGAGACTAGCACAAGGCCTCAGAGCCTCAAGATCCTGCCTGGTTTGGAAAGTGTATCAGCAGCAGACATCAGTTGCTCTTGAGTGTGTGGCTTCCAGCTCCCTGAGCTCTTCATTTCTTTAAACTTCCTCCCTTCCTTCCTTCCTTCCTTCCTTCCTTCCTTCCCTCCCTCCCTCCCTCCCCCTCCCTCCTTCCCTTCTGTCACACATACTGTTCATAGAATTTTAATACTTAAAAATTGTGGCAAAATGCACACAAAACTGGCCATTTTAATGAAGCAGCTCAGTGGCCCTTAAGCCACTGAATTATTGTGCACCCATCTCTAGTGTCCCCCTCCAGTTTCTCATCATCACCTACTGAAACTTTATATGACTGCACCTTATATACACCGAATAGCTTCATTTCTGTTTTCCCTCAACTCCTAGTCTGTACAATTGTAACTTTCTGCCTCTCCTTTAAAAATATGTATTATGTGTAGTTGTTTTGCTGGTATGTATGTCTGTGTACTATGTACATGCAGTGCCCATGGAAGGTGGAAGAGAAGGCTAGATCCCTTGTAACTAGAGTTACAGACAGCTCTGAGCCACCATGTGGATGCTGGAATTGAACCTGGGTCCTCTCTCCAGTCCCAGTTATCTACCTCTTTAAGCTGACTATTCTGGGTACCCAATGCCTTTGTAACCATACAATATTTGTCCTTTTGTGACTGGTTTACTTTCATTTAACATAATGTCTTCAAGATTTATCTATGTTGTAGAATGTATAAATTTATTCCTTTTTAAGGATGAATAATATTCCTTGGTGTATGTAAACTACAGTTTGCTCAGTGTTCATGCACTGTGGACACTGGGTTGCCTCCATCATAGGCTCTTGTGAATAATGAATGTTTCTGTAAACATGGATGCTTTGAGTCATTGTCTTTACTTAAAGGATGGTAGGTAAAATAGTTTTCGAAGTTAATAAATGTGAGTGAAATGGAGGGGGAGGAGCAGGGGAATAGAATTCCCAATTGTATGTTAGGCCAATGGTGCTATTGATTAGAAACAGCACCATTGGGAGCACAAAATTCTAGAAAGGAAAATGTTGACTTTGATTTTGGTCTTGTTGACTCCCAGGTGCTGGTAAGGATTTTCAAGATATGACATGCAAAGGCAGGTTTAAATAGGTTTGGGTCAACGGTAAGTGAGGTTGTAACGGGAATAACCTCCTTCTGAGACTAGGCAGCCTGAAGGACTTCTCTGCTGTGGAGACTGAGCCCAGACCACCTCTGCCTTCCTTACATTACTTAACTTAGGTGTTTTGTCCTAACAGTGAGAGAAGTAACTAATGCACTAGGATTATTCTTCATGATATAATTGGAAACAAAAACTTCAGAGCATCAAATGCATGTCTGGAAATAAGATTAAATGAAGTTACACTAATGAAGTTACCGGGTTCTAGTCAATGCTTCAGTTGAGAAGTAGTGAGAATAAAGAGAGCATATTGACTTTCTGGAATCCTGTTTTATGTTATAAACTTCTGTGGTAGTTTAAAATAAGTCATTCCTTTAGATATTATTCTCTAATTTTTCATCACTGCCAGACAGAACTACCAGTTGATGTAACTGTGTCAGGAGCTATATTTTTGTTGTTGTTAAGGTAACATCCCATCTCCTATAATTCAGTTGCTGCTACTCAAGGGGAGACGTCCTCTGATTATGCAGCACTTGCTTTGGAAGCAGCAGAAGCCCACACAGGACTAGAGAGCTAACGCTTATTGAATGGAGTATCACCAAGGTCACTTCTGATGACCTTACAGCAGCAGCATGTTCATCTTCTTTCCCATGGCAGGTTGTTGGATCTTGGTTTAATGGCTGAAGCTTTGTATCATTACAAAGAAATCAGAAATCCTACTGGTCTCAAGTGTGATTATTTACAGTTGGACTGCTAGCAGGTGTTAGGTTTGATTGTGCTAAAGCCTGGCCAGACCCTGTGAAGTCTCATGAAGCCCCCATCATCTGACCTTTTGGTGGACTACCAAGGTGTATGATTCCAAGGTGTTAAGTGCCCCGAATTCAGCTGAGAGAACTTGAGATTTTCTTCTCAACAGGAGGTATTTTCCTCTTGGAAATGTCAAAGGGGTGTATTATTAGGGCCTCAGAGCTAGCATGTAAGTAGAATGGGCAGCAAGGGTTTCCTAAATTCTGCAATGACTCATTAAGTTTGGGATGGGATTGCCTTGGTTGTTATATTCACTTGCAGAATCCTGGCCTGTACTCTGTGTGAAAGAGAACCTCAGTAAGAACCATCTCAGGACACGGAGCCAGCTCCAAGAACTTAGTGTCTGCATGCATGCAGTGCCATGCGTGGGCGGGCCAAATGCATGGAACTGTTTGCAGTCACTGTCCCTTGGAAAAGGATCTAACATACTATTTTGTCGTATGTACTGCTTTGATAGTAATATCATATTCTTTAGATATATTAACTTTCTCCTTGAAAAGTTTTTAGTCCTTTCTGGTTACTCCTTCCAGTTACCCCTAACCTACAGTTACTCTTAGCCTCCATTTGCTCCTTCTAGTTACTTCTAACTTCCAGTTACTTTACTTTTTGCTTTACCTTAGTTGCTTTTTCACTAATTTGACAGTTTTCTTCAGGAGACCATTTCCCACTTGAAACTTGGACTATACATTCCCTAAAATGATGATTATAGCTGAAAATCATATATATATATATATATATATATAAGATTTATAACTTAAATCTTATAACTTATAACTTATAACTATAACTTAAAAAGTTAAGTTAATAGGACAAGTAGATTGTTTTTCAAGTTATCTGAGGAGCTCAAGTATATTATTTTGAATCTGTGGTTTTTATTGAGTTTGAAACGTTTCCCTTGACAGAGAACTTTTTGAGACCAGGAAATATTGCAGCTAGCTTGGTGGAATCCTAGGCCAAGTATTGCTGTCTTAGTTAAAGAGAACATGGAAAGTGTCATGTTATCTGGGATGCATGAAGGCAGCTCTGCTGGAGATCCAGTCCTTCCCTAGACAGCTGCTCAGCAAAAGAAGAAATGAAGGAAAGTCTAAATGATCAAATCATATAGACTTTGAGTTCATTGTACTTGCGTAGTAACCGAGTAGATTAATAGCTACAGACCAAGGAAAGGTATAAGCAGGGGTGGGAGGTGTGGGGTGTGGGGTGGGGAATGGATAAAAGGCCCCATCATGTATTTCACAAAGAGCTACTACAAATGTTAATAGATATATGAAGAGTTATTTAACCGACTCACAAAGAATGTAAATTACAGCAGAGCTTGCTTTTCATTAGTCATTTTGTCCAAACAGTACAAGTTTGGTAGTAACTGCTGTTTGAGTAAATGAAAAATGGGAGTTATCTACTGAGGAACATGAAAATTGATACTGGGAGAGCAGTTTAACTGTATGAGAAACCTTAAAAGTTAGCCCTATTAGTCACTTCAACCTGGATAATCTCCTGCTAAGAATCTTTATCCTGAAGAATTCTGTGTCTTGATGTTAACGTATGACAGTATGTGCTTGCCCATTATTCGAAATACATAAAGATGGCAGGTATAAGACGTTGAAGGAATAAACAAAGAAAAGTCAGAGTGAGAGTTGTAAACAGGATGGCATTATGCCCTGGAAAGAGTTAACCAGAAAATGTAGTCAGCTGAATTAAAGCCTTGATCCCCTGGATGTTGACACAAAAAGTTGAATGGGCACAGAATAGACTAACCTCCTGAAGCTTGGCAGTGTGGTTTCACTTTTTGTAAAGGGTGATTAAAAGAAGTTCCCTGATCCTAGGGGGGGCAATAGTTTACTTTGATCTGTGAGTCTTGAGAAGCAGGAGTGGAATCAGGGTGGGAAATCAGAGATTATGTTGCTGTGTAGGACCATCATACAAAGCTTGATCCTGGATACTGGGCATTCTGGGAGAGGCAAGACAGAGTTTCTGTGGATCCACAGGTGACCGAAGGTGAAGTGAGCCACCAAGGAGAAAAAACAAAGACAAAACCTTCAAAATATGGTTCCATTAACAATTAAAAATAATTGGAGCAACATGTAACAAAACCAATAAGAACAAAAGTTATGCCTTGTGAGATTAATATATTTTATGGACAAATCAAAGACTAAAAGATACACATGTTCTGTTGATCCAAAAAGCAAAAGATTCACATGTTCTGTTGCTCCATAAAAACAAAAAGCTAGGAACTTTGCTCCAGTTTGCTGCCCAGCCCTCATGACCTTCTGTATCACTGAAAGAAGAAAGGTGAGCCGATCAAAAAATAAGAAAGGAAGGAAGGAACACTCATCAACAAACACTACAAGGTGGGTAAGTCCCAGACCAGATACAGAAACACCGGGAAAAACCAAGAGAACACACCTCACCTACAAACCACTAATACCATAAGAACGGTCACTAATGAAAATGAGCTGCAAGAACTGCCAGACAAAGAATTCACAAAAGTGTTTGCAACTATGTTCAGTTAACTCAAAGAAAATGTGAATCTATACTCCTAGAAGGAGAAAAGAAAGAAGCCAAATTAGACAACAAAGTCACTTTACTATAGACAGGCAGCTTACTACTTACCTGGCAGGGGAGATACCATGATCACAAAGGTGGTTTGCCCACGGCGAGACTTATCCATTGCACTCAAGATCCCTGTGATTTCCCCAAATGCAGGAAACTGGACTGCATAAATTGTGGTAGTGGGGGACTGCGTTTGTTCTCTTCCCTGAAAAGAAAAGAAAAAAAAAAAAGAAAGAAAGAAAGAAAGAGCTAGAGTCCTGGGAAACAGTGCTGCAGTGATGAAAAGAGCAACTGAATAAGTCAAACTCTTACAATAAAATAAAAATCTAAACTGTTTGTAAATATTTGGGAATTTCAGCTATATGAAAAAGAACTGGTTGTAGGTTTTGGAAATGAAAAACATTGTCATAGAAGTAGATTGTTGACTTTGAGACAGAGTCTTGCTGCAATTCAGCCTGACTTGGAATTAATGATATGCTTGCCTCAGCTCTGGTGCCAGGATTACAGGTGTAACCACTGTGTTTATCTGCCAGAATAAACTTCATAGACATTAGACTTAGTGCATATACAAGGAAAATGACGAGTTGAAAGAGTGCTGAACAATTCACATAGAATTTAGCTTAAAGAGACAAAGGGTTAAGAAAAGAAAGGGTGAATTTGAAAGCTAAATGGGGAAATTCAATTTATGTTGAAACTGTAGGATATAAGGTATATAGTGGGAAATATCCCTAAATACAAGATAAAGAGGAAACAAAAAGGTACATCCTATAGATCTGTGTATGTGTTTGCATGCATGTTCATATACATGTAGATACATGTGCAGTGGAGGGCAGAGGTCAGCATCTGCATTCTTTGGTTGTTCCTCATCTTGTTCTTTGAGACAGGGTCTCTCACTGGACCTGGGCCTGTTGATTTGGCTAGACAGGCTGACCAGTGAGTCCCCGAGTCTCCTGTCTTTGCTTTCCCAACATTATAGGTGGGAAATCCCAGGATTACAGGTGTTCATTGCCAAGGATGGCTTTCACATGGATCTAGTGTGTGTCTGAACTCAAGCCTTCTTGCTTGCAGGGCAAAAACCTCACTGACTGATACATCTCACTAGCCTAATGTGATTTTTTAATTAAAATTTATTTATTTTTCTGTGTATGGGTGTTTAGCCTGTATGTATTATGTCTGTGCATCATATACTTGCCTGGTACCTTTGGAGGCCAGAAGAGGGCATTGGATTTCCTGCAACTGGAGTTACAGATGATTGGGAACCACCATGTGGGTGCTGAGAACTGAACCAGGGTTCTCTAAAAGGGTACCCAGGGCTCTTAACCACTGAGCCATCTTTTCAGCTCCCTGATGTGATTATTTATTAAATGAAAAAAATAAAAAGGAAGGACATGACTACTCCTAGATATGGTGGAGGAGAAAGTTTATTGTGGATAAAAGGGAGAACAAGCCATAGGCAGAGATATCTGAGCCAT
This sequence comes from Cricetulus griseus, assembly GCF_003668045.3. Classification (NCBI taxonomy): domain Eukaryota; kingdom Metazoa; phylum Chordata; class Mammalia; order Rodentia; family Cricetidae; genus Cricetulus; species Cricetulus griseus. Next base: position 167,076,178 of record NC_048596.1, read on the forward strand.
GTGAGGAGAGGGGGGAGGGAACAAGAGAGGAGCCACCAACCTAGAGGGTGGCTTGGGCTAAGAAACTGGCTAAGAGAATAGAGGAAAAGAGACCAGGTAACCAAAATGCTTGGACTATATGTGGAAATTCAGATCATCCCCTGAGCTGGAGAAGTTTAGAGTAGGGAAGGAGTATTCCAGCTATACCCTGTAACAGGTCAGGACTGAGGGCTGCTGGGAGAATTTGGTGGCCAGGTTCCACTTTGATATGTTAAAACATTTATCTGCTTAGATTTACTTCTAATTTGCTATTTGCTCTTTGTTTTCTGTTCTTTCTTTCCTTCCTTTTTTCTTTTCTCTCTCCTTCCTTTCTTTCTGCTTCCTCCTCCTTCTCTTCCTACCTTTTTTTCAAAGGACTTTTATGTTCTTTTTCACATTGTTCCCTAACTCTCTGCCCTTGTTTTAACATCTCTAGTATCCATCTTCATCCTAGTAGGGTCTCTTGGAGTAGCCTTCTGCACTTCGAATATGAGATTCTTACAAGAACAAGCATGTATCTGATGATGGGCCTTTGTAACTCATGTCATATATTTTAGTTCTGTGTATGTATTTTTATTTTAAATAATCAGGTATCTTTTGTAAGTATTTAATTAGTAAAGAGTAAAGTCTTCTATTGCCCATGTTGTTGTCATGTCTGGTATTTTTCAGTTTTTTCATGTAGATCTTGTTCTTGGTGTTATTTAAAGTATTTCTTATCTTCATTAAGTGAGTCATTGAGCATTCTTGGAATCAGTTTGGTCCTTGGAAGGGCTTGCTCTTGAGGCTTGTCAGGAAGAAGGGAGTGGCATGTATTTGAGGGTTAATTGTCCTGTGGTGAAAGCCTTGTGAGTGTTCTTCTTGGTGTTTTGTGAATCACAAGGTTTTTCTTTTGTGCCTATTTGTAAGTCTAGACCTGTTAGAGCAGCGAGGTGCCACTGGTTCAGGAATAGCTTTAGTTTTAAAAGTTGAAAAGTAGGTTTAATTTTAACTAAAAATTCAAAATATTGTGTTTCATATGATCCTCTTATATTAAAAATTAAAAAGGTTTTGCAAGACATAATTTTTCTTGCCTTGGGAAGGTGTGGCCTATGGTGAGATTGACTGTGTGTAGTTCTTGGGAAGTGACAGTAGTCCCAGCACAGCCTGGTACGGACCTTGCTTTCTTCTGTGTTCCAAGCCTTTGCAAGTTTCCTTGTATTAAACCCTAGGTACCATTATAGCACAGCTAGTTAAGCTGTGACACACATACATGTGCACACACATATATAAACTTTTGTGGGATGTGTTTTTGAATTTTTCCTGTATTCTGTCCAGGCAAATTAGTGCCTGGAGTTCTTAAGTAGGATTGATTTATGTTCTAAAGTATAATTAGGTGGATTCATATAGATTCCATTGTTGGTGTTTATAACTATTAAATGCAACTTTTCCAGACACAAGTAAATGAGAATTATGGCTGCCAAGTGTACTGAGGGCTTGTTATGTGCCAAGCACTGCTCTTAACTGTTTGTATGTGTTGCTTCCTTTATGCCCTGCAGGGAGCTGAGCCCCAGATCATATCTTGATTGGGGAACTTGCCTTGGAACTCAGAGTTTGACTCCTGAGCTCATGCTCTGTTGTCTAGAACACCCTTTCCCTTCACCTGATTTCACTTGCCTGCCATCTGTGGTATTTAATAATGCACATGCTTGATTTTTACTTCTTCATAGCTGCATTGCAGATAAGAAAACCAAGGTTGAAAGGGATTGACTGAGGAATATATACACCTTGGAAGTTACAAAGTTTGTGTCCCAAAATCTACTTGTCCAGTTTCTTTGTACAATGCTGCATTTTTGTTGAGAATGAGGATGGGAATGCAGACTCCTTTTCTTTAGGAATATGGTATATTAAATGTATTACCTTTACTTCCTTTGGTTAGGCTGCTTCCTACCTTTTGAAAGGCATCTTCCTACTCATTCAAACCTTGCTTAAGGACCAGGTCACTTTCCTACTTGCTTCAAAATACACATTGTATTTTGTACAGTAGAGGTTCATTAATTTTAATAAAATTCAATTTTTGTTGACCAGCCTAAAATATCATGTACAATTTAAAGACTATAACAGAGAATGCTGGGTGTAATGGAATATACCTTTAATCCTAGCACTTGGGAGTCTCAGGTAGGAGGATACCTTGGATTTGAGAATTCATAGCAAGTTCCAGGCTAGCCTGCCATACTGTCAAACAAACAAACAAACAAACAACACATACACACACACCAAACAAAACAACCAAACTAGTACCTGAAAATGAAAAACAGGTGACAACTAAGAGTTGTCAGCAGCATCATCTACTGGGGCTAAAGAGAGAGGTGGGACAAAAAATAGACTCCATTTGTGCCATTTGTGTGCATAAGACACACCTGTGCATCATGACTTATAAACCAGTTAAGTTTTTTGGTGATTTCTGTATGACTCTCAAATCATGTCTTTGGCAAGATCCGTGAGCTCAGACCTCTCAGCTTTCCCAGCAAAGTGGAAGTATATGCCTACAGTTTCTGATGTTCAGCCTCAACCCTTTTATGATTATGAGTTGTAGATTGTTTTAAATGTAAGGTGCTGTGTGTCCCTTTCCTTGAGGAGCTGTGGAAGTGGGCCTTAGCCATCCCGGGATGGCTAGAGGGGACCTTTTCTGTGACCCTCCTGTCAGGTAGGGGAGCCAGGCTCCCAGCCCTTTCTGGCTATGTAGCATTTGTGAGTAGCTTGATATATTCGTTACAAGTGTGACAGCCAAGAAGCTTGTGAGCAGAGCAGTATGCTGCAGGGCCCACTGTGTGGGCTCTTTGAGGCACTGCTGCTGGCCAGAGCTGACCCAGTGTGAGACCCTCTGCCTCCAGCCATCATGTTCTCATGTGCTGTGGTGACTGGATTGCATTTGGCACAGACGTATAATGACTTTTTTATTGTTTTATTAATTTAAAAAAAAAGATGATCAGGAGTCAGATATTAGGGTAAAACCTGATAGATTCTCAGAGCGATAGAGAAAATGATCAGTGACCTCACTCTCCCTGATAGAAAAGGAGAGCCTGTCTCCTTTGGGCCCTCCTTATTCCTCTTGTGTATTCATCTATCTCCAAGTCTGCTAGAAAACTCTAAGGTCCACTCCTCTCACCTGAATGTGGACCCTGCCCTCTAAACCAAGGCACAAACAAATCTCCTGCAACACTGAGGAACCTGCAGAGCTGGTTTTCCCTCCTTACCCCAAAATGTTTGTCTGTGATTGTTGCCTACAAATTTGTCATTGCACAAGAACAGGAGGGTGTCTTTCCTAAAACAAGCCCTGAAGCGTAAGTTGGTTTTGTAGCAGTGTCCATGTTAAGAATCAATAGGTGATGTGTTTAAATTGGTGGTAAGATAGTACGGTCAATAGGTGATTTACAGTGTTGAAATCAACAGAAGCAGAATGTAGAATGTTTTGAATTCCTGCAGAGCAAGGCCATTGCTGTTCTGCTTGATCCATAGTAGGAGCGTTCTTGAAGAATTTTATCCTTTGTTAATACAGCTTTTAGATGTCTTACACATGTCTGGTGTTCTGCTCCTTACCTGAACTGTTTATTTTCACAATAATTTACTTAAAGCATTAATTACAAACAATTGCATCTTCTGTTGATGCTTGTTAGCCTATGAGGCAGATCTCTTAATCTTCAGCCTGTCTTAGATGAAGGATGGAATTCCTCTTGGAAACATATACCTTATACATGGATTAGCTTAAATGATAGACTCTCATGGAGAGATTTTTAAGTTGGTATTTTTAAGGTGGAACTCCTGAATTATTGAGTGTTTAATTTTTTGGTGGCATTTATAAATATTGTAGTGCTTTGTGTTTATAAAAAGTTCTAAGACCCAGTAAAAGGATCACAGAGGACTGCATACTTTCCTGAGCTTCAAATAAAATTAAAGTGCAGGGTTTTGGTAAAGGTAGTGATAGTATGAGAATGTATATTCATGGAAGTATCGTTAGTTCTTTTTATAACTGTAGTAGTGGCTACTGCTGAAAGCAAATAAAGCCTTGTCCGATTAGTAAATTAAATGATTTTCGCTATGCTACTATCACAGGTCTTTCCTAGTGATCACTGATCACACCTTAATTAGGAAGTCATTTAGCATTATGGGTAAGAAAATACCATCAGAATGGAAGACTGATTAGATAGAAGAATCATGTGTGAATGGAACATGCTGTATTGTTTCTTGTATGTGTAGTAGTTAGATTTCCATTCCCTTTGTGCTATTTATTTTGGATTATAATGCAGAAGGTCTAGAAATTTTGGATTAAAAGGAGGTGTTTTCTATGAACTGCTCTGGTTATGGTAGGTTTGTGAGTGATGGCTGCTTTCCTGGGGTGGAGGGAGGTAATACTCTGGGCTCTCATATCTGGTTGAGTGAGTGGTGCACTGTGTAAAGTCAGTGACTTCTGGAGTTGCAGGGAATAAAACAGTTTGTGTCTGCTAAACCATACTCTCTTGGGGAGGCCCACACTGGTGCAGAGCAATGACACACCTTCCTGTTCTTACAGTGTTTCATTGCTGCCTAACAATGGCCCTGGTGATGCACTTTAAAATTTCCACTTTCATTTGAAAATTACTTCTTTCTGCTATTTTTTCTTCCAGATAATTAATATGCACATCTCTGTGTGTGTGTACGAGTGCCCCTATATGTGCATATGCACATTATACTCATATATGCTATGTATATGCCTGAATATAAGGTGAAGAATTGTAAAATCTCATGTTACAATTGCCTGTCCTAATAGTCAGTGCTATCTGAAGAAGAATTGATTTCCTGAAACAGCCTTAGACAATGCTGGATGGATGCTTCCTAAAATTGGATAAGAAAGCAAAGAGGCTTGCCATAAATTTGTGGTGATGTTTTAGAGATGAGAGTTTAGTTTTTAAAAGGCACTATGTGGGGCTCGAGTGAAGACAGAGTTTCTGTCCCATCTGGTTCCACTGCCCTTCAGTCCCAAATAAACACAAAGAGGCTTATATTAATTATAAACTGTTTGGCTGATGGCTAAGGCCTCTTATTGGCTAGCTCTCTCATAATTATTAGCCCATTTCTATTAAACTATGTATTGCCACCAGGCTGTGCCTTATCCATAATGCTTTGGCATGTTACTCCTTGGTGGTTACATGGAGTCTCCCTTGTGACTCTCTCTCTGCCTTTCTCTTCCCAGCATTTTCCTCATCTGGTAGCCCTGCATATACTTCCTGCCTGGCTACTGGTCAATCAGCATTTTATTAAACCAATAAGAGAAACATATTCACAGCATAGAAGGACATCCCTTTTCTCTCTAAATAAAAAGAAAGATTTTAACTTTAACATAGTAAGTGTGTGTGTGTGTGTGTGTGTGTGTGTGTGTGTGTGTGTGTGTATGTATGTGTGTGTGTGTGTGTATGTGTGTGTGTGTGTGTGTGTGTGTGTGTGTATACATACATATGTATCAAAGCAATTATCAAGCAAGAACTCTAATTAACAATATTTAGTCCCTTAACATTTGGCAAAGTGTGGCTGGGCGTTGGTGGTGCATGCCTTTAATCCCAGCACTCGGGAGGCAGAGGCAGGCAGATTTCTGTGAATTTGAGGCCAGCCTGGTTTCCAGAGCGAGTGCCAGGATAGGCTCCAAAGCTACACAGAGAAACCCTGTCTTGAAAAACAAAACAAAAAAAAAAAATTGGCAAAATGTAAAGAAAATAGTCTATCATTTATCCTATCTTTGTGAGTCTAAACTTTTATATGTAATTTATCTTTAGTCGTAACTAAGGGAAACCATACCATATCTATCAGTCTTCAACTCCATCAAAGATCCCTGAAGGATAATATATAAACTCTAGAGTTGGCAGAGACATCTTGCTGCCTGGAGCAAGCCACAGCCATACCTTAACTCCTTAGGGTCTCAGCAGATAAGAGAGTGAGTTCCTGTTTCTGCCCAGCTACCTCACTTCCTGTCTGTCTGTACAGACCTCCAGATCTCTATAGTTAGCTACTGGCAAGCTCCATTTTCTGAAGGCTTTATTTGTACAAGCAAGACATCACCACACTGGAGAGATGGTTCTACAGTTATGAGTGCATGTTGTTTTTCTAGAGGACACAGGTTTTGTTTCCAGCACCCTTGAGGCAGCTTATAGTCATCTGCAACTCTGGTTCCTGGAGGTCAGAAACCCTCTTCTGACCTTTACAGGCACCAGACAAGCATGTGATGAACATACGTACATACATGCAGGCAAAACACTTACATACACAAAATGAAGTAATCTAAAAGAAGAGCACTACTATAAGTCGACCATTCAGATAAGTGTTTACAGGAAGGGTAAGCATCCTGGCTCCCCCAGTGTTCTCAGAGGAGATGGTTCTGCTTTATTTGCTATCCCAGGATTGGTATCACAGAGAGCTTAAGTGTATCAGGTTATATGTACAGCAAGATTTATTCTGGAGGACTGTGTGGACTGATTCATAGGTCTCTTAGGTCATGAGAAAGACCCTGATGGCAAAGATGTAGGAGGGAAGAATGAAATTGTCTCATAAAATGTGACAGCAAGCAGACTTATTTTTGAAGGAATGCTTCATACATCTTACAACTTAAAGTGTATATGACTTAGTTGATACATTTTATAACTGGCCCTTAATTTAGAACTTTAAAGGTTTGCACATTCAAGTTCATTAAGATTTTTGTGTGTGTTTTATTGGAAAATAATATATTATTTTGAAGTCCTATGTTTGAAGTCACTTTACATTCAGTAATATGTAATTCTTATTTTTAACCAGAAACTGAGGCTCCTCGAGGAGCTTGAAGACACCTGGCTTCCTTACCTGACCCCCAAAGATGATGAGTTCTATCAACAGGTAAGATGTTTTAGTATTTTTATCAATTTGTAGCCTCATTATTTGATCAGTGAAATTGCTAGGTACACTGAGAGGCCTGATCCCAGGCAGTGCTGAGCCTGCAGAGCACTTGCCTTCCCTCACAGTCTGCTTTCTCTGTGGACTCTGTCTAGGTACAGCGTGTCATTTTCACGTCCCAGTATCCATGGTCCCTCCTACATCTGCTCACGCTGGCTTTTTGTTTGTTTGTTTGTTTGTTTTTGTCTTGCATAGAATATAATATAATCTTGTGCTCTCATCCTGTTACTGTGGGGCTCCTTTGTGAAGCTTTTGCCACATTATCATACTACTGTGTTCGGCTGCACCTTGTGTGCTGTACTGCCTGCCTATCCCATTCAATAGTGAGCGGTATTGGGATTCTGCATCTTTCACTAAGAATTCTTCAGCACTCTTCCCTTATATATGACAAAAAAAATCAAACTCACTCAAATAGGATTGGGGAAAGGGATTTATTGGCATCACTCAGAAATCTAAAAGCATGTTGCTGTACCCAGCCTCTCAAAAACTGTCCCTGGCCATTCTTTTTCTAGGTTTATGGGTTTGACATTTCTGTGTGTGAGTTCACACTGAGTTGCCTTTAATCTGATATCCTGGGAGGACTTGGTCAGCTCAAGGGATATGTGGTCTTCAGTGTCCGAGATTGTAGAAAGGTTTAATGGGTTCTTTTCCTCTGGTTCCACCAGATTCTCCAGGCAGTGACTGAGTTAGCCTGATTAGGGTTACCATGTTTGCCTGGCCTAGTTCATGGACCTCCCTGAACTAGGTTCAGTGGGAGCAATCCAACTCAAGCCATATGGCTGAGTGTGTGGGGGTTAAGATGAATGATGTTGCCAAGAAAAACTTGATTTCTTGTTCTAAATAAGAGAGAGGTGTGCTAGACAAGCAAAATATGGTGAAATTTCACCTGTTTTTTAATAGAACCATGTCACCCTTGGAAGCGCCTGCTTGTCCATAGTAACCTCTACAATTAAGGAAGGGGGGTAGAAGGCATTCTGCCACCTGGAATCCAGTTTCTAGGTCACTCTCATTTCTTTTTTTTTTTTTTCAGATTTGTTTTATTTGAATTAGAAACAAGATTGTTTTATATGACAATCCAGTTCCCTTCTCCCTCCCGTCCTCCCCTACCACCCCCCCCCAACTAAAACCCTACCTATCACATATCCTTTCTGCTCCCCCTGGATGGTGAGGCCTTAGAGTGTCATCAGAGTCTATCGTATCCTTTGGGATAGGGCCTAGGCCCACCGCTGTGTGTCTTGGCTCAGGGAGTATTCCTCTATGTGGAATGGGCTCCCAAAGTCCACACCTATGCTAGGGATAAGTACTTAACTACTACAGGAGGTCCTGTAGATTTCCGAGGTTTCCTCAATGGTCACTCTCATTTCTAAGAGCTCATCTTAGGCTTTTCACTGCCTTTTGCTTATCAGCACTCTGGGCTCTATGGTTTTCTTCTCTGCCCTGTCTGCCCTTAAAATCATGCCAGCCCCTTGCTTCACATCCACAGTGAACTGTCATTGACATGTCCCCCTTACTCCTTTGTGATTTACCCCTGCTGGATGTTTGCACCACCTCAGAGTAGCACTGCAGCTTCAAATGTTGAGTCTTCTCCCTCCATCTTCTGTCATCGTGTTCCCTGCTTTCAGAACACCTGTGTGCTAGAGGCTGTTAACAGTTCCTGGGCCATTCCATAGAAGTTTCCTGACACCTCTTGAGCCCAGAGGCTTGTCTCTGCACCCACTGTTCTTTATTTCTATCTTCCCACCCATTTTTAGTAGTGTTAGTTAATTTTGCTTTTGTTTTTGTTTTGGTGTAATGCTTGGGGTTTGAGTGCAGAGCCTTACACATGCCAGACAAGTGTTGTATCAATGAACCATAGCCCCAGCCAGCCCTGAGATGATTTTGTTTTTAAATATCCTTCTTTCTCTAATCTTCTACACTGTTTTCAGCCCCTGGAACCCATCATTTGCTTAGTTTGCCCGAGTGAATGAATGAATGAATGATGAATATACTAGCTCTTATTTATTTTTGAGACCGAGTCTTACTGTATAGCTCAGGCTGTTTTTAAAACCGAGTATTTATTCATGTGTATGCATATGCATCTATATACATGTGTACAGAGGCCATGGAGACCAGAGGAGGGAGGATCAGAGTTACAGGTCATTGTGAGCTGCCCAGTGTAGGAACTAGCTCCTCTGAATGAGCTCAATGTGCTAATGACAACTGAGCCATCTTCCCAGCCCATTTCCCTCAGGCTGGTTTTGAATTCACACCCTTCTGACTCAGCCTCCTTAGGGACAATTACAGACCTGGGTCTTGATGCCTTGTTACTTTAAAAGTCAGTTATATAATGAATCTAGTGTGGTTTGCATTTTGATTTTGCCTGCATACACACTCCTCAGGAGGTGGCATCTTGAAATAGAGTATTGATTAGAGAAAGATCATAGCCAGTAGTGATAGGTTGCTCTCGTTTTAGCTTATCTAGTTAGTCATATTATCCACAGCAAACATGTATTTATTTTGTGATATAGAAAAAGTAGTTTGAAAAGCCCCTTTAAAGCAAGCAAAAGCATCTTTTGTTTTGTTTTGTTTTGTTTTGTTTTTCAAGACAGGGTTTCTCTGTGTCTAGTGAAGAGCAAAGGGGTTCAGATCAGGCTGGTGAAACCTACATAAACAGCTGACCTGAACATCAGGGAACTCTTGCTTCCCAGACTGATAGCTGGGATACCAGCATGGGACTGATCCAGACCCCAGAAACATGGGTTTCAGTGAGGAAACCTTGGAAATCTACAGGACCTCCTGTAGAAGTTCAGTACTTATCCCTAGCATAGGTGTGGACTTTGGGAACCCATTCCATATAGAGGAATACTCCCTGAGCCAAGACACACGGGGGTGGGCCTAGGCCCCACCCCAAAGGATATGATAGATTCTGATGACACCCTATGGAAGGCCTCACTATCCAGGGGGAGCAGAAAGGATATGTGATAGGTAGGGTTTTAGTTGGGGGACGTGGTAGGGAAGGACAGGAGGGAGAAGGGAACTGGGATTGTCATGTAAAATAATCTTGTTTCTAATTCAAATTAAAAAATCTGAAAGAAAAAAAAATAAAGCAAGCAAAAACAGTCAGCTCTCTCAGTGTAGCTTCCAGTCACTTCCACTTTCGTGCTGTGCAAGAACAACATGAAGAACTAAGTGGGGAAGTTTATAGCCCACTGTGCTCTGCCCAGCCACACACCAGGGACAGGGGAAAAAACCAGGTGCAAACAGACAATGCCTCCAGGCTCCTTAATTTCTTAGAACCCACCCAAAAGTCAGTTATCATTATCTAATCTATATCTGCTAATAAGCCCCAGTGCTTCTGTAAAACGCTGCTTTTACTGGCTGCTTTGTGGTAACATACTACAGAACCAGCAAATCGGGGTGGTTGAACTGGCAGGAAAAAGTTGGCCCAGGAGTTCAGAGCTGGACCTTCAGCAAATAGAATGTGATAATACCAGAAGCAAAACAGCAACAAAAACAAACGGAGCAAACTTATTCTCTTAAGAGATAAACTCAAAGTGCCTGTAATTATTAGCACCTGTTAATTCTATGAATTGGTGGTCTGCGGTGGTATTCCATATAGTGCCCATGGCGACCCTCTGCTCTTGAGGCTGCTTTTCTTCTCCTCCAACATCCTTCCCAATCTTCACTGCCTCTTAACTTCTTTCTGTCCCTGCTCCACGTTCTCTTTTCTCATCTCTACAGACTTGTGTTTGGTTCTGTTATATAGAATTCCTCTTTTTATGGTTATGTAGTATTCCATTGTGTATATATATACAATGTGTTTTCTTTACCCATTTACTGTAACTGAAAATATTTATAAATGACAGGAATGAATGGTTCAGGTCTGACACTGGGTTCCTTCTGCAGAATTGTGGTATAATTTTGGTGTCATGCACCTACCATGTGGGCATGTTGGTTGTCTCTTAGCCTGTGCCAGGCACTGTACTGTTTGTGAATGCTCTCATATTTAGTTGCCACACCAGCCTCGTTCATTTCTCCAGGAGTCAGCAACGATCTCCCTCAAGTGTAAGGTACCCAGGGTAGGTCTTATCACCACTGTTTCAAACATCAGGAGAGAGTAAGCTCCTTTCTGGGCATCAGAACTAAAGGCTAGGCTCAAATGGATATACTCTGAGGCTGGCTCCTTCTCCCTGTGCCATGTTCCAGTTCAAAACACCTGGGGAAATGAAGGGGGGGGGGCAGTGTCAACAGCCAGAAGCTGAATAGCAAAGGGAACATCAGTTAGCTTGCCTCAGGACACCAGGAAATGAGCAGTGACTCAGTCAGAAGACAAACTCTGTTCCCCATTTCCCAGAGTGCTCCCTGGGATGTATTGCAGATCCCAGGCTCTCTTATGGTGCCCTTCCTTTCCTTATGTGCCAGGCAGCACCTGTGCTGTCCTGAGAGCATAGCACAAATTAGCTTATTTAAATACCACCGTAGTCCCCCATGGTAGCTGTTATAAAGCTCACTTTTGAGTGTAGGAAGCTGAGGTACAGAGAGGGTTAAAGCCTTTTTGAGATTTACAAGCATGTAGTCTAAAGACCAGGGCTTCTGCTACCCGGCTCTCATGGTGAGCTCTGGGCTACACCTGTGACCGCCCCACCCCTAGTCTTGAATTTGTACTAGAATGTTCTCCCTGAAAGTCTTCCTGGTACCCCACCTCAGTGGGATCCATGTCAGTTGACTGCATACTCTAACCTTCCTACCATGGCCCTGTAATGCTTTAGGAATTAAAACTGTGAAAAAGGTCCCTGTTTTCCTTGCGCTTCCTTGCGGGATGGATAGTGTGGGAGTTATGAAAAAGAGCCATGTGACAAGAAGTTCAAGTCCTAGGTCTAAGGAACAGCGAGGGCTCTGAGATGTGTTTGAAATGTGTGAGAGAGCCTGTCACAGGAAGTGACTTACATTTTATTAAGGATCCGTGCTCTTCAGCACTAGCTCTTCCTCCTCCTCCTCCTCCTCCTCCTCCTCCTCCTCCTCCTCCTCCTCCTCTTCTTCTTCCCCTCTCCCTCCTCCTCCTCTTCCTTCTTCTTCTTCTTCTTCTTCTTCTTCTTCTTCTTCGTCGTCGTCGTCGTCGTCGTCGTCGTCGTCGTCGTCCCCTTATGCTGTTCTTCAGGCTAGGGATCTTACTATCTTCAACTGCTACCCATTGCTTCTGTCCCCTGGTCAGCCATTAGGTCCTGGCAATTTTACTTCCCCAGGATGTCTCTGATTCCTACCTTTGCCAGCATAGTTGAAGCCCATTGGTACCATTTCGGTATTTTCCTGATAGGTGCCCTCCACTACCATCAGAACCATGCTTTTTAGAAGTGTGTTCAGTATGTACCTCTTTGCTTTGTTCATTTTGTTGAGTCTCTTGTTTCCAAGGTAAAGTTCAAGCTTGGCGTGTCCACTTACCATGTACAAGGCCACTGACAATTAGACCCAGACTACCTCTGTGTCCAGTTTCTTACCCATCACCTAATATGGATCTGGCAGGCAGCCGAATGGTTGGAGAGCACCTTGCTGAAATCCATCCCTGCCCTGCCTCTCCTTCCTGCATTGTGCCTGCCAGCACCCTCCTCCCTGATACTGTCTGGAAGCCATCTATTCCCCCTAAGAAACGTGTTCTTCGTAATACTGCACACTCTATTCATGTCCTGGAAGCCCCACTTGTAAAGAATCATCTTGACTGCTTCCTGCCTCTTCTGCTTCCCCTAGGCCAAAACTGCCTTCATCCCTGGTGTAGTTGCCTCCCAGCTTCTCCCTCTTCCTCGGCCTCAACATAACATCTGGGGAAATCTTATGTTTTTTTATTCATTTAATTTATTTTGCCTGTGTGTGCACATGTGTGGTGGCATGGTGCACATGTGGAAGCCAGAGAACAATTTGAGGGAGTCAGTTCTCTCCTTCCACCGTGTGGGTCATCAGGATTGGCAGCAAGTGCCTTTACCCACTGAACCAACTCACCACCCAGCCACCCTGTCCCGGTGCTTTCTTTTAATTAGCCTTCTTGCTGAGAGTCGCTTGGTAGCTTCCCAGAATATTCTGAGTTGAAGCCTAGAAGCCTGGCACTAGACATTGACATATAAAGTACCATGTTCTCCAGCTCCTCACTGTTCCCTCACTGAATTCCTGCTCTCCTGGCTCCTCACCCCATATCCTCTTCTTACAGAGGCATTCTTCCTCTTCCTCTTCCTCTTCCTGGAATGAGTCAAGTACACTCCTGCCCCAAAACTTTTGTGCTGTGATCCCTTCACCTGGAGCTCTCCCACTCAGGTCTTTGCAGGCTGTCATCCTCATTCTTTCATTCTTCCGTCCTCGGGTCACTTTGCTAGAGAGATGTGAGACGGTCACACTTATTACAGCAACCCAGTTCCTCTAAAGCACTCATTGCCATCTTACTCTGTTTATTCATTTGTATCTGTCTCTCCTTGCCAGAATATAAGCTTGAAGAGAGTGGGATGTTTTGTTCTCTTGTATTCCTGGAACTTAGTACTTTGTAGATGGTGTGTGCTTGCCTGGTCTTTAAGCCCCCAAGTGAGGGTTTAACAAGCTTTCCTCCCGCACTGTCCTCTCCTCCTCTAGCAGTGTACTTGTACTTCTGCCCTGGGTCTAATGTCTTATTTCATTGCTTTCCATTCTGTCTGTGCGGTTAAAAATAGGAGATATTATCAGGAGGACCTAGCTGACTTTTATCAGCACATTTATGGACTTTATCCAGTGTCTGGTGCATAACAAGTGCTGGTTGGATGTTAACATGAACATGCAGAGTAGCCTGAGCTGTTGAGTGAACAAATGCATGAACCAACTCTGTGTCACTAGCAGATCTCTGGTTTCACCAATCTGGCTGTGACAGCTATAGCAGGTTCTACATAGGTCTTCAGAAGTGTGCTTCCTCTGGGTCCCGCTTGGCATCCAACAGCTGGAGACTGGCCAACTGAGTGTGTAGCCTTTTAGTGTTGGGATTGTTGCCAAGTTGCAAGTATTTTCAATAAAAATGATGTAGAAAATATTATGAAGGACAGCATGCAGAATGCTCCAGAGTGCAAAGCATGAAGTGTTAGAGCAAAGAATGAGACAGCAGGTTATAGATGGATTCTCTTTAGACTGGGCCACTGACATTGTCAGGTGGAGGCATGTCCCAGGCTCCTTACAGGTAGTAAATTCTGTTCTCCTAATTGAAGATAGAGTTATATTGGGCCTCATTTGGATTTGCTTCCTGTAAATGAGTATCTCACTCATTCAGCGCCATGCCTGTCTTCTCTGAATGATGAAATCATTTCAGACCATCCCTTGGTAGAAGAGGAAAATATAGAATTTGTATGTAGTTCATTAGAATTGGCAAAGCCAAAGCCTCACCTCTGAAGACCTGGTGTTGCAGATCTCCTGAGCCATTGGATAGGGCCTGCATGTTGGCACATTATGGCTACCATACCATTCCAAATACTAAACTAAACATCATCTTTTATGCCCTAGAAGTATTCGCAAATTTCAAGAAATATAGTGTGCAACCAAACCAGTGATAATATGATTTCGTGATTGTACACTCCCTAGAAAAACAGGATTAGTAAAAAAAATTACACTAACATATTTGAAAGTCTGCCAACAGCTGTTCCAAATTACTGTGTGCTATCTGATGTTCCTCATATACCTGTCTAAACGGAAAGTGAACTTGCTCGCCTGACAGGATGAACTCAGATTATTTAATGTTGTCTCTTCTCCAAAGTTACTTGCTGTTCTTTCTAAGACAATTCATAACTAATGTCCGTAGCTGTTCTGTGCGTCAGGTACTAGATTAACTACTGTCTAAATAGTAGACGAGGACAGGGGACACATCGGGAAGGCATTTTCTCCCATTCATCTTTGAGACTGCGTCAGAATTAGCCTACTATCATTAATTGTTCTCATCATAAAAAAGTAATCCTTGGTGTAACAGACACACCAAATTTAAATAAGGTAGAAATTTTGGTGAGGATGGTTGACGATTCTGTATCATTTTATCATTACATCAAGAATAATTTTCTGGCAAATTTAAGTCTTACTATGAAAAATATATTAAAATAATCTTTTCCTTGATTTTTTTATTCAAAATAGTTTACATCTATTTTAGAAAATAAATGTTAAAGGCTGAAAATTAAAATATACAAAGTGCATACCCAGAAGCTAGTGCTTTCAACTTCTAACCCCATTTTTCTCCAGTTTGTTTTTTAGTATTTATGTCTTTTCAAAATTTTTTTAAAAAAAATAATAACCTCAAAGCTCTGCAAGCTTTATTTCTCAATTTTTTTATTTTTTTAAAGACTATATTACATTGTTTTCCCTTCTCTTTTCTCCCTGCAAATCCTCCAGCGCACCACCTACCTTTGCTCTCTTTTAAATGTATGGCCGCTTTTTAATTGTTACTGTGTGTGTATGTGTAATGTGTATAACACACATGTGTCATATACATAATATATATTATTACACATATTTCTGAAATCATAGTGGCCTCTTATTAAAAAATTTTTTAATCCTATTTTTATTATATAGGTTATAAATATTTTTCAATTAGAGCTTGATTATTAATTGTATGCTTCATTTGTACAAACATTTTGAAAACATTCTTCCAAATCCACTAATCCTTTAAAAATGTCTTTGATACACTCTATCTGTAATATGAATACAACAAAATAGATCTTGCATAAGTAAATGATCGGTTGTTAGTTGTATAAACATAATGATAATTATAGAAGTTTATTTTCCCATCCTTCCTTCCCCTTCTTTCTCTTCTCCTTGTTTTGAGACAAGATATGGTTCCATGATGTTCTCTGCTTACAAGATTGTATTGCTTACAGGATTGTCTTCCCGGGCTGTGTTGATAAAAAGTGTGGTATTGCTGTCTCCATTTTGCAGTTGGGATAAATGAAGTAGAGACACTAAGTTCTGGGTGGGTCTCTGACAGTGTACAACAGTGTGCCACATGCAATATGCCACATGCTCCTGCCCTTTCCTGTTACATCTATGATCATACACAGCAGTACGCCACATGCTCCTGCCCTTTCCCGTTACATCTATGATCATACACAGCAGTACACCACATGTACTTCCATGTTACATCCATGATCATACATAGAACGCCACTTGTATGTTCATATTGCATCCATGATCTAATAGCACATAGGCTTCTGAGAGCAGCACAGGCAGACTCTCCTTATTTAGTGAATTCTTTTTCTCACATTCAGATTTGATGAATTTGTTTTTCTTTTGTATACTTCCTATGCAGGATTGCCCCCTCTCAGTGCTGTAAATGAGCCAGAATGCACTAGATTATGCTATAGTAGCAAACAGCTTGTTGCCTGAGGACCTGAGGTTGGATCCCTAGTACCCCTGTAGAAAGCCAGGAGCCATTGCACAACTGTCATCCTAATTCTGGGGAGGTGGAGACAAGTCCATCCCTCTAGCTCACTGGCCAGCCAGCTTAGCCAATCAGTGAGAGATCCTGTCATTGAGTGATTAAGGAAGATACCTGACCTTGATCTCTGGCTTATGCACACAGTTGCACACAGTTGCACATGTATCTGCTGTACACATGCACATACCCACAGGAATGAGCATGTTAACTCTCCATGCATGAAGGCCTGAACAGTACAGTGGTCTTAGGATATTGAGTAGGTTGCTATCCCTAGGCTTTTCCTTGAGGACTCATCCTGAAACTGAGGAAACAAGTCAGATTAAACTTTATAGGGGCAAGCGTAAATCCTGAGCCAGGAAAGCCAATCCAACCCTGAGCAGCATCAGTGTGTGTTTCTTTATTAGGATGCGATCTGTCTGAATAGCCCATTCCCATGACACCAGTTGAACTGCCTTTTGCAGACTATTCTGGGCACTAGTATTATAGTCATGAATCAAATTGTCATGGCTCGTGTGTTTATAGAACTCAGTGTATTTGCTTCCAGAGAGGTGAGTTTTCTTTAGGTGAGTGTCTTGAACCAGAAGCCAGTTTGCCAGTAATTGAAAGGGGTTCATTCAGATAGTTAAGATCACCCTCACTGGAGCCAGCCAGACACTGCAGCCCAGAGGCTTACATCCTGGCCTGACAAGGGGCATGCTTTCACAGTGCCTGGCTGCTTCAGTGTTGTATCTGTAAACTGGAGCTGATAGTATGTGTAAAGGCATGAGAAATTAGCCAGTTTGGGTGAGTCAGAATGACACCTGGCATGGATTAAAAAACTCTTGTCAGTAGGCAATAATTGGTTCGTGAATAAAATCATATTTTCTGTAAAGTAAAAGGATGCAAAAGAGATTGAAGGTGGGGCAGTGTGAGCACAGGAAGCCTGGGAATTCAAAGGCCAAATTATTCTCATTTTTTGTTTGCGTTGATTATTAGTAGTTATAGCATCAACCTGACAGTGCTCATCGGAGAGTCTCCTGTCAGTTTTGTGTAGGTTTTTTTTTTTTTTTTTTTAGATTGGCAAGATATGAACCCTACATGGAAACACCACTAGCTAGTTTAGTTTCTCCCTGGACTCTTAGAAGGAAAACAGACTTTTGGAAATAATAAGATGATAGCCATCCATACCCATTTCTCCCTTTGCTTTCGTTTTAGTGGCAGCTGAAATATCCTAAACTGGTTCTCCGGGAAGCCGGCAGTATATCCGAGGAGCTGCATAAAGAGGTCCCTGAGGCCTTCCTCACACTGCATAAGCATGGCTGCTTGTTTCGGGACCTGGTTAGGATCCAAGGCAAAGATGTGCTCACCCCAGTGTCTCGAATCCTCATCGGGGACCCAGGCTGTACCTACAAGTACCTGAACACCAGACTCTTCACAGTGCCCTGGCCAGTGAAGGGCTGCACCATCAATTACACAGAGGCTGAGATCGCTGCTGCATGTCAGACCTTCCTCAAGCTCAATGACTACCTGCAGGGTGAGACCATCCAGGCCTTGGAAGAACTGGCTGTCAAAGAGAAGGCTAATGAAGATGCTGTGCCTTTGTGCATGGCAGAGTTCCCAAGGGTTGGCATGGGGTCATCCTGTGATGATGAAGTGGACATTAAGAGCAGAGCAGCCTACAACGTGACTTTACTAAACTTCATGGATCCCCAGAAAATGCCCTACCTGAAAGAGGAGCCTTATTTCGGCATGGGGAAAATGGCGGTGAGCTGGCATCACGATGAGAACCTGGTGGACAGATCAGCCGTGGCAGTGTACAGCTATAGCTGTGAAGGTGCGTGCGTCTATTCTGGGGGAAAGCATGCCTGGTGGCAGTGTGGCAGTGTCACTCAGGCCCTGAAGATATACATGCATGCACAGTTGTTTGTGTGTTGAGCCCTTTCCTTTTCCAGCCTGTCTCTCCAGTATGTCTGCAGAGCACCCCTCTTACCCATTTAAATGCTCGCTGGCTCATTGTTCCACTGTGTGCAGAATATTTCTGCAAGTAAGCACTTCTGTCATTTTGTCTTCCCATCGCCTAGGACAGCAGCAGTCGGATCCATACAGCCAATTGCTGTTCTTTAATGCTCAGAGTAGGCTGTTCAGTCACCACAATTAGCTTGCTGAGAAAGAGCCCAGAAAACAGGAAATCTGTCAAGTCCTACCCGGTTCTCACAGTGTACATTCTTGCCTTGCCAAAATGCTTCATTATGCCTGACATCACTATCTCAATGTTTGGGATCTGTCAGGTATGGACCTGTTCCTGGCTTCCTATCATTTTTATAAGACCCCCTTGGCAGAAGCAGTTAAGTGGCTTCTGTACGCAGACATTCCAGTTTTCTTGTCTTTTGTAAGGTTCCGACGACGCCTTGCAGCAGAGAGCTGCAAAGTGCCAACTTGGTGACCTAGCCATGTTTTCCTGCTGTTTCATTTCTGTTTATCAAGAGTCCTTAAGAGTTTCACAGAACAGGGTTACAAACAGGTACTGACTGTGTGGAGCACAGCAGGACCACTGGCTCTTTTATTATATGATTATATGATTATTACACAAAGGAATGCAAGAATTCCCTTATAAAACTAGAGTACTAAGTCATTTGAGAGAATGAACTAGAACTTTTAAGGTCATTGTTTTCTGATAATTCCAGATTCTTTATTGATTTTTGTTGTTGTTACTTTTTTTGTTTGTTTGTTTGTTTAAATGCCTATTTTGGAAAAGTGATTTAAGAACAACAAAAAAAAAATCCATCTCATGGTACTCCTAAATTTCTTCATTGTTTTCAATCTCAAATTTTTCTTCAGGATAACTAATATCCTTTCTAAATTTGCCTTGGGCTTTCAGTTCAAAACAAGGAACAAAGTTGACTGGTTGGAAATTTCACCAGTTTCCCTGGCATCTCGAATAGTGATGGCAACCTAAAAATCCCTTGAAGTAATTCTGGACTGTCTGAGAGGGAAGAGCCAAGGTCCTCTGATCTCGAATATGGCCTACTGGGGATCTGAGAACTCTCCAGGGATAATTGGGTTGGTTAGCTCTTTCTGAGGAGGCAGCTCTCAGAACCAGCTGCAGTGCCTGTGATAGTTCGGGCAGCCACAGAGCTGCCTTTGTGTTCCGCCCTGCTGCCCTATTCTCAGACTGCAGTTTAAGCAGTCTGTTGTACTTCCCTTTCATGGGTGATCAAGAAAGGAATGTAAAATTTTTTTATTTTTTATTATTTATTTTTTATTTTTTTGGTTTTTCGAGACAGGGTTTCTCTGTGTAGCTTTGGAGCTATCCTGGCACTCACTCTGAAGACCAGGCTGGCCTCGAACTCACAGAGATCTGCCTGCCTCTGCCTCCTGAGTGCTGGGATTAAAGGTGTGCAC
Organism: Cricetulus griseus; assembly: GCF_003668045.3. Classification (NCBI taxonomy): domain Eukaryota; kingdom Metazoa; phylum Chordata; class Mammalia; order Rodentia; family Cricetidae; genus Cricetulus; species Cricetulus griseus. Next base: position 167,095,901 of record NC_048596.1, read on the forward strand.
CACCAACACCCGGCGGAATCTAAAATTTTAACAAACAGCATCTATGAAGCATCTATGATTGGTAATGGTTAAGACTGGTAGAGTAAAAATGCAAATTGTATATACATAGAATTGTTGGGCTAGTAGAATGGCTCAGGAGGTAAAGGCACCTGTTGCTAAGTCTGACTCCCAGAATTTGGTCTCTAGGACCCACATGGTGAAAGGGAGAAAACTGACTCCTGCAAACTGCCCTCTGACCCTCCTATACAGGCTGAGGTGCGCATGCACACACGCTCGTGTGTGTGTGTGTGTGTGTGTGTGTGTGTGTGTGTGTGTGTGAGAGAGAGAGAGAGAGAGAGAGAGAGAGAGAGAGAGAGAGAGAGAATATAAACAATAAAATCATAACAAAAAACTTTTAAAGAAATATTTTTATGCGCAATTACTAACTGGAAGAGAGGCTCATAGGATTCCAGTCTATAAGAACAGAGCAGTATAATTCCTTTGTTCTCCTAATCTCCAAAATGGCCAGGCTCTATCAAATAATAGTGACAGCACTTCCCTGAGCACCTGCTGTGGCCAGACACTTTAAGTACTTCACATGTTTTAGCCAGTTTCATCTTGTTCACAACAACCAGTGACGAAAGTAGAAGCGAAGTGCTGTCATGCTCCATGGAAGGCTGTTTTGATCAATGGCCACATATATGATGTTAGCTCTATAAACTTATAATGGCTGTGAAAATTTTCTATTATCTAGTGACTTTGTAGTATCACAGTCATTGAGTTACTAACTAATACATGTGAACAAGCCTGTGGTGCCGTCTGCTTTGCAGGAATAGCATGTCCACTTCTGTCCATACCCCTATGATCATAAGTGACTGCGTGGGTCAGGCATTTTCTAGGTTATCGTTTTTTGTTTGTTTGGTTGGTTGGTTGGTTGGTTGGTTTTTTGTTTTGTTTTGTTTTTTTTCCTGTTTTGGTGTGTCTTCTATTTATTAAAAAGAAAGTTCCTGCAAAACTCTATGCTGTGGTAAATGGGCAGTTGCTTCGTTGAACTCGTATTACACTGTCTCTTGAGTGCATCAAGAGGCTGTATGAAGTGGTTGATCTGTACCATCTGTGCTTGGCAGATTTCACTCAGTGATTTTCCTACAGGGATAAAAATCCCAAGTATCAAATTCTCAGAGTGCATTTCCATTGTTAAGGGATGCATAGCTGTTCTTGTACTGCTTGAATTTAACAGATGAGGAAACTGGGCACTTGTTAGCAGCTAGTAGGAGCAGAACTAGAGACCTTTGGCTGCACAGGGTGGATTCCTAAGCTGTGTGACTTATGGATATGCATTTCCTATCTGAGCAGTTAGCTGCTTCAGGAATGAGGGTTTTTAACAATGTTCAACACTCCAGTTTCTAGAGTGGTTAAGGGAATATTCTGCTAGCCTTCCTTTCTGGTACTGTTGCCTTTTCTCTTTTGTCTGTGCTTCCCCTCCATGCTTATACTTTCCAGTACACACACTTGGGGACTGGAGGGGGTTGGATGAATGTAGTCTGTGAAGTGGAGCCATTCTCTAACCTTCTCTGTGTCTGTGTAGTTTAGGGTCAGGTGACATGCAAACCAGGGGCCTTAAAATGTCCCAGTGATTGTATTTCTTCCAAGTGACAAATGTATGTAGCTCTGGCCTCTATGTCAGCTAGAACTGTGGTAAGGGTGAACTTTAAGGGAGCCTTTGGGTTCAAGTCCTGCTTAGGGTTCAGTAGGGCTAGAGAGGTTACAGCATGTGGAAACATCGAAACTGGACTGTTTCTCTTGCCCTTTAACGTGTTCAGCATTAAAGATGTGAGTCATTGCTAAAGAGTCTGGGCAGCATGGGGCCCTAAGGACTTGTCCCATCTCTCCTTGCCTTGACAGACTGGCTGAGGTTAGCTTTGATCTTGAGATTGTGATTGTGGAGTGTTGCCACGTTGGATCTGTTTGAGACTCTGCGAATCCCTTGGTTCTAGCCTCCAAGTGGTTAGAACTACATTACTTAGTGAGGGTGCCAGTCAAGGAGTGTGGCTTACCCATGGAGTGCTTCCCACAGTGCACTGGGAGCTCAGATCAGAAGTGATTATTTTCTGCTGAACTTAAATGAGCTGCAGCTTAAAGTCTTTGTGGACTTGCTCTCACTACCTTTTCCTGGGGAATCTTCTGTAGATTTATAATGAACTGATCATTGCTCTTTGCTCTTATTTTCATGAGTAGAAGCCATTGAGAAGCAATTTGTATAGGATACATGTAATTATATTCTAAATTTATTGGACTTCACATGCATTTCTAGCTAATAGATATCTCTAGAAGGAAGATTGAAATGGTACAGTTTTTAATCAGGAATGGCTTCGGAGAACCATATGTAAATAGACAGAGTATTTGATTATCGTATATTTCAGGCTTGGTGGCAATTTCTTGTTACTCCTAGTTGTAAAAAATGAATTTTAGCAGGGAAGGCATTAAAACTCATAGTTAATTTTGTCCAATGCTTTGTTCTATGATTGGAACACCTTTGAAGTTGCCACTCAGACTTAACTTTTGATTACAATTTTGTGTGTGTGCTTGTGTGTGGTACATGCACAAAAGTGTTCTGATGAGCTGCCTGTGCATATGCAAATGGAGAGTAGAGCAGGACTAGATATTTTCTTCTACCACTTTCCCTCTTGCTACCTTGAGATGAAGTCTGTCAGTAAGTTGGAATCTCATTGTCGACAATGTGGGGCTACACAGTTACATGCTTACTAGGGGTTTGAACTCAGGTCCAGATGTTTGTAGAGCAAGTATTCTTACCTACTGAGCAACCTGCCCATTCCCTTATTACCACTTTTGGTTCCTTTCCTTTCTTTCTTTCTATTTGGTCTGGAAGGGGCAATTCCCTGTCATGTTGTCTTTATAAGAAAATTGATGCATAAATTTTTAACTAGTGCCCAGTTTAATGGATTCTTTTCATCAATTTCTGGATATCTCCTGAAGGGCCATGTGTTCTTGTCCAATGTGTGATAGTCTAGAAAGTAACTTCCTTAGGACTTCAGGGTTCCAATTGAGAGCTCTGGTTAAGGAAAGACTAGGAAATTATCATGTTTTCACCCAGTAGTCAGTATACATCTCCTGTTTGGCAAGAAGTCATATAGTGATTCAACACGAACAGTGAGCAAGACCGATATCCCTGCCTCTGTTGAGGATGTGGAGGGCAAAAGGTAGGCCTTTGCCTGTTACCATGCAAAGTATTGAGCTTGAAACTTGAGTGAATTGGGTGTAGAAGGGAAGCAACACTGAGAACAAGACAGCTGAAAGAGGCTGCCATAGTAACACAGATGATGTTACTAAAACAGGCAGAGTTGGTGGATATGTGTCAGGATAGCACCCAAATAAGAGTAGCAGGACTCGGTGCCCAAGTGGAAAAGACCAGCAGAGGAGTCCCTGTCAAGAGAAGGCCAAGGTGGCAAGGGTGGAGAGGTTTCTGTCCAAGAAGCTTCAGTCAGGTTAAATGCCAGGCAGTAGTCTCCATGTGTTGTTATGTTCTAGTACCGTTGTGAAGCCATCACTACAGTCAAGCATACCATGACCCCAGGGGTGGTTCTGTGTCCTTGATGAATACTTGTTGCTATCTTTGGAAATCCACAGATCTACTTTCTGTTACTAGTTGCCATTTTCTAAAATTTATACAAGTGAAATTATATATATGCTCTTTTAATTTTTGGGGGGGGTTCTGACTTCATTCACTTAGCATAATTATTTTGAGGTTTATCTATAATTTTTTGTATCAGTAGTTTGGTCTCATTTTATTATCTTTTTCTATTATGGTACAATTGTATGCATGTTAAATTGTTACATAATTTATTTTAAGGATACCATTCAGTCAGTGGCATTAAACTCATTCATGTTTTTGTGGGTCACCATTGACCATTTCCAAAATGTTTTCATCATTCCATACTAACTCCTTGGTCTCTCTTTCCTCATCCCCTAGTAACTACTGTCTGTCTTTAGGGATTTTGATAGAGTGCCTCAGGTGTAAAAACAAAATTCCTATGATGTTACAGCTGGCTTGTTCAACTGTGTCAGTCAGCCACAAAGAGGAAAGTTGACTGCGATGGTCTTGAGAGACCACAGACCTGCACATATGCCTCATCCTCAAGCTCCTCATACACCCCTATAGAAAGTCCCATCTAGATTTTTTTGCCCTTGAAGACCCCTCCATTCTCTTGGGAGAGAGAGGCTGCCCTGTGCTGTGTGTGCTAATGCACATAGTCTCATCTGCTGAGGTCTGGGTCTGTTTGCTCTGCACTCTTCCTAAAATCTAGCAGATTGAACTTCCCTGGATATCTTGTGTGAGTAAAATCACATATTTGTCCTTTTGTGTCTGACTGACTTTATTGAACATACCCAATGACTGTTTATGTTTCAGAATTCCATTCTTCATTATGCCTGAGTAGTATTCCACTTCATTTTGTGTGTGTGTGTGTGTGTGTGTGTGTGTGTGTGTGTGTGTGTGTGTGTGTGTGTGTGTGTGCGCGCGCTTTCACCACACATACATATAGTAAATATCACTGTTCTGGTTAGTTTTGGTTCTTGTTGTTTTTGTTTTGAGACAGCATCTTGCTATGTACCTTTAGCTGGCCTGGAATTTGCCATGTAGAACAGGCTAGCCACAGACTTATAGAAATCTTCCTGCCTCTGCCTAGAGTGCTAGGATTAAAGGTGTGTGCCACCATGCCCAGCCCCCCTAGTTAGTTTTTATTGTCACCTTTACACAACCTATAGTTGCCTGGAAAGGAAGACCCTCAATTGAGGATCTGCCTAGATTAAATCATATTGTTCTGTGGGTATGACTGTGGGGATTTCCTTGATTGCTAATTGATGTAGAAGGACCCATCCCATCCCTAGGCAGGTGGTCCTGTGTTGTGTAAGAAAGCTAGTTTAGCTTAAATCAGAGAGTCAGTCAACAAGCAGCATTTCTCCATGATCTCTACTTTAGTTCCAGTTCAAGTTCGTGCCCTGACTTCCTCAGTGGACTGTGACCTCGAACTATAAGCCAAAGTATCCTGCTCCCGAAGTTGTTTTTGGTCACGCTGTATGTCACAACAGAAAGCAACTTAGAATGGTCACATTTGATTATTCACTCTCTTACTGATAATTCTTTAGGTTGTTTCCATCTTTGTTTTATGACTAATGCTCTGAATATTTTTAAGTTTGTGCTTTTACTCTGCTCTGTCTGTTGCGTCCACAGAAGAGGAACTGTTGGATCAAATGATCACTCTGTGTTGGTTTTTGGAGGAACTCCATTCTGTTTTGTACAACAGCTGCACTGTGTTACATTTCCGCCATCACTTTGCCATCCAGACTTTGTGCTGTGTGACAGTAGCCATATCTAGAGTGTGTGAAATGTGCTGGTTTCCTGTGCACTTCCCTGGTAAGCAGATGACGGCAGTGAGCACTGTTTCTGTGCTGTCACCCATTCATGCATCTTTAGGGAAGCATCTATACAGTCTGCTCATTTTTACTTCGAGTTTTATCAGACTGGATTAGTTTTCACCAGGAAGTGAAACCCAACTTTGAGTGACCTACTTCCTTCAGGGAGGCTCCACCTCCTGAGAGTTCTACAGTGTCCTGAAAAAGCACCAAGAGCTGGGGGCCATTTTACATTTAAACCACATCAGAGTTCTTTATGTATTCCAGGTATTAATACCTCATTGAGTATATGGTTTTAAATTGTTTACTCCAAAGTTAGATCCATTTTTTACTGCTGTCTTGATGCAGTTAGGAAAGGTGAGGTGGACAAGTTGGAGTAGAAAGATTTCACTGTCTGTGATACTAATTGAACATTTTAATCCTGTACTATTGACAATTTATCCTAATTAGTTGTGACCTTAGGGAAGTTACCTAAATTCTTTGTGGCTCCATTTTTTTTAATTCATAAAATGCTAATAAGAATAATGTAGTAAAAACTGAAAATATCTACCTTAGGACTGTGAGAACATAGCATCTGATAGATATTTTCAGTTTTTTTTTTTTTTCCTTGCATTTATTACCACATCTGGCTTGTGGGTTTTTTTTTTTTTTTCAGATTTTTTTGTTTGAATTAGAAACAAGATTATTTTACATGACAATCCCAGTACCCTTCTGCCTCCTGTCCTCCCTAACCATCCCCCCCAAATAAAATCCTACATATCACATATCCTTTCTGCTCCCCCTGGATGGTGAGGCCTTCCATAGGGTGTCATCAGAGTCTATCGTATCCTTTGGGATAGGGCCTAGGCCCACCCCTCTGTACCTTGGCTCAGGGAGTATTCCTCTATGTGGAATGGGTTCCCAAAGTCCACACCTATGCTAGGGATAAGTACTGAACTACTACAGGAGGTCCTGTAGATTTCCGAGGTTCGTCTTTTCTTCCATTTCTCTGAAGGATTTTCTGATTTCCTCTCTTAGGGTCTCTATCATCTGCTTGAAGTTGTTTTTAAGGTTGCTCTCTTCTGCTTCTTCTGTGTTGGGATGTTCATGTCTTGCTGGTGTAGAGTCCCTAGACTCTGGTGGTGTCATATTGGTTTTCTTGTGGTTGGATGTGTTCTTATATTGTCGTCTTCCCATCTCTTCTTCCAGTGGGTACAGTTGGTGTCACTTCCTTTCCTGGTGTGTATGGGTCTGGTGTTCTCTTCAGGTGGGTGCAATTGGCTCTGATACTCTGATGGGTCTCAAGTTCTCTCTGGTGGGTGCAGGCAGGTCTGAGGCACTCGCTCTCCAGGTGGGGGAGAGCAGGACTGGAGCAACGATGTCAGCAGACTCTGGGTTGCTTGGTCCTCAGGGGTGGAGTCAACCTGCCTGCAGACCCCTGGGCAGGAGTTCCTAGATTGGGCAGGCAGAAGTTGGGCCCAAGGCAGGGACCAAAGCAGCTCACCTCTGCACTCTGTGGGGGCCTGAACAGCCCATCGATCTCAGCAGAGTCAGGGTCCCTGGGGCCTCAGGGACCAATTCAGTCCCAGATATTCTTAGTTTTTACTAAATTATTCCAGTCATATAACTTTTAAAAACCTCAGATATTTCTAAAAGACATTTGTTAAAAGAAAGCTATAGTTATCTACACCTTTCCTCACTGTGTTCATTCCCCAGTGGGGGTTATTTCTAATCTTTTCTTTCAGGCATGTTTTGGGATGCCTTAGCATATTCTTTTCATATTATTGGTTGGTTTCCTAATTTGGAAGGTGAGGGTTTGCTCTGTTCTTGCCTACCCCCTCTGCTTACACATAAGGCTCCTGAATTCCCCTTGTTCCTCCTGTTTGGAGATATGCTATATTTTTGGTTACACTGATACTCAACTTTCACAGGAATCAGTATCTCTGTGTTAATGTGAATCTTGACTTTTCTGTTTGCATGGTTTTCTATGTACTTAAAACAAGTTAAATCCCACACTCACTCTCTACCACCCTTCTAAATATCTCTTCAGCATGTGCAAGACCATCAGCTCTTTGTCAGTCTCATATTAAAGTGATGCCATCCAAAATCATCTATCTTCTCTGGTTGGGATTGCCCACCTTCTGTACCTGGTGGCAACTATCCCCCTTTAACTTCTGTAGCATAATACAGAGGGTTATTTTATCTATTTTGATTCTTCCAAGCCCTCACTCTCACTCACCCCCTCTTGTTTTCTAGCCTTGGTGTTCTCCAAGTACACTAGAGAAAAAGGTTTTAGGAAGAGTGTGTGTGTGTGTGTGTGTGTGTGTGAGAGAGAGAGAGAGAGAGAGAGAGAGAGAGAGAGAGAGAGAGAGAGAGAGAGGTGGAGTTCAGAGAGCATCTTATCTTTCAGAAGGCAGTTCTGTCCTTTCACCATATGGACCCTGAGGATTGGGTTCAGGTTGTCAGTCTTCATGACAAGCAAACCTTCTCTGTGACCTAAGATGTAAATTTTTGACTTTGAAGTCTTAATATTATTTTATAGTTTACTTTGCATTGTGTATTTATGTTGGCTATGGAAATCATGATAAGAAATAATTTTACTATAGTATTTTTTTAGGATACAACACCAATATCTTTTGTTTCTATTCATATTGGTAGTTCTGGCTTTCTTATTCATTTATTTCACCTTTTTGGTGGTACCACAGTGATTTTTTTCATCTGTCATATTTCTATTTTATAGATATTTCAACTCAGAAGCATATGTCCTTCGATTTTGAACATCTTCTTGAATGAATTTTGCTAGTGATTTATGTCTTTTTCTCCAGTTTTCTCTTTTCTAAAACCCATGTGAAGGTTGTTGACGTTTCTGTTCTCTTACTTTCTATAGTTTTGAGTAGTTTTCATCTACTCTCTGAGACTTTCTTAACTTCCAACTTACCAAATTAGAAAAAATAGTCAACATAAATGCCATAAATACACAGCTTGGGGAATTGCTCTTAAGTCAAAATGTACAGGTCCATCCAGCACCCGAGCATTGCATGCCAACAATGCTCTGTTTCTCTAGTAAGCACTTCCTGACCTGAAAAAGTCTAGATAAGTTCTCTGCATGTTTCCAAGTGAATCTCCCCCTGAAGACATAGCCTGTGCCTTGATTTCCTTTGATAGTCTTTTGCTCATGTGTTTCCTCAACTACTTAGTGTAAAAAGTAGTACTAAGGCCAGGGACTCCACAGCACCCGTGCTGTGGTCAGTCCTTCCCTTCCTGGCTGTTCTTGAGCTCATGGTCTGTAAACAACTGCCCCCTAGCCTTCGTAGATGTCCTTTGACTGTCTTTGAACCTAGATAAATCTTTGTCTGTGTATTGGATGGGCAAATAATGCCTTTGGTTTGCCCAGCTGGTCTGGTTCTGGTCTTCCGTGTTACAACAACAGCTTCTTGGAAGTGTTCTCAGTATCTGTATGCCTGTTAGGTTGTCTAGGGTTTGGAGACTATATTGCCGGGGTGTTGCCTTCCTTTGTTTCCTATTTTATTCAATTAATGTAATTTTGAAGCTTTAGCCAAGGGCCCTCAAAGCTGTTTTTCTCTACTTTTCCCATCCTCCCTCCAAGTCCATGAAATGTAATCTAATGAGGTTTTCCTATGTATGTGAATATTTTTATCTTAAACTTTGTCTCCCCAAATGCTTAATCTGAAAGCTGACAGAACTAGGTGTCGTGTTGAAGGGTTTCAGGTTTTTCTGTGAAGAATTTCAGTATTTTGCCTGAAATCCCAGAAAACTTACAATTAATTTTACAATTCATCTCTGCCAAGGGACTTCATTTGTCCTGAATTACTTGTGTCAAGTTAAGGAGAACTTATCTGTTGTGAACTGGGATTGATTAGGGTTTTTTCCCTGTTCAGACTTTTCAGAATCCTTTATTTCTTCAGCCCTTCATTCTTTGCTGAGAAAGGAGTCGAAGAAGGCTATTCCAAGTTGTTAAATTTGTGGCTTGGCTAACCTTCTTCTTTTAGGGTATAGTCCTTCTGTGATGAAGGCTCTGCAGTATGCAAGGCCCACCCATTTGCCATTCCTTTGGGATGCTGTCTGGAAAATGAACACCAAGTCTGTACAGAGGCTTGACGATGGGGGTCATTCTGAAAACAGCCAACTTTTGAGGAAGTCATCTGTGTCTTGTCACTGCTTCTATGGAAGATTCCTTGTGATGCTGTGCATAACCCTCTGTGTCCTGGATATTATTCACCTTTATTACTCTCTTAGCACAACTTGTGTTGTTCGTGTGACACTTTCAGCTCAGAATTGAGTGTGTGCTTACCCAGCCACACCATTTTCCACCTTGGGTGTATGTGGAGACAGGGTGGGGGGCAGGGGGCGTGAGGGGTGGAGGGAGGGGGCAGGGTTGGTTTTCTCTTCTGTCACACCCCAGACCCTGTCATGTCATAGGTCAGGACTAGGTGTCATTAATTAGTCTTCCTCCACCATCTGCCATCTTTAACTCATAGTTTCTCCTGCCTTATGACCTATGGCTTTGGACTAGCAATATGTCTCTGTGGTAGAACACTTGCCTGGCATACACAAGGCCCTGGGTTTGGTTTCAAGGCCTTCTGTCTCCAAAACAGCCTTGACTTGAACTAGAAGGGATGTCTAGGTTGAGTTCAAGGCAGTTGTCAAAGTAATTACACAGGTAGAAGCACTGAAATCTTAGCTGTTGACTGAGGGAATAGGACTGAGGGTTTCACTTTCTGTTTGTGATAATGGTGTCTGTAGACTTGCATCTAAAGGAAATTATTGGTATATAGCATTAATGTATATATTAATTATGGAAATTTTGTGATGTATTCTGATTAGTATTTTAATCTCTACCATCACACTGACACCTCTGGCTTTGTTTCTTGTATTGTTGCAGATAGCTTTAAAATGTAAAGAAAGTATTTGGCTTCACTTATCATTAAATGGAGTCATTTTTATCCAAAACTACTTAGGGTAAAAAAACAAAAACAAAACAAAACAAAAAACCCAAACCAAATCAAACTGGTGAATTTTTGAGGACATTTTGGATATTTGAAACTTGACCTTTAGATTTCTATTCTTCTGAATTTTGTTAAATCTTTTTACCTTCTTAAGTTTGTGGTTTGCAGGAGCTTGCATGTGCCAGACAAACAGAGACACTTAGAATCTTTCCACACTTAAATCCTTCCAACTTAAAGGCGAGTAGGAACCCATTGCTTCGGCCTGATTCAAATGGCATGGGGCAAGAGTAATCATTGGCAGTTGCTGTAGATAATTACAAGTCAGTTTTCCTGCAAAAGTGAGCGACACTACATATAAGCAATAAAAAATTTATCACACTTAAGCTTCTCTCTTTCCTCCATAGCCCAAGGGGGGAGGAACTGTCCATCAAACATCATCTTAATGAGCTCATTTCAAAGGTGCTGGGTTGGTTATGATATGGAGGGACACCAGGAAGCACTGATTGCTCTTGCTGTCTGGTTGTGGTTCAGGGTCTTACTGGTTCCAGATTGAGAAGAGTACCACATCCCAGGATGTGTACACTTGGCAGTGCACACAGCCCTTAAATGCCACACACATGCGTGCTAGTGGCTGTTTGCCATGTTACCATTAAGGCCACCTGGACAGAGCATCTTGCAACCTTGGGGAAACAAAGATGTGTAAGCACATGCTTTTTCACACCATTATCTTCTCCCACAGAGCTGGAGATCAACTACTTTACTTTATGTTGGATGTTGTTAGTCACATTCTGCTCTCAGGTGTGAGTCATATGATTCATTATTGTTTTGTTTAGGCTTGGCTTGATCAGTATTTACCATTGGCATCGCCTCCAAATCACCAGTATCAGCAGTCCATAGATGAGATCAGCAAGTATTTTCTGTAAATGGTCAAATCCTAAGTACTCTGGGGGTGGGTGGATCTTGTGGTCTTAGTGTTCCCTGACCATCTTACTGTGAGATGCTGTAATGACTGAGCATGAGTAGGGTCTGGCTAAACTATAGTTGGCAGCAGGTCATGAGACTTATTTGTAGTCAGGCTCACTCTGTGTCTTCGCTGTAAAGCATGGTCTAGGATCCAGAACAGTCTCACAAATGAGTGAAATGCAGTGGCTGCCTGGGGGCTCTGGACAGCAGAGAAGTCATGCCTTGTGTCTGTAGCCATGTGTAATTGACTCAGGGATGCATACTCTTATAATTCAAGAATACTTGAAATTTGTATTTTAATACAAAGGATTTTTTTTTTAGTTATTTATTTTATGTATTGGGGTGTTTTGCCTGCTTGTGTGTATGTGTTTGCCTGGTCTCCCTGGATCAGGAGAGGGTGTCAAATCCCCTAGAACTGCAATTACTGACAGTTGTGAGCTGCCGTGTGGGTGCTAGGAATCAAGGCCCTTTGGAAGAGCGCCTCTTGACTGCTGGGCCATCTCTCCAGCCCCTAACAGAGTAGTTTGTCAGTTGCTGACTGATTTAGACTTGCTAAGGCAGTGCAGTGCAGGCGGAGCTGAGTGCCTTTCAGTTCTTTCAGGTTCACCAGCTCCCCTGTAGCACATTCCAGTGTTTTCTTTTTCTTTCTTTTCTTTTATTTTCTTTTCTTTTTATTTTTCTATTTCTTTTTTCTTTTTCCCCAGAGACAGGGTTTCTCTGTGTAGCTTTGGAGCCTATCCTGGCACTCGCTCTGGAAACCAGGCTGGCCTCGAACTCACAGAGATCCGCCTGCCTCTGCCTCCCGAGTGCTGGGATTAAAGGCGTGCACCACCAACGCTAGACCACATTCCAGTGTTTTCAAGTGTAGCTATGCATTATGCATAAAGAGAAGTATATGCAGGATGTATCCCATATGGTAACAGTAGCCTGTGCTGGTACTGTCTACAGCCATCCTGTTGCCCATGGTGACCATTTCCTGCAGATCCCCTAGAAAGGTTCAAGAGCCACAACTAGAAAGTTAGCTGTGCCCCTGATAGTAAAGCTTTTTTTTTCTTTTAATCATCATTCCTGTTTCAAAAGATATATTTAAAAATGGCTTTTGGATTAACCTAGGAAATTGCTCTAAACTTGTTATTACATGGTGGTATTCTTAAAGAAATGAAAGTTCCTCTTAAATGAAAGGTATCCATAAAAACATGTACTGCAGGCTGGGTGTTGGTGGCACAAGCCTTTAATCCCAGCACTCAGGAGACAGAAGCAGGCAGATCTCTGTGAGTTCGAGGACAGCCTGGTCTACAGAGCAAGTGCCATGATAGGCTCCAAAGCTATACAGAGAAACCCTGTCTCAAAAAAACCAAAACAAACAAACAAACAAACAAAACATGTACTGCATCTGGGTATGGTGGTACCTTTATTCGCAGCAGGGAGACAGAGGCAGGAGGATTGCTGAGACTTTGAAGCAAGCCTGGGCTAAATAGTGAAACCTATCTGTGGGGCAGGGAACACATATTAGGAAGAAGAACAAAGCTGAAAAGGGCTGAGAGTCTGCTCATTAGACAATGTTCTATCTTTAGATTCAGATTTAGAGAACTTAAGGAAGTTAGATGCGGCCATAAAGGTCATTTACTAGCATTCTTCTCTACAGAGACTGAAACTTGGCTTTTTGACCTGTTCTTTTTCGTTATACTTACACAAAGTAATGTGAGTGGTTAGTCATAAAGGAAGTTCCTTTCCCTGTGTCCCTCTCTACTTCATCTTTTTCTCTCCTTTCCTTCCTCTGCTTTCAACTCATATATGGTTGTGGTAAAGGCTGATGTTCAGAATGTAGGGAGTCCGTGTGGGCACGCGCTGTCTGAGATCTGGGCACTTTGGGAGCGTTAGGTGATGTGTACTGGTGGAACCAATAATGTGTGCTCTGCTGTCCTCCTTAGGACATCCCGCTTTGCATCATTTTGTCTTCAGTGATCCCTGCCAGTCGGAACACTATGACTTTCAAGTCCCATTTTTTTCTGCAGGAATTCTGTTTTGAACTTTATAGTCCTTGTTAAAGAATCTTGAAACCTGTTTAGTGTTTATTCTACTTTAGCAGTAATGTTATACTCTTATTTGTTCTTTAAAATTCATTTTTAAAACTTGTGTTATTTATGTTTATCTGTGTTTACCTGTGTGGTTGCATGTAGCAGCCTGTGGAGGCCAGAAGATGAATCCCTGGAACTGTTATAATAGGCAGTTGTGAGCCACTATGTGTATTCTGGGAACTAAACCTGTGCTGCTAACCTCTGAGCCATCTCCCCAGTTCTCTTTGCTCTTTTAAAAGCAAACTAGCAAACAGATGTTTGAGGTTTTTTTTTTTTCCTTTTAAATTAATATTTTCTTTCCCTGCCACCTACCACAGGACTGAGTGGTGGGAATTGACGGGCTAGTGCCCGTCAATGGCCTCTGACCACCAGTCTGCAGCGCTCTGAAGACAAACCTCAGATCTTGCCCTTGAGGACCAGAGTACAGTCCAGTGGTTTAAAGTGTAATGGCATTTAAATCTGAAATGCTGTCCTACCAGTTACCAGTGTTGATCACTAACACTCCAGTAGAAGTAATTCTCTACCCAGGCTGGGTTCCCCAAGTGCCTTGCACAGATCTAAAGATATATCAAGTGATCAATAATATTTTCTAGATGAACTTGAACAGTTTATCTGTAGGGCCATCCCCGGCAAGACTTAGTGAATGTGAGGACTAGTGTGCACCTTCAGCTTCTTTATGTGTCTCTTCCACTCTGGACCTATAAAATTTTGGTTATTTTTCCAGAAATGTCATAGAAATGGCACTGCATCTTTGTATAAATTTGTGCAATTAATTTTCTCTTGAAAATATTTAAGGTGGTTCCACTTTACTGTTGAGTCATAGTATTGGTGGTGGTCTTATAATATTATATTGTCCGGGCATTTTATAATTTCTTCAAGCAGTAGCCTGCTAGTGGATACTGAAGTTATCCCTGGTCTTTGTTTTAAAGTTGGTACTGTAAGCAAACAGTACTGTAAGCTGCAGTGCCTGCTCAGTGCCTGTCACCCTCTGCAAATAGCAACAATAGTGTGCACTCATGCTTCATGCATTCAGTTATAATATGTATTGCCAGATTGTCCTTCACAGAGAGTATGGGGGATCCATGTTACCACCCTCTTACCAACACTGGATCTTTTAAAGTAAAGGCATAAGCCTTGTGGCTCACACTTTTCATCCCAGCTCTTGAGAGGCAGAGGCAGGCAGATCTCTTCATTCAAGGCCAGCTAGGTCTACAGAGTGAATTCCAGGACAGCCAGGGATGTAGTGATTAGTATCTTCTTGAAATGCCTTTAATTGACCTTTCCTAATTTACTTGCTTCAAACTGAACAAAATAATTCTTTATTCTCCTCTTAATCTGTGGTTATTTCCTCATTATTATATCTAAGTTTTTTTGTGGAAAAGATTAATCCATTAATATTAAGAATATTCTTAAATGTCTTTTTAGAAATTATGACACAAGACTTGACCTAACATCCATATTTTATTAAGAATCCAGTAATTCCTAAGGTAATAGCTGAAATCTCAGGAATGTAGATGAAGTGTGCCTTTGCTAAGCTCTTCCCGTCTCCACAGGCTCTGAGGACGAAAGTGAGGATGAGTCCAGCTTCGAGGGCAGAGATCCCGACACTTGGCATGTTGGTTTCAAGATATCGTGGGATATCGAGACGCCAGGCTTGGCAATACCTCTTCACCAGGGAGACTGCTATTTCATGCTGGGTAATGTTCAGAGACTCTGAGCTGCTGTTTTACTTGTCTGAGCTTAGAGTTGTGGGGGCATGCATTTTTGGGGTCTGTCTTGTGTAGTAAACTTCTTAAATATTTTATATTCATAATGATTTTTTGAGAACATGTAACTCATTAATTTATTCTTTACACACACACACATAGTGTGCGTGTGTGTGTGTGTGTGTGTGTGTGTGTGTGTGTGTGTGTGTGTGTGCAGCTTTGCCTGCATGTATGTCTGTGTACCAGATGCATATGTGGTGCCCATAGAGGTGAGAAGAGGTTGAACCCCCTAAAACTGGAATTATAGACAGTTGTGAGCCACCATGTAATATAGGTGCTGGGAACTGAACACGGGTCCTCTGCAAGAGCAAAAAGCCAGTTTCCTCTCAGCCTTGGCCACAGGATTGTTCTCTCTGCTTGTGTTTTAATTATTTGCAAAGTATCATTTATGGGATTACAGTAAATGAAGCTGTGGAGTTTGAGGTGCTTTGATTCTTGCTGCTTTGTTTTAGAATTTTTTGGTGTTATTTATTCTCAACTTGTTTTCCACTGCAAAATGTGCAAAGATGTGTTTCTTCTGTTTGTTTACTTGTGAGGCTTCTATTGGGCTAGGGAGATGGCTCATCGATACAACCTTGAGGACCTGGGCTTGATCCACAGAAATAATCCACGGTGTGAGATGTGCCCTAGTAAATCCCTGTACTAGAGAGGAGACAGGAGCATCCCTGGGACTTGCTGATTAGCCAGCTCAAGCCAATGAGAGACTACGTCTCAACAAACACACCAGAGGAAGTGTGCCTAGGCTGACTTCCAGCTTCCATGCACACACACATGTACTGGCACACACAGGTACACCATCACAAGAGCATGCACACATATACACATAAACATAAACAGCTCCTCACAGTTTATTCTTTCCTTTGCTGTGCCCTCTGAGTGTCCCCAGGTTTTTCTTGAACCTGTCTGCTTGCAGAGATCTAATGGTCTGTTGACTGTTTAGCTAGGAAGAACCAGGGCTTGAGATCAGTTTTTGGTTAAGATTATTTTCCTGTTACTTTTCATATTTGTGGAGTTTCTATATTGCAGCTATGGAGTTAGGTTCTGAGGAGACACTTGAGCACAATAAATCTTGCTCCTTGCCTCCTAGGACTTCATAATATGAAATGGCACATTAGTGTTTTCCAGACTTCTGTTTATTGCATGTCAGTGTCCAGGCCCTTGCCATAATCACTTGCTAACTCTGTGTTTCATGTACTATTTCTTTCAAAAACTTAATTTTTTCCACTACTGAAATAGACTTAATTTGAAGGAGATTTTTATATTATATTATTTTATATTAGTTGACCTAACTACAAGTGTTTTGTAAATAATAAATGTAGAGAAACTGAAAGAATATTAAGTACACACTACTTCTCTTTGTTGGATCGGAGAGTCTGAGTCTTGTTCTTTGTTTAAGCAAGAGACTTTTTGAATACTATGCAGATTTAAGCACACAGTAAATATATGCCAATAAAAATGCACAACCATAAGAAGGAAAAGAATCTCATTATTATTCCTAATATCAGACATTAGATTTTTATTATTCGATTAGCATAATGTATGCTAAAATGAGATATCCTTAGTGAGATAAAAATTATTCACATTAGAGAAAGCGAGGGTGGGTCAGACAGACAGACAGAGACACTAATAACATTAATATCGAGGGAGTATTAATTCTGAAGTTGGCCATTCTGAGTTTTTTTTTATTTTCCTTGGTGTTTGCATGTGGATTGGAAGTAGCCATGTGACTTAGGGCTGTATCTGTTTGCAGCTCAGGTTCAGTTCTTGCTTCCCATTGGCAATCTTGCTACAACAGTATACAAAATCTGTTCCCTTAAGCAATGTCAGACTCTAAACAGCATTCTGAGGGAGATGTCAGAGCTTCAGATTTGTCCGTCACTCCATTCATATGTGGCGAAAACAGAGGCCATAGCAGCTACAGACTTCACATGTAATGCTTTTCTCAGTCTAATTGTGATAATGTCATCTGGATCTCAGGATGCTGAAATTCTGGATGTTGGCAGCATTAAGGTCATGTCTTTCCCTCATCCCCTGTATGATTTCAGGATCCATACTTTTACTCTGAAGTCTCTGTCCCTATCATTGAATGCCATTTGTATAAAAAGATTGTAAGTATTTATGTTGTCCCAAAATTTGAATATTTGGCTTGAATCTAAATAAAAGACTTCTTTTGGGATACTTTCTCAGTAATGGTAATTTCTCTTAAAATTTGCATATGTAGATGAGATAAGAGCCAGAATGGAGCCTTTTCAAATAGCTTCCTGTTTATCTGTTTATGAAACCAGTGGGTTTGCACTGTAGAAGCTCTGCTCTGGTGGGACAAGTGAAGCATTCTGTGCATTTCATGACGTCCTCTCACTTCTTCTGGTTAAAAAGCAGAATATGGAGGCGGGAGAGAGAGCTCAGTGGTAAAGAATGTGTGCTCCTTTTGCAGAGAGCAGTTCAATTCTTAGCACCTGTGTTGTGTTGCTTATAACTGCCTGTAAGCCCAGGATGTCTGATGACTTCTTCTGGTCTCTGTTTGTACCTGCTCTCACATGCATATATCTACACACAGACACACATGTGTATACATCATTAACAAAGAAAAAAAGCAGCATATGTTCATCCTAGAGAAAAGAAACTGTAGAATATAAAAGGAAAGAATATAGAAACAAACTTCATATGTGCTGTACCATATTCCTGCTCAGTCTCTCCCTCTACGTGCATATCTGGAATGGTAGTAATATTAATAGCAAACATACTTATTATGAATTAATGACAAGTAAAGCATTCTGTTATTTTGCTTGTAACCAACCCTGAGGAGCAAATATTAGCTATTCTAATCAAAGAAGTCTAGTTAGACTGATAGACTTAACCATGGCAGACAGGTGCCGGGCGTTGGTGGCACACGCCTTTAATCCCAGCACTCAGGAGACAGAGGCAGGCGGATCTCTGTGAGTTCGAGACCAGCCTGGTCTACAAGAGCTAGTTCCAGGACAGCCTCCAAAGCCACAGAGAAACCCTGTCTCAAAAAACAAAAAAAAACAAAAAACAAAACAAAAAAACATGGTAGACAGCTAATAAGAGTGAAGAGTTAGAGCCTGGCATAGAGTCTACTGAGGCTCATCATTCCCACCCCAGGCCTTTGTGTTCCCCTGGGAACCCCATGACCCCTCACCCTACACCTGCGCTTCCTCCGGCTTTGGGCTTTCAGTCCACTTCTCTCCGTTAAGCCTCATAGTTCTGGAGGGGAAGAAAGAATGACAGAGTTTTGTGTTTTATTTGTTTTTTTTTCTTCAGTTTTAAAGTATTTTTTCTTTCCAGTTTAATAACTGGATTAGTAGTGAAAACATTTAATCAATTACATTTTCAAAACATTATTTCATTGATTACATTATCCTCTTGATGTAGTCTTTACAAGGAATTGTGTATGTTCAAACAGTCACTGAGTCTCTAACATCGTAGACTTATAGGTGATAAACTATATAAGAATCTAGTACTTTTTACCTCCTGCCTTCAGATGTAGGTGACATTGTTGGTTTCTACTATACTCTTTTAGGCATAACATAACAAGTGAACCCCAAGGTCTGCATTTACAATGCATTTTTATGAAGATATCATATTTTGATTTTTAAAACGAATTTTCTCCCATCTCCTATATTAAAAACTCAATTTGAAAAAACAATAAAAGCAACTGTTGTATAGTTTTGTCTTTTCACAGTAGCTTTTAAAAATCCAAATAATAACGAGCACCATGGAAGTCTCTGGGCCCTCTTCTGAAAACTGAAGTCTGAACTTCACAGTACTTACTGAAAGGAAACAGTTTAGCTCAATTTATAATAATATATTGGTCTGCAGAGGAAGTGCAGCCTGAACCCCACTGTCTCAAGTGAATACTCCAGGGGTGTCTGACGGGGAACGTGTCGGGTGCCAGTAATAAATCCATTGCTGTGGGTGTGAGCAAAAGCCCTGTTGGCAGTGCCTGAGGACACACTTCATGGGGTTGTCATGGTTTTACTTTTAAATTGGAATCTTTGCCCTAATCTCAGAGTTAGACAAGACCAGATTTGCAAACAGATTTACAATTTTCACTAATTTTCCAACCAGGACTTCAAAACATACTTAGAGGAGGAAAAAAAAAAAAGAAGAAGAAGAAGAAGAAGAAAGAAAAAGGGGGAAAAAAAAGAACCCATTCACTCTGGTGTTTCTCAGGGTCGAATGATTTACTTTGCCACAGCTGTTTTCCATAGACTGCTTGTAGCCAGGGAGTTAGGGACTTAGGAGTGCTTAGAGACAAACTGGGTTTGTTTTTCGTGGAGCAGATTATACAGTTCAAGAGACAGCAACTAAATTCTGTTCATTAACCAGGAGCTGGGTGTGGAGGTGGGATGTTTGGGGACAAAGGTGAGTAAACATTGAGCAAACCTCTGCTGGTCTCCCTTAGTGTATCACTGTGATGTCTTGAGTGTCACTGTTCATGGCTGATCTCTCTGGTCCCTTTACTCTCATTACTGAGTCTAGCCAAATCTCACTTTGAAATGTCTGTTGTTAGTACTATAACCAGCTACCACTTCAGAGCCGTAGTTGTTAAATTCAGAGACAGAACCCTTGGCTGAAGCAGAAAGAGATTGCAGAAGTTGAAATGCCGGGTTTTGTTGGATTTTACTTTCACTCACCACTGTGTAGAGGGGCCATAAGGCAAGGCTGTAGGACTTCCTGCCAGCTGAGCAGGTTCCAGGCTTGCTGTACTATGCATGGCCCCACAATGTCAGCACATCTTTGAGTCTTGGCCCTTGAGGTAAAATGAGAACTTCCTTTTGCCTTAGTTCTCACTGTTCTTCTTAGGAGTTAGGAAAAGTGTGTGGACCTATGCCTTTCAGGCTGCAGGACTTACTGTAGAGACTGGGACCTGGGCCATGGCATACTGGAGAACCAACGAGGCGAGGCAGTGATAGACGAGTGCTGAATGCGGGCGCTTCTCTTCCTCAGGCCCAGAGTTCCATGGGCTTTGCAGCTCATTGCTTTACACGTATATTTCCATAACTTCACAGAGTAACTACAAGAGCGGTAAATCTCACCAATTGGCTTTGGAGGGTGACGTGAGTTAGCATCTGGCCACTGCTGAATGGAACTCTGCTAACCAGTGTTACTTTGTTGGAGGCTGCCTTCAGTTATGGAACCCGGTCATTTTTTTTAGATTTATTTCCCCGTCTATGAAATACTTGTGGCTTAGCGGCAGCAAGGCCAGAACATTGTGAACATTTGATGTGGTGTAACCTGAAGTGTGACGCCTGCTTCTGTTTTTCAAGGCAACATGGGCACTCTAGTTGGAGGCTGTCGCCCTGTGGGCAGGAAGAACAGAGGTCTCTAGGATTTAACTTAGCCTGACTGGGGGCTCTCTTGGGACTTAACTTGGAGACTGTAGTATCTTTGTAAATCCTTCAGGTGTTCCTCAGGCCTGCCTAGATTTAGACATTTTATTCAAAGCAAAAGACTTCTGACCCCATTCCCTTCCTCCCCCAGCCTCTAAGTGACCAGCTGAAGTAAAAAGTACACGTAATTTATGGCTTAATCATAAATTCAAAATAATTATACTTTATTACCTCTCACAGGCCTTGAGATGTAGGTGCTATGTTCTGTTTTCTGCCGAGGCAAGGGAATAAGGGAAACAGTAATAAATTATAACTCGAGGCTGAAGCCCGTAAGCTCGAGGAATTGCCATTTCAGTGGAAAGTGCTTGAACAGCCAAGTGAGCACCTGTCATGTTTGTTTTCACTGTGAAGGGTAGAAACATGACAGGACAGTTCCAGCTGCTTGTCTAATATGAACTTGTGGTGGTGTACTTATCTTCCCAGGGATGGCAGAATTTGCAGTGGCTGATGGGTTTTGCACCCCGGTGAGGTTATCTCCTGAAACTTTCACTCTTAACACATCTGGCCAGAGGCTGACATTTTCACACTTACACTTTGTGACTGGCTTCCTGTTTCTTGGTATGCAGTAAAACTTGGGAGAGAGCCATGGCTTGTGGACAGAAAGCCAACATGCTCTTCAGTTTCTGGAGGGATTTTCTTCTCTCTGATAAACTTTCTGATCATACCCAGGTACCTCACATGGATGTGATGGGCGTCCAGTGAGGACCAGTCACTGTGCTGGGATCTTTGATGTGCTGTGTTTACTCCCTGTCACAAGATCATTGGGAAATGGTTATTTTGCTCTGACCACCCCATCCAGAGGGAGATTGGTGGGGATCGACTGCCGATGTGTACAGGGTTCCCTTTTTAAAAACCTACCCATGTGGGGGTGGATATAGATGTGTATGTAGGGTATGTGTGTGTGTGATTGGGTGTGCATACGCAAAGGCCAGGGGAGGACAGGTGTCCTCTATCACTCTGCCTTATTCTCTCGGTTAGGGTCTCTTCCTGAACCTGGAGCGAGACTGGTGGCCAGCAAGTTCCAACCCTCCTCCCATCTCTACCTCTTCGTTAGGGCTGGGGTTACTGTCATACATAGCCACACCAGACTTTCCACATTCCTGTACTCAATGAGACTTGAACTCAAAACCTTATACTTAAAGTGTTCTTGACCACTGAGCCATCTCCTCAGACCCCAAGACTCCTTTTGAAAGGAAAAAATGCTCTAAAAGTAGTTTGTGACCATCATACAACATCCGGATGTGCTGAAGCACCTTCAGTTGTAATCTTTAAGTGGGAGAACTGTGTGCGGTGTAAACTCTGCCTCAGTAAAGATTTTAAACAGAATGAGCTTCCGAGACATGTAACACGTTTTTTGTTTGTTTGTTTGTTTTTTGTTTTTTCAAGGCAACCTGCCCAGTGAATTGTGTGTTTAAATGCAAACCCAAGTGTCTGAAAGACAGGCTCTTCATGTTTTGTCTAGGAATTATGTAGTCATGGGACCTTGTGTTTCTCTTCCTGGACTGTTGTAAAGATGACTATGCTTAGATTCCCAAAAGCCCGTCGAGGGCTGGTTTAGCTTTATCTCTTCTGTAAGACTTGACAGAGGGAGTTAGACATGGTAAGTGCTTAATAAGCTATTATTGATTATGTGAATGAGCGAAACAAAAATGGGCTTTGTTTTTACTTCATGGGAGTATGCCTTGGCTATGTAGGCAAAAACCTTTGAAAGCACTTCACTGGAACAGATTTTGAATTTTCTTCCCAAACAAAGGTCCCTTCAGCTAATCCCTGGAGATCTCTAGAGACAGATTTAGACTTTCATGGCAGCCTCTTTCTTTGCATAGTGACCCGTGTTTTATCTCCATATGTTAGTTTCAATAGGTATGAGATATCATAGAATTTTACAACACTGTATGCTAATCAGTCTTCCCTTTCTCTTCTGAATCTTAAGAAAACCCCAGGAGGTAAAAGTGTTCCTCTCTTCCTGGCATGGATCCTATGGCTCCCTCCCATTTCATCTAGTCACAGCCATGCTGAACTGGGATAGTCCTGTCTCTGCCTGGGGCAGGGAGAATCCCCACCCCACCTTTGGCTAGCAGCATTTTGTTTTTAATTTCAGAGACTCCTACAGCTTCCCAGATGCTGGGATTACAGGTGTGAGTCATTGCTCCTGGCTTCATTAGATAAAATGGAGTCTCTTTTTGTGTAATGTAGCTCCAGAAGCATGAGATGTGAAAAGAATCTTTCAGGTGTCTCATTCTGTCACATGTATTTATATATTACAAAATATATAAATCAACCTGCTCAGTCCACATAATGTTATTTGTTTGTATATGATTTCAGGGTTGACTATTTGGTGTTGGATAAGCAATTGGGGTTCTCTGAAGAAAACTCTCACTTCTCAGTATTCTTTAGTTGCCTATAGTTCTTTGTCTAGGGTTGGGGTACCATGTGTTTTCCCTTTCCAAGTTGGCTTGTCTACTGTTGCTTGTCTACTGTTGCTGTTCTTGTTCAGGCAGCCACATTGATCAGATTTCAAGGGTGTGGTTTCCCTGACATCTCTAGGAGATTCAATCTTACAGCCTACATCTTGGTCCTCTGGCTCATACAGTCATTCTTTCTGTCCTCTCTTGGGGTTGTTCCTTGCGTTTTAGGTGCAGGAGTTGTCCTGTAGATGGGTCAGTTGGGGCTGGACAGTGCACTACACTTGTTCTATGTTTACTTGTTGGTTGTGGTTTTCTGTAATAGTCCTTGTCTGTTGCAGAGAGTAGTTTCCTTGATGAGAGCTAAGAGTTACTCTTATCCGTGGGTATAAGTATTTAGAATATAGTTAGGCAATCTAAGCAACAGAGGAGAGGCTACCTTAAATGCCTTCCCTGATAATGAGATTGATGACTGACTTATATGCCACCCGGTAGCCCTCATCCAGCAGCTGATGGAAGTAGAAGCCAACACCCACGACTTATCACTGAATTGAGCTGGAATCCAGATGCAGAGAAGGACGAGTGAAGAGCAAAGGGGTCCAGACCAGGCTGGTGAAATCCACAGAAACAGCTGACCTGAACATCGGGAAACTCTTGCTCCCCAGACTGATAGCAGGAACAGAGAGAGCTAGGTTCGAGACATGGGGTGGAGTGGGTAGGTACCCAGTATGTAACAGAGAATGATAATCCTACAAAGAAACTTATTAAAAGCGAATATATGGATTTAGAGAGAAATAGATAATTAAAACCAAAATGGAAGGGAACTGGGATTGTCATGTAATTCTATCTTGTTTGTAATTCAAATAAAAAATTAAAAATATAAATAAATAAATAAATAAATAAATAAATAAAATAGACTTAAAAAAAAAGAATATAGTTAGGAACTACACTGGTTTAGTCAAATGGCAGTTGTAGGTTCTCCTGCAAGACCTATGACCTCACTACCCTAGGTAGTTGGCTAGGTGTCTAGTACTAGGCATGATTTTACTCTTACTGAGTGGTTCTTAATTCTAATTAGAGAGCTGTTGGTTTCTGCCGAGATATATGCTTGCTACTATTGCACTCTTGGCGTTATTGTACACAATAAGTACATTGCTGTACTTATAGGCATCATAGCTAGGTAGCACTATTGGTTTTGTAAAATCATGTTTTTTGAAGATTTCATCTCATGACTAGATTATTAATTGAACATAACTCTCCTGATTCAGTCTTCCCCTGTGGCATATTTCCCATTGGACTGTAACTTTTAGTCCACCAGTATTAGCTTTTCTTCTAGAGAGCCACTTTTTGGGAAGTCAAGTGATAATATATATTTATATATGTAGCTCTCTCTCTCTCTCTCTCTCTCTCTCTCTCTCTCTCTCTCTCTCTCGCTGTGTGTGTGTGTGTGTGTGTGTGTGTGTGTGTGTGTGTGTGTGTATAAATTCTTGACTCCAGTGAATGAGTAGATTAAGATTCCCTTTATTTTTATTTCATGTATTTCATAATGTTAGGTCTTTGCCTTATAGGCAATATAGACTATTCTATCTTTGACCATTCCTGACTAAGAAGATCCTGTGCGTGTTCTGTATTGTGTATACGAGTATGTGTGAGTGTGAGTGTATGTGAACTACATAGCACATAGAGCAGCTGTTCTTGTGTCACGACCCCTGTGGGGGCTCAAAAGACCCTTTCACAGGGGCTGCCCAAGACCATCAGAAACATTACAATTTATAACAATAGCAAAATTGTACTTATGAAATAGCAAAGAAAATAACTTTATGGTTGGAGATCCCCACAGCATGAGGAATTGTATTAAAGGGTCTCAGTATGAGGAAGGCTGAGAACCACTGACTTGGAGGCTTGTTCCAAATAGGAACTTAATACATATTTGCGAGAATACCTTTTTTTTTTTTTTTTCCTTTTACCCGCAAGCATTATTCGGATACATCTTAAACAGCTTATGTCATCTTGCTTGAAAGTAAGATTAATTGTATACTGGTTACTGAGGATATGATATCATTATATAAATATAATAATTTATATTATTTTTAATAATACAACTACTATTACCAAGTTACATATTCTTCAACTGCTGGTGAAAACCTGGATGTACGGCCTGAGTTAGAAGATCAGGAAGTGTGAAGGCATAGTTCTCTTGCAGTGTTAACTGGATTGCCTCATATGTTACTTGAGTAGTGGGCAGGCAGGAGTGATGGCTCCCTCTAAGCAAGGCAAAGGAAAACACAACGTCCCTCAACTTTTCTACCAACACAACTCTGTCTTCTCATCCTTCAGCTTCCGCAGCCCCTCTACTCTCACTGCCTTGGGAAGGCTTGCAGCTGGAAGAGGAAAGTGAGAAGGTGGCTCTTGCGGGGATTAAAGATCCCCGTGCATATTTAGACAGCAGAAGTGGATTATTAACATACAACAGCAGAGTAAACATTCTACAAGTTAATTTAAAACAAGAGGACAGAGCTGAGCTTCTCTGGCTTCTGTCTTGTTTGGCTTTGTTTGTATGGCTGTGGATGGAACACAGGGCCTTGCAATGCTAGGCAAGTCCCCCGCTGCTGGGCCACACACCTAGCCCTGTGTGTGTGTTTTTAGAAATGCTTTTAGTCTTGTACATTTACAGAACTAAGCCTTCATTGGATAGGCTTTCCCATTCCTTTTTTGTTTGGTTGGGCTTTTTGTTGTTGTTAATGAGTATCTCTCCATTTTTACATTTCCATTTGTATCTTTAAAACATAGTGTATCTGAATTTAAGAGAAAAGAAAAATGTTTTTGGGAAATTAATAACATATGAGCCATAGTCACTGTAGAGAATTTACAAACTATAGGAATATGTAAACTAGTAATAATATTTATGCAAAATTTATTTAAATTCTTGCATTTTTCCTACATTTTATAACATTTGTTTATTTTTTAGTACGTGAACTTATTATTCCATACTTGTATCTCATTTAGTTCCTAGGGCCTTAGTATTTCTCATTGAATATTCCTTGATGCTATATTTTTAAAATATGTATAAAAGTAACCTTTTACATTCAAGCAATATAGTAAATTAGGAGTTTTCAGCACCACGCCCCTCGTTGAAATGCCATTTGAACAATTATCTATGCACAAGAATGCCTTAGAATAACTAAGTAATCTAGAGGAGAGGTTACAGCATGGAGGTAGAGCAGAGAAGAAACACGTGGGAGAAAGTAGGAAGACTGTTCAGTTTCTCTATCACCTCTCCTTCACTCTGAGGGGGACAGACTATGCAGTTGGGGGGGGGGAGCATGCATAGAACTTCAAGGGACAGACTCTGCATGGGTAGGGGAAGCATAAAATTGAAGTTACAGTCCCTGCAGTATGTGGGGGAAGCAGAGAACTAGGTAGGGTGCAGAGTCTGCTATGTGGGGGAGAAGCATATCACTGAGGGGTGGACATGACAGCAGACCCATCCCAAGGAACTCTGGCCTGAAGTACCAAGTCTACCCAGTACCAGGCCTGTCTCTACCAGCCCCGGCTCCAGTCTGGCCTGCAGAGACCCAGGATCTATGTTTGTCTTTGTGAACTTAGACTCTGGGTCAGGTTCCGTGTTGGCTGTCTTTCCACTACTTGTACTTCACATTTGACACAGGGGCCATATCTGGGCAATGGGACTCTAGGCCTAAGACTTCTTACATAGAATCTAGAGCTAGAGTAGTGTGTGTGAGCCAGGCCTGGCCTGCTCCTTTTGGTCCAGGCCCCAGGCTACTTCCCATAAACCAGGAGCAGAGGCCCATATTATGGATCCATGGTTCAGGCTTGCTTCTGAGGATCCAGATATCAGCCTAGCTGTCTGTTGACCCAAGCTGCAGGCCAGCCCACTTACAAATTAGTGGTTTCTTAGCAAGAAAAGCAAAACAAAAAACCACCCCCCCAAAAGAACTTGAAGAATGATATATTCAAAGTTTTGCATGAAAAAAAACTGCCAACAAATACTAAACATGACAAGGCTGTCCTTCAGAAATAACAGTAAGGAGAATTCTTATCTACATAACACAAAATCTAGGCATTCATTACCATTCAGTATGTCTGTAAGAATTACTAAAGAGACATCTTCATTTGGAAATGAAAGGCTGCTGACTGACAAAATGAAAACAAAGTATGAAACTCACTACAAAGGTAAGACTATAATTCAAAATTCTCTAATAAAGTAATTGTGTCACATAAATAACTCATGTAAAAGTTTAAAGACAAAGTATTAAAAAAAAACAGCATAGCTATACTAATGGACACACTATATATGAAGGTTCTAAACTGACACTAACCACAAAGTGTGAATGGACAAACTAAGGCACAGTGTTCTTGTGGTGTTGTCATTAGCTTAACTAATTGACTGTTCCTGCTGTAAGTTACATAGGCCTCATACTAACTAAGAAACATGTAGTTGATACACAGAGGATAAAGACAAAGAAATCAAAGTGTACCACTGCAAAATAATCACCATGTTGTAGAGAGGCCAAAATAAGAGGAAGAAAGCAATGGAAAAAATGGCAATAAATACATGGAGTTGCTTCTCTAATCATGTCTAGTTATAGAGTTGCTGCATGGATTAAAAAAAAAAAAAAACGCAAAGCCCAACTACAGTAGTTCCCTCTTAGCCACATG
Source organism: Cricetulus griseus (assembly GCF_003668045.3). Taxonomy (NCBI): domain Eukaryota; kingdom Metazoa; phylum Chordata; class Mammalia; order Rodentia; family Cricetidae; genus Cricetulus; species Cricetulus griseus. Next base: position 167,123,565 of record NC_048596.1, read on the forward strand.
TTCCAGGAGACTCAGTGGATTCCTGAAATTATCGGTGTGCCAAACCTGATCTACCCTGTTTTGATCCCTATAATGTGAATTTATGATAGAATTAATAGAAAAACTAAAATAGAATAACTATACTCTTGCTGTAATAGAAGTTCTGATTAATAGCAGTGACTAATAGAATGACTATAATTTGCCATAAAGTTCTGTGTATGTGGATTTCTCCCAGAGATCTCAGAGCATACTCCCCTTCCCTTGTGCTGGAGTGTGACACGGTGCCTCCATGATGAGATGGAGTAAAGTGAGGCAGAGCTGATGTGGCACTTAGACAGGAGCCATTATCTTCTGATGGTATGTCATAAAGATGATATGCTTCAGGTGATCCTGGTGTGCCATCATGATATAGATTGTGGATGCTGGATTGGGTCGATTGAAAGTGATACTAAGGGGAGACTGCTGCTTGTGCTGCCTATCAGATACTTGCTGTGGCCAAATACTCCCCCAAAGATGAATGGGTAGCAAAAGATGTACCATGGGAAGTAACAACTGAAGAGAAGTGAGGCTCTGTGTCACAAACTCATGAGAGGTGCAGGTCGTATGCAATAATAATAAGTTGGTAAGCTTTCATACATACAGTAATTGCAGATAATACATTCATGAACACCTTAATAGATGAAGCAAATATTAGAACTGAAGGGAGAAATATTTAGCAATACATATAAAATAGTAGAAGAGCTCAATTCCCTATTTTCAATAATAGACAGATCATCCAGACAGAAAATCAATAAAAGCAACAGACTTGGACAACCATGTTAACCCAATAGAGCTGACAGACATGTCTGGAGCAGCCCTTCCAGCAGCAGGGTATGCAGCACACATGAAGCATTCCCCAGGTTAGATAATATATTTTGCCACAAAACAAGCGCCTATACTTTTAAGAAGCTAATGTTTTCTTCTTTATCACAATGATGTAAATGCAGAAGTATCACTGTACTGTGTTTTTTTTTTCTTTAAAATTCACATACTGGAATTTTTGTAAAATTCGCACATACTGGAGTTTCAGAACTGCTTAAAAAAACAGTTTTTTTTTTTAAAGTGAAATAAAAAAGGAACTAAAAACACTTTTAGAGAAATAAAAATAGAAACAAAAATACCAAAACTTTTGAGATGCAAGAAAAGCATTTCTCAGAGGGTAGTTTATAGCAATAGATGCTTATATTATGTTAGGGGAAAGACCACAGATAAACAGCTTAAATTTATATCTCAAGAAACAAGGAAGAGAAAAAAAAACTAATTTCAAACTAGCAGAAGGAAGGAAATAACAAAGAACAGAATAGAAATAAGTGAGATAGAGACCAGAAAGACAATAGACAATGTACACAAAACTAAAATGGTAGGTTTTTGAAAAGTTAAACAAAATTAAGCAAAAGAGCAGAGAAATAGAATTAGAAATGAATACACAATCTTAACAACTTGTATGCTGTAGTGTAATAGATCTTAAGAGACTGCTGTGAATAGCCTTATCCAAACCAATTTAGTAGCCTAGACAAAGGGATACATTGCTAGACACACAGCATTACTAAGGCAGACTTGTGATGAAGTAGAGAATCAACACAGACTGGTATATAGTGATGATTACGGACTCGTAGTAATCACAGCCACTCAGCCTATGGTGATCATCTAAAAATCTTCTAAGCAACTGAAGAGGAAAGAAATTTCCAGGTGTGAGTTAGGAATCCATTATCACCCACATAACAGCGGTAGGACAGTTACTGGCCTAGTATCTCAGAGGAACATAGATACAATAACCCTTGACAAAATATTAGCAAGCTGTACTCTGTAACAAAGGGATCACATGCCAAGATCTACTGGTATTTATCCCTGATGGGCAGGGCAGCCAAGCATGTGCATATTGATTACCATTGTATATTATATTAATTGAATAAAAGTATACATCCTGTGATGATTGTAACAGATGGAAAAAAAGACATTTGATGGACGCAGCATCCGTCAGTGTCAGATGTGAGAAGATTGCAGTCATATGTTAAGGCAAGGCTTCCTACTGTTAGCACTTCTAGTCAGCATCATATTTGATGGAGCAGCTAGGCAAAATAAAGAAATATAAGGTTTCCAGATCTGAAAGGTGGTAATAAAACTGCCCATAATTACAGATGATTTTGGATATGATTAACTCTAAAAAGAGAATGTAAAAAAAAAAAAAGCAAAACAAAACAAATCAAAACCCTGTTAGAACTAATAAATGTAGTAACGTTGCAAGATATAAGATAAACATAAAAAATCAGTTGCAGTTATATATACAGCAAGCTTCAAAAGACAAAGTACATAATCCCAGTTACAATAATGTCAAAAGAAATTATTCAGGGGTAAGTTTGACCAAGAAAGTGAAAGTTTTGTACACCAAGAACTATGAAACACTGTTGAAAGATGTTGAAAAAACAAATAAATGGATGGGTAACCTATGTTCATGGATTAAAAGAACCAATTTTGTTAGTTTGTCTATATTACCACCAAATGAATTAGAATTTTCTGAAATTCCTATCAAAATTTCAGGAACTTTATTTATTTATTTTTTTGCAGAAGATGAAAGTTACTGAAATTTATATGAAACCAGCAAAACCTTGAATAGCCAAAGAAGTCTTAAGTAAGAACAGTTACTGTGGAGTTCTCATAACGGTCACAGTATATACTACAACTTATAATGAAGAAGACAACATGGTTGTGGCATTTGTGTTAGTTATTTCTCGATGTTGTGGCAGAATACGACAAAAGCAACTTAAGGAAGGGTTTGTTATGGCTTAGAGTTTGAAGGCATGGCTACACACTTGTGAGGTTGTGGTCCCTTTGCCTCTGCAGTCAGAAAGCAGACATGAGTGGCTGCTCAGCTTGCTTTTTCCTTTTCTTCACTCCAGGGGGGATGGTGGTATCTAACTCAGAGAGTTAAACCTTCCTGGAAGCACCCTCATAGATCCACCCATATGTGTGTTTTCCTGGTGATTTTTCTGTTTGTTTTGTTTTTTGCTTTTCCAGACAAGCTTTCTCTGTGTAATAGTCCTGGAACTCACTCTGTAGACAAGGCTAGCCTCAAACTCACAGATGTCTGCCTGCCTCTGCCTCTGAGCCCTGTGATTAAAGGCTTAATTAAGCCTTTAAATTAATTGCCACCACTGCCCAGCTTCTCTGGCAATTTTATATCTAGTGAAGTTGACAATGATGTTTGTCATACAACATTTGTTATTCTTTGTTTATTTTTTTATTTTTTTGAGAGAAGGTCATACCATGTAGGCTTGGCTGGCCTGGAACTCCATACATATGTAGACCAGGCTGGCCTCAAACTCAGAGATCCACCCTCCTCTTCTGCCCTCCTGAGTTCTGGGATTAAAGTTGGGCACCACCATACCTGGCCACAATGTTTTATATTTAATTTTTATCAGAATGTATTTACGTAACTGGTCAAGCACAAACTCAGGTCTTTTCACAATTTTGGAAGCAGGGGTGTCATTGCTTTCTTTCTTTCTTTCTTTCTTTCTTTCTTTCTTTCTTTCTTTCTTTCTTTCTTCCTCAGGTTTCAGTGATAGGTATTTTGGTGTCTTGTCTCTCCTATGACCACCTTTTCATTTTTTTCCGTGTTCCAGTGGTTTTTCTTAAGCTCACTCATCTACTGCAGTAGGTTGATTTCTTTTTCTCTCTCTTTTTTTTTTTTTTCAGCATGCCATCTGCCATTCGTGCAAGGTATCACTTTTAAATGTAACAGTTCTAGTTAAAAACAAAATCCAGCAATCTTCACTGATATCTTAGGATTCCATTTTCACATCAGCTTTGGCCTTCCAACAGCTGTAGTGCAAAGACTTAGAAGACACTACAATCAAGTGTCTTCTAAAAAAGTTGGAAGTTTTCTAGCATGTTTTCTCAGTTTGAGCCCCCTTTCAGAGGCTCTGTCAGTCAAAGGGGTTCCATTTCTTTGAACTATGATTACTTCTTGTCTGGTTATCCTTATAGAAAGAGGGTGACTATTGCCTCCTTGTGATTTGTCTGTGGGAGACTGAGATGAATTTTGGCCAAATGTGTTCTCACAGCCAAGATGGTAGCTTGGTAAATTGGATCATGTGTCACAACTTGTGTGTCTTCATATGACAGGGATGCTTGCAGCATGAGTAGATGTGACTCATGGTAGCATTGTTTTTTGTTCCAAGTCCTTGCTTCAGACCTACCTGGTTCACTTTTCAGAGCACAGCTGGCAACAGCAGCATTGTAGCATCGGAACAAAGTTGCTTATGTGCATACAGTGATGTCCCTCAGTGACAACAGCCCTGGCCTCTGAGCACCTATACCTTGTCCAGGTTCTGTGGCAAAGGGTGAGCACTCCTCTTACGATCCAGCTGCACATTTATTAGGCAGGGTGCTCTGTGAGAGGCAGCCACGTGCCTACTTCCTTTGCCCTTCTTTAAATCTAATTCTAGCACAGATACTGGCTTCTGAAGTACTGAGCCCCTTTTTCTAATTCATGGTGCTCTAAGAGCTTTTGGTGTTTTTGCCTTCTGAAGTTTCTCTGGGAATGAGGAAGTCAGTGTCTTTGTCTAGTCTGACACCTTGCCAGAGGTTTCCCTTCCCCCTCCTATCAGCTATTCAGTTCTGAAAATGTTCTCACTGAAGGGTGTCCCAACATCTAGAAAAAAAAAAAAAAAGCAGGTCATAAATATTAAGATTGAGAGATGGGAATGGACAGGTGAGCGAGAGTGAAGAGCTTCAGTGACTGGGAGCTCAAGGAGATTGGATTTCACTATCCAACCTATTTACTTCAGGAGTGCCGTGAGCCAAGCTCCTGATTGTTACTTTAAGAAATTTGGGTGAAGTCACCTCCCGTGACTCTCTGAATGACAAAACCAAGGAAGTCAGGGTCTGGGCAGATTTAGGGTGACCACCTGTCTAGGCTTATCCATGGACGAAGGGGTCTCAGGTGGTGGAGCTGTTCGTGCTAAAACCCAGATTGGTTGCCCCGGTGTGCCATTAAACTTCTACATCTGTGGCTTTTATATGTGAGATGAGATTTCATGCTCCAATAGACACCCGGGGCCCTCTTTACCCATGGCCACGGTGCTTTTTTACTTTGCTCTTTTGTTGAATGATCTGTAAGCCCTGATGTAGTTGGGGTTGGGGGTAGTTTTTAACTGTATTCTCAGATAGTGCCAACAAAACCACATGCTTTCAGTGTTTTCTTTCTAAAATGTATTAAGAATAGACTTTGAAAGTGGGAATGCCTTAGTATGTCCTTTGAGATCTTCAATCCATGAAGACTGAACCACTTTTAGAGACTTGGAGTTTTAGAGAATTAGTTCTAAAATGAAAATCCAAGGTCACCCCCCCACACACACACACACACAAGTTACAAAGAATTAGGGGCATTTGAAAGAATTTTCAAAAGAATCATTTGATTAGAGAGTTGCAACAATGTAAAGGTTCATTGACCAAAGAATTCCTTTGTAGGGTATTTGCCTATTGGCTCTAGTCACATTAATTGCTACTCGGTGAAACAAAGGCACTTGCCAAATACATCCTTTAGGATGATCTTTCCTTAGTGATGTCTTTGGGTCCTGCTGTTAATAGTGGGACAGTAATCAGGCCCGTGAGTGGAACATGGCATCTGTGTGCATTTCCTAGACCTGTTACATTTCTTTCCAGAAGTCTAGCCTGTGGACAGTCTCTCTCTGACTCCTGCTTTTCTTTACTTTGCTTGATTCTGAAACTCCTTTAGCTAAATAAGGAGAATGATACATTCTAGAGGGCCTTCATAGATGTCTTAGTGTGTCCTTAGTCCTCAAAGATGGCACCTTGAGGAGTGAATGTCCTCTTTGTCTGACAGGGCACCAAGTCCGCACAATTGGATCAGCTTCGGTCTTCTGTATTGCCGTGTTTATGTCCGTAATTAAAGGTCCAGACATACCACAGATGTTTCGTTCAACTTACCAGTGTTTTCTACTGTTGCTTGTATCGTATTCTAATGTTTTGTGATTTTTCTCACCTTCAGTCAGTTTTTCCTTGAAGCCTCGAGAGTTGATCTTAATTCTGTTGTTCTTCCCTCGTTAAGTTCTTCACTCTCAATGCACCGAGAGGTGCTATAGTCTTTCCCGAAAGCATTCTGAATCCAGTCACTCTTCCTCATCTCTCTCGCTATTAACTTCCATATGACCTACAAGTCTCCTTACTAGTTTCCCAGTGTCAGCTCTTGCTTGCTTTCAGACTTCTGTTAGTTTCCATGACTATAATGAATCACTCAAGGCAGGCTATAACCTTATAAAGTTATGTTTATTTTATCTCAAACTTCCTATCCAAGCTCAGGGGATCATATCTGGTAATGGTCTTGTTGGTGGAGTCCTAAGCAGGTACCAAGTACTACATGGTAAGTGACAGAGCCCTCTCTCCCCTCCCCCCGCTCTCTCTCTCTCTCTCTCTCTCTCTGTGTGTGTGTGTGTGTGTGTGTGTGTGTGTGTGTGTGTGTGTGTGTGTGTGTGTGTGTGTGTGCTTGTGCCTTGTTTTTCTCTCTCCTCCTATAATGTTAGCAGAATTCAATCATGGAGCTCCACCCTAATGACTTTACTTAATTCTGATCACTTCCCCAAAGACCTTGGGCCTCTAAGTACCCTAGTCAGATTAACTTTGTACTCTCTTAATACCTCACAGTAGACATTAAATTTCAATACTCAGAGCCAAAAGGGAACTCAGGCCATATCCAAACCACAGTATCATCTCTTGTTTCTGTACAGCTGCTTGAGTCATTTAAAAACAATTAGGGTCAGAGATTGATGTCGGGTGTCTTCCTCAATCACGCTCCTCCTTGCATGTTTTGACACAAGATCTCTCATTATACCAGAAGCATAACAGTTTGACTAGGCCAGCTGGCCAGTGAATGCCAAAAATATACCTGTATCCATCCACATAGCCCTAGATGTGTGCTGCTTGGCATAGCTTTTACATGGTGCTGGAGATCCACACTCAGGTCTTCATGCTCAGATCCTCTCTAACAAGCCATCTCTCCCACCCTGTCACTCCTTGGTCACTTTCCTTCTTGCTCCAGCTACATAGCAGACAAGAAGAAACTTAAGGGAGAAGGGTTTATTGTGCCCCACAGTTTGAGAATGTAGTTGACTAGAGGATGGCATGGCAGCAGGAATGTGAGATGGCTGATCACATGGGTTTCCATGTGGCAAGTTGACAGCACATGGGAAGTGGGGCCAGGCTGTCGAACCTGAGAGGCTGCTTCCTGTGATCCATTTCCTCTATTGAGTCTCTTCTTCCTAAAGGATCTTTGTCTTTCCAAACCAGCACCATAACCAGTGTTCAAGCATGAGAGCCTGTGGAGGACACTTCATATTCAAACTTTAACAAACTCTACATCCTTATCATGCCTGGCAGAGACCCTTAAAACTTTGTTCAACTTCCCTGTGCCTTTCTCACTGTGTGACAGTCAACTGGCCTTTTTTCTCAAGTACACCAAGCCCATTTCCATTTCAGAGCCCTGGCCCTAGCCATTTGCCCTGCCTCCTTCATATTCCAGCTTCAGTGTCATAGCTGTTCTGTATAATGTAGTACATTGTTTGCAAACATCCCACAAATCCTTAAAGTCCATATTGTTTGCTGTTTTAACATTCTTCACATGAATGTGTTCATCCTGCATCTTCTTTGTCATAACATAATCTCCACTAGAACAGCTGCTTTGTTTTGTTCTCTGTGCCTAAGCTAAGGCTTGATGCTTAGTAGTTGCTCATCTTGTTTTTAAATTAAGTACCACGCTGGGCATTGGTGGTGCACGCCTTTAATCCCAGCACTCAGGAGGCAGAGGCAGGCGGATCTCTGTGAGTTCGAGGCCAGCCTGATCTCCAGAGTGAGTGCCAGGATAGGCTCCAAAGCTACACAGGGAAACCATGCCTCGAAAAAACCAAAATAATAATAATAATAATAATAATAATAATAATAATAATAATAATAATAAATTACCACATGTAAAGGTTTTTCTTTGTTACTCAAACATGGAAGAATAGCTTTATGTACTTAAGTGCCTACATATTAGTAATATCAAGATGATGAATTGGGCAGTCTCACAGAGTTTTCCAGAGCTGAAGAAATGGCCCAGTGCATAAGAGTACTTACTCTGCAGGCTTGAGGATATGAGTTTAAATCTTTCAACTGACATATTAAGTATGGTTGTGTGTGCCTGTATCTTCAGTATTGGAGAATTGTATTAGTCAGAGTTCTCTAGAGGAACATAATTGATAGAATGAATATATTCTGTCAGTCCTGTCACACACACACACACACACACACACACACACACACACACACACACACACATATATATTATTAGAATGGCTTATAGGCTGTGGCCAGCTAATTCAATGATGGCTGTCTATCAACAAAAGTCCAAGAATCCAAAAATTGTTCAGTCCACGAGGCTGGATGTCTCAGCTGGTCTTTAGTATATTCTGGAATCCTGAAGAAGCAGGCTGTAATGACAGGGAAGGAATGGACTTGGGGGGGGAGAGGGAGGGAGAGAGAAGAGAGAGAGGAGAGAGAGAGAGCACAGTCAAAGACAGCAAGCTTCCTTCTTCCATAGCCTTTATATGGGCTACTAGAAGGTGTAGCCCAGATTAATGGTGGATCTTCCTACCTCAAAAGGCTCAGATAAAAGTGGGTCTTCTCACATTGAATGACTTAATTATGAGGCAGATTTCTTACAGGTGTACCCAGCTGCTTGAGTTTTAGGTGATTATAGTTCTAGTCAAGTAGATGACCAAGAATAATCATCACAGGAATAGAGGCAGCAGATCCTGAGAGCATTAGCCAGCCAATCTTGCTGGAAAGGTGAGCTCCTGGATCAGTGGGAGACCTGGTGCAAAGTACCAACATGGAGAGTGCTAGAGGAAGACACCAAGCATCCTGCCCTCACTATGCATTTGTGACCATTCAAGTGAATTCACTGTGTGTGTGTGTGTGTGTGTGTGTGTTGTGTGTGTGTGTGTGTGTGTGTGTGTGTGTGTGTGTATGTGTGTGTGCGCGCGAGTGCGTGCGTGCGTGCGTGCTTGTTATTTTTCTGATCACTGTTGGCGATTACTTAAGAGCAGAAGGGTTATTGTCATTTGAAGGTGCAGCCCACTGTGGGGTGTATTATAATGTCCATGGCTGAGATTCCTCTCATCTCTGTGGACAAGGAAGCAAAAAGAAATGGATGCTGGTGTTCAGCTCACCTACTTTCTCCTTTTCCCCATCTTATTCCATTCAGATTGCTAGCCCACTGCCACCCACATTTAAAATCAGTCTTTCCCTTCAATTATTTATTCCTCTCTGAAGTGTCCTCACAGACACATCCGGAAGTGTGCCTCATTCTCCTCGATGCTTCTTCATTCAGTCAAGTTGATGATGAGGTTCCATCTATGTCTGTCTGTCCATATGTCAGTTTGTCATCTCTTTTAGTGATTTTATTGTTTTAGAGCAGTTTTAGATTCATAACAAAGCTGCAGAAATGTTTCTACTGATTCCTGCCCCATATATCCCCAGTTTCCCTTATTAGCAACAACCCATACTGGTGTATTTATACAATCAGTGAACTTTGATCGACATGTCACTGTCACCCAAAGTTTATAGTTTGCATTAGGGTTTGCTTTTTATGTTGTATTTTCTATGAGTTTTAAAAAAATATATAATGAGTTATAGTTACAAGTATAGTATAAGAATAAATAGTTACAATGCCCTGTAAACACTCTGTGCTTGTCTTGTTATCTGTCTCTCCTCCCTAAGTCTTTAAAACCTTTGTATATATTTTTTTTGTCTCTATAGTTCTATCTCCCCCAGAATTCACAGAGGTGAAATCTTACAGTGGGCAGCCCTTTCAGGTTACCTTCTGGCACTAGTACTGTGGACTTAAGGTTCCTGTGTCTTTGTTTTCTGATTTGAAAGCTGATTAGTGCTGAAAATTATTTCACTGTTGAGTGTACCACAGTCAATCCATTCACCTACTGAGGGACACCTCTCTCGGGGCCAGGTTTAAGCCACCATGGATAAAAGTCCCATAGCATGTGTGTTTCTATGTGGGCATAAGCATCCAGTTGTCCCAGAAGAATTTGTTGGAAAGACTGTCATTGCTCCATTTTATAACATTCCTATCCTCCCTTGTCAGTTACCAGTTGGTTTAATTTTTGTGGATCTGTTTTGGGAGCCACTTTCTATTTCATTGATCTGTGCATATGCCCAGCACTATCACAGTGTCTCAATCATGTAGCTTGAAAGTATAATCCTTGTGTGAAGTCATGGTATTCCTTAGAATTACTTCTGCCTCAGTATTGTGTTAGCTTTTCTGGGCTCTTCCTAGTTCCACTTAAACCTTGTAAGAATGTGGTTCTTTTGGGTATATGCCTAGAAGTGGAATTGCTGGATCTTGTGGTAGACTGATTCCCATTTTCCTGAGGAATCGCCATACAGATTTCCAAAGTGGCTGTATGAGTTTGCACTCCCACATCCTCTCCATCATAAACTGTCATTGGTGTGTTTGATTTTAGCCATTCTGACAGGTGTAAGATGGTATCTCAGAATTGTTTTGATTTGCATTTCCCTGATGACTAAGGATGTTGAACACTTTCTTTTGTGTCTTTCAGCCATTTTAGATTTCTCTATTGAGAATCGTCTATTAATTTCTGTACCCCACTTTTTAATTGGATTATTTGGTGTTTTGGAGACTAGCTTCTTGAATTCTTTGTGAATTTTGGAGATCAGCCCTCTGTCAGATGTGGGGTTGGTGACTATCTTTTCCCAATCTGTGGGCTGCCGTTTTGTCTTGCTGACTGTCCTTTGCCTTACAGAAGCTTCTCAGTTTCAGGAGGTCCCATTGTTAATTGTCCATCTCAGTGTCTGTGCTACTGGTGTTATGTTCAGGAAGCAGTCTCCTGTATCAATTTGTTCAAGGGCATTTCTTACTTTCTCTTCTAATAAGTTCAGTGTGGCTGTGTTTATGTTGAGGTCTTTGATCCATGTTGACTTAAGTTTTGTGCATGGCGATAGACATGGTTCTATCTGCAGTCTTCTACATGCCAGTATCCAGTTATGCCAGCACCATTTGTTGAAGATGCTCTCTTTATTTCATTGTATAACTTTAGCTTCTTTGTCAAAAATCAGTTGTTCATGGGTGTGCAGGTTAATATCAGGATTTTCAACTCGATTCCATTGGTCTACCTGTCTATTTTTTTGCCAATACCAAACTCTTTTCAGGACTATAGCTCTATAATAGAGCTTGAAATCAGGGATGGTGATGCCTCCGGAGATTCTTTTATTGTACAGGGTTGTTTTGGCTATCCTGGGTCTTTTGTTTTTCCATATAAAGTTGAGAATTGTTTTTTCAAGGTGTGTGAAGAATTGTACTAGGATTTTGATGGGGATTGCATTGAATCTGTAGATTGCTTTTGGCAAGATGCCATTTTTGCTATATTGATCCTACCTATCCAAGAACATGGGCGATCCTTCAATTTTCTGGTATCTTCTTTAATTTCTTTCTTTAAAGACTCAAAATTCTTTGATACAGGTCTTTCACTTTTTTGGTTAGCGTTACCCCAAGGTATTTTGTGTTGTTTGTGGCAACAACCTAGATGCCCCTCAACTGAGGAATGGATAGAGAAAATGTGGTACATTTACACAAATGGAGTACTACTCAGCAGAAGAAAAAGCAATGGAATCTTGAAATTCGCAGGCAAATGGATGGAACCAGAAGAAACCATTCTGAACGAGGTAACCCAGTCACAAAAAGGCAGGCATGGTATGTACTCACTCATATGTGGATTTTAGACATAGAGTAAAGGATTACCAGTCTGTAGTCCACACTTCCGGAGAGGCTGGTAAACAAGGAGGACCCTAAGAGAGACATACATGGTCCCCTGGAGAAGGGGAAAGGGACAAGAATCTCCTGAGCAAATTGGGAGCATGGGGGAAGGGGAGAGAGAACTAGGAGAATGAGAAGGGGAGAAGAAGAGGGGCGAGGAAGTCATGATGAGGCAGGGAGGTTGAGTTGGGGGAAGAACAGAAGAGAGCAGGATAAGAGATAATATAATAGAGGGAGACATTATAAGTTCAAAGAGAAATCAGGCACTAGGGAAATGTCTGGAGAGCTACAAAGATGACACCAACTAACAATCTAAGCAACAGAGGAGAGGTTACCTTAAATGCCCTCCCCTGATAATGAGATTGATGAATAACTTACATGTCATCCTATAGCCTTCATCCAGCAGCTGGTGGAAGTAGAAGCAGATACCCACAGCTAAACCTTGAACTTAACTGGAATCCAGTTGCAGAGAAGGAGAACTGATGTGCAAAGGGGTCCAGACCAGGCTGGTGAAACCCACAGAAACAGCTGACCTGAACAAGGGAGAGCTCTTGGTCCCCAGACTGATAGCTGGGAAACCAGCATGGGACTGATCCAGACCCCCTGAATGTGGGTGTTAGTGAGGAGACCTTGGAAATCTATGGGGCTTCTTGTAGTGGATCAGTACTTATCCCTAGCATAGGAATGGACTTTGGGAGCCCATTCCACATGGAGCGTTACTCCCTGAGCCTAGACACAAGGGTGTTGGCCTAGACCCTATCTCAAAGCATATGACAGACTTTGAAGATCCCTGTGGAAGGCCTCACCCTCCCTGGGGAGCAGAAAGGGTATGGGATAGGTAGGGTGTTAGTTGGGGGGGCAGGGGAGGAGGGGAGGAGGGGAGGGAGAAGGACCTGGTATTGACATGTAAAGTAATTTTCTTTTTAATAAAGAAAAAAAGTAGTTATCTTGCTGGGATTTTCATTGGGTTTGTGCTGAATGTATAGAACAGGCTGAGCATAGCTGATATCTTGAGAGTGCTGGCTCTTAGTCCCATGAACATGGGACAACTTTGCACATGCTTGATCTGTTAACTCTTCCACCAACATGGTTTTCCTCATACGGATCTCTTACTTGCTATACTTAACAGTGCTAAGGGTCCAATTCATGCATGCTAGACAAGTGTTTTGCCACTGAGATAAGCCCCCAGTTCTAGGTTGTATACATATTTTGGAATTATATTTATTTAATTAAGTATATGCTAATATAAATCATATTATTGATTTCAAATTTCATTATATTGAATAGAAAGTCATTTTTAATTTTAAACTTGTATTGTGCAGCCTTGTTACAATGGCTATTTGCTTATTAGGTGTGGGTGGTTTTTGTTGTTATTTTGTTTGCTTATTTTGTGTGTGTGGATTATTTTGTTTGTCTGCGTTGTCTATCAGATGTGAACAAAGATAGTTTTTCTTTTTTCTAAATCTGTGTCCTTTTCAGATCCTTTAGTTGTATGATTCATAGCGGGAGCTTGCTTGTCTGATATTGCAAGCAGTGATGAGAGGAAAGGAACTTAAGTTGTTACTTTAGTGACCCTCCCTTAAGTGTCAGCTGTGGGGTTTTGGGTTGGGTTAGGAGTTTGTATTCTCTATGGGAAATTCTCTCTTTCTGGCTTGCTGACCATTTTTCATCATGAATGGATGTTAGATTCTATCACATTGTTCTCTGTGTTGTTGGTTTGATCATACATTTCTTTAGCTTTTTGATTAGATGGATTACATCAAGTGATTTTCAGATGTTGAGCTTATCTTCCATCCCATGTGGTCATGATGAATAATTCCTCTAATTCACTGTTGAATTCAATTTGCTAAGATTTTTTTCAAGGAGTTTTGCCCCTGGGCTAATGAGAAGTTGTGTTTTAGTTGTCTTGTACTGTTTTCTGTGTTTGGTGTTAGGGAAAGGCTGACCTCGTAGAATGAGTGTCCATACCTTCACCTCCTTCGAGGCTGCCTAAACTTTTTCCCCATCAGTGTCTGATGGGATACAATGCTAATATTGTTTGGATAAATTTCTTTTGGTTTTAGAGGTTATTCATTATTTAGTTAATAGAGATGGGACTACTTATATTGTGAATTTATATTACTGATTTGTATGTGAAATTTAGCATTTTATACTTTTCAAGAAAGTGGTCCAGTTAACCTAGATAATCAGATTAGGGGGTAGAAATAGTTGAGGCATTCATGTATTATTTTGTAATATCCATGGTATCTGCAGTTTTGTCAGGTCATTAATTTCTTATATTAGTAATTTGTATTTGTTCTAATTTTTCAGCTTATCTAGAGTCTAACTTGTTTTGTTGGTATTTTGGCTAAAGCAGCTTTTGGCTTCATAGATTTTATTGGTTTCCCTTTTTACTTTTTTAAGTATAATTTAATGTTTTCCTTTGTATATATTCATTCTCAGTTGTATTTTTATGTAAGGATATTTTCATACAAGAATATCTTGTACTTTGAATATATTCCCATTTTCTATTTTTATTTCACTAATTTATCTTAATTTTTACTTGTTTTCTTGCATTTGTGCCGGAGTAGTTTACTCTCCTTTTTCCAGTTTTCTGAAATGGAAACTCAGGTTATTAGTTTCAGCACTTTCTTCCTTTTAAACATAGGAAGAACTTTTTCTCTAAGAAGTTTACTGTGCATTCAGCATGTTCCTGTGACTTGCAGGTAGGAAATGCTTTCCCTGCAGCCTGATGTGTAAAGGCTTGGTCCTAGAGATGCTGCTGACTCACTTATGATGATGAAAACAGCCACGGTTAATCTGTAGGTGAATCCATATGTAAGTACACAATGGAAGGTAGAACCTGCTTGGAGAATGTAGATCACAAGGTGGGGGCTGGGGAGGTGCTTTCATTGGAGGGGATACCTGGCCCTGGTCCCTTTCTGTTTCTTTCTGTTCCATGGCCACAATGAAGTGAACACCTTGCTCCACTATGTCTCTTTGTCAAAGTATTTATGCCTTGCTTTTGGCCTAAAAATGATGGTGCCAGCTAGCTATGGCCTCATAATTTATCTTCCTCTTCTTAGTTGATCCTCTGAAGTAGTTTTTCAAAATTACATGAAAGGTCAATAGAATTTTACTTTCATTTAATTCATAATCTTTTATAATTTTTCTTGAGTTTTTTGTTTCTGTGGCTTGTATTGTGTAGAAGTATATTTTTTGGTCTCTATGTGTTTGGGAATTTTTCTAGCTGTTGTTATGTTAATCATTTTATTGCCGCTGCTATGCATTCCATTGTGGTCTGAGGGCTGATATGGCATAGTTATAGTTGTTTTAAATGTAGTAATGCATACAAGATGGTCCAGAATGTGGTCTCCCCTGGAGTCCCGTTCATCTGAGCTTAGCAGGAATGCCTATCTGTTGTTGGATAAAGCACTCTTGATGTCTGCTGTACTCTGTTGACTAATGATGTTGTTGAGCTCAGTTATTTCTTCAGTGACTTTCTATCTGCTGTATCTTTCCGTTTTAGACAGAGGAATTTTTAAATGTCCAGCTATAATCCTCACAGTTCTGTCAGATTTTCTTACATTTTTTTAAGTTCTACAGATAAGTGGTTATACATTAAAGATTTGTATGTTTTCTCAGAGAGCCAAAGGGTTTATAGTTGTATTATATCCTCCCTGAAGCCTGCTCTTTCATATTAATATAACCACATTAGCTTTCTTTTTTGATTCAGTGCATTATTCAGTGTGTTTATTATGAATTATTTCTCCACTTTCAATTTCTATTTGCTCACCTGGTGCTTTGCAACCACAGAGGTGTTCAGCTCTGTGTTTGGTGAAACCCCATGCAGGACAAATAGAGACCACAAGGTGGCTTGTCTTATATCGAGAGTCCCCACTGATAATCTAGAGCCCCAGCTATCCCGTGCCTTTCTCTTGATGAATGTAGTAGGGTATACTTTTCTCCAGTCTTTTACTTAAATGTGCTTTTTTTTTTTTTTTACTTAGATTGTGTTTCTTATTGACAACATTTAGTTGGACTTTTCTTTTTAAACTTTGACGATCTCAACTTTTTCAATAAAACTCAGAAACAATTTTCAAGTTTCATATCCAGGAAGCAAACTTCCACCTTGGGGATAGCAGCATACATACAAGCAAGCATATCTTGTAGTCAGCCTGGAACATTACATGCATCAAAAACTCCAAGCCCATTTCTTGCTGTTTCTTCTTAAGAATTTGATGACTATGAATTTGGAAGTATTGAGTTTGTAGTTTCCCCAGAGAGGCCACTATGGAAAAAGTACACATTAATTGTCCAAATCCTAGAGTCAGGAAGGAGCTGAAACTGGAACCAGTATGCCTGATGGTTTTCTTGTACAGCTTTTATAGCTAGGGTAGGACCACACCCATGTCATTTCCAGTGTGATCTTAGGAAGTGACCCCCCCTCACTAAGTCTGAGTAGCCTCCTCCTGCAGCAACAACCTGAATTGTCCCAGGTCTTTTGAAAGCTACAGGTATACCTAGATGACTGATCACTGATCTAGTTGACATAGTAACTGCATGTATGTGCTGCTTTCTTTCTTATTCCCTTCTGCCATTTGTGATTTTGAATATTTTGTATGATTCTTCTTTGTTTTCTGTTTTACATATCCCTGGTACTTTTTCTCTTTTTTGTTTCTTAAGCCGCACCCTGTAATTTGTAAACTATGTTTACAGCTAATCCAGTTCTGTCTTTAAAAAGCATTCTACTACAGAATAATCACTGAGGTACACTAAAATAGCAAAATATTTGTGATTCTTCATCTCATCATTTATATCCTTTCTGCCATTTATTGCAGTCCACACAACAGACACACATGACAAGTTGTTGTCGCTGAGAACAAGGGTAAAAGATAGTAGCTTTTAATATTTGCCTCTTTTTTCTGAGATGTCTTTTTTGAAATGTGAGTCTAAACAATTATTTTGGTTTTCTTTGTCTGAAACGGTCTGTATTTCTCCTTTTCCTTTGAAGGGTACTCTCATGTGGTAGAGCTCTAGGTTGTCCACCTTTCATTGGCAATGCTAAATATTTAACTTCCCACATTTCTTTCTGGCACAGATTCTGTGGAGAAAACAGTTGACTTTCTTATCTTTGTTCCCAAAGAGATTAATTGTTTTCCCTTCTGGACTCATTCAAAAAAATTTTTTTTGTCTTTGATTTCCTGAAATTTCAACGTGATATGCTAGGGTAGAGGTGTAGCCCAGTGGTGAAGTACATTGCTTAGCATGCTCTGGGTTCAGTCCCAGTATCAACAAAACAAAACAAACAAAAACAACTAGTAGGACCTCAGCAAGTATGAGATGCTGTCTTGTTATTGACACTTAACTTGGCTTGATGCCTTCTGAGCTTCTGTTGACTGGTGTGTAATGGTGACTTATGGAAATTTTTTACTCATAGTTGCTTCTAATTTTCTCCTGTTCCTTTCAGTATTTCCCTTCTAGTATTCCCATTATACATATATTATACCTTTTATAGCTGTGTCATAGTTCTTCCATAGTCTACTTTTTCTAGTCTTTTTTTTTCTCTTTGATTTTCAGTTTGGGAAGTCTCTATTAACATATCTTCAGCTTTGAGATCTTTCCTCTGTCATGTCCTGTTTGCTAATGAGCCCATCAGAAATGCTCAGCACTTCTGGTAGGGTTTTGATCTCAAGCATTTCTCTTTGATGATTAGAATCCCCACCCTTTGCTCAAGTTCTCCATCTGCTCTTGTATGTTGTCTACTTTTCCCTTTAGATCCTTAGTATATTAATCACAGTTTTTAAAAATTAATGGTCTGATAATTTTAACATTCTTGTCATATCTGACTGGTTATGATGTTTTCTCATTCTTTCAAGCTCGGCTTTTTGCCTTTTAAATGCCTTTTCATATTCTTCATGATGTGTAACAGAATATCCCAGGTGAATAGAACTGCATTAAGTAGGCTTTTAGTAAGGTGGTGAGGCATGGGGGAGGGGAATGGTCTATCTTAATGATTCCATCTTGGTCTTTTAGGGATCTTGTGTTTCTGAATTGTGAATTTCTCAAGTTCTCAGAATTTCCCCTCCTCCTTAGTTGGGACTCTATGCATTGTAGCATCTGAATTAATACATTTCCTTTTCCAACAAGGTGTGGCTACAGTTGGTGTGTCTTTAGATCCTTGTTCATGGATGGTCCAAGGTGCCAAGATTGGGTACTTTGATCCCCTTTGAAGTTGCTGACCTGCTTTCTGTTCCTGTGGCTCCATCTTCATTAGAATATCTGAGAAGTAGTCATTCTGTCTTTGGAAATTCACAAATATTTTGCCTTTATAGTCTGAGAATTTTTTATTTGACTTCAGACATTTAGGTCTATGACCAATTTTGATTTACCAGGTTATTTAACTCTTGTCTGAAAAGATGACTCATTTGGAAATGTACATCAAAAGCCCTGTATTGCTTCACACACAATTGATATTGCTGTGATAAAATAGAAAAACAGAAACTAGCAAGTGTTGGTAAGGCAGTGGAGAAACTAGAAAGCTCGTGTGCTAAATGATAGAAGTGTAAACTGTGGAAGGCAGTGTGGAAGACTGTGAGACATTTTCTCAAGTGTGAATACAATCCAGGAATCTCACTTCTAAGAATATACCAAATGCATTGAAATCAGTACTCCCAAAGAGAAATCTGTACACCAATGGTCACACCACTGTCATTCACAATTGCAGAAAGATGGAAGTGAACCAAGTGTCCATCAACCATTGAATAGTTAAGCCAACTGTAGCATATGCAATGCATGCAATAGAATATTATTCAGCCTTAAAAAGGAAAGAAACTCTGACATGTTGCAAAGTGATCCTTGAGGACATTATCTGCCCTTAGCCAATGGCAGCAGTTTATACTTTCAGGTTTTGGTATTATTGATTTACTTATGATTTCCTCTTATCTAACTAACACATGTTACCTAAAATCCCTCCCTCTTTGACTGATTCTTATTTTGTTTATTCTTTCAAGTTATACTTTTAGTTTTTTTTTTCTTGATGGATAACATGATATTGCATTAAACAGGTCTTCAGTGAAGTAGTGAGGTCTGTAGAGGGGAAATGGTGTGTACCTTACGATTCAGTCTTGGTTTTGGGGGGACATTTTTGCTCTCCGACATTGATGTTCTCATCCTTTTGAGGTCTTTTTAAATCTTTCCTTTATTTTGGAGCTCCTCCCTCCCTCCCTCCCTCCCTCCCTCCTCCCTCCTCCCTCCCTCCCTTCTTTCTTTCTTTCTTTCTTTCTTTCTTTCTTTCTTTCTTTCTTTCTTTCTTTGTTTTTCAAGACAGGGTTTCTCTGTGTAATAGCCCTGGCTGTCCTGTAACTTGCTCTGTACACAAGGCTGGCCTCAAACTCACAGAGACCCAACTGCTTCTGCCTCTGGAGTGCTGGGATTAAAGGAGTGCACTACCACTGCTCAGGGAGAGTTTCTTTTATCATGTGTTTTTGTTCACTCATTTTTTTCTTATATACAGTCTAAATTTTCTTTAATCTCATTTAGTGGCCTTTAAAATTTCAGGTACTACATATCTAATATTCAGAAGCTTCTGCTTATGTGTATAAGATTAAAGTTTATGTATATAAAAGAAAGATCTATACATGTCTTATGTAGATACAGAGTTTCTCCTTTTATTTTTTTTCAATGAGTACTAGAGTATATGGTATTTGATATATGTCTATTTTGTTTCATTCTTTTAAATAATGTTAAATTAATGCTTCGATGGATAATTAATTTACTTAAATGAATTAAATTCTTTAGAGACATAGTTTCTGCTAGGCTGGATGTATCTCTAACAATACTTCTTCTGGCACTAGTTTGTCTTTGTTACTAAAGTAACTTTTCCTATGGATTGCCTAGTACCTTGCTCTAGGAGCCTTCCCTCTGCTGAGACTACTCTTTCATGGTCAGGAGTGAGGTACTGGCTGCTCAGACTTCTGATCTCTGATGCTTCTTTTTCATCTTTGGGAGTTTCACTCACACATACACAGTTCAGTGCTTAGCCAATGACTGCAGCATGTTCTCCCCAAACTCCTACCCCCAATCTAGAACATTTTAGGAATCTTGTTGCCTTAGCTTTCCCCTCTAATCTCTGTCCTTTCCTTTTGCTTCACTTCCCCACTCTGTCTTTGAACCCCTTTCTAGACACTAAGTTAGGGCAGTTGTAAACCTGCCTGTGTTGTTTCTTTTCTCTTTTGGGATCTGCTTCCCTGTGTTAGAAATCTTTGACTCCCTGTTTTGCTTTGTTACTTTTTATTGTTTAAAAGCATTTAATTGTTAAAAGCTGTGGGTAAGCCCTGTTACTGTTACTGTTACTGTTGCTGTTACTGTTACTGTTACTTTTACTTCATGCTGTCCCTGAGCTGAAGCCTTCTGTTTCTCCTTTTGTGTTTCCTTTCTATGTTTAGAGGGAACCTGAGTACTCTTAGTTAAAGTCATTGTTTGTCATGATAGCTTGTCGAGGCACCTACTGTTCAGTTCTTGTCTTGTCTCTGTAATAATTGAGGCAATGCCCTAAGTGAATGTGATAGAGACTCTGTTTGGCAGAAGCATTAGTATTTAGAATACACATAAACCTGGGTTCTGATTTGTCTCTGTGTACTTGGGATTTTAGGAGTATTCTTCAACTAATGAGGCACCACCCCTTTTTCCTTTGGAGTCATGGTCCAGGCTTGAATTTTGTTCAAAAGCCCAACATGCTTGATTGGTCAATTGTCAGGGCAAAATGAGCACTTTAAGTAGATAGAAAAAGATGAACTTGGAATAAAAGATATTTATTTCCAAATAATTGAAAAGGACTCTGGCTTCTGTTAATGATATAATTATAACTGTGAAAGAGGAAAGCTCAGTCCACAGAGAGAAAACATGGTAGTAGATGAGCATCATAAAACCACATGTCCTTAGAGGCCATATGCCATGGTTGCCAAGGGTAGTCCTGGTGTATTACTGATAGCACCTTGGTGTGGGTGCTTTACTTATGAAACCTATTTATGTACACATATGCAAGAATCCTGGTTTGAATGATTCATTTTATACATATACATGCAATATTTATGTGACCAACCCAATTACAAAGACCAGTTTACATAAGTTAAGTGTTAATTCCTTGGTAATTGTTGTTCCTTCGATGACACATTTACTGTTTACTTTGTGCGTTAGTTAAACAGTGGCTAGTGTGTAGTAACTAATAAACTTTTTTTTTTTTTCATTTTTCCTGCAGATGATCTCAATGCCACCCACCAGCACTGTGTTTTGGCTGGTTCACAGCCTCGTTTTAGTTCCACCCACCGAGTGGCAGAGGTAAGCAAAAAGAAAAATGTGATGATTCACACTTAACTGAAGGTGGCAGAAGTAGTTGAATAAGCAATTTATCATAGAGCTTTGGAAGAGTGCTTAACCAGAAACGCACTCTCATCTAATTTGCCTTTAGCCTTTATTTACTTACTTTTAGCTCTGGATTGTAGTGGCTGCAGTTTTTAAATTTATTCACAGTATAGGATAAGCTTATTTTGCCTTTTGGAGCTATTTCTTTAAAAAGAAAATGTCTATATTATTAGTGTGTGTGTGTGTGTGTGTGTGTGTGTGTGTGTGTGTGTGTGTGTGTGTAGGTCAGAGAACTTCTTATAGGAGTCAGTTCCTTCCTGTAGGTTCCAGGGATGAAACTCAATGTCCTCAGGCAAGTATCTTGCTAACTGAGCCATCTTACCAGCCAAGGGTTTTATTTCATGAAGTAGGTAAATGTTATTACATATGCTGATAACATTACACTTCTATGGGTGATCATGCCTGCCATGGTCAAGAGCAAAGAAAATGAGGTGAATTTGTTTGCTTGTGTATATATTATTTGTTTTCAAATGGCTGAGATCAACATTTGCCTTAATTTTTGGTCCGACAAGTAGACATATGAATGTAAATTTATGAGAAGCTTACATCGATGTCAGAGAACTTCCAAGGTCCCCAATCATGTTCCCAGCCCAGTGGCCTATCAACTGAGATCAGAATGGAAATTATAAGATGAGAAACAATTGTCTAGCAGTCACTCTAGGGTTTTAGAGAGCAGGGGAGTAATGACAAGGGTTATAGACTGGCTTCCTGTCCAAGTCTTAATTAATGAACAAACTAATTATGGGTTGCTAGAATCTAAGTCCAAGACTTTTCACATGTTAGGCAATTACTGAGCAACAACCCCCAGTACCCCAGCTTGTTGACTGTGTTTTGCCTTATAGCTTGACTTTTCAGAGGATAAGTATGGGGATATTGGCCAGAAGAAATTAACCTTGTAAAATGGCACAAGTGCAAGGTCTTGCTAGTCCTGAGGCTGCACAAGGCCACTGAGTCAGGCAACACCATGCCTTTTCTTGGTAGATGGAGTGTCATGATGTTGTATAGCAGAAAGGGCGGGCATATTTTTAGAATGCCAGCAAGCCCACTAGTCATTCTGTCTTCCTTTCTGAAATCTTTTCTTTTCTGTTCACTCATTCTTTGAATGTTTCAGTGTTTGTTTTATTGATCTGCACTGCAAGCATGGGAATTAGAGCCACCCACATAGCCATTCTGCCCAACTCAAAATGATAAATACAAACATACAAATTCTTGTCTTAGATTGTTGGTGTTGTTTCTTTGAAAGGTAAATGCCATTGGCAAGTGTCAATTAGTTCTAAGTACGTTCTGTTAAGAAGGAGGGAGGGTAAGAAATAGGGAGGGGATGGAATATTTATAGACCATTTGATGTGGTACAGGATGACTCCATTTCCTTTTGTAGTCATCTGTCTAGATATAATCCTCCCAAGAGTCCTGTTCTTGTCAGTCACTTGAGTATGTGCTGTGTAAGCATGTCTCCCCCATATCTTTCATAATCTAACCTGTAAGAGTAGTCAGACAGAACCTTTGGCCATTAAAGAGTAAAATGCTTGGAATATGTATTTGATGGGGATACCAATATTCTTGAATTCACATGATTCTTTGTATTCAATTTGATGTAATGCAATAAGTAATTGCATCTAAGTCTTTTAGAACAGTGAATTGAAAAATAATAGAAGAGGAGAGAGGAATATCAGAGACTCCTTGTGGGAGGTTAATTTCATCTCTGTGTTCACTAGAGTGGACATGAAGCAAGAGACAGTAAAAAGTCTCAAAGATGAAAACTTCTACTCAATGAGAGTTGCTATTCAGAAGAAGGGATTTTATTTCACTCATTTAGCAGACTTTCATTAACTGTCTGACACTCAAGGTATTCTTTTAGCCAGTTATAAACAGGAACAGGTGATTTATTAGTGTCTTCAAGATGCCTACGAGTCAGGTGTGGTGGTATATGCCTGTAGTCCTAGATGCTGAGGAAGGAGCTCACACATTCTGGTCCAGTGTGGGCTACAGATGATGCTTACAGATAGGAGGAAGAACAGTGCAGAATACGAGGTAGCAAAGAATGTAAGACACTGTGGTGAAATGAAGTTGCAAAGTTAGGACGTATCCTGCCTTCCAGCTTTGATTCCTTTTTCCTTGTGGACTAATTTCATGTTGTCTATTAGTTACTTTCAAAAATATTCTTAAGCTTAGTTTTCTCAGATTAACCATAAGTATCCTTGTATCTTTAGGCCACATTTTGAGCATTAATTCACTTTAAATAAAGAGAGGGGCTGTGTGTAGTGGGTCTCTCGGAAGAATACATTTCTCCAAGTCAGGCTGGGAATGTAGTTGAATTGGTAGAACACTTCCCTAATGTTTTTGATCACCAGGCATACCATAAGCAGAACATGTGGTGTGTGCCTATAACCCCAGCACTTGGGAGGTAGAGGAGGGAAAATCACAAGTTCAAGGTCGTCCTGGGCTATAGAGCAAGTTTGGGTCCTGCCTGGGATATGTGAGACCATCTCAGAAAAGAAAACTTACTGCCAGTCTATGATTCTTATATTCTCTGTGGTTCAAACTGCATGATATTTTAATAATTGGATACCTGTAATATTAATTACTTAAATGTCTTTTCTGTATATTTATCAGTCAGCAAATGACAGGAGCAGCAGGCTGCTCTTATGAATAAAGTTTTATTGGAACACAGCTACACTCAATTTGTTTACATACTGTTTACTGCTGCTTTGGCCTTTCTGAGAGAGAGCTGAATATTTGTGGCTTATAAGTACAAAATATTTAGTGGCTAGTTTTAAAATAAACACTACTAGTCTTAGTATGCATGATTCTGAGTATGTAGGATTTTGGGTAGGCAAGCATCCAAAAACTGAAAATAATTTTTAATAATCACTATTTTAGAGCAACTTTATTTCCAGAAAAACATGACTACTGAAGTAAAAACTGATAGCATTCAGTACTGATAACATTACGCTGAAGCTGTATATTCCTGCACATCTTGTGGGTTTAGTCTTTGGAGCTCCTCACGGGGCTGTGCACAGTGCCACAACAACACTCACTTCTTTGGTCTCCTAACAGTATATTTGAGGATCAAACTTAGGAGCTAATTCAGTAAAACAGGATTGATAAAGAGGCTTATGTAGCATGGACAATAGGGAAAGCTGGGCAGATCCTTGGTGCCTCTGATGAGTTAATGAAATTGACTCAACAATCCTGGGAGTGGTCAGTTTGAATCCTTATCTGTGTGTAGGTAATGAAAACCAGCACATGCTTCTGTTGGTGCACAGATGGAAACTCAAACTAGACATAGGTTCAGGTGACAGAATGTTTGTATCTTATTTAAAATGTTTCATTTCATCTTTTGTTATTGTTTCCACTGATCAAAGAAGGGAAAAGTTTCCTTCTCAAACTGCAGTGCACTCTTGTTTCTCTCAGTAGAAGAGGGAAAATAAATTACTTCGACTTTTCAGCCCTCATGTTTTCCAGGGTTGCCTCATCTTCACTCATACTGTGCATGCTTGTGTTATATGATTTACCTGTGCTCCGTCCCCAAAATGATTGGCTGTTGCACTAGTAGGAAGCAGATTGTCTTGTGGAAATGGCACTGTGTTATTCCTTGCAGTTAGTGGGACAGAGCGTTGTGTGTGGAGAAATGGGTTGTATGTGAGCAAAACTCTTACTATTGGCTCTTTTTATTTGATTTTAGTTTTATTTCCAGAATGTTCTGGAGATTTGAGAGTGTTTTTTTATAAACTTGAACTTTACACATAATTATTTTTTAATTATTCAGCCAGTTCAAAATTTTAAAAGTATATAAAGTTATATATTCTCTATTTTTTCCTTAGATAAACTAGTTCTGCCTTCATAGAGACCACCAAATGTGATCAAGTTTGTGTTACCATTTCAATGATAATATGTGTCAGCCTAGGACACAGGAACACATGTTAGTCTTCCCTGTACCCATATATCTTTTGTTTTGTCTCAGAAAACTTACTGATAATTACCTACCAACAAGTGATTCTTATCTTTGCATGGGGCTTGGGTTTTCAGATATGACAGCTAAAGCGTAAATAACCCAAGAAAGAAATAGAAAGCATGAACTTCATCACAAAGTTAAAAATTCTTTGTACTTCAAAGTAAACTGTCAACAAAGTAAAAAAAAATAGAGACAATATTAACAAGCCATGTATCTAATAAGTGTAATTAGAATATAAAAAGACTCTTTTAAAGTCAATAATTCAAAAGAGAAATGATTTTGTTTAAAATGGTGAATGAGATAAATAGACAGGTGCCAGTGAAGGTATAAAAACAGCTAAGAACACATGAAAAATGCACAGGATAGCTGAGAGTGCTTTGGTGGTAAAATCTGCTTGCCGTGTACAAAGCCCTGGATTCCCTCCCCATTACTGAAAGTAAAACAAAGAAATAAACCAAAAAAAAAAAAATTATATCAACATTAGTCATCAGAGGATTGCCAATAAAAACTACAGTGAGATACCGTTCTCACACACTAAGATGGCGAGAGTCAAATGAAGGCAATACATGTCGGCAAGGCTATTCAGAAACAAGATCTCAGTCTGTACTGCTGGCAGGAATGCACCATATTCTGTAGTGACTTTGGTGTGGACTGGCCCTTCAAGAAAGCTACTGGCATAGCAATCCTGTACCTGGCCATATGGCCAAGAGAAATGAAAACTTGTATGTTAATGCCCATAATAGCCTAAAACTGGACACAGCACAGTTGCTCATCACATATCCGTATAATTGACTACTATTTGACAATAAACAAGGTTGAAATACGGATGCACGCTGCTGCAACAGAGATGAACCATAACGACATACTAGTGTAAAAAGAAGACACAAAAGACAGCATATGCTGGGCAGTGGTGGCCCATGCCTTTAATCCCGGCACTCAGAGGCAGGCGGATCTTTTTGAGTTCGATACCAGCCTAGTCTACAAGAGCTAGTTCCAGGACAGCCTTCAAAGCCACAGAGAAACCCTGTCTTGAAAAACCAAAAGAAAAAAAAAAAGGAAGGAAAAAAAAAAAAGGACCACTACAGCCAAAGATTTTAATGACCTGAAAGGTTTAAAACAGGCAAGTGTGTGTGTGTGTGGGGTGTGTGTGTGTGTGTGTGTGTGTGTGTGTGTGTGTGTGTGTGTGTGTGTGTGTGTGACTTCAGCATCATTTCTTTATAGCACGAAGCAAGTTAGTGCTGGTGGAAATGACACTAAAGGGCAAGAGTTTCATTTAGAGTAACAGAATATCCTGGAGTTAATTGTAGTGATGGTAGTACAACTCAAAATATACTGAAAAAAAAAAAGCCTGATTGTTGCTTTAAATAGCTGTACTTCATGATATGAATTAAATTTCAATAAAGATTTCAATAAAGCTGTGACCAAGAAAGGAATAAAACCTCAAAAATGCAGGCCCACTCCTAAGTTCTTTATATCAATTATATATAAAGTTAGAAAGACAAAGTCCCTCATTTCTTTTTTTATGGCCAGGTTAGGTTTGGCAGGCTTAGTTCATCAATTGGCTCCACACTGACGGAGAGCGTAGGTTATCCCAGTTCTCAGGTATAGTAAATGGCATGCACTTGCTTGACTTCACTCCATACTTAGGAAGCAGAAATGAAAGTGGAATGCCTTTCTTGGTGGTTACCACTTAGAAGTAGGTAATGGGGCATTTTGTGAGTAGGGGTTCACCCCTCTTCTTCAGTGCTACCTACCCTCATGCACTCTGCACTCTGGGGTCACCATATTAAAATACATATTAGCCAAGCTTCTGTTGTGGACACAAAAACTTATTGTTTCCAAGGCTTATCTATGCCGTGTTGCATAAAGGGGCAATGATGGTTTCTATACCACAAGACTTGCTTGCAAAGGCTTTTCCACATGCTTCGTTTTTTAAAGGATTTATTTATTATGTTTACAGTGTTCTGTCTGCATGCATGCCTGCACAACAGAAGAGATCTCATTACAGATGGTTGTGAGCCACCATGTGGTTGCTAGGAATTGAACTCAGGACCTCTGGAAGAGCAGCCAGTGCTCTTAACCTCTGAGCCATCTCTCTAGCCCCCCATGTGCTTGCTTTAAATTATAAATATTAAAAGAAAAATATTTTAAGGACACATTTTCCTCAGACACCCAAAGGATATGTATCTTCTTATCATTCTAAGAAATCACTTCATTATCAAAATAAGTGAATTCATACTCCATCTGTATCCTTGGCTTCTCCAACATATGCTCCTTCAAAGGAGTATGTCCATTTGACCTCTCACATTTCCACAGGCCTAGAGAGCGGTGAACTAGCTGTCTCTATCCCTACTGATGATGAGGTCTCAGCTTTGCCTTGAGTATGCTTTGCAGCCTAAGCCCCATAGTTTTCCTAGAAACTGTTCTAGGAAGGATTGCAGCTTTTTCCTATATCTACATATAGGAAAGGGAAGAAGTTCTTTGCCTTGAATTTGTAATGTCACTCTCCCCCCGCCACACACACACATACACACACACACACTCACACACACACGTACACACACATTATTGCTGCTCTAGTTTATGTGCTTTGCATCAAATTTTCTAGTTTGTCTACCATTCTCCCTCATTGATGCATTCATAGCACAGGACAAAAATCATTATCTTTTGCTAACTGGTGATTCCCTGAATCATTGTTTGTTACATTTCTTCTACATTTGAGAATCAGTTTAAGGTCTGCAATATATGTAGAATATATATGCATATATGAGGTGTTGACACACCTCAAGGTGCATGTTATTTAGAGAGAGGAGTCCTACATGGTGCAGATAGCCCACAGTCTGTGGGACCAGATAAGGGCTGGCTGGCAATACAGAATCAAGGGGGCAGGCCACACTATAATTCTCACTTAGGAAGCATGAACTGTGTGGATGGCAGGTAAGTACACAGAGTAGGGGCAAATGTGAGCAGGAAGAGGGCATTGTGAGCTTGGAGTCACTCACAGGCTTGCTGTCCTTCTGTCTTGGCAGTGCTCAACAGGCACCTTGGATTATATTTTACAACGCTGCCAGTTGGCGCTGCAGAATGTCCTCAATGACTCGGATAATGGTGACGTCTCTCTGAAGTCCTTGGAACCTGCAGTTTTGAAAAAAGGAGAAGATATCCACAATGAGGTGAGGATGGCCAAGAAGTTGCTAGGTGTGGACTCACCCCTGCTTGCAGCTTCAAGAGGATCTAACACAGGACATTGGAGTCAGAGGAGAGGGCAGCTTACACCAATAGTCAGAGCCAGCATGTTAGTGCTAACAAAACATGGCAGCCATACAGCCATACAGCCATACAGCTTCTACACAGTGGGAATTTATCCTTTTAGTCTGGACTGGGAAGCCCAAGAGCAAGGCACTGGCAGTTTGGGTGTCTGGTTAGGAGCTGTTTCTGGATTCATAGATGGTACCTTCTCATTGTGTCTTTGCAAGGTGGAAAGGACAAAGCCTCATTGGGCCTCCTTTCTATCTGCATTGAGCTCTGCCCTTGGGCTCAGTTACCTCCCCAAATGAGCTGTCACTTTGTGGTGGTTGGGATTTCACTATAAGAATTTGGGTGCAAAGGGCACAAACATTCAGACCTTTGTTTTCTTTGAGATGGTTTCCACAGGAAATATAGCATGGCACCAGAAGGGTTCCATTATATGAAGTAGAACCTTGAGACAAGGGAATTGACTTTTCTAATGGATTGGAATCATCTTCCAAGTCTATGAGTAGCTTTGCCCTAACTTCTGCATGAAGACACTGACTACCACCCACCCCCATGAGTTTTCCCAATACAAGCATCCTTGCAGAGGGACTGCAGCATAATACAGTCAGTGGCTTCCTGGAAAGAGGCAGAAATAAAGAGACTTGGGGAGAATGGTTGCCCACCCAACAATAAGTGGTTAATGCTATGCCTTACATTTGTGAGAACAGCTGCTTTTCTGCACTCTGTGAGCTCAGTGGGTCTGCATCATGAGGTCAGAGCACATCCTAAGATGACTCTCAATTCCCACATACCCAAACTATATGTATTAACTGTTTAGCTTTTTTCAACTTTTTTGCATAAATGACTTTTTAAAAAAAGAAACTTTGTACTACTAAGTGGACATCTTCTATAATTAGTCAAAAGCAAGTGTAAAGTCGATAACCATATTCACTGAAGACAGAACAATCCTTAGACTCATCTACAGGCACCCTTATATATCTGCCTGCGCCCTTCTGTCATGCTAAGATTTGTGGTATTGGTCATGCAAAGTTTTTTAAACTTCATAAGTTTAAAAAAAATGTTGACTTTTATACTTCAAATGAATGGATTTTATTGTGGGTGAATTATACCTCAGATAAAGACATAAGGATAAAGGTAAGATTAACAGGTGGTGGAGAAAGGTTCAAATGGGTGGGCAATCTCAAACTTTCTCATGATATAATGAAAACTGCTGGAAAACCTGGACTACGACACTGCTGCTGCTCATCCTGTCAAATAATGATCTCTGAGCTTTCGCCAGCCCCTCTTCTGATTGCATTAGGGAAAACTGGTAAAGAAAACAGACATTCTAGTAAATGGAGAAGGGAAACAAGAAACCCAGAACACTGGCAAAGTATTGGTGTGCTGACATTGCTAGTGCTACAGAAAACAGAACAGAACAAGATGGCAAGAACCAGAAAGCTTGCATCTCTACTGGAAAGAAGAGGAAGGGGCGAGCCATGGGGGCGGGGCATTTCAAGCAGAAGGAGCAACCATTGCAAACACCATGGGGCAGAGAATGCTTGGTGTTCATGGGACAGTTTAGCAGCAGTGTGAGGGAGGGTCTGAGGCTACCAGTTGTAGGAAGTGGGGTCACAGGGACAGTGTTAGCAGATGTATAAATCCTGCTAAGCACAGTTGTGAGGGAAATTGTTACTGAAGGAGTCTGAGCAGATGAGAAACAGTGTCTTTACCCATGGGCATAAGATATCTTGTAATAGCTTTAAAAGGGGTTCCCTATCTTGTGAGCAGTTCTACACTTTGGTAAACTACATCAGAATCCTCAGATTTCAGAGAATATTGGTTGCCTCATGCTAATGCTGAACCCAGGGCTGGGTTTCCTTCCTTCACTGTGCCTAGTAAGTGTCCCCATTGGAGATGTTGCTCATAGATAGAACTGCTTGAAGCCATGCATTTATGGACCTGATGACCTCATTGGGTCTCCATCTTTGTGCAGAATCTCTAATCCAGGCATTCACCTACTCTGAAAGAATTCATGACTTTCAGAATCAGGTCAGCAAACTGGGTTCTGACTTTATCATGCATGTATGTTATTTCATTTTGCTGTCTTCTCCGGTCTTACACGGATGTAGTGTTTTGTTATCTGCAGTGGACAGGGAAAATGCAAAACCACACAGCAGAATATTGTCATCAGAATCCATCTGCCACAGAAACCAGCTGGCTGCTTTGACATTGTGTCAGGGAGGTAGGGCAGCCCTTGAGAGTTAGCCCTGAGTAAACAGATAAAAAGTCTTATAAATAAATGTCCCCTGTGCCTATCATGGCCACCACCTCCTCATCTCCCACTCTCCAAAGTCATCTTAACTTCAAGGTTAAGTTGGTGTGTCAGCTCATCATTAGGAGTTGTTCTGTTGTCGTACAAGCTGGCCTGGGATGGGGGTGGTTCACTCACCCTGCACTGTTTTCTTAGTAGTTATCTAGTTTCTTGTTTGTTTTCCTCTTCCTTCAAGGCCATGTACCTTTGCTGGGCTAATTATAATGAAGCACTTTGAATACTTTGAAGCCATCTGGGCTTCAGAATAGCTTGTTTTCTAGCAAGGCAGCATGGGAACTTCAGTTATAAGAAGGCAGTGATCTTTTGGTACCCCCAGTTTAAGATGCAGAGAAAAGATTTCAATATCTTTATAAACAGAATTCCCTTCTTTGTTATTAAATCACCTGTTTCTTTCTTCAAACCAGTCCAGTGTGTTGTAAACCTAACAATCGTCTAGCAAGTTTCTCCTGGAAGTGACACAGTGGGTAGCATGTTGGATTCTCAGTTTCTTCTACTCTGCAATGGCTTTGTGTGTGTCTGTGTAACCGTAGCCAGGCACGCCCCTGCTCTAGTGACCTTAGGGCTGAAGAGACAATGCAGATGGTGTGGTGAGACGTATGTCCCTTAGGACAGGTGCACAACCTCATGAGCAAACCAATTGCCTGACCTGAGGCCAAACCAAGAGTCTAAACCAACATGACAGAGAAAAAAGCAGGCACTACTTGCTTTCTTTAGAGGAGTGGTGGTGATGTGGTGATAGTGGTTTTGAAATACGGTTTTGGAATGTTTCTTCTTTTTGTCATTTTTGTTTTCCAAACAGACTCTCACTATGCAGCTCAGGCTAGACTCAGACTCAGTCTTCTGCTTCAGCCATGTGAGTGCTGGGATTACAGGTGTGCACCGCCATCGCTGGCTGTTGTAATCTTTCCTCCACATCGTCTGAGTGCTCACTGACAGGTTCAGGCAGACAGATGGATCCTGATTCTTTCCCTGTGACATATTCTCTTGGTATTTCTGAGAGAAGGCTAAACTTGGCTAATCTCTTTTGGCTGTGCTGTGGAGAAGGCATGCATAAGGTTATGAACATGGTCTCCTGAGTTGTGTATGTGAACCTGAAGCCACTGTACACTTGCTTTCATGGTTCCCTGAAGATGCAGAAAGCCTTTCATGATCTGTGGGACTCTGAGCTACAGCCCACCTTCTTCTGCCCATGGGATTTCATTTGGCTGTGTATGGGAATTGCTTGGAAGGTTGAATAGTAATCTTCATTATGTGCATATTAGAAATCAGGCAGCTCCTTTAGAGCTCTTCCTGTCTCATGGTCTGTTCCATTTCCAGTCATATATGTGCATACGTATGCATGCATGCATGCATATATAAACATATACATACAGATTTCTATCTCAATTCTGCTATATTTTTGTCTGGCTTCTTTTGCTTAACATAATGATCTCTAGTTCTATTATTTTCCTGAAAATGCCATGGTTGCAGTTTTTGTTGTTGTTATTGTTTTTACAGCTTAGTAAATTTCCACTGTGTATATACACCACATTTTTTTAAATCCATTCATCTACTGATGACTATCTAGATTGGTTCCAGATCTCTGCTGTTGTGAATAGTGTGACATTAAACATAGATAGCAGGTAACTCCATAGTGTGCTGACTTAGAGTCCTTTATGTATACATCTAGAAGTGGTATACCTGAATCCTACGGTAGTTCCAGTTTTGTTTTTTGAGGGGCCTCCATATTAATTCCATAATGTCAGCACCCATTTATACTCCCACTGACAATGAATAAGGGTTCTGATTTTCCCACCTCCTCACCAGCATATGTTGTCATTTATTTTCTTGATAACTTGGCTGTGATGGAATTTCCAGGTGGCTTTAATTTGTATTTTTGCTAATGGCTAAGGATGTTGAATGCTTTTTCAAGTGTTTATTGGACACTTGTATTTCTTCCTTTAGAACCGTTTTCAGTTCATTCTATTTATTCACTTGATTTGATTTTGTGATATTTAGCTTTTGGAGGTCTTTTGGAGTCTAGGTAGTAATACCCTGTTGGGTAATATATTTGATAAATACTGTTTTCCTGTTTTATGGTTTGTCTCTTCACTTTGATAGTATCTGTCTCTGAGCAAAAGCTTTTTAATTTAATCTCATTGATAATTCTTGAGACTGTTTTCTGTGCTATAGAGGTCTTTTCTAGAAAGTCCTTGACTATGTCTATATTCTGAAGTATTTTGCCTTTCTTAGCAATTTCAGAGTTTCAAGTTTTATAATAAGGTCTTTGGTCTCTTTTGAATTTATTTTTGTCTGTGGAAAAAGATGTAAATCTTGTTTCTTTTATATGTGCTTATTCAGTTTTCCCAGCACCATTATTGAAGAGGTTGTAATTTTCCCAATGTATCTTCTTGACATCTTGTAAGAGATCAGATGGTCCCAGTTTTGTGGGTTTATTTCTGGGTACTCTATTAAATTCCATTGGTCTGATTTTGTGTCATTGCAATGCTTTTTTGTTGTTGTTGTTACTATGGCTTTATGGTATATTTTGAGATTATGTGTTATGATTCCTTCAGCATTGCTTATTCAGGATTGCTCCTGGTTTATGGGGGTATGTTATACTTCTATATGAATTTTAGAATATTTTTCTACATCTGTGAACAGTGTCATTTGAGTTTTATGGGAACTGTATTGAATTTGTAGATAACTTTTTGTAATATAATTATTTTCACGATATCCTGCCAATCCATGAGTATTGGGGTCTTTCTGTCTTCTAGTGTGTTTCAATTTCTTTCATCAGTGTTTTATTTCATTGTAGACATCTTTTGCTCTTCTGATGAGGGAGGAATTATGAATGGAGCTTCCCCCTTATTTCTTTCTTGGCAAGTTAGAGGTGTATAGGACTGGATTTCTGTGTGGATTAGCATCCTTCCTCAAGGCAGAACGTGGTTACCAGGTGGAAGAGTTTTCTAAGGTGTCTTTATACCCCCTCAAGTTTAGGATCATGTTATCTGTATATAGAAGTCATTTTACTATTTTAAATTTGTATTCCTTTTCTTTCTCTTGCCTTATTTCTCTAGTTAAGATAGGAAACATTATAGTGAGTAAGAGTGGGAAGTATGGGAAACCTTGTCTCATTCCTAATTTTAGAGGCTTTAGTGTAACATTGGCTATAGACTTGTGATATATATACCCTTTGTTCCTTCTATTTGTAGTTTATTCAGGGATTGCATTATGAAGGGACATAGACTTTGTCAAAGGCCTCTTCTGGCATCTACTGATGTCTATAAGATGTCTGCCCTTACATAATTTATGTGCTTTATTACATCTTTATTTGTATATGTTGACCCATCCTTGCATGCCTGGAGTGGAAACAATTTGGTCATGACTTATGGTATATTGTTGTCCTCCTTTGTTCTTGAATTTGATTTGTAAATATTTTGTTAAGAAATTGTGTGTCTGTGTTCATTAGTGAATTTAGTCTATAGCCCTTGGTTGCTGTTCTTCTCGATTTGAGATTGTGGTAACACTGGCTTTGTCCACTATGTTTATTTGCCTGCCTTCCCTTTCTGTTTTATGAAACAGTTTAAGGAGCACTGGTGTTGGTTCTTCCTTGAACATTTAGTAGAAATTGGCAATGAATTAATTCGTCTGGTTCTGGGGTACTTTTGTTATTTTGGGACACTTTTGTTATTTTATCAGTCCCATTGCTTTTTATGGAGTTAAGTTGTTTTATGTCTTGACTTAATTTTGGTAGGTCAGATATGCTGGGAATTTATCCATAACAAGGAGGCATTTTCTAGTCTTCTATCTTCCCTGAACATCCAGAACCCTGATTCTTTAAATACAGAAGTTACATTTGGTTTTTTACTGGGAGTCCGAAGTGCTTATGGCATAGCATGTATGTGGAAGTTAGAGGAACCATTTCACTCCTTCTGCCATGTGGGTTCCAGGGCTCAAACTCAGGTTGATGGCCCTGGAGACAAGCACCCTTACCCACTGAGCCAAGCTACTGAGGTTCCTGAGGAGGAAAGAAGCTTTTGTTTGTTAGCATGGCCAGGGCTCTGCATTTGCTTTCTAGCCCTATGGCAGAGTCCCGCATATGCCCTCTTCCTGCTTCCGAGGGCTCCATCACAGAAGTACTGGCTCCTGTACACTGATAGGTTGATAGGCTTGTTGCATGTCTTTTCATTCCCTGTGTACCAGGGTGGTCAGGGCTTCCAAGTGTTGTCCTCTTTAGTGGAAATAACTGGCCCGAAGGTTAAGAAGCTGTCGGAAACCACTTTACCTCTCCCTAACTTCAGGCTGAGGCTCTGCAATGAGACTGCTCTGTCAGCGTCAACAGTTTCATGAGAAACCCATTAAGAGGCTCTCTTGGTTTTTCTCTTGTAGTAAATGTGTTGCTAAACCTGGATCTTCCCTGAAATTGAACTGTGGCCATATTCATTCTCCTTTCAAAGTATTCAGATTTACCTCCTGTCAACCACTGTCTTTTAATGCCACAGATAAGGCTTAGCAACTGTCTTAATGTCGCCCACATTCCTGCTTTGTTTTGTTTTGTTTAAACAGCTTTAGCTGAAATCAGTTCTACACATCAAACAAACATTTATTTAACGTAAACCAAAAACCTTTCGTTAGACTAGATCTTCTCCAGTTTCTTACTTGAGCCTTTTTCACCATTGTTAATCTTCACAAGTTGCTTTTTGTTTGCTTCTTGAAAGTTGAGTGTAGAGAAACAGCCCACAGTCCTCTGTGGTCACAGGTGATGGTGACAATAGTTCAGCTGTGTGTGTGAAATGCAATCATTCTGCAAAGCAGACACCATGGAATGGTTCTTGGCTCACTGCAAAAGTAAAGGAGTTTTGGGGTGAGATGGAGTTGTACATTGATGATAGTATCTGAAGTTCAAGTGGAAGACAAGCCATAGAAGACTTGTGTGCACAGTGCTGATCAGACTCACGCCTGTGTATGTTGAGACTGTTTCTATTGCAAGGCCCAGACAACTAAACCTGAGTCAATTTGAGTGGAAAGGGGCTTTGGAGATAGTCAGTGGCCATCTCCAGGACCTGTATTTCATCTTCTTACCTTATAGTCACTTCTTGCCATGTTGGCTCCAGTTTGACAGCAAAATGTCTACAGGCTTCTTCTTGTGTTTTTCTAGTCTTGAGATCTGTTTTTCCAAAATCTAGAAATGGGGGAGTGAGGGATGTTTGGCTTAACCCTGGCTTTCTACTTCTGCCATTCGTATTTAGCTGGAGCTCTACCTATAACACAGGACTGAGCCTGAAGAAGGGATAATGGTGGGAGCTGTATGTCCATCCTGTGGATAGGAGCAATGCCTCTAGGTGGTCAACACAAACAGCTTAGCAGTTTCCCAGAAAAGAATGTACATCAGTACCTTCTATCTTTGCTACTGTTTGCCTATTGCAATAGACCCTTACTGAACCAACAAGTGAGAACCTTAATGGCTGTGTAGGAGGTTGAATGCCTCAATAACTCATTATATATTGTTTGCTTATATGGCTAAGATTATCACCAGCTCCTCCTGGCCCCTAGGTAAGTTCTTTCTTTTCATTCTAAGAAATTGACACATGATATTCTTAATATCTGTTTGTGTCATTGCCTTCTTAGCTTTTACTAAAAACGTCTAATTGTTTGGTTATGACTTTTCTGTCGTTCCCAGTGGAGGCTGCTTGTACTCCAGGATCTGAATGTTTGTTGTGTCTGCCTAAAATATGTAACCTGGCCTGGATTGTCTTCCTAGCAGGACCTCAACTCTGCGATTTCCATTTTCTTAGCTTTCAGAATGCTCTGGAGGTACCAGGGTGTGCTGGGAACTGGTTAGGCCAGGCTTCTCTCACCTTTCTCGCCCTGTCTATGAAGTTGCCAAAGGAGAATTAGGTGGGGAAGTCATTGTCCTTGTTGGTCTAGCACAAGGACATTCTAACCGCCACCTTCTGGTTCTGGTTCGCAGGTCGAGTTTGAGTGGCTGAGACAGTTCTGGTTTCAAGGAGATCGAAACAAAATTTGCACCGATTGGTGGTGTGAACCCATGACTCAGCTGGAGGGGCTGTGGAAGAAGATGGAGAGTGTGGTAAGTGCATGAGGGCTGACCACATTTTCTGGGGTACTGCACTGTGCAAATCTTCAGCTGTCACAGGCAAATGTATATGTTATCAATCTACATGAGTGTGTTAGGTTACTTCCTGTAAGGTAATGGGAGCAGCCTGCAATTTTGTCACTGGAGCCTCAGTTCATTTCTGGAAACATTTCTGATATCCTTCATAGAAGGCACTCTGCCAGACATAAGCTGCAACACACCATGAGAACAGGGCAACAGCAGTATCCAGCACTCATTTGTTTTTATGCTACAGCCATTATTCAAAGGGTCTTCCTTCAGCAGTTGTGAGACAGTGTTATGAGCCCTAACTTATTTACATGTGAAATCTTAGTTATAGAGAAATTAGGTGCTTGTCTAAAGTCACTGAGTAGACAGTTGAGATGGAAGCCCAGGCTGCAGAGTGCATGAGTTAAGTCTGCATGACCTAGCAGTTTAGGAAGGAGAGAAATGTGGATGACACCACCTATTGCTATAGCTAAAATAAAACTATACAGTGGGACCTAAAAATAAATAAATAAATATTAAATAAATAAATAAATAAATAATCATGGGCTGGCGATATGTCCCAGAATGTAAAGACAGTAGCCACCAAACCTGGCAATCTGGGTTCTATCTCAGGGACGCACATCATGGAAGGAGAAAATAGACTCTAAAGTCATCCTCTGCCCTCCACATATTTGCCATGATTCACATCAATATCAGCTTCAGGTCATGACTTCTGGGACTGTTACGAAGGTGCTGGTCTGGTTAGAGGCCCATGTGGAGAAGAGAGGATGGGGTGGGCTATCTGGGAAGAACATTAGGTTTTGTAAGTGTGAAAACAAAATCAGAAATCGGGGCATTTATGGTATGCAGAACATGAACATCAGCTAGATGGCAAATGGAAGCCACTTGGTAAGCCTCAACTTGAATAACAATAACAACACTAAATTCTTACATTGCAGTTTTAAGAGTCCTAAAGATTGCTGCCACTTAATGTTCATGATGACCCTGTGGGATAGGTTTGGCTTTTGGCTCACTTTTACATATGAGGAGATAGGAGCTCAAAGGCCTTACATAACTTTCCCAAGGTCACCAGCTAGTAGGTGGGAGAGCTGGGATTTGAACTCTAGAAGGCTTGCTCTAGGCTTCTTGCCCTTTGTCCGCTCACTGATCTGCCTCCAAACACTTGAATTTGGAATGTAGAGGAAAGGCGATAAAAGCCTGATGACCTCTGGAGAGTGCCACTTCACAGATTTGGAGTGTGCTGAGAGCAGTGAGCTCATCTGCAGGGTGCACAGTGATCGCCAGTACCCACACATAATGTTTTTAGACAGCTTTATGAACCTATGGTTGGCATACAGCAAGTTAAACAAGCATATGTATAC
This sequence comes from Cricetulus griseus, assembly GCF_003668045.3. Lineage (NCBI taxonomy): Eukaryota > Metazoa > Chordata > Mammalia > Rodentia > Cricetidae > Cricetulus > Cricetulus griseus. The sequence goes on from NC_048596.1 coordinate 167,161,818, forward strand.
AGCTTGATGAGTTGAGGGATAAATATACACCTATGATGCCATAGAAATAGCCCACATTGAAACCTATCTGTCACTTCCAAAGGAATTCATTTGGCCTATCAATTTAGTGTTGTTGTTTTGATAAAGATGTTAACATAGTATCTAATCCCTATTTTATAATAATGAAAATAGCAAGTTACAAATATGATCAGAATGTGTATCTCTAATCTCTGAGATCCTTTGCAAGGATCAGTGTCTGGGAAAGCAACACGATTACCCTCTTAACGTATTAACAGACTCAAAGATAGATTTCCCCAAAGCCCCAAGTTAGTACAAAACAGAGCATTGTGTTGTCAGATTGGAGGTGAAGAGTCCTTCTCTGCCTGGCTAGCTCTGTTCAAGCTTGGGGAGAAAATGCTGTTAGGATATGCACAGAAATCCAGATATTGACCATTTTACATATGTACTTAGAATCCTGTTTGCCGAGGCCTAATTCTTAGACATCAGCCTGACTTTGAAATTGTAATTTAATCAAGTTGTAAAGTTAGATTTAGAAACAAATAAGAAAAGAACTCAGTAATTTTATAAAATAATTTTTAAAAAGTTTTTATTGCTTTCATTTAGGGGTATTTTTCCCTCAAGTGAAATTTTTAGTATTCTGATCATACCAGTGATGTTCATTATTAATTTATTGAAAAGATATGAGTGTAGATGCATGCCAGTGTCTCCATATGTGTATACACACATTTGGTAGATATGAGTGTAGATACATGCCAGTGTCTCCTAAGTGTATACACACATTTGGTAGATATGTGTGTAGATGCATGCCAGTGTCTCCTATGTGTATACACACATTTGGGAGATATGTGTGTTGATGTATGCCAGTGTCTCCTATGTATGTATACACACATTTGGTAGATATGTGTGTAGATGTATGACAGTGTCTCCTATGTATGTATACACACGTGGTAGTATTGGCACATTAGTTAAAGGAATTATCTTCTATTCATTGTATTCTACCAGGAAAAAAAAAATACTAAAAGGAGTAGCAAACCAGGTAATTTTCCAGAGCACAGTTCTTTCTCTGAAAAAAAAAAAAAAAAATCAATGGTTCAGTGTCTCTCCCGAATACCATAGTTGGATCATTATCATCAGAGTGAGGGTTTGGGCCAAGATAAAAAGCATTGTGCTTTGGGCCTTTAAAAATGATTTCTAATAAGCTTGTGATAAGTTGTTTTTGCTATTGGAAGACACAGCAGAGAATAATCTTAGAAAGAGTCCCTGGCTAGCTGGCTCTAGTGCAGTGACATGTGGTATTTGGGTATGAGGGTGAAATAGGTATTGGCCGGTGGGAGTCTGGCTGTCAGCCCTTCTCCGGCTTTTTTTAAACTTGTAAGCAGTAGGGGGCAATGTTGAGCTGCCAGTTGGAGGTCCCAAGATGCTGCCTTTCAGGAAAATACATATGAATGTCCCATTAACTACCAAGAATTATCCCTGTTGCTTCAAGTTAACTGTAATCTCCAAGATTCTGTAACACAGGAAATCAGTTGTGGGTTCACAAATTCAACAGCAATTTCACATCAAAAGTGCAGTGTTTGGTACACATTTAGATTCTGTGGCATTAAGCTAATCGAAAGGGCATTTCTGAATGTTCAGACTTTTCTTCTAGAGAATATATTACTCCAAATTATGATTTCAGACAAGCGATTCTTTATTATCTTTCTGTTAAAAAAAACAGTTATAAAGTCATGCAAGTGTTGTGGAAAGATGTCTTTGATCAATGCATTTTGTCTGTACTATAGTGTATGTTCCATCTTTTTGTTTTTGTTTTTCGAGACAGGGTTTTTCTGTGGCTTTGGAGGCTGTCCTGGAACTAGCTCTTGTAGACAAGGCTGGTCTGGAACTCACAGAGATCCGCCTGCCTCTGCCTCCTTAGTGCTGGGATTAAAGGCGTGTGCCACCAACGCCCGGCGTGATCCATCTTTTTCAATGAAAAAAATAAGACCTACAACCTTGGGCCCTGCATGCAGTGCTTTCCCCCCTTTTTGATGAGTAAAGCAGCCTTTGATGGCCCTTGTACCAGGGAGAGGCGAGTGTCATCATTTCTCTCTGTCTTTCTGACCTTTTTCTCATGTGGTTGGGAGGGGTAGGAAGCCTAGAGGAGAATGGAAAATGAATTTTGAAATAGCTCTTCTTCCATTAGTAGTAATTACTGCACATGTTATAACCAGCCACATATCCAGAAAGTTTAGTCAGCTATACATAAACTCCCCTGGCCTCTGCTGCCCACTCCCTGTCCCAGCAGGCACACTCTGGCGCACTGTTTGTCCTGCTATTCTTTCCTGGAGGACAGTTTTACCCCATGCTTGCTCTTGCGATGTAAATGTTAAACCTTATATTTGAATGACATTCTGATAAAACATCACATCTCCCCAGATTATTGCTTTGTGAATTTGCTGAGCATTGAGCCGGGAGCAGCCTGACCCTTTGCAGCACGGTCAAGCCTTTCTTGCCTTCTTACTCTCCACTCCAGAAGTCTTCTAACACTGAGCACTAGTCACAGATTTGTATTTCATTTTTTTTCAACCAACCCACTACCTCTCATCCAAGATTATCATATTATGAGGAGACTCCTCGGGATAGGAGAGTTATCATTTGAAAGAAACCGTGCAAGCTTTTCTTGCCAGCTAAAGAGGAGTATGAAAAGCTGAGGTCTCCTGTGAGGCAACGAAGTCATGCTGTGGCCTGAGATCCAGTGGATAGGCCATTTGTCTCCCAGGGGCTGGTATCACTCTTTGCAAAACTGACATTTATTTTACCTATAAAAATGTTTTAACACTATCAAATTCATGGTGAGACTGAAAAGAATGCTGTGTGTGAAATCCTCTAAATTGATGACATTTATTCATTTCCTTTTGACCTTAAAAGCCTCCACTTGGTACATACAATCCAGTGGAATGATACCAGACGAGCATCCCGAGGAAGCACTCTGAGAAAAGCTGATGATTCATGCACTGCGGGGATTTCTTCATGCATTCTGTCGTTGTTGCTTTTCCTTGTGGGGGAGAAAGTGGCTCCTGCTCATCCTCTGTGTTCTGAGCCATTTCCTGTCCCAACAGTCCCTGGTGCTACAGTAGCAGGCACCGTGCATGGCCATTGGCCTTAATAACCTTTGCTGACTGTAGTGGGTGGGAGCCAAGGCTGGATTATTTTAATGTATCCGTTTTGAATCAGTGTAAAATGCAACATATAATTATGTTAGGTAAGCAATAGGCTACATTTAATTTGCCCATTTATGTTAAAATTTGGCTCAGGAGAGCAGAGAGATGTGGAAAATGAGTGGGTGTTTCATTTCATAACATAACCAGGTTCTTGTTGTTAAAGTTTTAAGAGAGAAATGTTCTTCCGCATGTAAAGGCGTCCCTGACAAGTTATTTATAATGGTTTAATTCTGAGGTGAGTCATGCCTCTCTGCTTGTCATTGTGGTCTGCATAAATCATCAGGGAACCTTGTTCTGGAGGCAGCCTGCTGCTGCAGGGACTGGTCCCCTGTTTGTGGCTCCCATAGTTGCAGGGAATGAGGGAGCTGAAGAGCAGTTTTGTTTATTTGTTTTGGGTGAGGTTAATGAAGCTGTCACTACAGCTGTGGATAAAGTTCTTTGTAAGTGAACATAGAACAAGGCTGCTTCCTATGTACTGAAATACATATCAAATACAATGGCATTTAGATAACCACTCAAGTAAATTCATTTTAAATTTTTAAATTAAAGATCGTAAGGGACATGAACGATATAATGACAAATAAATATTTGGGGTTCATATTAATGGTGAAATCACCTAGATATAGTATGTATATTGATGTTATATATGTATATATTTACCTCTCCCCATAAGTATTCCTGTGAATACTAAATTATATGTGCTAACATAATCTTGTCTTCCATTTTTCAGCATTTTTATTTTCAGTTTTATATTTATTTTTAACTGTGTGTATTGTCTATACATGGATATGTGACTTAGTGCAGGTACTTTGGAGGTCAGAGGTATCAGGTCTCCAGGAGCTGATGTAGAGGTGTGAGCCAACCGGCGTGGGTGCTGGGAATTGAACTTGGATCCTCTGCAAGAGCCCCATAAACTCTTAACCACTGAGCCATCTCTCCAACCTTAGGGCCAGGATTTCTAATTTAGGAGCAGAGTATATTACAGTAATTTAAGATCTGGTATGAAATGTCTGGTGGTTTTCAATTAAGATTTAAATTCCCCTCTCCCTCGTTTGACTGGGACATTGCTGAGTGGCTCAAGATAAGCCCAGATTGGAAGCAGGTTAAACAGTTACAAGCACCCAATAATTCAAATTCTGGAACACAGTATTTTAGGGCCTTTGTTTGGAAATTGGGAAAAAAGAAACAAGTTTTTTCCAGCCACAAAAGCTACAATCCTTGGCTTGCATTTTGGTGATCCTCAAGACATTCTCTGAAGTTTGGTTCTTTGCACCCACCCCTTAATGCCAATTTCCCATAGCTGTGTTGCTCTAAAAGCAAAATATCTTGAGGGAGGGAGGGAATTTTATGTATAATTTAGCATTGAACACTTTCTAACATGTTTTGGGGTTTTCTTGATAGATTTATTTTAGTTTCTCTTAGAATACCTCCCCTTTGTTGCTATAAACTTAATAATGATTTTTTTTTAAAGTATGTGTATCCTGTCCTTTTGGGGGGAAAAAATTACAATTCCAAGAGAATTCACACTTAAGCCTCCCAAACAGAGTGTGCATGGGAAGCACAAAAGCCTGTGTTTGTGATTCTCTTTGAAGTGTTTTGCAACTGGATAAGGAAAAATTTAGAAAGCGGCTGATAGTGTTCAGGGTAAATACTTAAACCCCTTTAGAGAATTTCACACACAGATACTGTGTGCAGAAAAAAGGGGTACTTATGTTTCTTAAAGCTGCTACAGCCTGCAGCTTTGTACTTAAAGACAGAGGTGTTGAATAGAATTCTACTGAGGATACATCCAGTGACAATATCTCCAGGAACATCAGAGCTGGCCAGTGGTAGACTTTCTGTTCTTAACCCTTGCGTGAGCAGTATGAGCAAAGCCTTCTAGTGCCCTGTGCTAGGATGTGCCAGGATGCTCAGAGGCCGCAGCTGCTGCCTCTGTTCCCAAACACAACAGGAACAAGACCCAAAACAGTGAAAATGGAGAGCAAATGTGACAGGAGCTAGGACATGCCCAAGGAAAGTGTGCCATCTCTCCAGTTAGTGTGTAGAAAGAAAACCTGGGATAATTAGTCAGGGTTTCTGTTGTAGTCTCGACACTGGAGCATTAGACAAATTTTGTTTACCTTCATTAAGTTCACGAATCCATGGCATATACATACGATTTTTATACATTCTGTTTGTAAAACAAAAACAACAAAAAGCGCAGGTGAATTCTCCTGTTTGAAATGTTTTTAACTACTGTGAAATTCAAATCTGTGTAAAGGGTGTAAAAGCCCTACCACTTTTCCTGGGGGAACTGTGGTAGCCTCAGCTGTTGGAATTTATTTTTGGTTACTTTGACAAGCAGGCCATAACATGCATGTGTGAATTCAGAAACCTGGATGCCAGACTGGTGTGTCAGGAATTTCCATTTTCCCAAGAAAGACAAAGGCTAATATAAACCTTCTCCCCCACCCTTCCCCCAAGTCCTTTTTTAGATGGCTTGGTGGAGTACTAAGTTTCTCTCTAGTCTATCATTCACCTCATTGGAAAAAACAAAAACAAAAAACAAAAAACCCTTTTCCATATCTTAGAGGAATCAGTGTAGAGAATGAAGTAATGTATAAATAAATACATACATAAAAAGACAAGCCCATAGTTTTGCAAGGGAAGCAACCTTTGCCAGGATCTGTGCCACTTATTTGGAATATTATCCAGATTTTTGCTGTTTTAACCCCCAAGTTAGCTAATGAGTGGTCCCTAAAATCCTTCCCTTCTGAAGAACATGGTTATATTCATCTCCCGAGAGAGCTTGTAGACTACACGTTGCATCCGAGGTAGGGATTCTAGAGGTTAGTATGACACCCTTGCTTAGAGGTATTTGATTGAGGTTCTACCCCACCCCAGTTCTGTCCCAGAGCAGTTTGGAGCACAATGCTAACTCGATTAATGCTCCCACCCACTGAGTGTTAAACACTTGTGGGGTCAGACTGGGACTCTTGTCATACTTTGCAGAAGTGTCCCTATGGAGAAATGTGCTCAAATTTCTAAAAACCTAACTTCTCTGAGAACTATGGGAACACATGACATCCCCGCTTCCATACATCAAGGGTGTCATAACCATGATCTTGTTCTTCCACCTTGACATCTGAAAAACAACCTGTATTTTTCAGAAAGCGATTGTGATATATTGTTTTTTTGTATTCTTAAAAGTGCCTCTGGAGTCGATGGTCAGTGATACTTTTAATTCCATCTTCTCCTAACAGGTGCCGTATAATTGACCTTGCATTTCCTTTCTATGAGCTCAACCTCATCTGGGACCACCTGTGACCATCTCACTTGTAAACATTTCCTCAGTGTGTATCAAAGGCACAGACAGATGATCTCCTGTTTGGTTTTGATTGACTGACAAACTTAGCTCTCTAATAAAAAAAATTGGGTTATCAGGTCAGCATTGGAAGTGAAGTAAGACCTGTGTTTAGATGTATCTACTTTGGTTGTACGACTTGAAGCTGCTGATTTCTTGATAGTGCATAGTCCTGTACCTTTTAAGCATTATTAATTTAGGTGAAGAATTATGAAATGCCTATGATCATAAGATGTTAGCAGATGTTTGGGGGAATGAAGAAGTTTGTATTTTATTTGATGCCCTAAACCAGCAATTCTTTTTTTATTTGAATTAGAAACAAGATTGTTTTACATGTCAATCCCAGTTCCCTCTCCCTCCCCTCCTCCCCTACAACCCCCTCCCCAACTAAAACCCTACCTATCACACACCCTTTCTGTTCCCCCTGGAGGGTGAGGCCTTCCATAGGGGGTCATCAGAGTCTATCGTGTCCTTTGGGATAGGGCCTAGGCCCACCCCCGTGTGTCTTGGCTCAGGGAGTATCCCTCTGTGTGGAATGGTCTCCACCTATGCTAGGAATAAGTACTGAATTACTACAGGAGGTCCCATAGATTTCCTGGGGTCTGGATCAGTCCCATGCTGGTATCCCAGCTATCAGTCTGGAGACCAAGAGCTTCTCTGGCAGTGTGGATTGTAGGCTGATAATCCTTTACTCTATGTCTAAAATACACATATGAGTGAGTACATACCATTTTTGTCTTTTTGTGGTTGGGTTACCTCGCTCAGAATGGTTTCTTCGAGTTCCATCCATTTTCCTGCGAATTTCAAGATTATATTGCTTTTTTTTTTTTTTTTCTGCTGAGTAGTACTCCATTGTGTAAATGTACCACATTTTCTCTATCCATTCTTCAGTTGAGCGACATTTAGGCTGCTTCCAGTATCTGGCTATTACAAATAGTGCTGCTATGAACATAGTTGAACAGATGTCCTTGTTGTATGAATAAATGTGCTAAGAATGGAATTGCTGAATCTTGTGGTAGACTGATTCCCATTTTCCTGAGGAGTCGCCATACAGATTTCCAAAGTGGCTGTACGATTTGGCACTCCCACAAGCAGTGGAGGAGTGATCCCCTTTCTCTACATCCTCTCCAGCATAAACTGTCATTGGTGTTTTTGATTTTGGCCATTCTGACAGGAGTAAGATGGTATCTCAGAGTTGTTTTGATTTGCATTTCCCCGATGGCTAAGGATGTTGAACACTTTCTTATGGGTCTTTCAGCCATTTTAGATTCCTCTATTGAGAACTGTCTATTAATTTCTGTACCCCACCTTTTAATTGGATTATTTGGTGTTCTGGAGACTAGCTTCTTGAGTTCTTTGTATATTTTGGAGATCAGCCCTCTGTCAGATGTGGGGTTGGTGACTATCTTTTCCCAGTCTGTGGGCTGCTGTTTTGTCTTGCTGACTGTCTCCTTTGCCTTACAGAAGCTTCTCAGTTTCAGGAGGTCCCATGTATCAATTGATAAACCAGCAATTCTTAACCTGTGGGTCATAACCTCTATCTCCAAAAAATGTTTACATTACAATTCATAACAGTAGCAGAATTTCAGTTATGAAGTAGCAATGAGATGATTTTATGGTTGGGTCACTACAACCTGAGGAACTGTATTAAAGAGTTGAAGCATTAGACAGGTTGAGAATCACTGCAACATCAGAGAGCTTCGTAAAGAATGGGAACAGGACAATATGCTGATGCCTATAATAAATCAATATTTCCTTGGCGTTGAAAGAGTCATATCCTGGGTACCTGTCTAAAAGTTGGGATAGATTGGTGCCAACCTGTAGCAATGCTTCAAATTAAGCATACCTCAAATCTTGATTCCTATAATGGCTGACTAGTCTCCCAACATCAATAACTGGTACTATCCAGTCATTCAGCCTACACTCAGAAATCCATCTTCCTTTCGAGCCTTGCTTTTGGAGCTGCGGGACCCACCCTTCTGCCTGTATCTTTGTGTTTGTTTTGGTTTCTGGAATATTCTTTTTTTGCTTTGCTTTTCTCATTCCTTTACTCCACATTGTCTTTTGTTGTCCTTGGAGAGTCTCTCTGAGTTTACTCTGCTAGTAGGGGGCTTTGCCCTCTCTGTGTGCTCCACAGCACCTCACCATGAGATTGTGAATTCCTTTACTGTCTGCCTCAGCTGGATCCAGGTGCCCCTCCCCCACTGGGCTGGCCAGAAGAGAAGCTGTCAGCTTTGCTGTGGTGATCCCAGCTCTGGGACCCTGGCTGGCACACAGTAGTGCTTACCATGCACTTAAAGAAGGAAGACCTAGATGTGAGGTCAGTGCTCCGGTTCTTCCCATCGTGTGAGGAGGCCTGGCCTCCAGTACGTTTCTGAAAAATTACTTCCTAATTAAAAGGGATGTTTTTGAGTTGGATCCCTACTTAGACCTTCCTCACAACACTGGCGGACATCTGCAGCAGCTGCAGCTTTTTCCTCCTCCTCTTCAGTTTAAAAGCCCAAAGGCAGGTTGCATGTCTTTGGCATTTCTAGCTAAGCAGATTGAGAAATCACTGACAATGGACTTGTGTAAATATGGGGATTTTTTTTTTTTTTTTTAATGAGAGAATAGGCCTTAGTGTCCTCAAATCATTGTGTTGCTACACCTGAAGAAGGTGCTTTGTCTCCTTTGTTGGCATCGCTCAGTCTCAGAGTTCCCTTCTCCTAAAAAAATGGAATAGAGTAGGATCACGTCAAAATTAAAGGACTTCTGTAGCAAAGCTTGAACTTTGTTGTGGTTAATTTCAAAATACAGAGAAAGCGGCATGCACTGGACAGGTTTTGGGCATAGAACTAGGAAAATCCCCGAGGAATAAACCGACTTCCGCCAGACAAGCTGAAAACTGATTAAAATATTTATCATCCTTTGGGTATGCAATAGCTTTTGATGATGGAAGGCATATTAATATTCATCTTTGCTGCTTGTCTACACTTCAGACAGATCCCAGGAAAGGATGTTCAAATGACCAGTTTTCTTTCCTCACCAGGAGCCTTGAGCCCGGTGCAGCTTGGAACCGAGACATGCCTTGTGATGTGCCTGAGCTTTTCCTCTGGGGGATGGGGATGGGGAACACGCCAGGAGAGACCTTTGCACCGGGAGGCTTTAAAGGATTGCTGCTTTCTCAGAGGAAGTCTTTTGCCGGAACAAAGGGGAAAGTTGGGCCATAATTTTATGAGCCACAGAACTACTGTGCTGTCTGAGCACCGGAAATGGACCTGGCTTCTTAGGTGAAGTCGGGGATCCAAACTTTACAAAGGGTTTGAAGGAAATGCCTCTGGAGGTAGTCACCCCCCAGCCACTTTGTTGAGGAGGAAGGAGGAAAAAAAATGAGTGTGTCTGCCGCTTATGCCCAGGTCTTGTGATGTTATTTTGAGTATACCATCTATAGCCCCTTCATCCTCAGCAAGAGACCGGATAAACAGACTGTCTACGTGAAGTTGCACAGAGTGCCTTGTGGGGCTTTTAGGATTGTTCTTACTAGCTTCCTTTTTCTTTAATGAGAGAATGAATCTGACTCTATTAGCTGTGATGATTAACCAGAATTTTCTGGCTAGATTGGAATAACCTTGATTACATTTTTGGGTGCTAATATGAGTGCCGAAGGAACTTGACCTTTCTTATTGATTGGTCTGAAGACAAACTAGAAATTGAAAAGAAGCTTCTCATAAAATGGGCAACATGTTAGCACTTAGTTTCAATATTTCAAATCTGAAGATTTAGAAGCTACCCTTCTATACTTACTTTTTATAATTCCATGCTACTCAGATATTTATATGAGTGATAATCTGAAAATTGGACAATAATTTTCTTTTAAATCTATTTTAATATTGTGACATCAGAAGAGAAATGTTCTGTCTTCATCTGGTCATTTAATCATACTTCTGCTTCGTGTCGTCCAGATAAGGGAAGTTGTACAAAGAGCGGGGACTTAGGTCTCCCAGACTGATAAGGCACAAGGCAGTAAGTAATTCAGTGGGAGGAAAATCAAAGGAGAAAGGCAGAGTCTGACACAGGCCTGTGGGAAAACGAAGGATTTTGATAGATGGAGACGGGTGGGAGATAGTCAAAGATGGCAAGAGCAGAGATGCAGTAGGCAGGAAAACATTTTATGCTTGCAGACTTGATTAGACTTCATGGAGTTTGTTTTGTGTGAGTCAGGTAGCTACAGATAAGATGAGAAAGATTAGTATGGACCCTTTTGTCCTGATGCATTTTTTGTGAAGTACAACCCTCTCGTCCCTAATGACTGTCAAAGTCATCTGGAGCAGAGTGCCATCCAAGTATGTGCAACTAGGAATAAAATGAAAACTGGTTTATCTTGTGTTTGCAAAGGTTTTGCCTGGAAAACAAGTCACATCACATTATTTGTCCCAATTTCACAATCAGTCTGCACCCTAAACACAGCTAACAAGCACTCTGCATTGTTGGAATATGAATTACAAATGGATAGTTTTTCTTACCAAGTTTCTTTTTATTTCCCTTCCATTAACTAAATGCCAGAATAGTAATTTTAAACCTTGACCAGAGGCACATCTTCCCATGTGTGAGCCACTTAGAGGTTTTCTCCTGTATGTGGGAGCATGACCCTTCACTGTTGGGATTGTGGTGAAGGAAATGGCATCTCCTCTGTGTCTTGTCCTGGTGACAGTCTTGAAGACTCAGTACTGCATAGAAAAAAATTTGAAATATCGCTAAAGGCCATGCATGAGTTCCTCGATTTAGTTCAGGATAGCAGGCATGGTAATAAATAGAACAGAATGGGCTCTTTCTCACACTGTCACCCCCTTTGGCTGGCAGCTCCTGTTTGGGACTGAGCTCTGTGCTGCCCTGTGTTTGCCATTGCACTCTGGCACGTTAGTGACACTGCGTGAAAGACTGAGGTGGTGTCCATAATGGAAATGGCTGCCAGCTCCTTCTAGTCCCTCTCATTGCCTATGGACCTTTGTTCTGCTTCACTTTGTCCCTCTCTGAGCTGCTGTTGTTCCTTCTAAGGCACAAGGTGTCGATTCTTGAGTTATCATTAAGTCTCAGCCTATTCAGCCATGAGCATCTGAAGATGGCCCTTACTTTGATTGTCTTTGGGACTGTAAGGTCTGGGGTTAATTAAACAGACCCTTTCTCCTTCGATAATAAGACAGGAATGACATTATAGTGCTACGGTTTCATTTTATCAGGACCCTTATGAGTTACCCTACAGGGTAATTCTCTGGAAAATAAATGGGGTTCATGCTTTTCAGAAAATTCCTCTCCTCTGATATCCTTTTATTTTTCCTGTTCCCCAGGAACAGGTAACAAAGATGTTTGGTATTGTTTAGTTTCTTCCAAGGCCTACCAGTGTCATTTCCTCTGTGTTCTGATCTTACTAATGTCACTCCAGGTGACATTCATGCCTGGGTACCGTGCTCTGATGAGCAACTCGTGAAGATCATCTGACCTCTTCCTTTAGTGAAAAGAGAAGCTCAGCAGGGCAGAAAGACTTGTCTGGGAACACAGCGCCAGACCATAGTGGGTGTGGAGCGTGCATTTCCCAGTGGCAGTTCCACATTGTACAGCAGCCCCCATCTCCCAGCAGCTGGGCCCTTTCTGTGCTGTTAGCTGCCTTCTCCTGTGTGCTGTAGCAAAGTATAGCCAAGTATAGCCAAGAAGCTGTTCCTCTGAAACATTCCACTACCCTGTTAGTGTAGAAGTGACATTGGTTCAGTGTACCCTGAACCCCCAATATGCTGGTGGAGCCATTTTCTTCTCTGGCTGGTAAGGTGAGTTCTTGGTGTGGCTACCCTGTGTCCCAGGACTCTGAGCTGGGACTTTCCGATGAGCTGAATTCATTGGGATGAAAATGTCTGTAGTGAAGAGTGGCATTCACTCTCCCTTGGTTCCCCTAACACCCATTTCCCTCCCTCAGAGGCTAGCACTATTTCTAGTTTTTTCTAGACCTTTTTAGAGATGTTTTGCATGCTTAAAAATTTTTATATACAGTTTTGATTTTGTAACACATTGTATCTTTTTTGAAAAAGACTTATTTTAAATTATGTGCATGAGTAAGGGTATGTGTCAGGGAATATTCACATGAGTGCTGGTGCCCACAGAGCTGAGAAGAAGGTGTTAGAGTCCTCTGGAGCTAGAATTATAAGTCACTGAGAGCCATCTGGCATTTGTCTGGGAAGTGAACTCAGGTCCTCTGCAAGAGCAGTGTGTGCTCTTAGACACCAAGCCATCATTTCTGTCCCCACATAACATTATGTTGCAGTTTTGTATGTTCTTTAAATTATGACATGTATCTCATCATGTGGTTTCATAATTTATTTGGTTAGTCTTCTATTATCTTCAGTTTGCCACATTCACAAATAATGTAGTAATGAATCTTTTTCTGTATAATATTTGTAGCATTTGAAATAATAGCAACACCTAGAAGTAGAATTATTAGATTAAAACACATCTATTTTTATTGTAGTTTTTAAGGAAGAAAGGGTTTCTTTGGGCATATTGTTTCAGACAGAGTCCATCTTGGTGGGAAAGGCATGGCAACAGTCAGGTAGCAGGAACATGCTGGCAGGAACAGGAAGCTGGCTGATCGAATTTTCTTCCACATACAAGCAGCAGGGACAGAACAGGAACTGGCTTTATAAACCCTCAAATCTTGTCCCCATTTCTCACCCTGTGACTTCCTCCAGAAAGCCTCTTTATTTTAAAAGTTTCTTAACATCTCCCAAAGGGACCAAATATTCAAATACATGAACTTATGGGGACATTTCTCATTCAAGCCAGCACATTCCACCTCTGGTTCCCATAGGCTCAAAGCCATCTCATGATGCCAAATGCATTTAGCTCAACTTCAAAAGTCCCCATAGCCTTTCATAGTCTCACCGCATTTTAAAAGTCCAGAGTCTCTTAACTGTAACCTCTGTAAAGTAAAAAGAAAATTACCTACTTCCAACATACAATGGCACAGAATATACATTCCCATTCCAAAAGGCAGGGATGGGGGCATAATGATGAGAGATTGGGCCAAAGCAAGACCAAAACCCAGTAGGGAAAACACCAAGTCCTGTAGCTCCATGTCAGATATCTTAGGGCTTGAATTTCAAAGGGCTCAGGTGGCCCAGCTCTTCCCTTTGCTGTCTGCTATGTACATCTCCCTTAGGTTCTGTTCCTCTATTCAGCTCTCCTTGGTAGATTACCTCTTGACTGACAGCTCTATCATTTGGGGTCTGTACTGCAACCCAGGGTTCCCTTTCAGAGCTTCATCAAATGGCCTGTTTGCAGGGACTCTAACTCTGAAACATGTTGCCTAGTGGCTCTCTAAAACCACAGAGAAAGAACCATGACTTCCCTCAATCTTGCACCTTTCTTGTCTCCAAAACTTGTACAACATATATGATACTTCCAAGTTTGGCTGCTCACTTGGACCAAGGTTGCTGTAACTGGTGAATGCTGAAGATGGTGAAAGGCTTGCCTACACAGTTGCATTCTGGAAGCAAACAATGCCTCAGGCACTCTCCCTAGTTGAAGGCCATCCCCACCTCTTATTTCCTTCCCTGCTGTTCACTGCAGAGCCAGAGGTGTACCTATAATGGGACTTCTCTTTAACAGTGATAGTTCCTTTCAGCATGTGACTTGATTGGAGCTTCCTATTGGTCTTTTCCCTCTCAAAAATGTGGTTTCTTTTCTCCCCACTGTTGCTCTTTTTTTCACAGTAGACCTGCATAAGAGTAATCAAAAATAACCATTCTGCTTATTTAGTGCTATGCTGTCTTGAAATTTCCCCCACCCAAAATAATTAGTCCTTGTTTATTTTTTAAGGCCATTGTTTAGGTAATCCAAAATTATTTTATGTGTATGGGCGTTTTGCCTGCATGTATGTTTGTGTGCTACATGTGTGCTTGGTGCCTGTGAAGGCCAGAAGAGGGTGTAGGATACCCTGAGACTGGAGTTACTGACCATTTTTAGAGATCATGTAGGTGCTGTGAATTGAACCCAGGTCCTCTGGAAGAGCACCCAGTGCTCTTAACTGCTGAGCCATGTCTCTAGCCCCTGTCCATTGCTTTTTAGAGTCCCACACAAGTTCACGGGCAAAATGGAGGCAGATTCTTTACCAAAATATCACACTAATGGCCTGTAGCCCAGCTGCTCCTTGCTCCTCTCTGTGAGCCTGATGAAGCAGGTTTCCAGTGTATGCATTTCCTCAGCATCACCGTCTTCTCTACAGTAGCCAATTAAGCTCTCTTTGAGGCATTCAAAGACTTTTTCAACTCTAAATTCCAAGGTCTTCCACAAAATAGTTGAAAGGCATAAATAAATGAAGCCACAGCCCACTCCTGCACTAGTTTCTGGATTAGCTGCTTTTCTGTTACTGAGATGAAACTCTCAGACAAAAGCAACTTAAAGAAAAAAGGGGTTGCTTTGTCTTACTCTTCCAGAAGATGAAGTTTATTATGGCATGGAGACATAGCAACAATCAGGAAAATCAAGGTATCAAGAACAGGAAGCTGGCCGATCACATTTTCATCCATATTCAGGAAGCAGAAAGAGAAGATGCGCAGTTTTAATTCTAAGAGAGATGGTCAGCTGCATGTAGCAGCGCAGGCTGCAACCCCAGAAGTCATGGAGTGGAGTCAGAAAGGTTGTGAGTCCAGAGGCAGCCAGAGCTACACAGACTCTGTCTCCAAAACAAGGCAGGACAAAAGATTGGCCGGGGAGGGGGGTATCATATGGCCATCCATAGAGTTTGTAGTGAAGTGTGTGTGTGTGTGTGTGTGTGTGTGTGTGTGTGCGCGCGCGCGCGCGTGTATTTGTGTGTGATAGGGTTTATGTGGCTCAGTGCCATTTCCTGCATCTTCACTAGTACAGTCTATTATCAGACCTTTTGACTTTTTATATCTATTATTGGTAAGAATGTTTGCATTTTCCTCATTTCTGCTTTCCTGATGAAGAAGTTAGGGCTCAGACCGTTGAGTGATTTGTCAGGTCACACACTTAATGAGTGACAGATCTGGGGTTTGTAGTTAGGCTGAGGTTCCTGCTCTCTTAGTTGCTATAATGACTTCAGCCATACAGTACTTACATTATTGTGATCAAAGAACCAGGGTAGATCCCAAGATTCTAATAGGGAGCTATCATGCACACTGACTGGTAAGTGTCAGAAAGATGTCTCTGCGTACTGTCACTGAATTAGCTGGGTCAGCCAGCTGAGTGCAGCTAGCATGACATCTGGTAATGCTACTGGGGCCAACTCGAGCCCTATAGGTAGAGCTAAGTTTTGCCCTTCCCCCTGCAAATCCTAAGGCTTGGTGTTCTATTTTTCACTGGTGCAGAGTGATGGGAGAAAACATGCCTGTTGCCTGATTTTCTGTTTAAAGTTATGTTACTGTTGGACACATTTCAGGTCTGAGCTTCAGTTGTTGCTTTCTGATATGATGAGCCTTCTTGGCCTCTCGTTTGCTGTCATTCTTTCTCCCCCTGTCAGTCTTCATTAGGGTTATTTAAACACTGTTTATTCTCTGTTCTGGGCCTTTTTCTGCTTTGCTGCAAAAGTGCAGCTTGAAGCATTTACTGTGTACAACACAGTTCCCAGTTCCTTGTTCCTAGGTAAGAGGTTGTTTCCAGAAAACCAGGGGTGGGGGTGACACATGATAAAACACAAACATACACACATACAGAGAGAGAGAGAGAGAGAGAGAGAGAGAGAGAGAGAGAGAGAGAGAGAGAGAGAGAGAGAGAGAGAGAAACAGACAACTGCACAGCATGACTCAAATAATTGGGACTGTGACATTAGTAAAATGTCCCACTATGGTGACAGTGATACTCGAGAGGAATCAGCTTAAAGGAGGAAAGTTTATTTTGGTTAAGGGTTTCAGTCAGAGGTTGGCTAGCTATATTGCTTTGGGCCCAAACCAAAAAAGAGTTGTAGGAGCATATGGTAGAGGAGGCTGCTTACCTCCCATCAGCTAGAAGGCTGAGAGACAGGGCTAGGGACAAGACAAAGTCCCTAAGAACATGCTTCAAGGACCCATTCCCTTCAACACCCCTTAACACACACAAATATATTAATAATAAATTAAAAAAACATTTTAAAAAGAAAACCAAACAGAACTAGGAGCCCGTGGTACAGGGTATGTTGGCTGTCCCTTCTCTGTGTGTGTTTGCACTTGATCGTTGTTCAATGGCCTGCTGCCTCTACTTCTTGATTTAGTCTGAGTGCCCAGATTCCCTGAGTTAAAAACATTGGTTGTTAAAAATCTTTCTCAGCCTTTTCTGGGATGTTATTTCACTGTATTAGTGAGAGTCAACATTAGGATGTGTGGTTGTTTAAACCCTCAAGTAAGGCTCCTTAGCTGTTTGGGTCCTTAATCTTGGCTGCATATTTGGATCACCCAGGAAACTTTTTTTCAAAATATTGCTTGGCTACCAGCTCCAGAGACACCGATTTACCTGGTCTAAGTCATGGCTCCCAGTTGATATTATTTTAATCAAGCTGCAGACTTGATTGAATGGATGAATAAATGAAGCAATTAGCAAATAAACAGGAAGGCCCTCTCACTTCAGCCCAGCGCATATGCATCCAGTCTGCTGTTTTTCTTTAATTCCCAGGGTGGCCTAGAGTAGGCGCTCAGGAGGAAAAGCTGTGCTTCTAATTCTTATATGTGGTAAAGGCTGATGCCAATACCGTCACAACATAAGGCATGCAGAGGGACGCATTGGGTGGGTAGGATGCCAGAGAGCTATGAGTTAATCTAAAAATCAGGAAAGGCATTGGCAGCAGGTAGAGATAGGTGGTCATTTTCCATGGAACGAGTTGTATATATGGGGGATGGGTAAATGCAGGTTCCTTTCGAGGTTCCTAAAAGAGTCTATGACTAGTAATTCTACTCAAACTAGTCTCATTCAGGAAATGGCACTGCTGCTCATCTCTCTGCATGACAGGTGTTGTGTGTGGAAGCACTCGAGCTGTCTCTGCACCTCAGTCTCTCTATTGTATCTTTCTGCTGTTCTGCTGCTAGCCTGTCCAGGACTACTTCTCACCTCAGGTGTTACCATGCTTGCCTGTTGGCTTCAGGAATTCCTTACACAGCAGTTAGGGTAGTGTTTTTAACTGCAGGTCTGATCTGCTTCTCCCTCATAGACTTACCAGTGGATTCCACAACTGCTTTATCCCCAGTCTCCTGTGTTGTCTTCCTCCCTTTACTCTGCAGAGTCTGCCCTGCAGTCCTTTTCCAGTCAGCGGCAGCACTGGGCTCCCTCTGCTATATGGTCTTTGTGTATCTTTCCTCTTCCTGAAATGTCTCCTCCCACCAAGGCAGACTGTCATTTTTCAGGTATGACTTCCTTGACCTCCTGACTAGATCAAGTTGCCGGACTCTGATTCTACCGTCATCCTCAGGAAGCCAGCCCTAGCAGCTCAGGGCTTATCTGGAGGCTTTGGGTATCTTTGGCAGACAGGCCTTAGGAACATTTCCCTGTTCCATGAAGATCCTGTGCCTCCAGAGGCATGGGAATAGCAGATGTGATTTTGGGCAAATGATTTGTGTATCTTATTAGCTGCTCCTTGACAGAGAATCAGGGATTTTTATCCATACCAACTACAACTCGAAATGCCATTAGATTTCCTTGTAGATCCTCCCATTTGTTAGAATTGGGCCAATTCCATAATGTTGGTTGGATACTGTTGTCTTCAGTAAGACAGCAGCCATCAAATTTTCACCGTGCTTGATCCCTATACTATTCACCTGTTTCACAAAGACCAGGCAGTGAAGCCATTGTCCAGGATTCATTATAGAGCAACAAGTCATCAGTGTTCAGCCTTCCAGGGAAACCTTGCATGTGCAGCCGTTGTCTGGGCTTATGAAATGAGCACTGGCAATGCATCAGCCAGGCTCTCCTATGTTCCTCAGCTCAGCGTCTTCCAAATGCCACTCGACTCTGACATTCAGAAAAGCCAGGATTCTTGGGGGGTGTTACATTTTCCTTTTCCTTGCCAAACATCAGCCACTCCAGGAAGGGCCCTTGGCTTCCTGTCAGAAAGGTCTGTAGCCTACCTCTATAATCCAGCCTTCAGTCTGCCCGGGTTGGGACTCATCTGACAAGGTCAAGGACCAGGATGCTTTAGTGTGTAGAGCCATACAGTCTGTGGACACTGGTTTTAGAATTATTCTTCAGAAGCTATTTTTTATTACTCTTCTGTGGGTGCCCAGCCTTGTCCTCTAGCTTGGAAAGACTGGGATGTTTTTGGCATAGGGAAGGGCCCTTGGCACAAGTACAAGAATCTTCATGCTGTCTGAGTTGGAATCTCTCAGTGAGAAGTGACTTGTCGTCCTGATTAGAATATAAACACTTGCCAACCCTGAGTTTCTGTCTCTCACATGAGTTTTATTATAATCTCCTGTGTTTATAAACATGTCTTATGCATAAGGGAGAAATGTGGGAACCTTTTGAGCCTACAAGAGTGTCTTTTTTTTTTTTTTTCTGTGTGAGCTGAAGTTAAGATAACTTATCCTTCTGACTTTCTCCAGAAGCCCTAGGATAGTGCCTAGGTTCCCATCTCCTTGTTGTTCCATTCTCTTCTAGAAGTCAGTAAAGGGTCATGTTAAATTGTAGTTCAAGTTCAGCTGGTATCTACTAGAGGGACACAGAGTCCAGATATGGCCCAAGTTCAAGCCAATAGACAGTCATTAAATTTTTTTAAGTTTAATGTGCCAAGCATTAGAGAAATCTCATTGTGGAGTGTGTGTATGCTAAGCAGAGACATGATGTGTGGGATGCCAAACATAGGATCCAACAGAGTAGTCGGAGAGCATATGCTAGACAGAAAAATTTGAAGACTTCATAAAGAGGCACTGCCTTTGGGTTGTGCCTCAGTGAATCAAAGGGAAAGATTTGGTGAGTTCTGGAGGAGAGATGAGGCCTTTTTGGATAAAGCAGAGGGAGTAGGAGGGCATGGAAGAAAAGAATGTGTATTTGGTACTTAGCTGTAGCAGAGAGGGAAAGGGGGAAGCAGACACCTAAAACAAGAGAACCAGCCTTGAATGATATGTTTAGATGATTGGCCTTTGTTTGGGGGACAGTGGTGGGAGTTGGAGTCAAAATGGTAACTATAACAGCACAGTGGATAAGCTTCAGAGAGGAGAGACTGGCCATGAAGACTTATTGCAAGAAATTTCCATGACAAATAACAAAGGCAGCAAGGGAAGGAATACAACATAGGGTGAATTTAGTTCTGTATTTTATAGATAAGAAAAGCATCATCATCAGTTGTCTAATAACCTTGAGAGACGAGGAAAATGACAGCTGTAGAGAATGGATGGATAGATGGTTATTCCATGTGCCACACTGAAGAACACATGACTAGCCAGCAGAGTGTCAACAAAGAACTGAAGATTCTAGTCCAGAACCCAATTCGGCAATCAGAGCCTAGTGTACACTTGGGTATTTGGACAGTGTCTACAGTAGACATGCATCATTGTCTACTATGTACCAGGCATGTTCTTCTGTGTTAACTGATGTGTGAAAACACAAAACACATGGCAGTCTTCTACACTGAGATAGAAGCTACAATAAAGGAAGTGAGAAAGAGAAGGGAAGTAAAAAAAAAAAAAAAAACTAAAACCAAAACACTCAATGAAGTATGGGATGTATCTAGCATAAATAGCCAGTGAAATGGCCTGACTGGCAGCCACAGTTGTGGTAGATGTGAGCTGAGGAGTCAGAGGGTTAACAGTGTCAAATCCCTGAGAGAAGTGAGAATGAGCCCACTGTCAAGGTCAGCATGGGAAGAGTGCTGGGCACCGTCAGAAGATAAGATGGGGAGATGGTGAACCTCAACAGGATTCTGTGATCTGCTTGGGGCGGGGTGGGGGTAAAGGGCTCCTCAAAGCAGTTCTCTTGCCAGTGATGTTTATAGGTCACCCTGAGGTGCCTGCCAAGAAGCCCATTTTATCCCTGGTGTGTTCCTGCAGAAAGGAGCCTGGGGACATGCAGTTGCCCATGGCTGACTAAAATAGAGGCCAACCTAAAGCTTTAAACATTTTAATTTGCAAGACCATTGTTGTATTAAATCACAAATGGGAGGCCATTTAGCAATGCATCTCCAAAATTGCACCAGGCTCTGGCTGTGGCTTTGCAATTTATGTTGAAAATGAACATTGAACTCTGTGGCATAAAAAACAGATTGTTGATTTTGTGATTAATTTGGTCTCTAAGGCCAAGGAAACTGTTGATGCTGTATATCAGTTATAAAGTTGTGGTAGAATTTGTGGAGCAAAATGAAAAATCAATATCGTAACTACAGGATAGCTCTCTTAAAATCCAAGGTGTGCTTTGTTGCAAATTGCATGGAAGAAACTGACCCCCAAAGGGACAAACTTACCTTCATTTTTTTTTTCACAAGTGTATATCTAGGGTAGAAAGGCAGAGGGAAATGTTGGGTGTTATTACAGTGTTGCTGGGGGTACTAGGAGAAAGATCAAATTGTTGCAATTTAGAGTAAAACCTCACTTACAGTTACGTGTGTCCCGAGGCAACCTCAAGGAGTGATCTCTCTCAGATGGCTGTGCACTCAGAAGCCAGGATGCCTGGGTCATGCTCCAGCCTCCGATAATCTGCAGGCTGGTGGCTATCCATCTCTCCCACTCCCCCGTGGGTGTGGTGGTCTTAGGTTAATACTTACAGGTGCCTTGACATTCTTCAGTGAGAAGAGAACATCTTCCTTTAGCATGCTATGACTGAGACATTGAAGGCATTTGTTCTTCAGTCCTAGAAGCGGGGATTACTTTTTTTGTTAACCTGTTCATTTAGAAGCTGGTGTAAGGCATTCCTTTCTTATCTAGCCTTTTGTTTTAGCAAAAAAGAATGATCTCTGTTTGCCCTGGCAAATGAGCCATCCTCAGACTTCATCAGACTCATAGACTCATAGATGGGATAGAGCATGCCCAGGGTCATTAGTTAGCAGATGAAGAGAACCATTCTGTAACCCCAACTGCCCAGATTTCTGAAGTAGTGTTGGGATTAAGTATGACCCATGACCTAGGCAAACCTCGCAACCAGATTCTTGGCTTCATCTGCCATCCTTAGAGTCAGGGCTCACCTGTGGTTAGGGCAAGAAGAGGAGACAGCTTCAGGAAGGAAGTATTGATGAAATGCCAGTGGTTGTTCTCATTGCTTTGAGTGAACTTGCCTCAAGTGGCCCTTGGCAAGGGCTTCTGTCCCTGTGACTTAGGATGGTTGAGTGCTCAGTTGCCTTGGATATGTGGGCAGAGGTGACTATTTCTTCCCCATCTCTTTTGCTTCTCCTTTCATTTGAAGCAATGAATTGTGTGTGTGTGTGTGTGTGTGTGTGTGTGTGTGTGTGTGTGTGTGTGTTTTTAATAATTCCAAGATTAGCCAGGTGGTAGTGGCACACGCCTTTAATCCCAGCATTCAGGAGGCAGAGGCAGGTGGATCTCTGTGAGTTTGAGACCAGCCTGGTCTACAGAGCTAGTTCCAGGACAGCCTCCAAAGCCACAGAGAAACCCTGTCTCCAAAAACCTATGTGTTTTTTGACACACCAAGATTAACACAGCCATGTTTAGTCAATCTTTGTCATCTTCCTTAGGAGCCGACTCTTCAAAAAGGGACACTCCTGCATTTGTAGGGTGGTGGGGATTACTTCACTGTTTGAACCATCTCCAGCAGCTTTGTTCCCTGCAAAATGAACTTGAGCTGACAAATAAGTTTGGTGTATTTGATGAGTCAGAGGTCAGGAAAATGTCTTTGTCTCTGATGAGGCTCTTAGAGTCAGACACAGTGAACATCAGGGATTAGACCCTAATCTCAGAAGAATACCCCAGAGCATGGACCATCCTGCTAGAGATGCTGTAGATCTTGCAGACAGTGTAGGTTTTCTGTTAGGAGCAACTTCAAAGCTGGTGACTTTAGAGATTAAAGTATGTTTGACAAACAAAACTTGCCAGTGCCCTGCTCCAAACTGCACTTGGCCTGTGTTCCCTGCCAGTGCCTCACCCCAGAGCAACATCCTATCTTCCCCCAAAGCAGGAAGCATAGCCCCCTCCAATCCAGAGCCTACCGCCCTGCACTGCCTCTTTAAAGCCTTTGTGCTTTAAAGCCTCAGCATCAGTGCCTCAACCATCAGCATTGTCCTGCTGCAGTGGGGACAACACCTTCCCAAGGCCACTTCCCAGGCCCTCTCTTATTTGTGGAAGAATTTCAGAGTGTTTTGCTGACTCCAGGAAGACAGGGATGTTTCCCTCAGTGTGGACAAAGGACTTAGTCTTTTACCTTAGAATTTCTGTTTTCTCTGGTATCTCAGAGAAATATACTCCCATATTTTTGTTAATTGTTTGCCTGTTTCCATCTGTGATGGAACTGTCTCAACACATTCTCATCTGTAAACTGGAAATAAGTGACAACAAAGAAAACTGCCTTTCTGATAAATTGTTGTGGAGCAAGATAAAACTCTTTTTCAGTAATACCTTTTCCTAGAAAGTAAGTTATGATAGCATTTTGCTTTTCGGGCTTAAAAACAGAACAAGGGGGGAAAGTTTCTAAAGTGAAGGATCTCCACTTCTTGCCAGGAGACTCTTGGAGCCAGCCTTTAGCTACTCCTCGGGATGATCAAATACAAGTGGAGGACAGATTGGAAAGGCG
This sequence comes from Cricetulus griseus, assembly GCF_003668045.3. Classification (NCBI taxonomy): domain Eukaryota; kingdom Metazoa; phylum Chordata; class Mammalia; order Rodentia; family Cricetidae; genus Cricetulus; species Cricetulus griseus. The sequence continues at coordinate 167,185,038 of NC_048596.1, forward strand.
AATGTTGTCAAGGGGAAACACCGTGGCACAAAATCTCATTAGTGGAAAATGCTTTGTGCTTAAAGATAGGTCTTTCTGGTGGAAGGCTGGAAATGGTGAATGGTGGGGGACTCACTAAAATATCTTAAATCGTCTCCCTTAAGCATGTAGCATCCTTAGAGGTCAGACAGAGCCGAAACTTGAACAGCTGTACAACAAGCCTCTAAGATTGTCTTTAATTGTGTCCCCTTTCTCTAACAGCAGTAATTCTTGTTTATATTGTCAAGAACCTTTCCACTGAGCACAAGCACACCATACTTGAAGGTCAAATGCTTAACCCTTCTTCATGGTTACAATGAAAATGGACCTTTTTGTTTTCATTAATGTATACCCCAGCCACGGACACAGGGAGAATGGGGGCCCCAAGCGTTCACCAAGCTGAAGTAACTTATTGTAAAAGACCCACAAAGGGGGCATATTTCTGTTTCCACACAACACTTGTTTAGCCTTTGCCTTGTGCATCCAACCACAAAACAGTAGGATCATTTATCAATGGGCAGAATTTTTGGGTACCATTTTGTTCCTTTGACCTCTGTTACTTTTTACTGACCCAACCAAATTGCTTAAAAATTTTCCCTTTCTGCTGTCAGTGTTTAAAGCCGCTTAATGTCTCTGAAGTGATCCCCTTTCTCTTGAGCACTTTACACTCCTGTTCACCACAGCACCTGTTACTGTAGTGGACCATGAAATCGCGAATGTCATGCAGCTCTTATTGACTGATAATACTTTATTAAATATAAATAGAGTATCCTCCAGTCTCTGGGCAGATGCACATGTGCCCACAGAGACCCATGTATTGATTTGTGGAGGCCAACCAGGAAAGGAGTTTGGTGTATTTGTTTGTTTGTCAGGCAAGAGATATTTCTTTTTTCTCCTTAAGAGTTAACCAAAGCTCAGGGGGCCAGTTCAGCAAACATTAAATATGAGCCTCAAACATGAAGGCCTCTTTGTTCCTGAAACAAAAATACCGCAGCAGGTGGTGAACTCGAACACAGGAGGGAGGAGGAGGCTCAGTTGTTGCCCATTTTTCTAATCCTTTCAGAATACCCATTGTCCAGACCCCAAATTGAAACTGTTCCTGCTCAGTCTCATGGAGACAAGTTTAGCATGAAAGGGCTGCGCCCGCTGATGCTTCTGCACACTGGTTTCATCTTTGGGTATGGAGTGTATCACTACCAAACAAGACAGGAGAGGCAATTATCTCCCAAAGATGAGCCAATAATACCTGCTTATCAAAGCATGAAACTGTTCTCAGTGTGGCAAGTTAGAGTGCAGTGGGAATACACGCCAGCAGCGTGGGGCTCTCACTATATACATCCAGGCAGAAATGTGCCTTTTGTTGTCCTTGGGGGCTCTCAAAGCAAGTGTGTGCAAACTCCAGGAGCTCCCTAAAACTGGGGTTAAATTCTATGCTGTCCTTGTCTGGTTAGCAAGGTGCTATAATAAGGGGTATAGCTTTTAAAGGGACTTAACAATCTAGGTTGGAATATTTAAGAAGATTTTTGCTTTTCCTTAAGTTGTACCTCAGGTCACCCTGGGTAGGTTGCATTAAAAGATGAGCCAAAGGGCAAAGCCAGGCTCCCAGACAAGTTCCTATTGCTGCACAATTGTGATGAAGGCACCCAGGATCCATTCATGTTCCGAGCCCCTCTCTGTATTCCCATAATTGTTTATTTCATTCCAAATCACAGTTGGGACTGTTGAAGAAAATGAGTGCAGTGTAATGATAGTTTTCTTTTATAAATTTGTGAGACGTCTGGAGCTGAAAATCATGTTCCCCAAAAACTTCAGACACAAATCCTAATACGTGACGGATGCTCCACACAAAGTGCTGTGTGAAGACTGGATGCTCTTTCCTGCCAGAAGGAAACTGCATTTTTGCTGCTTCAGCTGCACATTTGGTCCTATGAGGGCTGTGGCTGGTGATGCTAAACTTATGAACAGAATTGCAGCTGCCAAGTGGAAGGCCTCCCTCCCTCCGTCTCTCCTTCCTTTCCTCCCTCTCTCTCTCCCTCCCTCCCTCCCCCCCCTCTCTCTCTCTCTCTGTGTGTGTGTGTGTGTGTGTGTGTGTGAGAGAGAGAGAGAGAGAGAGAGAGAGAGAAGTGTGTGTGTACATGTGGTGCTTGGCTGGAATCCTGGCCTTAGCGTGTACCACACAAGCACCTATCTCAAGGTGGAGCTTGAGATAGGATTTCAGCATGTAGCCCAGAATTGCCTTAAACTCAAGATCCTCCCACTTCTACCTCCCTAGTCCTGCACCACCATAACCAGCTCCCAATCTTGAGGAGTTGATTATAGCCTTTCAGATAACAGCAGTATGTAGAAGTTAGTATTTCTAATGATACGTGTATCTCTTTCATGTATGATGTTTAAAAATGTGAGAAAAGATGAAAACCCCCTAAGTTATTTTTAATTACTTTTAGCCTTTCAAGTAGCAATCTAGAGTAGTTATTTGCAGACCTGAGGCTCTTCCCTTTCTCCCTTAAGAAGTGGTGTTTGTAGTGGTCACTTTTAACCCAGTGTGGCACAGTGTGGGATCTCCTGGGAAAAGCCTCCCAGTGAGGATTACCTTGGTCAGGTTGCATGTGGACATGCCTGTGATGGAGTTTTCTTAACTGGGTTAACTGAAGTAGGAAGAACCCACCCTGAGTGTGGGCAGCACCATTTCAAGGGCAGGGCCCTGAACTAAGTAACAAAAGTGTCCTCAGTCATTTCTGCTCTTGACTGAATGTGACCAGCTACTGCAAGTTCCTGCCTGCAGCACTGTCCTGTAGCCTGGTGTTGTGAGCCACATAACCTTGTCTCCTTTAAGTTGCATTCTTCAGGGTAGTTTCTTACAACAAAAGGAAAGGGAACTAGATCTGTGTGCAAGTAAGACTCCCAGCAGTCAGGGAGACAGCCCTTGCTCCCACTGGCACAGGCTGTCACTGCGGCCGGGCACTTCCTGAAGCCTAGCGTCACTCCACATGGTCTTCCTTACCATTTCCACTCCTGCTCTGGCTCCAGGGCCAGTGTCAACACCCTGAACCTGGGTGTCACCATGTGCAGAATAAGTTTGCTCATGCTACCGACCGACACAGATAGTTGGGAGGGTTTAATGGGCTGTCATGTTATGCATCAGTCTGCCCAGCTGTGTATTTTGAGCTGTTACATAATGCTTTTGTTTTATAACCATTTATTATTATTGATAGTTATGAGCAGTATGAGCATGTGGGGGTCAGAAGGCCTCTTGGTGGAGTATGTTCCTTCCTCCCACGTTTATATGGATCTGGGGATGGAACTTCTCAATTCAGATCAGTAAGCCTGTGCATCATATGCCGTCACTCGCTAAACCATGTCCTGTGTCTTGGATTCTTATGTGTAAATTGTGGTGATGATTAAAATAAAAGCATTTTGCTGTATTATTTCACCGAATCGTCCTAGGGATTTAAACTGGGAATGTGTGAGAAGTGATCAGGACTGGATGTGGCAGTTGGTGAATGTTCAATAACTGATAGTTCCTGTTATCAACCCCTTTCTGATAAGACTCGCCTAGCAACTATAGGACATGATTGTTCTTTTCATGCCTCCTAGTAACACTTTAATAAGTAAAATCTGCATAAACTGCCAAGTAGCAGGTACCGAAGCCCTGCTAGAGAATTCTGTCACATGGCTAACTGGGTATGTGGTACATATCTACACTCAGCACTAGGATACGGTGCTTAGACCTTGTCACAATCAAAACAACAGCAAACCAAAGAGTTATATCACAGAACTGTGTGAGAGTGTGTGCGCCTGTCCATCTCTGCGCACCCTGCATTCAGTGTGTCCATGTGAGGCATCCCAGGTCTCCATAGATTGTGCTGTTCACAGATGGGTCTACATTTGATTGAGTAGATCTTTTCCAAGGACAGATGTGGCAACTGCTCATGGCACTGTCCCTAGATTGTCTGGAGTTTTAAAAATCCCATTGTCAATAGCCACTTCATTATAATGGGCCAGAGTTTTCACTTTGGGAATCTTAAGAAAAATAAGGTGGTTGAGGGTTGCTGGATTTTTGTGGTGACATGTGTAAGTCATGGCTTTGTTCTTACAGGTGTGTGTTCTAGTTTTTTATTGTCATGATCAAATGAGAAGACTAGTGCTTAGCTGGTTAGTGTCATATGACGCTGCTGACGTTACAATAGTCAGCGAAGAGGACATTCTAATAGAACAGAATCACACTTCATGAATCAGAATCTAGCCTAAAAGCTTAAGTAAGTACCCCATGTCATTCTCACTCAGCCTCCACCCTGTCTGTGTAGCTATTCCCTACTAAATCAGAAGCTCCTGATGGCTGAGTATTCTGACCTTTTTGTATCCACCGAGTAGCAGAGACTCAGCTATCATTCCTTTCACGGGAGGTTCCTTTGCTGTCTGCTGTGTGTGCCTACTATAAAGTGTTCTGAGCCTGGGTTTATACATCTTGATATCTTAGCTCCTTCACTAAATTTTTATTTGGTGGGTTATTTAATTCAGCTAAGCTTCATCATCTCATTCCATAAAGTTTCCTCATATGTAAAGATATGGTAAACCACTGCTTTCCGCACTGGCACATTTAAGGTAATGCAAGAAAGCATCTTGCAGTGTACAAGTAAGTAGAGGCCTGTGTTGGCCTCTGGCCTCTTGAGTTAGATGTGGCTCTGCTGCTTACCTATAGAAGAAATTTGACAAATTAAAAACCTTTCTGAGCCTCCGTTTCTTTCATCAGTAAATGAAAGCACTGCAAATTTCCTTCCTAGGATTCAGAGATGCAGAGTGCATGACATGAGCAGTACCTGGCATTCAGGACATGTTGGGTGATGTGCCTCTTGTGTCGTCATCACTGTCACTACTTAGATGGCACTAAGCATCACCAGATACTGATTTTATGCACTGCGAGTATGGAGGAAGAGGCACAGGGAACAGCATAAGGTGTGGGTTCGTCTTCACTGCTAACTTGACGGGATTTGGAATCACCTAGGAGATATACCTCTAGGTCACCAGCAGGGTGTTTCCAGAGAAGGTTATTTGAGGAGAGAAGGCACCTTGAGTTTGAATGCAGTGTCATCCCATGAGCTATACTTCCACCGTAAATAAGAAGGAACAAAGGAAGAAGCTAGCTGGATACAAGCATTTGTCTCTCTCTGCTTCCTGAATGTGGATGCAATGTGACCAGCCACTTTATCTTTCTGCCACCATGATTGCCCTACCATCATGGACTATGTCTCCTGAGACCATAAGCCAAAATAAATCTTATCTCCTTAAGTTGCTTTTAGTCAGGCATTTGGCCATAGCAGCAAGGGAAGTCACCAACACAGAAAAGACTCAGTATTGTAAATGGCCAATATGCTTTGTTCCTCTAAATCTCAGTAGCAGAGTCCTAGGCTAAAAGTGGTAGCTAACACATATTACCATGTAACACACAGTAACATTGCTGCTCTAGGGACCTGATGTAGACAAGATGAGTCCCATTGGATCCCTGAGGTAAGGACAATAGCTACTCTCATTTTCAGGTGGGTAAACTGAGGCCAGAAAGGAGAAACAACTTGCCTGTGGCCAGCTTGGCCACTGTAAGGCAGTTGCCACCTGCAGCCTTTGCCCTTCTTTCCCATACTAAAGTCCCAATGAGGGGAGATCTGAAGCATTAACCGCCATTATTATTTCTTCTGCAGCCCTGAGTCATCAGCTTTGGATGCATGTGTGCACATCTGTCTGTGTGTCTGTCTGTCAGTCTGTGTGTACGGGGGTGATTTCCTAAAACCTCTGTCTGCTGAATATCCATAAGCACTTTGAACTGCAAGTCTCTAAAACTTAACTCTTCCTGTAGCTTGGCAGAGTAACTTCCCATCATCACCGTGCCTCAATTTACACATTTCACACAGAGACTCCTGTCACGTGGTAATAGCTACTTTAAATGAGGTAACATGGGTGAAATGCCCCTTAGCCTGGCAGGAAGATGCATTCAGTAACTGTGGCTCTTGCCCTTCGTACCATTGTGGGGCCAGTTCTCCAAGCCTGAGGGGAGCAGGAAGGCCTCTGGCTTCCCTGTTCCAAGCCGTTAAAATTTCCACTGGGGCTTTGGCTTGGATGGGTAAGTGGAAGGGGGAGGGGTGGAGAGATACAAAGAGTGAATGATAACAAAGACCCTTTTCTGCTTCAGTTCTTGTGTAGAAAACATATGTTCAGTGATGCAGGCAGCAGTTGGGTTAAAGACACACTGTAGGGCTGCAGACAAAGGGCCCGCGCTCTGCCTGCATTCACCGAGCATCTAAACAGATTCACTTGTCTCACTAGTTAGGGACTGAGCTGTCAGCCGGATCCTCTTGCAAGTGTGATTTCTTTTTCCAGTTCCCTTTCAAAAGCCTCCTCCTCCCCTCTCCCCCAATGTTTTACACTTCATATAATCCAGTGTGCATGACAGACCACTCCGGTCTTTGTGCTCCTGATGTTTAGGGGAAGACAGGAGAAGACCTGATGGAGAGTTTGGTTGGATAGCTTTCACTTGCCCAGGGACTGGATGGCACTCAGCCACCTTTAGGCCAGACAGCATCAGTGTCCAGTTCCTTAGTGCTTGATGTAGTTAAACACCACTTCACCTTCAATTAGCAGTTCGGCCATGAGCAGATTAGTACGGCAAGATTCACACAAGTACACAAATGGTGGCTAGAAATTGGGGGCATGTGTGTTGTGGTGGGGTTGGGAGAGTTCTTGCTTTTATTTATAGAATGGATAGCTTTTGGTGAAAAGACAAACGACAAGGCCAGGCACCTCTACAATAATTGGAAAGAAGTCAGCTGCCATTCCAGCATTCATGATGGGAAATATATAGGCATGGCCATGCTTATTTTTCGATCTACATGCCGTTCTGTGCTGTAGATTAGCCCCTTAGTTTTCTGTACTGAAACTTCTGCAGCTATGGTGGGCTTATTTCCATGGGTAAGATTTTAGAGACACACATCTTATGTATATGGATTAGACGTAACACTTTTATTTGTAATATATTAGGGATACTGTTGCAGTTCCCTTGTACTAGAGATTTATGAATTAGCATACTACTCATTGCACCACTAAATGTCTCTTGGTCATTTTTCACCCCCAAAGAGGGCAGGTGAAAGTTGACAAAGCGAGAATTATCATACTTTATAGAACATTCTAAAATTCAACGAAATAAGATGGTTTTATAGTGGTGAAACTCCTTGGGTCTGTGAAGACATCTTGGTTTGTATTTTCATGGCTATATTCTGTAGTCTGTTTCCATGCTGGTGGCTCTTTTCCTCTTCTGCTCTTGCTCTTGCTGTTTGCTGACATTGTTTACTGGTTGAGTCGCTTGTTCTGGGAAGTGTCAGTGTATTCCAGCAGTGAGGCAGTAGTCCCCTTGGCTTACAGCTATAAATGGTCTGGGAGCTCATTTTGGCAGTGGAGGCAATTACAGTCCTGCTAATGATTAGGCAGTCAAACTCTATGGTGTCTTCCAGTAGGAGGGTAATTACGGCACCTAAAACTACATCGGACAAAAGACACCATGTAAATATTTTTTAGCAGGAAATGTCAACAAAGTCATCACTACCAACATGTGTCATAGCTGACAGAAGCAACTACTGAGTGCATCATCATTTTGCCACTTGCCTTTGAAAAAAAATTCCCTGGAAGGAAACTGCTGTGGAAATGTGTGTACAGGCTGCAGAGTGTAGCAGGTGAAGCTGGGGTAGAATTGCTCCCAGTGTGGCACCGTCTCCCCTTGCCAGGTGCAGCATGTCAGCAGAACAGGGAAGTGAGTTGATATTCATGCTTATGTTGAGTAGTCTCCTCGTGGAGTGATGGGAGGGAAGGAAGAATCATGAAAGTGTGTCGGAGGCACCCTCCTCCTGGGGAGCTGCAGTTTGCTCCTGTTTTCAGTGTCCTCCCTGCCGTGGCTCCAGGGCTGTCTTGGTGAGAATAATTAAGCCGTGTCTTACACCTCGCTATGAATCAACTTTATTAGGTAGACAGCACTAACAGGGATGAGGAGCAGACTCCTGACATAGGCCAATCTTTTAGGCTACATGGAAAACACAAGGAAAGAAGAACAATGATTTTTGTAAACTCCATAAAGGTAGCAGGGGAAAAGGCAGTAAGTAAGTATGTAGGTATGCAGAGCCTAGAAATCAAATCCCATTTCATCATAAGAAGCCGTTGTTTCAGTGGCGGTAGTTAATGTACTGTATGTGAAAGATTTAAGGCTAGCTGGAAAGCCTGGCCTCCACTCTATTAGGCTGCTATTGAAAACCCAGCAGTGGAACTCTGACTAGGTGCTCTGAGGTTTCTTAATGGGCTGTCGGGGGCAAGACAACAGGGCTGTGCTGTACTGGCTCTTTCCTGTGCATTAAAATACAGGGCCAAGTGATCACACACACAAAGTATGAATTACTTGATGCTTTCTCTGTTCCATATGGCCAGCCATGTCTTTGGCAATTAATCATGGACCAAATCGGCCAAGGGCCCTCTGAAGCACTGAAGTCAACACTGAGTTGTACCTGTGCCAGTGAGGGCAGTGGGGTTGCCTGGTGAAATAGAAGGATGGGGGTTGCTGGCGCCAAGGCCCAAGCAGCTGGCTTCTATAAACAACACATTTCTCCCTCTTCGTCTTCACCTTGCCCCTTCTTTCTTTGTGTTCCCTTCTTTTCTTCTCTCTTTTTCTCGTTCCCTTCCTCTTCTCCTCTTTCCTTCCACTTCTCTTTTTTCCCTTCGTTCCTTGTTCTACTTTTCCCCCTTCCCAAAGGAAGAAACAAGAAGGAAACAGAAGCTCAGGCTCTTTCCCCACCATCTGAAACACCATAGTCTCAGCAGGAGTGGTGTCCAGTTTGCAAACACGGCCCTGACATCCCAGGTGAAGCGTACATAAAGGTCATCTCCCACAAGACCCCACTAGCATGGCAGCCATGGAGCACAAGACTACCCTGAGATGTTGGGCCATGATAGGCAGGGAGCTGATTTCTCTTCTAATGATTTCTCTTCTAGTTGGGAAATTACAGACACTGTGTGTGCACCATGGAAAAAATAAGCCACCATTCTCAGTCATAAGAATTTTAAGATTTTTTTAATCGGTATCCATTTCCACCTTTCTGGTGACTTTTTTTCCCAAATCTTTTTTACACATGACAATTCTAACATTGGTTAAGCACTCTGTATGTGCCACATTGTGCTCGCCACTTTATGTCACACTGAGTATTCACAGCAGCCTGAGGAGGAATACCTTGCTATCACTTAACACCCCTTTGGAATTGAAGAGATTCATTAAAGAGTCATTTCTCCACAGTTTTTTCACCTCAGACATTTCTCATTAGCCTCCTCAACTTCCCAGCTCTCTGGCCCACAGATGCCCTAGCGAACATTGTGGTGGATGCATTTGGTGAACTCTCCATTCAAATGAGACAGGTCTTTGAGACAAACTGAACCAAGTGTGCCTTTGGGTGGGAATGAAAGGCTTCATTGTTGGCAGCCTCTTAAGACTCCTACCTTTGAGTCCTCTGACCCCAGGACAGTCAGCTTATCTCCCTTTGCCTTGTAAACAGACTCTGAAGGAGAGGGGAAGGGACCGAAGACAGCTGCCTCCTGGAGTCCAGTAGAGGTGGCACCCAGTGGTGGCTTGGTGTTATCTCTTAGCCGAGGTCAACCAGGATGTGTTTTCTCAAATTCAGGAAACAGGGGAAAGAAAGTTTTACCATTGTGTAAACATTGGCACCCCCAAAATCTCTTGCTTCCAGAGAGGGAGATAAAGGAGGCAACGGGGCTTCGAGGAATGTTTATTTGTTCTGCTGAGCCGTGGATCCAAGAGCGGGGGAAATCTTTGGTGGTACCCTCCAGTTTAGAAAATGTGAAGGCATCACTCAGCATTGAGCTTCAGAGGCTACACAAAAGAGCCATCTCGAGCTGACAATCAGTAAATGAAGGAAGACCTGAGATCGACCTCTCTTTGATGGGACTAAGGCTATCTCAGTGGGTTCAGAACCTTTCTTCTTAAAGGGGGAGGGGATAGAGAAAAGAGGAAAGGAAAAAGGACCCCTGGACTTTTGAAGAGGGGAGGCTTGTTGGGTTTTTGACAGTGCTGATGTGGGGAAATAGCCTTCCTGGCTGATAACATCTGAAACCAAGTTTCTTCACAAGTTGAACCTTGGCCCACAGTATCACTCGGAGCATAGCTTTGTAATTTGTGAGTGCATGGGGGAAACACAATCCTAGCAGAAGACCGCTGTGAGTGTATAGTGTGTAGTGTTAGGAGGGCAGTTTTCCACATGATGACAGTGTTAGTTCTTTGGTGGTGGTAAGAAAGGGAGCTGGGGAAGCAGAAAAATCTTGTGACTCTGGGATTTTGGTGTTGGTATTTTGAAATTACAAGAATGCCTAATGTAAATAAGCTAAGCAGAGGCATTATCAGCCATATCTGTGGAATGCCGATTCATTTCCCTATATGTCTGGCTTTTGGGTGGTAGATTCAATGTGAATTTTGGGATTCTAGACTGGTCAGAACTGTTACTCCATGTCAAGAGAGGACCAGAGGAATTCATGGCTTAAATTGAATTATTAGTGATGAGTGCATGTACTTTCCTGCTTTTTATCTAAGGACTCCTCTCTGAAAGCCTGTATGTATCAAATCGTGCACTTTGGCATGTGTGTTCATATGCACATTCACTATTAGGTATGTTAAAAGTTACTGAATGTAACTGTGCTCAACAAAAATTAAGTGAGTTCTGTTTTAATTTAATAAATCAAGAATTAAGAAATTCTTTTCAAAGAAGAATGTGGAGTATAAGCCTAAAATTCAAGATTTCTTAGAATCTCAGTTTCTTTTCCTTCCTCTCTCTTTCTCTCCCTGTTAATGGATTTTGTGTGTGTGTGTGTGTGTGTGTGTGTGTGTGTGTGTGTGTGTGTGTGTGTGTGTGTGTGTGTTGGTTTTGTACATGTAGACTTAAGAGAGAAAAGACTAAAGACTTTGTGGAATTCTTAGTGTCCTGAGTGTCTCCAGACTCCTAGTTGGTTTCTCCGTTGAAATGGCTTATTACTGAGTGTGTACATGGAAAAAAATGTGACATTACTACAGTGAATCAGTTCTGTCGACAGCCCATCCAAATGAGAATTGCCTTTGGTGTATATACTTCTTTCCCTTAATTATATCACTTCAGAGTAGGTTTGGCAAGCTCCTTCTTAGATGTGTCTTCAGGAGCACTTCGAAACAAAATGCTCCTCTGGCATATATCTAGGTAACTAGTTGCTCATAGTCAGGTGCCCTACAGCATATCACTGGGCTTCACTCACTCAGTGGCGTCCCTCAGAGTCTACTGCCATGGCATGCGGCCCTCCCAGGAGCCTTGGAAATGGACACGGAGCCTGTCTGTTCTGAAAGAGCTGAACTTGGTGGAGGAAACATGGAGATGACTAAACATACACAGTGGACTGAGATGTGGTTTAGGACATGCTCAGAGGTGGTCAGACCAGCTGAGTTTGGGACAAGACTGTGGCCCATGCAAGACTTTGCTAAGGGGGTGTGGTCTGAGAGGTGTCTGATAAGTAGGGTCCACGGGAGTGCATCCTGTAGGCCTTTCAGTGAGTTCCTAGCAATTTATGTGGAGCAGAAGATGGCAAGAGATAAAATTGGCAATGCCAGCAGGATGCATACCAAGATATCAAGGTTTCCTTTGTTTTATTTTGGTTTCAGTTTTGCATTGGTTAGAAATTTGAGCTTTTTAAAAATATATTTGCTTTTTTTAATCTTCTGAATTTTAAGAACTAAAACATTCATAAGCAGAAATACCTTAGTTGTGTTGGGCTTTGGAGACCTGAGGTCCTCGTCTCTGAGGTTACTGTGTTTCATGGAGCACCAGGACTTCATGTAGACAACTTCACAAACTACCACCTGGGTAAAGCTGACTTGTATGAAAGAAAGTAACTTGTTCAGACTTGCACTATGAAAAATGACCCCTTCTCCTCCTTCCTGCCCTCCTCCACCTCTTACTCTCCCCCTCTTCAGGGACTTGTAAATACTAGGTAAGTGTTCTGTCACTTGGAACTACATCCCAAGCTTCCAACATTTTCTCTTGAAGTAAGAAAATTTCACAGATGGGTAAGATTGATGGCAGTTTGGAGTCCATCACGTACAGATAAGAGGTCTGAACTGAGAGGGGGCAGGAAGACAGGTGTAAGAGAGAAGGCTGAAGTGAAGGGAGTGTGTACCAGAATCAGGAGAGACTAGATGATTCCAGGGATGGAGTTTGTGTCATTGTGTTGATAATGGTACCACTTGTTCTAGGGTAGGATTGGTGAGGAGAAGAGAGATGGGAAGGAAAGGAGGTTCTGATGTGAGCAGATGTGATACCGTGTTTGAGGTGTCATGCTTAATAAGAGATAGTCAATTGTTGGCTGCAGGAGGCAGAAGCCAGTGCAGGGGGTAGATATGTAGATGTAGTGAGTCTACAGGGACCCCTTAAAACTTTCTACAGAGAGAGCAGGCAAAAGAGAGAAGAGAATGAAGGTTATGACCTCAGGATGGCAACAGTTAATGCTCTCAGGAAGAAGATTCACCTAGGACACAAGAAGGGATGTGCCAAGGGTTGAGAAGGAGCCTAGGAGAGAGCAGTCTCTCCAATCTAATGGAAGGAGGTCAGGGCCAGTTGCAAATGTGAAAGCTACTCCAGGAGGGCCTTTGTACTTGGAATGTACAAAGGGATGTGCTTGTGTTCGTGGCACACTGGAGGGCTCTGGACAAAGATAGCTTTACAAAAGTTTTTAAATTTCAAGTAGTTGACTCTTTCTGGCATCCTGTTGTTGAACTAGCACAACTTTGTATGTATGTGGTAGATGAGCTGAGCATGAGATGGAACTGAACACTAATGATCAGAATGACGGGTGTAGTGGACAGCCAGTCGATGTGTCTATATGCAGACAGAGAGGGGCCTCTTAAGAATACGCTTGGTTCATTCTTATTTGACCATTATCCTCTCAAACTTTATTGAAAAGGAGTCCAACTCTCGAGGCATGGTCTTAACCCTGTGCCTTGCTTTCTGTGTTTTTGGGTGAGGGGAGAGGTAGTGTGCTTTGGCTAGTAGGAGATTGTTTTTATAAAATGGAATGTACATGACTGTTCTGTGTTAGTACTAATGGAAAATACCTACTGACATTCCCCAGGTAAGTCAAGCTTGAGGAGCTCGCATTAGTATAAGGAGAAATATCAGTTAACTATCATGTAAGAGGAATGTTCATTTGACACTCTGAAATTTCCTTTTGTTCAGTGACTTACCTCTAAACTTAGGAAATGCTCTATAGTTATGCCATTGCCATCTGGCCTTCCCTCTTGAGTGTGGCATGAGGCCCACAGGAATTCCCAGGATAAAGTTAGCTAGTACTCCTGGAGTTCTGGGAGAAGGAGATTCCCTTGGCCTCTTTTCAGCCTATGTGATGTATCAGCAGTCCTCATTGCAGTGTGATGGAGCTTTTGTTATCCAACACTGTTGAGATCTTCTGTCTTATTGCAGTGTGACATGGCTTTTGCATTCTCTGATATTTCTGATACCTTCCTTTATGATGCAGCAGGAGCGTACTGCCATTTGGGAGCCCTGGCAAGCAGTGACCCACGTAGAGGGAGGCAGGCCGACATCTTGCTTTTACTGTCTTTATGATTTTCATCTCATTTATGAAGAGTACCACTGGTTTCTCCATTTTTCTCTGAAGTGTGGATATTTTCTGGTTTTTTTTTTTTTTTGTTTTTTTTTATATGGGCCAATTTAAAGAGAAAAATGTTGGAAGTTGTATAACTTGTAAGGGCATGAGAGAATGCCTGAATCCAAGGGAACTAAAACCTGGGGTTCTGGTTATCTTAGAAGATCATAAAGTTAATTCTTGGCAGTGACGAGCCCCTCATGCAGCATAAAGTGCTCCCACAGTTTACCATTTCTATGAGCCTATCGTGTATGTAACAGTAATTTCTTAAGAGTCATCTGTTGTTCTTTTTGTTTACAGTACTTATTTTTCGTGTTTCTTTTTCATTTATCATTTTGACAAATAGTAAGTTGTTAGGTGGTTAATGGGAAACAGTGGCTAATGGGAAATGGTGGCAGACGGGACAGCATCCTCTGCTTCTGTAACACTGTCTTGTACATTCCTTCTCTTCCCCCTCATAGATTACTCCTCACTGTATATGGAAAGCAAAAGTCACCAGATACAATTGAAATGATGGTAGAAGTGAGGGCACACTAAAGACACTTTACAAGTTATGTTCACCACATTTAGAGCCTATTGGATGTGTCCATTGTCCTTTGCTTTGGTGAAGTAACACATACACACAGGCATGGTAGTACACTGGATGACCTTTAGGCTTTCACTGTGTGATGTATTCCAGACAAGGGACAGAGCTATGCAAGTAAGACATTCTGAAATAAGTCTTCTTTTTGATTAAAAGCCACAGGCTAGCAGCTGCCTGAATTCTGGTTAGCCCACCATATTTCTTATTTTGCCTACATAATACTTTTAAAAAGGTAATGAATTTCCAACATGAACAAAACCAGAAATGTTCACATTTAATATTCCCCTGCCAATGGATTTGTTTCTTTGTTTTGAATATTCCTGATTTGGCCCTCTTAAGCCAGTATCTCTGGACAGCAGACTTCACAGGAGCCAGGTTGTAGCCATTTGACAAAGCACATGCTCTCGTCAGGTAACCTCTACCTGACTCATTCTTATCATCTATCTGCTCTAAGTGGAACATGCCATTGCTGAATCATGGGTTGCAAACTGAAACTATTTAGAGAAAGTAAGCTTCCTCTCTGGGCTGGAGGACTGACACATGACTTCTGTGGAAGCTGATTGAGTGTCCCCTGACATCATGTCCTAGGCATGTCTATCTACATCCTAGAGGCCCAAGTCAGGGTTCGCATCCCAGCTGGGACCCCTTAGAGTCCTTAGATGGGTTGCCTCTGAGGACTCTCTTTCATCATCCTCTCAAGAGTCTTATATCCGAGAAAAGAGGCAGAGTATTGTGGCTCATATCCCTACAGGAATGTGACAGTCCTCTAGGGCCATGAGCAGTGAGACAAAGGACTTTGCCTAAGGGCATCTAGGTGCTGTTGCTGGACAAAGGAGCTGGTTGGTGTTGGCAACAGAAACAATAAACCCTGCTGTGTCCCTCCTCATGCTGGTAGTAAGTACATGCTGTAGAATGCTCAAGTGGAGCTCAGGTGGATTTCAAATTCTGTGAGAAGCAAACTGTGAGTTCACCCTGGAAGTCAGCGGCTGCATCAGCATCAGACACAGGATACTTTGGTCCTGCTAACCTTTCCTTCAGCCGTCTATTAAAAAAAAAAAAAAAAGAAAAACTATATTTATAAATTCAAAGGAAAACGAGCTTCATTTTCATCATGGTTTTAGAACTATCTAGTTATTTGTGACTTGAATTCTAGTTGATATGTGTTTATATTGGGGTACACTAGTGTTTACAAAAGAGTGCTATAGAATCCCCACAAATTTCATACTGACTTGAAACTAAAATAATATTCATAGGCTGGCAAGACAGCTCAGCAGGTAAAGGTGCTTGCTGTCAAGTCTGATGGCTGGAGTCAGGCTCTGGGGCCCACATGATACGAGAGATACAACTCTCATAACACCCGTGTGCATGCATAGATACATATACCCCAAAAGTAAATACATAAATGTAGGACTGGAGAATGGCTCAGCAGTTAGAGTGGATACTGCTCTTGTAGAGGGGTAGATGGTTCTCACTACCCATGCCAGGCAGTTCACAACCACCTCTAACTCCTGCAGCAAGGGATCTTGCACATGCCCACACACAAACACACAAGTACACAAAGCTGGAAACAAAACAAAAGATATTTAATAGTCAATAAATACTAGTAGTAGTCACAAATTTTAACGATGTTTATTGAGATGTACTGCTCTTTCTGACTAATATGCCCTTATTTAGATCTTTGCCAGATCTTGATTTGCAATAAGCCAGGGAAATGAGTGACAACACCCCCAACCTCTGACACGGGTAGAAATTGAAAGTAGCAATTCAAGAGAAAAGCCATGTAGAAAACCTCCACGGGGTGGCAGGAGACAGGGAAGTCAGAGCCTGTGTTTTCTTTGATGTTGTTTTTAAGGCAAAACAAACAACTCACAGTGACTAGTCCATGAAAATCATTTCTAATAATAGCTCATGGTAGGCAATTCCCTGGGAAAAAAAAATCGTTGGGTGTGCTGAGAAAATGAGAGTGAGAATGCATAGCGTCTGGACACGTTTCTTTAGGCAATGGTGCTTTGCAGTTTGCCCTATGTGCCATGTACATTGATTAAACCCAGAATATATGCTGGCCATTTTTGACCATCATTTACCGTATTGATTTGTTAGCAAGGGAACTGTAATAAAAAAGCCATTGATTTACTGTCCTTATTTGCTTATGGGCTTTTTTTTATTATTAATTTTTCACTTTTTCTTTCTCTTTTGGGAATCATTTCTTCTAGACAAATGCTGTGCTTCGTGAAGTTAAAAGAGAGGAACTCCCTGTGGAACAAAGGAATGAAATTCTGGCTGCCATCCTGGCCCCGCTCACCGTGCGCCAGAACCTGAGGAAAGAATGGCACACCAGGTTTGTGCTGCCGGGAGATGGGGTTTGTGTCCCTGACCTGGCTCAACTTGTCCCTCTCATTTGTGGGGCCATAGGGAATGAGTACATTGAAGACATTCTGAGCTGAAGTTAGCTTTCCTGCCCATGGTGACCTCATCAATTATAATGATGCCCGACGTTGTCCGTATGTGTGTATGAATTCTCTTCGAGTGTAGCATTTAGCCTGCAGGTTTGCATCTTGAGCATAATGTAGCTTAAGTACCTGATGCCCAAGCACCCTTTCTGATCAGCAGTCTGAAGACGATCGGTTAGACAGATGCCTGGGAGGTCCACCAAGTTCACTCTGTCCTGCAAGCGACAGACTAGAAGCAGTGTATTAACGATCTCGTTTTCAGAATTGGCTGGGTAGAGATTCCTTTTGCTTCAGCCTAGTTTCTTTGTGTGTGGAGCTACCTGTGATTGGGAAGCTGTCACTGGTGGAAGGTTTGTGTAAGTCATCAGTTCTGAAGAAATGTGCTCACAGGGGAAGTCTGGTGTTATCTTGCTGAAAACAGTTGATGTCTGAGAGGTCGGAGCTGGCTCCTTCAAATGTTGAGATTCTCTTTATGCATAGTGGTAAAAATATTGAACCATTTCCACACAAGAAGGAGAGGAATAAGGAGATGACAATGTGGGTTTTTTTTCACAGTTCTATTTGATGCCTAGAAATTCTGTGTGCCTGGGAGTCAAAGAACAATTTTATTAATGGCCGTGATATTCTCTAAAACTTCATGGGGCAGAATTTATAGTAATTGATAGCTTTACTAGTAATTATAATCTTAAAAATAGATGTGTTTGAAAGGGAAAGACACGAGGAGCATTTTCCAAGAAAGGCAGCATGAGCTGTTGCTTCTCACTGGGTATCAGAAAGCTGCTTTCTCAGGGGCTGCATGATCTCTGTCTAATTCAGGCTTGTGTTTAAGGGGAGTATCATAATTTTCAGTATTGCCCCTTCCTCACAGTGCAGTCACAGTAAATGAGTTTTCAATGGCAGTGACAAAGAGGTGATTTACCATTTTAACTTTCAATAAATTTTGCCCTTTTTGTATTATTATTATTATTATTATTATTATTATTATTATTATTATATTTGTATTATATTTTATTAAATAATAGAGTAGCAGCATTGTGACACATTCTATCTCCCTATATATATTCTCTCTTCCACACTCTTCTCTGCTCCCCAGGAATGGCTGTCTTTTGTTGGATGCATATAGTTTGTCACTGGTGATTTCCTATGACATCAACTCATTAGACAACATGGTCGAGATAGCCTGTTTAAAAGGAGTCTGGCTTCAGCATTTCTGAGCCTTTACTGCTAACAGTTTAATCAGGAGCTGGAGCCAGTGTTGAAGTTGATGTAGTCTAGCATCTGAAACAAAAATTCGCAAGTCCTTTGTGGCAGAGGCAGAGGGAAGAAGGGGCTTAGCAGCTGACACTGTGCAGACCCTCTTAAAACCAAACACCTGAAAGAAAATTTCAAGAGGTCCGTGTCCTGAGAGCTCCCAAGGCAAAGTGTCCTCAGAGTATTAAATAACCGTATCCTCCCCACCCGCCTGTGCCCGCATTTGATGTTTCCCATCTCGGTACCCTATCTCAAAGCCTCATCCACATGAGCCGGATAAACAGACGGTCACCATATCCCTCTCTTTGCTCATCAAAGCACAGCCCGGCGTCTGGCACAGGCCAGGCCTTGCATGGCCATCCTGCGGGTGGTGGTAAAAGTTATAAAAACACCCCAGAAGATGCCTTTCTTCCTTGTTTCCTGCATTTTAAAGATGGGCTTATTGTATGCTTTGGAATTACATGAAGAAAACAATAACAACAAAATAAAACCATTGTGCTTTAACAGAAAATAATTAGCATTCATCAGAGACCAAGCAATAGATGACAGCATTTCACCTTCATCAAAGCTAGTAAGGAACCAGTTAGATTAGATAATAGAAATTTTTTCCTTTAGAAAGTTGCGTCCAGATGACTCTAATGGACTTGTGACACTCATTGAGCTGTGCGACTTCAAGAACCTTAGGTCAGCCCGACCCCAGCTGCCATAGCTTCAGTGCCAGGCTGCTATCATAAGCCCTTTCTTCAGCAGGCTCATCTGCCTTCGTGGTCTCCAGAGAACATTTCAAGTGGAACTTGTAACTTGGTCATAAAATATGTGTCCCCCCTCTCAGGCCAGGAGTGGAGCCATTGTCTGGGCCTCCACATGCCTGAAACCAAAAGCATATGTTCTCTGTGATTTAGCTTCTTGAGGAAAGTGTCAATTCTGCAGTGACTTGGGGTAACTGAGTTTGTCACAGTGTCACACAAGCCTGTGATTCTAGAGGCATATCTGAGCTCTGTTGGGTTCCCTTCCCCAAACTTGATAATCCTATAAACAGTGCTCTCCAGATAGGCTTATTAGGGCTGTCTATTCACTTCCCTGGAGTTGAATGATCCAAAGTACATCAGGAGCACCATGTGAATGCTGGGTAAGTGTTAACAGAAGTGGTACCGAATTTCTGAAGATTTGCCTTTGTTTATACAGTCCACTCTGCCTGATGGACAGCTTGTTATAGCTTTTAAAGAACTGGGCAAGCCCTCTGATCTGACCCCTTCTTGACCTCTGCAGCCCAGAGGTCAGTCTGCAGCTAATAAAATCCGAAGCTCTTAGGGCCTACTGTAGGAGCAGGCAGAAAAAGAGCAGCTGCAAGAACTGAGTATCCCAGGATCGGCTGCTTTGGGTCACTGTCTGATAATGAAAATGATTACCAAATTATATGGAAGTTTAACTGCAATAGTGAGAGAGAGGAGGGTGGAGCCCAGCGTATTAGGTTTGATAAATGAACTGTGAAGAGGCCCATCTGGCTCTCAACATCTTTTCTCCCCCTCTTTCCCTACCAAGGGGAAACATTTTAAAATAACAGCAGTACATATAGACTCAATGACCCATGCAAGGAGCTGGAATGGATTAAGATTTAATGGTGACAGTGGAAGGAATTATCATTTGAAAAGTCCACCAAAGTGTACAGTTCAGTGTCCATGCCTGACTTGTTTCTCTAGATAAAATCTAAGAATCAGTGTCTTTGTTTATTTTATACACATCCCAGCATATCACCTAGAGTGCTAAAAATGCCCAGGCATTGATGGCATAATTATCCATGTTCAGCTTCAGGAATGGAACAGGCCCCCTTTGCCTTGAACATGTCAGAATGACTATCAACATTTTGTTTCTGCTTGTTTGCTCAGTTTCAGTGATGGAGGTTAATGAGAGTGCTTTTCAAAACAAAGCAAAGTGTCCATTCTAGCATATGGCCCGTCTGCATGTTGCAGCACTGGGTCTGTGCACGGCTCCTGAGCACTGTATCCCAACTAAGACTTTGTAGTTTTTCTGGAAAAGATACACTGTTTACTCAGTGAGTAAAGTTTATTCCCTGCGTATTCTATCCTACAAATGTGCAGTGCCCTGCTTCAGGTGTGATATTGGAGACCTATGGCTCTGTTATTTTCTGCAAAGATCATGGACACATCATAACTCTCTGCTTTCTGAGACTAGAATGGTTTTATTCATCAAGCATCCGTATACTTTGTGTGGTTAACTATGTACAACATACTGCATGCAATGCTATTCCTATGATGGTGTGCTCTGCAGCCAGGCCTTCTCTGAGTATGAGATAGCACAGGAGACAGTGGAAAGCAGTCAGGAGGAATGTGAAGCTTCTTTGCGTAACCTGCTCAGCAAAGTAAGTCATCATAGAAGTCCTAAGAGACTAGCATTCTGTGGCATTGAAGGCTCTGACTCTGAGAGCTATATTGTCTGCATAATAGTAGCCTCACCTAGACTGTCATTATATTGAAAATAGAAACAAAGAGCTTCTAAACATTACCCAAAGCTAGCATATTTTTGGTTTCGACTTGACTGTGTATTAGGGAGGGAGGGACAACAGGAAGGATCTGTCTGACCATGGAGGAGGGCACATTTCAGAGTGAGGCTTGCTACTCACTGGCAGGCAGTGCCTTTACTTGTTGCTATATGAGGAGTAAGCGGTCATTAGGGGTTTTAAAAACTCAAGATCTAATCTAAAGAGAATACAATGTTGTATGATCTAAAAGTCAGCATTGTGACGTACACTGTGAGTGGCTTTTGAAGTGTCTGCTCAAGACTATGCAGTCATCACACTGCCTAGTGGCAGCATACTCCCTACCCAAAACAAAGCCCTGTTATCAGGTAATAACCACTTTAGATTTTCCCTTTTCCCCACAGCCACTGGCAACCACTAGTTTTCTTTCTGTATCTAAAGATTTGCCTATTATACTTGGCTCCTTCCATTTAGCATAATTTCAGGGTTCATCCATGTCATAGCATAATAAGTACTTCATTCTACTTGGTGTTGAATAATATTCCATTTATGAATATGCCATACTTCATTTACCCACTTATCAGCTGTTGGACATCTGGTTGTTTACATTTGGAACTATTACAAACAATACACCTCTGAATATTCATGTGCACATTCTGGTAGGTTATGAAAAGGCATAGCATGGGTCTTGGAGTGTAGTTCAATAGTAGGCATTCTTAACATGTGCAAGGTCCTGGATTCAGTCTCCCATAATATGCTCAGGGACATATATGTACATAAACATACACACACACATACATACATACACATACACACACACAGCTACTGAGTGATATTTCTTCTCTGTTGACTTGATTCAGTGTTTATACTTATTTCTTTACCACAGGTTAAACAGAGTGTTTGTTGGCTTGACATTTAGAACACCAGCAGCTGGGATTGTTGTAGCATTTAATAGTCTCTTCCATTGTAATAATGGCCTATCCCAGCAAGGGGACTAGACACTGTTCATGATGTGTGCCTGGCATCTGCCAAGGCACCTGGCACTCCAACTGACTGAATGAAATACTTCCCCAGCCCATGCCTGTTTCTAAGTACTGTTTGTTTCTTTGGTGTTTCCTTAAACTTGCTGAGCTGCAACTTTGAATTTAGAGGGGAGGGGAGAACCCTAATACTAGAAATGAAATTCTCTCACCTTGTCAAGGGTGGAACACTTGCAGGTGGAAGGAGGCAGGACCTTGAACATAAAGCTTTGGACACAAGCTAGCTGAGGGAGAAGACACCAAGGGACTCTGCTAGCACAAAGGCCATGGTATCATTCTTGAGTTAGCCATTCCTAATTTCCTGCCCTGGGTCGAACAGAAGTAGACCTTGGTGAGAAGATGATGCATCTGGAGATTTTGGGTCAGGCCCTAAAGGCCTGTTGCAGGTCATGCCTCTGAATAAGGTTTGGGTTCAGTCCAGGAGGGCCAGGCTGAGGTTGAAGTCTACAGTGGAAGAGACTATTAAATGCTACAACAATCCCAGCTGCAGGTGTTCTGAGTTCTGTGCTCCAGCTGCTCTGGGCAGCTACCTTGTCCTAGTTACCTGCTGTGTCCTGCGCCTCAGTGACTTCCCATTTGGGCTACAGCTCATTTTCCAGTTGCTGTAACAATATGTGTAGTCACTAGCCCCTGGGGTGCCCTGGGAGGCTGAGACAGTTACCTACTAAAATGAACTGTGACTGAGTCATCTGACTGTGTCTGATACTGTCCTTCATGCTCCTTCTTCATGATTCTTTGGGCATTTAGTTAGTTGGGCATTAGGAGTTTTAGCATGAGTTTGTACGTCACTGTCCTTTGCCATAGATGAACTTGTGGGTACTGTCTGAGTGGCATGAGGAAACATGGAAAATGGGAGAGGGAGTGGGTGAGAAACCAGCAGGCACTGGCCTACCAATCTGTGTTGATTTTTTTTTTCTTCTTTAATGCATCTGCCCTTCTCCTTTAATAATTGCAGTCTCTGCTATCTGCCACCCTTAGCAAAAGAATGCTCTTTGGGTCTGGACCAGATCACTCCATAAAACCTGATAACTCCATGAAACCCCCTACAAATATGTAGGGATTGAAACATCATTATATGAATGTAGAGCAAGGGATAAATAAATGAAGAGCTGGGTTACCTTTTGTCCAGTATACAGCAGCTTATCTAAAGTGGGTAGTGCTGTTACTGTTATTGCCATTGTTACTATCATTATTTGAACCATTCTATGGGGACAGGAGCCAGTTGACGTCTGCACATCTTATTTATAAAGTCACCATGTGGGCCGGTGGGCTGGAGCTGTCAGGTTACTCATTGTGATTAGTTGTTGACTGTTCTTAGCATCAGTGCTTCTTAACATTTTTGAGAAAATATTGATTCCCACATTTCTTTATTCAACTATTTCCTGGGGGCTGTTTCCCAAGCCCTGCTCCAGGCTTTGGAAACACAGCAGTGAACATAACTGAAGAGCAGTCTTCTCTTGCGGAGTTTCTCTTTTAGTGTGTTTGGGGGAGGGTGCAGTGGTGGGGGTTGTCAGGCACAGTTTCCCTAGTGGAACCCTGCATAGTGTGTCTGTAAAATGTGTAGAGCTGAGTCACAAACACGCAATAGAACTGAACCAAAGCCATCCCATTCAGGTTAAAGATAGCAAAACGTCCTGTCTGATCTTCCTCATGAATGGTCACTGTGATAACTCTTGGCTTTGTAGTTGTAAAGGGTCACGTCTGTCAGGTCCCCACATAACATCACTATCCCAGGAGCACCAGCCTAGGGATTGCACATTAATTGCCTGCTCCCTGGCTCCAAGTTACTTTACCAGACATTTGCCACTTTTAAAGCCTTCACTTTAAGAAAGGCTTAGGTTCAGTTCAAGTGTTGTACTAGAAAATCCCCTTAAGAGAGAACTTGAAAAGCCACACCTGTGCCATAGGTGTTTGGGATTATGGGTGATAATGCACTCTCCTTTATCAAAGGTTGTTATTGTTGCTGTGACTGATGTCAGTCACATGTTGGTTCTGCAAATATTTATTGAGTTCCTAGCTGGTAGAAGGTATTATCCTAGGCCCTGGGGCAATAGTGATGAGTAGCAGTTGATTAGGAGAAATGGATTATGTAACATAGAACAATAAATACCCAGAAAGAGATTGAGTCATGATTTCATGGAAACCCAGGTCCCAGGGAAGGAAAATGGAAGCTCTGCCTAGGTGTTCTTGAGTGAGTCACAGGAAGTCGGCCTCTGGGAGGATTACTCTTCCTCTGCTGAGACATGCTGGCTGCTGGTGAGTAGGAAAACTGCCTGTCCTTGAGAATAAGATAGAAGAAAAAGAAAACTATGTATGATGTGGGTCCTTGGATAGAATCTTTGCTATCCTCTCTCAAGAGATTCCTCATTCTCAATTTTAAATGTGGAACTAAGTATTTTTTTTTCTAGAACAAATTGTATTACTATGTCATAGTGGTTGTCTGTGTAGAATATGAGTCATATTGACTGGGTTTGAATCTTGGCTCCACTTCCATAACTCTAGGGAAGGTACAACTGAAGACAGTAACTAAACAAGTTACTTAGCTCTCTCTGAACCTCAGTTCTCCCATTTGTAATTTGCTGGGCAGACAGATAATGGTGGGACCTGTTGTTGCACAGGTTGTAAAGCACCTAGGGCAAGTGCCTGACATACACTAAGAATTCCGGAAAGCCATCATCACATCATCATCATCTTGTGGCTTGAAGGAGAGTGGCCCCCATAGCTTCATGTATTTGACTGTCTCATTCCCAATTGGTAGGTTGCTTAGGAACAATTAGGAGGTGTGGCCTTGTTAGAGAAGGTGTGTCACTGGTGGTGGACTTGGAGGTTTCAAAAGTCCATGCCAGCCCCTCCCTCTCCCTCTCCCTCCCTCCCTCCCTCCCTCCCTCCCTCCCTCCCTCCCTCTCTCTCTCTCTCTCTCTCTCTCTCTCTCTCTCTCTGCATCCTCCTTGAGGATCAAATGTAAGCTCCACTTTTACTGTTCCACCACCATGCTTACCTTCCTGCTGCTATGCTTCCTGCCATATTGATCATGGACTCACCCTCTGAAACTGTAAACAAGCCCCCAGTTAAATGCTTTCTCGGAAGTTGCCTTTGTCATGGTATCTTCTCACAGCAATAGAACAGTGACGAAGGTAGGCCAATAGAATTAAATGAAAAATGAATTCATCCCCTCTTTCAAACTGCCCTCTCCTTTGACAGTATCCTGATGCAAAATCCTGCCTTCATAATGGAGACCTGATTCTGCTGAAGAAGGTAGAGTGGAAGTTTAGACTGGGCTAGCCCTGGTCTTCACTTCTGATAAACACTGTCACCTAGAATTGACAGGTGTAGGTCAAAGCTCCAGGTTGAATCCTATTAGCAACTGGCCATAGGTGTCTAGGCAATTCACAGACACTTTGGATTTTTTTCAACTTCACCTAAAACAGTGTCTTGATTCACATGACCCTCAAGGCAAACAACGTCTTCCAGGCCCTGACAAAAGATCCTAGAGAGCAGCAAACTTAGACATGGCTTTCTCTATTTTCGCCCTTGAAATCTGGGATGGAAACAGTGTTAGCAATAGTAACAGCTAGCACCAGCCAAGAGCTCCCCAAGTGCCAGGCAGTTTTCAAGCTCTCTGTGATGAGAATACAGCATAGGATGCAGAGCACCTTGCCCAAGGCAACAGCTAGTCAGTAGTAGAGATGAAACTTAAGCCATCATGCCCAGCTCAGAGGCTAGGAGCTTTGTCAGCCACTCACACTCAGTCTCACAGTACAGGACTTCCAGTCCTTCAGGATCTTTCCCAGTTTGGAGATAAGCAATCGTGTATCTGTAAACACATATTTCCTCTGCTACCTGCACACACCTCATCTTCTAGCCATGAAGGCATCTCTCCATAAGACAGTTGTTTGCAGCCCACGCTGTATGAATCTCGCTGCCGTTAATCTTTTAAAGGGAAGTTTCTGCCTTTTATAGCTGTGTTGTTTCTTTTATATTGATTACAATCTTTTTAGAAGGTGGGGGTGGGGACGAAGATGAGAACATCAAAGGTTAGCCTCAAAGAATCTGTACATCCTCCAGGTCAAGTAATTTTGGGGCTGTGTTAATCAAGACCGACTTGAGCAGGTACCCTAAGGTGAAAGGGGAGTGATTTGTCTGCTCCATTGTGGGTTAGTCGTCAGCTGTACAGTATGTTTATATCTAGGAAACAATTTACTACATGTGAAGAATAGTAATTTTATTCTATCTCAGGGGGATCCCCAGTGTATTTTACAAATTTACTCTATAATGAATATTCCAGGTTATAGATAAAAGTTTAACTGGCTTTGGGTTTAGAAGGTGCTGGGGGAGGGGGAGAAGAACAGCACTGTTGGCCTGTAGGGGACACTGTTGCATCATTTATCAGAATTTTCCGATAACTTGTCCTGGGACAAAAACACAACAAATCAGAAAATAAAAATTAGGTCAGCCACCTTTTTAAATTGCTCACTAAAATCATTTGATGGTCCCAGTGTTTTTGGTGTGGTCATGGTTCCTTCAGTGGTCAGGCAGTTCAGGATCTAAGCACAGGCAGGAGTAGCTTGCCAGTGATTGACATGATTTCTGATTAGCCTCCTATGTCTTCACCCCTGGACATTGTAATTTAATAAACCTTAATGTTTAGTTGATCACCTTTGTTGGTTCCTGGATAAGACTGGAACTGCTGAAAAGATTCGCTTCTAGGAGGACCTTTTAGAAATTCTCTACTTTTTATGTACCCTTTTTCTTCACTGGAAAAGATCCTTTTTGTTTTGTTTTAAAATGCAGTTGTGTTTTCTTGGAAGGCTCTCCTGTAAGGCTTGACTTGAGCTCTTAAGTACATTGCCCAGCTCCCCAAAAGCTCCTAATTTGGTGCCCTTCTGGGCTGTGGACCCATGCACATGCCCCATGGTTTTGCCAACAAACCTTCAAGCTCCTTGCCCAGCTCTGGCTTCTTCTGTCTCCAGATCTGAGGCCTACAAGGTGACTGTGATGAAGCCTCAAAAACAGCGAAACCTGGATTGTGCTAAGAGTGTGCGTGGCCATCACACTGCAAGCTTCCTTCGGTCCCAATTTCACCATCAATTATGCCATGTGTTTCGTCCAGTTGGTGTTACCCTCCCAGTGTTAATTATAACCTACAAGACTGTTAGAGATAATTTTATGGCAAGCATATTGTCTCTTCAAGGCTCCAGAGCAGCTCATAAATTATCTTGAAGGTAAAATGTAACTTGGGGAACCAGTTATGAAAATTCCATCCATCTCGCTTAGGAACTGCAGCTGCTACTGTCAGCTGCCTCGCTGCTGCATTGTGAAGGAATTATGGCGGGTCAAGTTTAAGAGGGTAGGCCCAGGCTGTCATGGAGGAGAAAGGCTGTCCTGGCCCTGTCAGGCAAGTGCCTTCTGCCAATCCCTGGTGGTTTCACTTTGGAGGCAGGCAGAGGCAGGCAGCGCAGGTGGACAGTCCCCAAGCTGTCTGTACTCATTACTTTACAGAAACTTTCAGGTAGGCAGGCCCAGAGACCTCCCCCCCCACCCCCCATCCCCCACCCCCGTTGTCATGATGTTAGGCATCATCTGCAAAGTGTGGGGGAGATAACTTTATCCTAACCTGGGCTCGGTCCAGGGGCCTGGGTAAGCACGGAGGAGAAAACTCCCAGAGCCAGCCCCTCCAGCAGCCCCTTTCTGGCCTCCCACATGGCGATTACTATCTTACAGAAGCCCCAGGCTTGAGTGAGCATTTTATTTGTGGTTGTTATTTTTCATATAATCTGATAAAGTGAGATTTCACTGTGAACATACTCTAAAATTGCCTACTAAGTAAATTAGCATGTTATCTTATTGGGATAATAAACACACTCCTTTTCTGTTTCCTCACACGAAGTTGAAGCTTTACATTTCAGCCCTCGGGGATTTGGCATTATTATTTTTAATGACTGAACACAAGTCTTTCATTTAGCTTGTTTGTATAGTCACTGTAAATGATCTTTCTGCTGCCGGTTCTCCATTTGCCATTCTGCATGTGATGCCAGCTCTAAAAGCTCTGAGGGGGCCTCTGAGAGTTGGGAGCTGTGTTAAGCAAGGTATCTTCTAGCATCCCTGGAATCGGGCTGTGGCAGAAGAGTCATATAGGATGCGTTGGGAAGTTATGCCTGTGTGTAGGGATCCAAGTGTGGGTTTGAGTGGGGTATACAAACACTGCTGTGGCTGGCAGCTGAGAGCTCTCATCAGTGTAAAGTAGCAGCCTCCCCAGGCTGCTGTCACTTTTCCCCTGTGTGTCTCTGGGTACTTTGATGTTGTTCATGCGTCCACAAGCTTCTGTAGTATTGGCACCTAAGACCTGTACCTGGGTTCTGTAGATAAGCTAAGGAGGCCTGGCTTTGAGGGTTAGCAGGGCTCACACAGAGGTAAGATGCTTCCCAAGGAGGCCCTAGGCTTTGTGGAGGATGTATTTGAGCTCTTGCTGACCAGGCATGAGATTTGGTATTTGTATTTTCTGGTGATTGCTAATTCACTAGCAAACCCAACTGTCCTGTCTGTAGGGTCTGGCAGTAACTGAGATGGATGAAGCCATAGAGGTGGGGTTGAGTGGGGGTGTGAGCCCTGTTCAGCACTGCAAGGAAGACAGGATCCGAATTCCTGGGTCTTCCCCAGTTTCAAGGGGAAAAACGTGTATATGCTTAAGGGGTCTACCAAATATTGAAATTTTAACAACCAGTTCAATATTTGTAATTATTGTTCATGCTAATTAAAAATGTATCTGAAACTAGTTGGTATGGGTTTATTTCTGATACAGAGTGAGCATCTCCACCACTTTGCATTGGAGGCTTTCTCCACTGACAGTGGACTAGAGCACCGTGTGTGTGTGGGTGGGGGTGGAGGGAGTGGGGGGGGGTTCGAGAGTGCATGAGCGTGTAAGCCCACTCTCTCGTGTACTAATTGTTTTGCCTTGATTTGGGCAGTGTTTCATCTTTCCTTTGCCAGAGAAAGGATATGAGAGTTTTCAAATGTGATGAGATGTGGATGGTACTCATCATCACATTAAAAATGGTGTCTGCAAAATATTGGTGGTTTCAAGTCTGATGAAGGGTTTAGTCCTGGAAAAGAAGGGCTAGGACTTTGTTGCCAGGAAATGGCCATTTCTCCTGTTAAGCTATAGAGCCCCTGCCCTGTGCCCAGCTCCTGGGTGGAGGGTTGGGCTGCTCTCTCCAAGTACAGGAGAGCTAGCACACAGGCATCTTGTGGTCAGTATAATCATTTAGTGTCACTGCTCCAGACAGTGGGTTCATAGAGGTGTGGTTTGGGAGAAGAGAAAAATAAAATGATTGTCTTCCTTTACTAGAGAGAATAGAGGAAGCCCAAACCTTGGCTACCACTAAAGTCAGCTGTTACACATACATGGTTAAATTTCACCATAAATATTTCATAAGGGCTATCAGAATGGAGCCAGGTTGACATCACAGCCCCAACTATACCAAAGGAACCATTTCATTAAAGTAAGCCAGCCTTTCCAAAGAAACACACATTTCAATGGCATAGTGAACATGAGGTCAGAACACCCTGTGGAAGGGGTGTCTGTATCAATGTTTATAATCTCTGAATTTATGGATTTGCAGTATGTGCAAAAAAATAGAAGCAAAATAAAATAAAACACACCCAAAGAGACTTTATTTTGATTAAATGAGACTAACTTCTAAAATAGTCTGTATATTCAAATCCATCCTCACATGATATTTTGGCAGCCCTTTGGACAAATAATGTCTTTTCCAAAATTTGTGTGTTTGAAAATGGAAGAGGAAAATTAAGTGGTAAACTATATCTCTCTGGCTTGTTGTTAACTTGCAGTATCCTAGGAAGAGAATGCAGAGACTAGCTCATTGGCACCGTGGGCTAATTACAGTGTGTGTACTCATTGCTGCATTGGAGTGCATCAAAGAGCACACACATACCCTAACTGTTGTTCCTTACTTCCCTCTCTCTCCCTCCTTTTTTGAGGAAAGGTTCATTTAAATATGCTTTTTTTTTTTTAATGCGTCACAAACTATGCATGAGGTTCTAGAGGCATGTGCCAGGGGAAAAATGAAAAGATACATTTTATACAAATCGTAATCCACACTCACAGATGGTCCTGTTCAGGTGCTATTTTAATTATGAGGTAAAAACCAGCCCACACAGTAGGAAGTCGTCTTAATAAATAGAGCAGAGCTTTTTGTCTTCAAGTGTCAGAAAGGCTTGTTACTGAGGAATTAAAACACCATGCATTATTGGGGAGAGTCTCAAAATGACTGAGATATTTGAAGAAAGCAAAATAATGGACCCTTGACAATCATGAACACACCAGGAATGTTTTACAAATGGCCACTCTGGCTTCTTTAGTTGTGGTGATTTAAGTGATGCATTTTCCAGTGGCAGATGTTTGCCATCAATATAGTCATGGAATCAGAAGGAAGATAAACAGAACTTTGAATACAGTTTTAAGGTTTGAATGCTAAATCCAAGTATTTCTTCACAGTTGCTAAACTCAAAGGGCTGCTTTGCCCTTCTGGTGATAGTGTCCAGAGGAACCAACAGTAATTCGAATAGTGCATTTACTCCCAGCTTGCATCCACACTGCACAAGGGGAACAGTCTTCTTAGGAGATATTAGTAATCCATTACAATAATGCATCCCTGTCTCTCCTGTAGTGGGGATTTGTGAGGACCTCATGTTAGGACCTCAGTGTCCTGACATAGTTAATTATCCATAGATAATGGTTTTCAGCCATTGCTGTTGTGAGGGATGCAGCTTTGTTATTGGGGGTTATTAAGGGTTTTCGGACTCAGGTGCAGTGCACCTAGGCACTTTCCTACAGAGGCAAGCAGCTGTGTTTTCCTTACCATATTATACATCACAGAGTGCCTCTCATTTATTATAGCCAGGCTAATGATGCAAGTGCAAACCTTTATGTCCCACTCTATATTGTGATAATATATTTGCTGTAGAGATGTTAGCTTGTTTTTCATAAGTAATTAATCTTTTCTCACTCCAAATGTATCACATGAGACTGAGTTAGCATGGGGGTCAAAATACATTTAAACCAGTCTGCAGAGATGGAATGTGCTCGCTGGATACTGTCTTGTTTTCTTCTTTCAAAAAGGCAGCCCCCAACACAGTTTTCAAATCACCAGGAACTTAGATATGGAAGAAGGAACTGTTTTCAGTCCCCAGTGTTGATGCAAGAGTGTACACTAATCATACATTAAGTAAACCAGTGATGTAGTCACTAAGTGGTGTAGTCCCAAAGCCTCTGGGACAAGTTGTAGGGGTGACTGGACTAGAAGGTTATCCCCCAGCTCATCCGAGATTATGAGCCTAGGGTCAGCTGATACCCAAGTACCTGCAACAAACTGACAGATGGGTTACTTTTTATTTTTTTTTAATTATATAATTTGTTTAGCTGGGGTGAGGATGGTGGTGGTAATTAAGTAGCTTACATTTACTCTTAGAATTTTTGGAATATATATTATTATCAACTATGATCTCGCCCTGCTATGCAATAGATCTGAAAAACTGTTTTCTCCTGTCTTCATGAATATTTTAGTTTAAGTTAGAAAGGGACAATTGGTATATTGGATCTAGAGTTTTCAAATAGTATTACTTGAGTATAAGACTAAAATCAAGCCCAGGGGCACGCCTTTAATCCCAGCACTCAAGAATTTCTGAATTCCAGGATAGCCTGAGCTACACAGAGAAACCTCATCTTGAAAAACCACAAAATAAATAGATGATAAATAAATACTAAAATCACTATGCAGTTTTGAAGGTTGATTTAGTGAGCCATGCTAAAAATATAAAAATGTAGGTTTACAATGCAGCTAAAATTAATGATGGCGGAGCACTCTGTCAAAGCTGAGGAGCTGTTGGCATGCTGGCCTTACAAACTTTTCTGGCTCTAGGAATCATGTGATTCAGTCATAATTGTGTGGTGCTTTCTAGGAAAGATGGTCATGCCATGGGGATAAATAGCAACAGCTAACTCCTGCATCTTTGCTATAGGCAGACATGGTCTTCAGTGTCTTTCCACAGCTCCTTATTTTCCCCCACACTATGCTCCAGCTCAAGTAACTAAAACCCAGGAAAGCTCAGGAATTTATTCAAAATGGGTGCAGGTTCCAAGTGGCCAAGCCCAACTTGAGCCAGAGCAGCAGCAACTTCTGGTGTCCTTTTTATTACTTCATTTTCCTGTGCCCCGATGGATTAAGAAATTTTAGCCCCTGTTCACTAAAGAACAAATGTGGAGAAATGTGCAATAATGCAAAAGATATTGCTGCCCTCACCTACTTTTCTAGGGGCTCTGCCCAGAGCTGCTCACAGAATCTACTGGGATTATGTTCTGTGGCCTTGTTCTCCTTAGCATCCTAAAAGTGTCTTGTAACTGATACCTAAGGACTTGGAGTTCTTCATTTGAAGGTGAGGAGGGAGGGCAGGAATTTCAAGGAAACTTTAACCCACTGCTATCATCCACTCTGAATATGTACTGTTAGGGTACAAGTAAGACATTTTTTTGCCTTACAAGGGTCTGTGTTGTGAAGATATACTACCTTTGTGCTTAGGCAAGTAGCTTCGTTTTCCTCTGTTCACTTCAGATCAATGCGAGTAGCATGTTCACTGGTATGACATTTCAGTTGACACTCTCCAGTTAATGGTGTGGTTATATTCTCCAAAATGAGAGCTGGTGAGTTAACCTAGGAGGCTCAGAGGTGAGTCAGAATTCAGGAATTCTGTCCACAGGACAGGGTGCAGGTGGGAATGTAGGTCTCCCAGGTCCCTGAGCAAGACCTATTGCACACACAGAAGGGCATCTGTGGCTTTTGGTTTATCTTGATCTTAAGTCCCAGGAAAAATGTTCAAATAGGCAAGCACTGTCATTACTGTCTTATCTGACGTTTTTCTGAGCCAAAGTATGTCATTTTCTTAAGTAGTATTTATGACATTGCGCAAGGAAACCTGCCTTGGGTGAGGTATTAAGGTCTGGAGAAGTGAGGAATTAGGGCACTTAAAATAACAACAGCAAAAACTGTCCAATGAGCATTTCTAAGCTACTGTCCCTATGGGCCTAGAGTCAACATCAACAATTATATAAAAATGATGAGATGCAGAACAAAATGGTTCTGAAGAATTTATCCTTTCCCTCCTTCCTGCTGGCAGCCGGGGGCTAAGACTCATATCTTGCACCATTATAATCTACCGTCATTTAATTTGCTAACAAGACTTAACTGATATGGACCTGCAATCTCCTCCCCTTTAATCAAAACAAGAGGCATTTGGCTCTGGACAGTGAATCTTGCCTCCCTTTCATTGTCCAGTCCCACCATTTTCTTTCTGGCAGACTGAGATGAAACAGAAAGCTGATATTTGGAGCCACTGGAATTGCAGGCCTTGTAATTTAGAAATATCCATTTTATCCCGTGTAATTTCTTCTCTAAGATTCTTCAGTCTAAATCTGATACAGGTAGGAGCCAAGACAAACAGTAACCATTTATAGTCACCCAGACCAGTTTGAATTTCACCCTAATGTAAAGCAAAGAGAGTTTTTGGCTTCGTTTCAGGTGTGTAACAGGGGTAGAAAATGCATTTAAAATTTAGCAGCAAATGTTACCATATGTTTCCATAACAACTACAAACTTTTATGTCAGAAAAGCAATCACATAAACACGTAGGAATCTTGGAACAGTAAACTATTAATTTACCAAATATAAAAATCCAGTATGAAGGGGTTTTTATAGCCACAGAAGCCATGAGGGGCCCAGCATCCTGTGAATTTCTCCATTATGTGGCAGAAAATGCTGCTGGTGGGTTAAAATGAACAGAGCTTTTAAAATTATAGGTACAGTGTTGCTTCTCTACAGGGTGTTTTTCTGAAACAATGTGTGGCGGTGCCAGCCATGGCCGATTTCATTTACCACATTGAACTAGTGAAATACACTTGAGTTGCTGCCCCTTGCACATCCATAAAACAGTCGAATTCCTCCCCCTTCACCCGTGGCTTTACACTTAATGATGAACACTGGGAGTCTGCAGAAAGTACAGTGTCCAGTTAGAAGCTGGATCTGACACTTGGCATGGAGAAGGTGTTCATAGATTATGGATGTGTAAGAGAAAAATTCTCCATTTTTTCAACTGTCCATTTTCAAATGTAAGAGAGAAGAAGGACCAGATCTGTTTACTCTCATCTTAAGGATGAGGGCTTAGTTGGTGATGGTGTTGACAGTAATCTCTGATTTCTGTGTTGGGCAAAGGAGTTATCTTGCCAGGAGATAGAAACATGAGCCAAAGGATCATCCAAAGGAAGCCATGATTTCTTTTCTTAAGCCTTCCTCAGAGTGAGCAATGAGTTGTGACTATTTTCCTAGGACAATATTCTTCTGTCATTTAAGATAAGATGATGCTGTCCTGAAACAGATTGTAGCTGTGACATTGTGGGCATACTACTGACGTGTCAAAGTTATAGTCCAAAAGGAAAGAAGGCCAAAGAGAAGTGGCTGAGCTGAGACATTAGTGAGTTCTGACAAGACCCGTTACCAAGATTGGTGCCTTGCAAAGACCTGATTTACTCTTTGTTTTGTTTGGAGACAGGGTTTCTCTGTAGCTTTGGAGCCTGTCCTGGAACTCACTCTGTAGACCAGGCTAGCTGACTTATTCTTGAGTACATGGTGGACCTCTTTTTATACCAGAAATCTAATGTCACCTTTTCTTATCTGACTAGTGAGAAAGGTTCTCATGTTCTGACCAGTGCATCATTAGTCCTGTCTGTTTTATGCTAACATCTTTTTGGGGGCTAATGCCATTGGAATCTAGCTTTGGTGCAATGGCTCTTTAAGTCTGACTATCCAGTAGTACCATCCATTGATTCCATAAATGTCCACTGAACATTCCACAGTGTCCCTGACTCTTGGAATACAAGGGTGACCAAAAGCCAGTCTGT
The DNA here is from genome assembly GCF_003668045.3 of Cricetulus griseus. Classification (NCBI taxonomy): domain Eukaryota; kingdom Metazoa; phylum Chordata; class Mammalia; order Rodentia; family Cricetidae; genus Cricetulus; species Cricetulus griseus. Next base: position 167,219,554 of record NC_048596.1, read on the forward strand.
TTCTTGTCTTGATGAAGCTTATACTCATGGTGCAGGAGACAGACTGGAAAAAAGTAAACAGGGGGGCCTTGTGAAGTAAGAATGCCTTCTGTGGAGCAAAGGAAGCAGGCAGGTGATCTGAGAGGCATGGGGAGTTTCTAAGGGCAGCCCCTGAAGGATTTCCTAGGAAGCCTTATTGGAATTGGGTACAGAAAAGGAAGGAACCCACCAGTATCTGAAGCCCAGACACTGGGGAAGAGGTAAGCTGGACCTCTAGCACAAGTGGGTCAGTCACTTCCTGCAGCTGGGATGAGGAACCTTCATTTTGTTCTGGTGCTGACAAACAGGCATTGACTACAAATCCAACTTCCATTAACCAAGAAGTTTGTTATTTTCCTTAGGTGCAGTGGAAAACACAGTCTTTCTAATCAAGGTTATAGTTCAATTGTTGGAAAAGGGACAAAAATTAATGGTGAGATAGACAACAAATTAAATGGTACTGACCATAAGTAAATCATGAAGTAAGTCTCTAATGTGGGTTGGGAAAGTTTCTATGGAAAGAACCCAAGTGGAATTACTGGGCATGCACTATGTGTCAACACTGCATGTGTTTCCTTCTTGACAGTAACTACTGAAGTGAATGCTGTTCTTCCCATGTGATAGATGATGAAAGTGAATCCAAAGAAATTGAAAGGACAAAAAAAAAAAAAAAAAATCACTGAACCTCTGGAAGGAAGGCAGAACCTGATAGTTGCTGATCACAACCAGAAACATCATAGGCTTTTGGATATTCCTGTGATGATCTCTTTTGTCTCTCGCCTTCTCTTTCTCTCTGCCGTTGATATACTAAACATCAAAGCAAGAGACAAGTATGTGCTATTTTTATGGCTGTGGCGAAGAAAGGGGACTCGAGGGAGAACATTCTCTCAAATCTAGCCAGTAGAGTCAGCTACTGAATGCCAAGGAAAGTAGACCCTGTCCCCCGAGGAAGAGAGAATTGACGGAAGACTTGAGTGCCATGTTTGACTCTGTGGGGTAAATAAGGGGGGTAAATAAGGGTGCTAGGTAGAAAGACCCCAGAAACAGTGCAAAGGAGAATGTGTTCCAGCTAATGCCTTCCCATCAAAGCTGCCAGAGCCCTTAGCCCCAGTCCTTTTAGGACTCGAAACCTGACTTGAAATTTGCTTCTCTATGTCGGGATGTTTGCTTCAGAGACCCTCCCCCTAGAAGGATGGTTCCTGGGTGCCCACAGGTCAACTTAGATGACCATTTCTCAAACAAGTGTATATCTTGGGACAAGTTTTCCTACTCTCTGGCTTCAGTGTGGCTGCCATTTCTGACAGAAGTGTAAACAGATATAAGTGTTGTTGCTAATGACTGGTGATTATAAGAGTCACCACAGTTTGAATGGAGCATTCACAATGTGGTATTTCAGAATTAGAAGTATCTTTGCAACAGGCCTTATCTCCCGCTTGGCTTAGGGATTATCGGTTACTTTATTCTTCAGAGTGCAAGACTTTGGGACTTGACTGAATTTGTCCCTAAGTCATTGCAGAGCTCCAGAAAATGGCAACCACTAGACTATTTGGGATCCAGTCAGTGTTTAAGACTCTATCCAAGTTTTGCTAGACTCTAGCAGCTAGAGTGTAGAAGCATGCTAGGGCTGTGAGCCTGTTGCTAGGATTGTGCTTGGCATGTCATTATCCTAGTGAGAGCCTGATAACAATGCCTTTGGAGAGAAGTATTGAGCTGTTTTCATAGACTACGGTTTTCTTCCATGTTGCCTGTATTTTCCTGATGTTGCTCCTGAGGAGCAATAGATAGCTTATTTAGTTCCTTGTCCCATTAATTCCCACTCTTAGAAGTAGGGGGAAAATCTCTAATTATCAGCAGTCTGGTAATATGAGGTATTAGAGTAAAAACAGTCATCAAAGTGTCTTGTTTGCCCATTAGATTGGAATGCAGAAATTCTAAAACCCAGAACTTTGTGTTAGGTATTTACAGCATATCTTCTGCAGGCTGCTAATGGTGGCTAGCTCTGTTTATATCCTTTGGGAAAGTCTCATCCTCTGTTGTGTAAATAGCAGACCCTTATGGATATAGAATTTATATTTTTGATTATTGACTAGTTCTGTCACTGTGGTTTCATCTAATAAAATTTAAAGTTACCATTTACTTTTATTATGACCCTGGCACTTGTATAAAATGGGAACTTTCCCCAAGCAGACTAATTCATTTCTTGGCTATAAAATTACTTTGTTGTCACTATTGTTGTTTTGGTTTTGAGACAAGCTTTTATTATATAGCCCAGAGATCATGATTTTTCTGCCTCCATTTCCAGAGTGCTGGGATTACAGGCATGTCCCTTCATGCTGAGCTCACAGCCAGCTTTGTGTGTGTGGTTGGGAGTGGTCTGTATGAATTTGTGTGTATGTGTGCTTATGAGAGTGTGTGTCCTTGTACATGTGTTACAGTATATGGTGAAGCCAGAAGTCAAAGTTGAATGCCTTCAGTCACTCCCAACCTTATTTTTTTTTTGAGACAGCATCTTCTACCAAACCTACAGTTCACCATTCAGCAAGACTAGCTGGCAACCAAGCTCCAGCAGATCCTCCTGTTTCTGCCTCCTCACTGCTATAAATTGGGATTGCTGGTGCATATTGGCACTCCAGCTTTTATGTTGGCATTAGGGATCTGAACTCAGATCCTCAACACTTGTACAACAAGCCCTTAATCAACGACTTGCCACCTCATAATCGGCTTTTAAACACTCTTGGTGTTAAGATATGCCTAACCGTCGAAGGAGATGGGTGAAGCAGACTGATGTGGAAGTCTGTCTTCCAGGCAAATGGGACTGTTGTCATCTTATTCAGAGCAGTTGTTACTGCCTACCTAAGACCCTCACCTGAGATTCCAGCCACTACTTTTATGTAATTCTTATGGTCTTGGGTGCTTCTAGAGTATATAGGAAGGGGAAGGTTAGCTAAAGTGGTCAACACCAATGCCAGATCAGACCTTTTGACGGTGCAGCTATTTTAGGGTTATTCCATGCGCTTGTAAGTCCTGTAAGCTCACCTGGTCACTAAGTCAGATTTGGGTGAAAAAGTCTTAGGTCTGTTGTTGGTGCTTTATCTGGGGTGAAGGGAGGCTTGTTTGCTTCTCCCGTAGATGATCCAGAGATGTAAGAAGCTTGCTAGGCAGCTGCTTCTGTTGTACATCCTCTCTGGGAGTAGATGGAAGGAATGGCTCCTCAAGCCCTGTGTGGCTTATGCCTGGGGAGTGACCCTGTGGGGTCATCCTTCCGAAGGCGCGGGCTATCCTTTCCATTATGCTTTGGGCTGCAGTGGTTTCTATGTAAAGGCTTTCAAAGCTCTGTCATATAGGTTAAAACGGACCCCCACATACCCATCAATGTGAGAAGGAAGGATTGACTAAATTCACTACACCTGCCTATTCTCTGTGAAATATCAAGTCAGTGATTTTTAAAATCCAAAGCTCCTAGGCTTAAGGTTGTAACCTTGAAAGAAGGAAGCCTTGGCTTGGAAGGAGAAGTCTATACAAATAACTGTTGTCCTTCAGGCTTGCAGCTTCAGGAAAGTCTCCTGGCCACCAGACTCATATCTAGCTAGACTCTCAGGCCTTGGCTGCCCTTTTCAGAGTGCCTGTGTAACACAAAGCCTGGGAGGTTGAGTAAGCTGTGTTTCTGCCCTGAGGAGGCTTGACATCTGTTGAACATGATAATCAAAGTTACCATTAGACCTGATAATCAATCAAGCGCTTTGCATGTATTACAAACTTGTTTAATCCCAAATAATAATAGTGCCAACTGAGCACAGAGGCCAGGATGTTTTGAAGCGCTTATGAGTCCACTGTTCAGCTGTAGGTTTTGTTTTTTTTTTTTTAAGATTTTATTTATTTATTATGTATATAGTGTTCTGCCTACATGTATGCCTGCTGGCCAGAAGAGGGCACCAGGTCTCATTATAGACGGTTGTGAGCCACCATGTGGTTGCTGGGAATTGAACTCAGGACCTCTGGAAGAGCAGTCAGTGCTCTTAACCTCTGAGCCATCTCTCCAGCCCGGCTGTAGGTATTTTTATTCGCCCTACTTTAAAGAAATGAAAGTGGAGACCACAAGCACAGATGCATTGAATAACCTCCTAGGGGCACAAGGCTTCTAGGCAGAAGAGCTGGGATTCCAAAGCTTGGCATTTGGGCCTTCTCATTACAACAGTCAGAACCACCTTGTAGCCTTGTGACACACCGATTGCAGACCCTTGTGGGTGTTCTGTGGCACTTTGATTTCTAAGGCATTTTGAGATGGTATCAATGCCTAGTGCTGTGTTAAATGGGAAGCCATCACTGTAGAACAAGGTGAAAAGTCTCATTGCTTATATAAGTGGCAAGATTTAAGAATGGCAGTGCCAGTGACAGCAGTGCTGGGATCTGCTGATGGCATTTTTGCCTGGCATTTGTTGAGTGCTTGGTCAGAACTACGCACCATTGACCAACCACATGACCATTGGAACTTGCCATGGACCCTCCTTTAACTAGAACAGCAAACATGTAAGGTAGACATTACTGTTAAACTTGTTTGCTGCTAAGGAAAGTAGGGCACAAATGACAAATCATGAATTTCAACTACACCCGCTGCATTTCACAGCCCAGGCACTTAGCCACCAAAGTGAATAGCTGAAGGGGTTCAGAGGCCCATCTATGGAGCAGCAAGTTCCTGAGCTGGGCTCTGAGCAAGGAGGGAGCTAAAAAGAGGTTTCCAAATGGAATAGATCTGTGCAAAGGCCCAGAGGCATAAAGGTGTAGTAGGAGATGAGTAGCATGGAGACCTCCGTGTACACTACCTGGGCAAGAGATGAGGGATGCTATGGCTAGAAGAATGGAGTGAGTTACTGTACTGTACACTGACTGTGTCAGGGGTCTGCTCAGCCCCAAGGGGCATCTTCCTGGAGTTCCAGAGTGCAAAGTCATCTGGCCTTTGTGGTTAGAGGTCTCGGCATACATCCCGACAGAGTTGGCTTTGTGAGGTTAGCCACCCTCTTAACAGTGAGTCATGTCTGCCAGAGCAAGGTGTCTGTACACAACCACATCAAAAACAGGCCCTCCTAGCACCCTTCCCTGCTCACATCTATGCTGCTCTGAGAAATGCCTACCATGGCACCAGTGCTCTGGTATTGTTGGAGCTGCCAACCTGTTTTATTTCCGAAACTGCGTGGCAGCCCCTGAAGGAAGAAAGTGTGAATTTTTATCTCCCATTTAGCAGACTTTCATTATCGTGTGCTTACAGACAGAGTGTCAGCACATAAAATGTTAAACATCAGTGGTCTGAAAGAGGTTTCCATTGTCTTACCTCTGGTGCTGAGGGAATCTTGCTAGCTTTGCTGTAGTGGTTCTGTCAATGTAATATGACATGAAGCATTTCTCTGTAATGACAGACATTGAATATGAGTGACAGGAACTCTGACCACAAGGAATGGGTTCAATTACCAGAGATGGGAGGTTACCTGCTATGAAGCCAAAGGGCCCGATTGTGCTTGTTTTTGACCTCTTGACTCCCCAATCCCAAGAAGCAAAGACAAATGGCTGATTAACCATCCCTAACCTTCTTTTTCAGTGATAAGCCTGTTTGGATTCCCTGTCTGGAAATACACACACACACACACACACACACACACACACACACACACACACACACACACACACGGATGATGTGTTTCTTAAGGTAATATAACTGGAACAGAGGGAACTGCTTGGTCATTCTCATCTCTTGCCAGCACAAGACTGAAAACTGTCACTGTGTCTTGGGAGGGATCTCAGACAGTGTCCAGAAATCAATACAACATAAATGATTGCTCTCCTAACCCCACTTTTCTTCTGCTGTGGATACCTTGCTCCAGTTCACCTGTAGCCAAGCTGACGCCAGTGTGAATGAGAGATCCTGCCAACAGAAGCCCTCCCTCTTTGACTCCCCTCCTGCAGGCTGTTCTGCTCAACACCCAGGGCAGCTTTGTGCTTGTTTATAGTCCACTGCCCAGAGCCCCCCAATATAGTTACAGTGAGCAGCCCAATTAAATTGTCGTGGGCTGCCCTCACTTGACTAGCTCTGCAGAGCCATTTAGCCAACAGACATTCCTGGCTATAGCAGCTAGTAGCAACATGTCTCCAGCACTGGAGATAAAAATGAATGAAATTTGCTATTCTGGCCTGACACTTGATCCCAGTTGTTGAACTAATGCTGTTGCACCTGAAGTTTTTCTTTATGGTAATTGCTGCCTGTGATTATTTCATATACTAAATTGGAGAAAATTGCAACAGGTATTAAATTCTTTGAGCTGATTCATGGGAGTTCTATTGTGCATTCTTCCAAGGTAGATTCCAGCTCGTGTGTAAGGCTGGGAAGATGGGTTTTGCTAGCCAGATGCACCAGCTTAGGTTTCATTATTATCAGCGACATTGCAATTTTAGGTCTGGCTGGGCATTTATCAGCTTTACCTGGAATCTGTTCTAAAGTCCACTTTTGCTTCTAATTCACTCAGCATCTGTTGGGGCATGCCCCAGGGAATTCAGTTCTCATGACCAATGTTGGTAGTGCTTACCAAGGCTGGTTGGATGCATGCCACACTCTTAGTGATATTGGTAAGGCTCTTGCCCTGTGTGCTTAGGGTATTGGGCAGGGTGAAGCAAGACATCCCAGAAGGAATCCTCTGCTGTAACAGAGAGGCTGGGGGCACTTGATAGTAAGTGTCGTTGAGTAGGAACTCATCAGGAGTATGTTGGAAGTATGATGCCTCCTACCCTCCCAATGTGCCTGAGTCACTGACCCTTATATGTGCATTGTCCTCTGATCTCTAGGAAGTTATCTTTGTAGAGGTAGGATGGATGGTTTTAGGATTCCCATAGTAGTATATAAGCTCTAATGAGAGTTTAATGGGGCCTCTGAGCCTCCATTCTTACAGTAGGTAGCCTAAGAGACCCTGTCCTTCACAATATCTCTGCATTTGTGTTTCTTCAGAGCTAATAGAGAAGGACCCAGAATGGGAATTCAAGTCTGGCTAATAGGTAAAGTATTCTGTTTGCCTTCAAGTCAGTGCTTCTGAACAGATGGTTACCTCAGCCATAGTATTACTTTAATTTCTTCCTGAAGACCAGATATGGCAGGGTGCTATTGATTGCAGGGACCTACTTGTGTCTCTAGAATCCTAAGACATTTCCCATCTCCACTGGGAAGTACTTATGCAGACTATAGTCTGATTTACCTAGTGGCAAATGTGAGAAGGTTGAGCCTGTGAGTGAGGGAAGGGAGATACAGGGGCTGTAGCTCCAGATGGGAATCCAGATGTGTCCTTGGTCACCCTCAACTCATACCAAGGGCCAGTCTGTATCCTGGGAGCTCATAAAATGCCACACAACCTGTGTTGTGGTGCTTTCTTCCCTGGGATAGGCATTTCTACTTGGAATATTCATGATAGTGTTAGACCATCGATGGTAGAGTTTGTGGAGTCTCAATTACACTGAATCTAGAGTGGTATACCCTGTTCCTCATAGGTACGCACTTGGTTTAAATGAACTGCTTTGAAACTCAAGTCTGCTGAAACTGAGTTGCTGTAATTTACAAGGAATGAGAAATGTATATTTTCTTTCCCCTGCAGAGAAAATGAAAGAAACATTAGTCTTTCGTTTATATATGAGATGTGTAGAGCATCAAATATTGAATATGTTTTGAAATCCTAGTAGGCTTATTTTCTCACCTTCAAATCCAATAGGAGGGCTGGCATTCCCATTAAAAGTGAGACTAATCTTTGTTGTATTTCTCTGAAATTACCAAAGGTTACAACAGTTTGAGGTATTTTGAAACCCGTTCCAAGGCAGACATTGTTTTGCTCCCAGAGGTCTTTCTGAAGCTTTCACTCTTGTCTTTTGCTATGTAAGGATCCTGATGCATCATCATAGCACGAGGGGAAGTTGCAGTCTAACATGGGTATGCATGCTCTGCAGTCTAACATGGGTATACATGCTCTGCAGTCTAACATGGGTATGCATGCTCTGCAGTCTAACATGGGTATGCATGCTCTGTAGTCTAACATGGGTATGCATGTTATGTAGACCCAGAGCTACCTTTCCATATTTCTGTCTGTGTATCTCAGGCCCAGGTGATCTGTTCTTCCAATCCTATCTAGACCTACTGCCCTATATATTTTGAGTTGTTCTTGGGGCCCAGACTGTCTGACTTATCCTGTGTTTGTTGCTTAGAGAACATAGTAGAGTCCTTGCCATATAACTCCATGTAAGAATTTGTCAGGAAACTGATTATCTTAGTAGTATTTCTAGGCATGGAGACCACACCTTTCATCCCACCACTCTAGCAGCAGGGCAGGTTGGAGGCCAGCCTGGTCTGCCCAGCGAGGACTATATAGTGAGACTGTCTATAAAGAAATACATAAATAAATGATCAGAATTTAGAGGCTTACTAAAAGGGGGCAATAGAAATGAATGACTTTTAAGCTTTCAAAAAGCAAGTCAAAGGAAAGCAAAAACTTCTCCTTGGTTCTGGGGATTCAAACACCTATGTATAACATGATGGTTAAAGTAAAAAGATCCTGAAAACAGCAAATAGCAGTGAGGAGAGAAAGTACACCAAGGGGAAAGACTCTTAAAAGTTCCAAGTGGCCCTTGTTTGCTGAGGGGCTGTTGGCCTGGGTCAAGTACCTTAGTATTTGTGACATCTTATCTCATTCACCCATTCATTGAGATAGAGAAACTGGACCTTTGAAAGCCAAAGGTGATTCTCATTAACTGTTGTCTTAAAAAAATGTGGTTGCTCAGACATGAACCTGAATATTGCTTTTAAAGCTACAACATTGGCTGTGGATGGTTAGAACTTTGTATCCCTGTTAAGTTAGTTGCTCTTATGTTGAGAAGTAGAGTTTTCAGAGAAGGAATTAGTGTAGATGGCTAAAATTCCTCATTGTCCCTGGTGATGATGTTGGTTCCATTTCTGGGCTCTTGATTCCTATTGTGAATGTAAAACCTGCCATGATATAAAGCAACTTGTATTCCTGCACACTTGAATTTTAAACCAGTTTTCCAAAGGTAGACTATTTAAAATTAGTTGAGCAGACTTATTTCTTACCATATGGATCATAGTAGATCTCTGGACCTACACACTTGTTAAAAGACCAAAGAAGAAATATTTTAGGCCTCTTGGGCTATACAGCCTGTCACAAGTGTTCTGTTGTAGTGTAAAAAACCAGCCACAGACAATATGTAAATACATGAGTGGCTATGGTAGAAGAGGCTTTATTTACAAAACAGGTGGCAAGTTGTCACCCTTGTGCTGTAGTTTAGAAAATACTTCTAGCCCCACCCAGGCCAATGCCATAATATAGGGTGATGCTAAGGGACACAGACCACAACAAAGCTTGTTCCACTGCCCCACTAGTTATTACTTGTTTGTGTCCATTGCCAGACAGGGAAGTACCCTCTCAGCACAACATAAAACCTGATTCTCTGGCTTGGCATTTAAAGGCTTGGGTTTTTCCTTTTCTTTTCTTTTCTTTCTTTTTTGTTTTTTTATAATCTCTTGCTTAAGCACACGTTAACTATGTCCAGGTTCTTTCTGTTAAATATCTTGGTTGCCTTCCCAGACTTCAAATTGCGGTGAATTCATCCCCAAAGGATGATTTGTATCAATTCCCAAGATGCAGTTTGAATGTGTTCTGCCTCTGTAATGGAAACAGGATTCCAAATCTTATTATTTAAGTTCCATAGAAAAATAATGACTCATTGGATTGGCCCTTACTCAGCACTGTTAAGGTATACTGAACCCTTTGTTTTCTATTCTTATGGCTTTCTATTATCTCAAAGAGTAAAATAGTATGAAGATTTCATTTAGAACTACAGATAAGGCATTAGATTTGATTTTCTAGGTAAACTTGGATACAGTGAGGTTATATTATAATGAGGCTTCCCCCTTCCTTCCCCACTAAGCATTTTCTAACAGAAAACTACAAACAACCCCCAAAATGAAGTTATGAGTGCTGGCATCATTTCCAGGACACTAGGAGGTAATGGTTTCCTTGCTCCCCATTGTTGCAGTAAGGACCCTCTTTTATAGAACACTGGGTAATGAGGCTCAGTGCCATCTACCTCTTCTACAGAGGGGATCAGTAAAGAGTTTGGTGGCACCAGTGCTGGTGATTAACTGGGCAGCAGGTTTAGTGGTCAGCTATCCCATTTAACACTTCTTAAAGGCATCCCTGGGCTCCTCACTGTGCCTACTAAGGACAGCTGTGTTGAAGAGAAAGGGACGAGAACAGAAATCACATCCTCATATCACAGCTTCTGGTTGCCTGCCTGTGCCTATGGATCCCCAGTCTTACCATCAACTGATGATACTGCATTCTCTGGACTTAGCAGACTGTGCCTGTGAAGTACTTATTTACCTTCATTCTGCCTCTTCTTTTTTTTAGCAACAACACAGGACCGTGCAGAAGATATGGATTTTGCTATTCAAAACAGAAGGTTGCTAGCCAATCTCACACTGTGCAGTACCTTTGAAACTCAGTGAGGGTGTGTTTTTAAAAACTTGGCCAGTTGAGTCACTTTAGTGTTGACTCTCTGACTCTGCCTTCTTTGGGACCTTACGCTACTATTAGTAAAATGTAGAACCACCCATGTACAAAGCAAGTTGCTTGGTACAGATTGCCAGGGCACCATTACCGTTGTGTAGAGTAAGTGGCACCCAGAAACACCATTTCAGATATTAAAGTCAGTAAGGAATGTTCCAAGCAACTACATTTGTGACCACTGGTTTGGAGCTCAGGTTTGAAAGTACTACTTTCTTAGACCACAGCATCTTAGTGACCTGGACAGAGCTCTCTCTATTAAGACACTCTCAGGTGCTTCTGTTGGTCTTGCTTTCTGTTGCACTTGAAATGACTGCCTTCCAAAGCTCCCAGAAGATGTGCCATTTGCCTGTATATAGAATTGGACCAAGCCAAAGATAGTTGCTAAATTTGGCAATCATCTTTGTTGTCATATCCATGTGACAAAATCACAAAAAGGAAGAAACTCAATTTTATGTAGATTATATGGGATATGAATTAAGGCTCTAGCACTTTCTGCCATGTCAAATGAGCTAAAGCCTTCCCCAAAAGCCAGCCAGGAAAACATATGATACCATTTGCACTGGCAGAAAGTTTCATGCTGTTCTTCTGTAATTATAATGGCCTGATCCATGTGGGTGGTTACGTCTTAGTTAACAATCATTAATCTACTGAGCTTTAGTATCAGCGGCCCATCTTGAGCAGCAGTGCTTGGCTAGATAAGTAGGGCAGTGACTTCATCGTATAAGAACAGCTTTGTTAACATTCCGCTGCCTGGTGCCTGAGGATTCTGGGAAGGGGTTTTCTTTCCTTTTCTGCACTGTGGGGATGAATTGCCTCTCTCTTCCATCCCCCAGGTTACTGTTTGTGCTCTACCTTGATCTCCTGCTTGTCCCTTTATTTCCCCACGTTGTGCAAGTTTCTTTCTGTGTGACCAGGAATCTGTTTAGCAGACCATATTGTGAGTGAAGGGCCAGCGTTTGTTGCCTGGTTTTGGCAACGTTGGGCAGTCAGCTGGGATGTAATTAAGACTCTGAGAACAGGCTGTCTTCTCCACGGGAAGGGCGTGTTAGATGGTGCTGGGATTTGGGGCTGTCAGTTTGGCCAAGGCAGGAGACAGAAAGCTAGGGACAGAGATATTTCCTTTCATTTATAATCCCTTTATGTACAGTGTGTGTACTTGGCGAAGTTTACATATAACCTAGGAGCTGGAGTTTACAAACCAGCTCAGTGAAATTAGCATATGTTACATGTATATTTTAGCAATATTTTAAAGCAAGTGCATATTTCCAAAGTGAATTATGCATGGATGACAGCAATAGGGTTGTGTTGCACTGGGTGTCAAATCCCACAACTTTTTGTCGAGACTGTGGATTTTACACTAAAAAGGCAGAAAGACTAAACGAAGTAAAACAGTTTTAATTTTTAACAGTTTGGTTCGACTCAAGGAGCCAGACTGTGGCAGATATAACTGACATTTGAATAATTGGATTAATTTAGAGAAGGGCAAAGCCAGTTTGGACTGTTCTGTTTGTATGAATGTTTTCTTTCTTTTTTTTTTAATCTGCAGAAATGGAGTTGTGTGGGTTAAATATGCACTTTATGTGCTGCCAAGTTGAGCTTGAAGAACTGCTCCAAACTTTATGAAATTACTGTTACATTAATAAATTACTGTTGGTTTAATACATACATATGTGTACATTCACACAGTATTCTATATTCTTCATACATTAAAAAGAAAGTCACTGTTCAATGCAAACTTTAACATATGTGCATGCAAACTGCATGCTTAAACACATTATATGTGCACCTGGGAACTTACTGAATCCAGTTTGAGGATGACACACACTTTATAGGCCTGTAAAAGAGTTGCAGGTAACACATCTCACCATGACATTGGTGAGCCTGCTCCTTCCCATGTCTCCATGCTGCAGGAAAGCATCACAATGCAGCACAAGAAAAATCTAATTTGCTGTCTGAGGTATCAGCAGCCAAATTCCAGACAGTTGGTTCTTCAGCTCTAAATCCCTTTAGTGTCATAGGACTTTTTACCTCCTTGTATGAGAATAATCACAACAACCTAAAACCAAGTACAATGTGGCAACAATCCCCACTCTGCAGATGCTGTTAATGAGATCTGCCTTCTAAAAGCCCCAGACCAAGACTAGAACTGGGGGCAGCCAGTCTCAGATCATGGCTACAGACTGGGACTCAAAAGCCTTCCCCAGCAGGACATTAATAGACATTAACACTTGAGCAAGAAGTGTTGATGTATGGTTTATAATGTTAGCACCCAGTTAGGCAGGTATAACATACATGCTAGGAATCTTGTACCAACAAGATGTGTGTGTTGAGTCAGACTAATGAGAACCATTGAAGAAACATTTCCCCTTGAGCTGAGGACCAAATCCTGCCCTCTTACCCAGAAATCTAGTACTCAGCTGGTGGCAGTGACCTGGCTAGGTGTTTTCAATATTTGCATAAGAGTGTCTTCAAGTTTTCTTCCACTGTGTCATTCTGGGTCATGAAGCCCAAAGTGCTAATATTTCCCATGAAAAAAACTCTGTTTTATCTGGTGTCATTTGGGCTGGGCAAAGAGGAAGCTTGCACAGTCCTTCCTTCCATGCTGTGAGGCATAAGCTATGACCCTCCTCTCGGATTCCCCTGGCTCCTTTCCAAGTGTTTTCAGAATAGTTCTGAGATACTTTCAGGTTTACTTTGTAAATGGGGCACTGAAGCCTTCCTGTCTCCTGACTGGTCCTTCCAAAGCCTTTTAAAATCATGTGTTTTTCTGAGGCAGCCTCAGATGTCCCAGGGGAGAAGTTGCCATCTGTCCTTTATATTAACAGAATCTTCTGTACTGTCTGCCTGATGTGCTTGTCCCGGAGATAGATGTTGTTAATTAAAGGACAGCATTTGTCCTTTATCTGAAATAAATCTCTCTTGCCGGAAGAACTATTTTCTGAACCTCAGGAAGCAGGTAAGGGCATTCTACCCAGTGTCCTGGCTTTACTAAAGTCCTGAGTTCTCCTTCTGTCCCTAAGTACTTACTACATTAGACTTGTACTAGGAGTGCATTTTCTTTTCTGGCTTTTTGCTTATTTTCTGTTAGTTTATTAACCAAAATTATGGCCTTTTATAGTCACTAATATAAACGAGTGTGACACCAGTAACTGACTTGTGTGCGTGTGTGCGTGCGTGCGTGCATGTGTGTGTGTGTGTGTGTGTGTGTGTGTGTGTGTGTGTGTGTGTATGTGTGTGTGTGGGGGGGGATATCTGTGTGTGTGTATATGTCTGTGTATCTGTGAGTGTATGTCTGTGTCTGTGTATCTGTGTATGCATGTGTCTGTGTCTGTGTATCTGTGAGTGTATGTCTCTGTGTATCTGTCTATGTGTGCTTGTGTCTGTGTATCTGTGTCTGTGTGTCTATGAGTCTGTATATGTCTGTAGCGGGTGGAGCAGTGTTTGGTTCCCAGGCATTCTCCCCAACACTTTATCTCTATACAGTAGCTCTGAGAGCACCTTTGTGCAGCCTCTGTTCATATTCTACCTTCCACCCCTAAGCAAAGAAAAATGCAAGTTCTGCCCCCAGCAAATAACTGGGGCTCTGTCAGACTTGAGCTGAAATTCATATAGAAACATCTTCCTTAACCTGCTTGATCTCCATCTCCAGAAACAAAGAAAATGCTTTTGTGTAAAAGCAGCTAGGGGAACATGACTGTGCTCTCCATCTAAAAGTGTGTTCCCTCTGTTACTCTATTAGGCCTGGAGATGCCAGGGTCCAGCTTTGGAGAAATGAGAAGACAGCATCTGATGACTGAGGGATGAGGGAACAGGCTATCCCAGTTGTCCTTATTGGTAGGAAGGACCTTAGTGTTGTCTGATGTGGAGGACAACTGTGGATTGGTTCACCCTTACTTTTCTGGTGACTTGTAGTGGTTACACTCTCACTGCTATGAGGCACCAGCTGGCAAAAACAACCTAAGAGAAGAATGGATTGCTTTTGTCTCACAGCTTCAGAAAGCTTCAGTTCTTGCTAGGAAGGCATGACACTAGAGTGTTGAGATGGTGGGTTGTTTGCGTGTCTTGATCCAGGAAGCAGAGAGAGCAAGCTGTGAAATCAGGATAAATAACCTTCAAAGATCCACCCCACTGACCTCTTTTTGCTAGCCAGGCCCCACCTCTTGAATGCACCCCAGCCTCCAGAGTAGCACTCCAAAGCTTAGGACCTCAAAACATGAGACCATGGAAAACATTTCAGATTGGTACCCTGACACAGTTAACACTTACACTGAAGCTCAAGTTTAATATTCAGCGAGTCATGTTTAAAGAAATACTCAAACTCTGTATAATTTTTTTTGTTTATTTGTAAGAGACTACAAATTGGGCAAGTGGCATAGAAGAATGAGCATGACAATAGCAACACAAGTGACTCTAAGACCTTCTCCTTTTGGGAGGCTGACTGCCTAACTTCAGGCAGTTGCTGCTCTGTGGAGTATGGGCCCAGGGCTGCAGGCCCTCACATTGAGTTGGTGGTGTTGGCAGATGACCCCATGTGAAGTGGGTTGCCTATGCTAGGCAGCTACTTTACATATGCTGATAGACGCAGTGACACGCTCTAGGCAAGGACATGCTAAGTCACAAAATGTAGAGGCATTTTGGAGGAGAAATTTTTTTTTCATAGGTAAATGATTTGATTTTATAAATAAAAGACCCTCAAGACCACACCAAGAAAATCCCACATTTAATAAACACTTCTAGTAATTAGCAGGATGTAAATAACATATACACAAATACACAGCAAAAACAAAACAAATGAAGAGCAAAAAATTTTCCTTCCTATATAAATGGTAAGCATACTGAATAAAATACCAAGTGCTGAAAAAGAAGTCCTGAGAGGCCTTACCCTTTCTGAGGTGTCTTTGGGGGTGAACTGAAGGAAGGTGGAGGGAGGGAGGGAGGGAGGGAGAGGGAACTGTGATTGGTATGTAAAATGAATAAAAAGAAATTTAATAAAATAAAATGAAGTTTAAAAAAAGAGAGGAAATTGTGGAGATAGCCTCCAAAATATTTTCAGATAATTCCAATCAAGCAATTGAAAGATTTGTATAAAACAAATTTTAAGACACTGAGGAAAGAAACTGAAGAAGCTATCAGAAGATGAAAGATCTCCCATGCTCAGAACAGTGCAATTAATATTATGAAAATAATTACCAAAACCAATCTACAAATTCAATGCAATCTTCATCAAAATTCCAACACGTTCTTCACAAGAGTTGAAAAAGAAAGAAAAGAATTTCATCTTCATATGTAAACAGGAAACCTCCAGGATACCTTAACAATTCAGAATAATAAAAGACCTGTAGGGGGTATCATCTTCATAGATTTCAAGTGCAACTGCAGAGAAATAGTTAAAAACAACATGCATGGTATGGGCATAAAAACTAACATATTTGTCAACAGAATAGAAATGAAGACCCAGATATAACTCCACTCAAATAAGGTTCCCAGATTTTTGACAAAAACTCAAACCAACACACTGGCCAAAGGACGGCATCCAAGGTGGAGCTGTTCAAACAGTATTGCTGCTTGGAGGATTCCTTGTTGGAGGAGAAAATTTTTATAAAGGAAAGTTATTAACAGACAATACATTGTGCCTTTTCATGTTGTGTCTTTGATTACTGTACTTTTTGTATTTATTTATTTATTTGTTTGTTTGTTTGAAATATGATCTCTGTTATGTGGCTCTGGCTGTCTTGGAACTCACTCTGTAGACCAGGCTAGCCTCAAACTCACAGAGATCCACTTGCCTCTGCCTACCAAGTGCTGGAATTAAAGATATGTGCTGCCATATCCCACCAATACTGTACAATTTTAAAAGTGCTGTAGGTGCCTGTGGTTTTCCACAGAGGTATGTTTTTATGGGGTTTATAATGGCTGTAGGATGCTCCAGCCAGGGGATGAATCACAGTATGCAAAATCATTTCCTTATTGCTGGCACTGAAGTCCTTCTTGGTTTGACACCACTGTAAAGTAATGTTGCAGCTAGGTCTTTGCATGTGGCCTGTTTTTTCTTAGTTTGGATTCATTCCTTGGAACTGAAAGGGAGAATGACTAAATGAAAAGGTATGAATGTTTTTTCTGACTTTCTTCGTGTATCCTCAGGTTGTTTCCAAAAGCATTGCACCAATTAACACTGCAATTACCCAAGTATGAGTGTGGAGTTTTTAAATCAGCCTCGCTAGCTTCTCTGTTTTAGAGACCTCTCCATTAGTAGGCATAGATTGAATTTCACTGATATGCTAAGGGGTATTTCCATATATCTCTTGACTCTTTGTGTTTGTTCTGACAACATCTGTATTTCCTGTGGTGGAATTTTTGTTCAAGTTCTCTGGTATGTATGTGTGTGTTCCTGTACAGTCTCTCTCCTAACAACTAGTAAGTGATTTGGGAAGTCCTCCTAATGTATTCAGTTGCAGCACTACTGCAGCTGCTAGTTTTAACTACATTCACTTGAAATTGGGCCAGGGACCAAGCAGGACCCGCTTCCTGAAGAGTGGCTCTGTGTGTCTGCTAAGCCACAGCTGAGTCAGACAATATGTTTTCGGTGGAGCCAGCTGATGGGCTGTCTGCTGTACTACATCTCACAAAATTGGATAGTGGTTACCAGTGCTTTTTCCTTTGATAACAACTACTTTCCATGTCTTTTTGTGTTGCCTCTTCCCTTCCCTCTATCACTCCTCCATGTGGCTCATGTTGTAACTACAGATGACATATAATTGGAGTTTCCTGTAGGTGTCCTGATGGAAGGGGCATTGAGCCAGCAGTATGGTAACCAGGAGTTTCATTATTGGCTTAGCCCTTTGTTTACTAGCATAATAACAACAACAAATACCTAGCCAATGCTGAAATGCATTCTTCATATGATCTCGCTTTTGCTTGCTCTCACTCTTTGTAAGACAGAGTCTGGCCCAGGTGGCCTTGAACTCAGTATCCCTGTTGGTGGCCTTGAACCCACAGTCCTGTTGCTTCAGCCTCCTTAGTGATGGGAGTACAGGTATATGCTACCAAGCTGGCTTTCTTCATCCAGTTCGAATCCGTGTGGTCAACTATGAATAAACAAATACTGTTTATCATTTGGAAGAGGAAAGCAAAGCTGAGGAAGATAGAGTACTTGCTTCTCCAGTCTCCCTTCATCACTCCGAACTAGAGGCGGTTTGTGGGTTTTCATCTCTGTAATTCTGTCATCCTGTCTACTAAATGAAATTATTTCTCTTTACCTTGCTGTGCTAGCACAGAGCTCAAATGTGTTGGTCAGGTTGGGTTGATTGGGACATAAGAGAAATTGTAGTTAACTAACCAGCTTACCTCTCTAGCCCTCAGCTTCTTAGTTCATAATGTATAGAAGCAGAATCACACTCATTCATTGGCTCCTTTCAGCTATCACCTTTTCTCATTGGCTACAAATTTGAACCCCGATGAAAAAGCCTTGTGGAGCTCCCAGAGGCTGCACATACCCCACATGTAGTCAAGCCTGTGTTTGGTCCAGCTGTCGCCCCCAGCCAGCTTTCTCAGGAAGTGTGAACCTTGGAAAGAGGAGGGATCCTCATGAGAGTGCACAAGGAGTGGAGGGAAACACCCCAACTCCCAAGGAGAGCCCTTGTGTTGGCTAAAGCCAAGTGGAGCTGTTACTGTGACAGTCATTGTATCGTGGTCCCTTAAAACTTACAAAGGGGAATGAACTTTGTTTCTGTCTTTCCTCACTGCGCTCTCTCTCTATCTCTCCCTCCCCCCCCTCTCTCTCTCTCCCCTCTCTGGTGGGAAGTTAATTAAGGATGGTGGCTGATGGAGGCATTGAGTTAGCTCCTCACAAACCTGCAAAACTTCCTGCATTGATTCAAGTGTAAAGTCCATGCAAAATGACTTTAGAAAAATAAGGTTCCCCTTCCATACAGCACCTCACCTGCTAAGCAAGCACCATCAGGCATAGACAGAACAAAGGTGGCCTGGCACAGAGAATGCAGGCTATTTCTGCTACTGGGCTCTTGCCATTTCAGAGTTCAGCAGCAGCAAGACTGCTCAGCAGGAGGCTGACCCCAGATGCTCTCCCTTGCAGATGCAGTGGTAGTGGAGGGTTGGCCCTTCAGCTGCTGGGAAAGAGCAAGATCAAATCTAGGCCATACTTACACTCCCAGAAGCATCTACCTAGACTCATTCCCACTTAATTGCTACTTCCAGACAGATTCATTTGGAGTGATGTAACAGTCACCACCCTGAATTTCTCTCTGAAGCCTCTAGCTGTGACATCTTGGTATCTTCTTTGATAGCAAGTGCATATTCATATGCATCTTTCTTTGGTTAAGTAATATCTTAGTTTTGAGCATCCTCAGAATAAAGCTTTGTAGATACAGGGTGCAAATGTGGGTGCTGCTTCCAGCTCCATCTCTCCTAAAGGTCAGTTTTACTGTTTATGGTGGAAAGGTCTGACCAAGGACAGGGCTTCAAATTCAAATACTGATGGTTTAGAGAAAATGAGGAAGAAGGGAACAGACTGGAAGAGGATTGGTACCTGGAGGAGTTCAGAGTGAGTGGAATGCATCTCCTGCTTGGGTGGCATTTCAATTTAACCTTTTAAACTTAAGTAATTTACCTTACCTAGAGTAAATGCAAAGCAACTGGAATGGACCAGGCAGTAAGTTGCAAAGTGTTATGAACTTGTGTGAAGGGTGAGGAAGAGTTCTTGGCACTGGCTTTCTCTAGAATGTTGGTGATTGTTCCTCCCTTGTCAAAAAGAGCCAGAAATTTAAATATGTATGTAATTTGCATATGTAATATGCATATAGGATATGTAGACTTTTGGTGTTATTTGGTCAGATACAACTCTGGTTTGTGACCTCAGAAACAGGGGCTTCTTCTTCTGACACTGACATTGTCTCAGCACCAGGACTCACCAGCATTCTTTGAGACCTTAGCCAACACAGTTAGGCTTCCTACACCTCAGCTCTTGCCACCTGTCGGGTACTGAAGAAGCAAGACTAATCCCACAGGGGTCTGCTAAGGATCACGTGAGATAACTTGTAGGCAACTACTCTAAACATGGATAATGTATCAGTGCAGGTCACTGTTGCCTCGACAGCTATTAAAAGGGATTCTTTGAATCTCTAACTTGGTATTCTACAAGATCAAGGTGCTCTACTTCTTAAAGATAGCTTAAGAAAACCATCAAGAATTCTCCATGATAGGGACAGCAAGATGGCGCCGTGAATAAAGACATTTTCTGCCAAGCCTGACAACCTGAGGTCAATTCCCAGGACGCACTTGGTGAAACAAGAGGGAATCCACTCCTACAAGTTATTCTTTGAACTACATGCTTATTGTGATGGGCAGATACACACACACACACACACACACACACACACACACACACACACACACACACACACACGGTGGGAAAGGGAAGAGAGGAGAGAGAAGAGAGAGAGAGAGAGAGAGAGAGAGAGAGAGAGAGAGAGAGAGAGTGTGTGTGTGTGTGTGTGTGTGTGTGTGTAAATATGTTTTTTGAAGAATTCACTGTGGATCAATTTCTGGCCTGCACAGATTATGCAGACTTGTCGTGATCTTTTTAGAGGGAGAAGAGAAACATTGGATTTGTACAGCTGCTCATATGAATCACAACTCCAGTGATGAAGTCCAAGGTGCCACTAGCATATAAGGAAATGAAGTTGATGCTATATTAAAATTTTGTTGTCATTTGGACTCAGTGTCTGGCAATCGGGATGCCCCAGCCTTGTCACTGACATTTTGTGAACAAGCAGCCTGTATTGGGTAGTGATAAATGGATTATCTTAAATGTCACTCTGCACTGTTTTAGAGTTGCAAGGAGAGTTTTGATATTGAGTTGTTGGTTAGGATATTCCATCCCAATCCTTCATGATGAAATAATCTCCTCAAGTTACATCCAGAAATGTCAAAGTTGCTTATTTCTTCAATCACCCATAGCAGTGTTTCCATGACAAGTATGCAGAGAGGATTGTGTAATAATGTCAGACTATTTATAGAAACGCTTCCCAGGAATCTACTCTCCTTCAGTTGTTTGTGTATTTAATGCAGAGATTTGTTTTTCTGTGTGTTTTCTGTTCTTAAATTGACTTCAGCTGAGCATGTTGCACTTGAGTTTTTATATGGAACACATTTAACAACGGATAAAACCAGCATTCAAAAAGGAGAGCTAAGGCCAGGGTAACCTTTTAAAAATACAACGATTGGCCTTTTTTTTTTCCTCCATTCATTTTGAAATAATCTCACTAGGTAGCCCTAGTCAGCCTGGAACTTGAGGGCTTCTGACTCCGCCTCCCAAATGTTGTATCTATAAAGCATGTGCCTCTATACCTTGAAAGGTTTGCTTGACTTAATGTCTGATCTTTTGTCTGAAGCATCATAAAAATGAAGGTGAATTTAAGACTTTCTACTAACTTAAAGTAATATATAAAGCTTTATAAAAGTAATATACAAGATGAAGTTCTTTTGTATCCTAATTTGTACATTATTTCATTTTTAAAATTTCTAAATATGAAATTCTACATTTAATGAACATGTTGCTGTCACACATGTGTTAGTCAGAATTCTCTAGAGGAACAAAACTTATAAAGTGAATATGTATGTGTCTTAGTGAGTATTCTATTGCTTGTAAAGAGATGCCATGACCAAGGTAACACTTATAAAGGAAAACATTTAATTGGGACTGACTTACAGTTCACAGGTTTAGTCCATTGTCATCATGGCAGATGGCATGCAGGTAGATATGGTGCTGGAGAAAGAGCTAAGAGTTCTACATCTTAATCCACAGTAGAACACAAAAGGAATCTGTGTTCCACACTGGGTATAGCTTGAATATAGGAGACCTCAAAGCTCACCCCAACAGTGACACACTTAAGCCAACAAGGCCATACCAACTCCAACAAAGCCACACCTCCTAATAGTGCCACCCCCTGTGGAGGCCATTTTCTTCCAAACATCACTCTGGGATGTGTGTGTGTGTGTGTGTGTGTGTGTGTGTGTGTGTGTGTGTGTGTGTGTGTGTGTGTGTGTATTACTAGAATGGCTTACAGGCTATGGCTCAGCTAGTCTGACAATGGCTTCCTACCAGTGGAAGGTTCAAGAATCCAGTAGAGTTGTTCAGTCCACAAGACTGAATGTCTCAGTTTGTCTTTAGTGTACACCAGAATTCTGAAAAAGCAGGCTCTAATACCATTGAAGGAATGGACTTGCCAGTGAGAGTGAGAGCAGGCAGGCTAAGAGAGCAACTTCCTTCTTCTGTGTCCTTTGTATAGGCTGCCAGCAGAAGGTGTGGTCCAGATTAAAGGTGATCTTCCCACCTCAAAGATCTGGATTAGAAGTGGCTCTTCCCACTTCAAATGATTAATTAAGAAAAAAATCCCTTACAGGTTTGCTCAGCCACTTGGTTTTCATTAATTCCAGATTGTAGTCAGTTGACAACCAAGAACAACCATTACAACACAGAATTTAATCATTTGTAATTTGTATGAACTTTTAGTCCTGTGCATTATATGGAAATACATATGAGTAGATTTTAAAAGCATGACTGAAATTTTAATTGTTGCACTCTAAATATTACCTTTCTTCCCCGAAGTTAAGATCATTCAAGGTGTACATATGAAAAAAGTCACAGTGACTCACTCTGACATCATCTTCCTGACTTTATAGTCCTCAAAAATGGCATGACTGAATGTACCATAGTAGGAGAGTGCTTGCCTGGTATGTGTGGTGTGTTGCATTGTGGTGTGTTTTTAAGAAATCAAAGCAGCATGAATAATATTAGATTTGACAATAAGCTGGAGCCCAGATTGCTGGTCAGCATGAGAAGTAGGCAGCCTCCTCCAGTCTTCATTCTCTGCTCTAAGCTGCACGACCACAAGAGCAAGGATTCCTGTTCTCCAGCTTTCATGTCCTCTTCTCGGGTGTCCCTCATGTGTTTGCATTTGTGAACTAATGGGAACTAGGTAGCCTTTTCTTTCCTGTGCATTATTTACTTTTCATAGCTTTCTTTCTACATCCATTCTTTCTTTTGTTCTTGCTCTTCTTTCTAAAACCTACATTTCTGCTTGATATTCTTCAGATAAGAGGTTAATATCTAGACTATATAAAGGAGCTACAAAAATTAAACACTGAAAATACAAAACTGGCAGTCAGATCAATGGGCTAATTAAATGGACAGATGGTTCTCAAAAGGAGAAACACAAACATACTTTATTAAGTTTATGCATTCTTACTCTCTTTAATGTGTATTGTATCTAATTTCATTACTTAGAAGGAAGGAGCTGCTGAATGATACTGGTGAGCCAGCTTTCATTCCTAGATAAAAACTTAGTTGATCCTTAACTAATGGACACAGGGGTTTGATTGCCTAGTGCTTTGTTTATAGTTTTACTTTTGTTGTCTTGTAGTACTGGAGTGCCCTCTCCACCGAACACAGTTGGGCAGGTCCTCTGGCACTAAGCTGCCTTCCCAGCCAGCTATCTTTTTAGAGGTGTTTGGTGGTGCTCTCTGGCCCTGGTTAACAGCTCTTGGCAGAACTCATCCATTCCAACCTTTATAGAGACATTGACCCTTTTGAAGTTTGTCCCGGGCTTGCCTGGCTTTGGCCATTTAATGTTCAAGGCTTTTGTTTGCAAGTTCTCCTGTCTTTGAAGTTCATTTCTATTTATACTTTCCACAGCCAATGTGTAGGTTTGCTCTTTAAATTATTTTACCTGAAATTAACCATCTTTCATTTGAAAATTGTAAAGCTTCCTTTGTGTGCATTTTTCGTGCATTCTGTAGTTAGTCCTGATTTATAGCGAGTGTTCCCCCTAGAAATAGGGATGATGTTATTATAGTGAGGAGCACAGGCTCTGGAGAAGACAGTGTTGTGTCATTTCTAGCAGACACATCAGCAAAACAGACAGCAGTGATCTCAGTGCAGCACAGCCTCAGCTACCAAAATGTGGCAGGTGCTGGCATCACCGGAATAGCAGAAATCCAAAGCCAGGAGTCCAGGGCTCTTATAGCCCTGCCTTGAAGTTCTAGATCAGCCATTTGAAACGTAATTCCTAGTTTCCACAACAATGAAGTGTGTGTTGTGTTATGGGGTTGTGTGTGTGTGTGTGTGTGTGTGTGTGTGTGTGTGTGTGTGCAGATGTAGGTGTAGGTGTCCTTAGGACAACTTCAGGAGTCAGTTCTCCCCTTTCACCATGTGTGTTTCAAATTGGCAGCAAGTGCTTTTACCATTGAGCCATCTCTCCAAATTCAATTATAATTTTTGAGCTTTTGACTATATCTGCTCTTCAGCTATTCCTTTTTCAGTGTTCAGCACTTCCCTCCATTTCTAAATTTAATAAATGCTCATTATAAAATTTGAAACTCATAGAAAAGAAAATAAAAGGTGCTCATAATCCTACCACCAGACTGTTAGCATTAGCACATGCTGAGAAGTATTCTGTTATATTTCTTTTCACAGAACAGTATTTCATCCCTTTCCCACTTACTATGCGTTTTTCAAAGATAATTTCCCCTAAGTTATACACAGAAGCCTTTCTACTTCCTAAGGGCCTAATTTCAAGGAGTTGATCCTTGAGCCTCATTTCATCCCCATTATTAGAAAGCATTATGCCAGTGGCCCTGGGATTAATCTCAACCTTATTTGTGGATGGGGTTTGAGGATTACACCTGTATGTTGGGAACTATACCCTTATAAAAAGGGCACAGTGTACCTCTGATGTGTCTCTTCTGTTTACCCAAATCTGCCATTAGGGTGGAAGGCATTGGCAAGATGGGGATCTTGCTGTGTAGCTCAAGCCAACTTACTCTGTATCCTAGGAAACTTGTGAATTTGATGTAGCAGCTTATATGGAATTTAGATTTTTCTTTCTTTTGATGTAAATCCTGAGTTCTTTTTCCATCTTTGTCCATGTGGTACAGTGAGCGAAGAGATGGTTTCTGCTCTGATGCTGTCCCCCCAGCAGTGTGTCTTAGAGGCCGCTCCTTCGCTCCTTCCGGTTCAGAGGCTTTTGTCATCCACACCATGGCTAGTAGCTGCTATTACAAAACCTCCCTGCAAGGACTTGTTTGCCCACACTGAAACAAATTCTTCAAGTGACAGGAAGCTAAGCCCAAGAAACTTAGTTTCCTAACTGGGCTGTGTGTTGTTGAAACTTCATCACCTTTCACCTGAATCTCTGCTGTGTTTTGCAAATGAGGAGCTGGTGAGAAAAATATGCAGCTAGAAGCTGGCAAAGTTTTAAGTGGGTAAAGCTTACAGTGTTAAGATCATAGCCCCAAATTACTTAAGGGCTTCTGCTGACATGGAAATGAGACTCTTTGCTGCTGAGAGATTGGATATTCAGATAGATTTTTTTATGAAGGAAATAAATATTTCAGCATGCAAACACTACCCAAGCGGGTAGTGATGCTTCAAAACAGGGTCAGAGGTGGGTTTTTTTCTGTTTGTTTTTTGAGATGGCTTCAAGTTGAAAGGTATTGCACATTACTACCTGCCCTGGGCCTCACGTGGTGAAGTAATTACTGCAGCTAGTGCAAAATATGCACATTCATTTTGATTGCCAAAGATCCCGAGATTTCCTTCTGCACTTTTTGTGGTCCTCATTATAAAAATGTACAACATGTAGAATGATGGTTTCCCTCCATCCTAACTGTAGAAGAGTCACGCTTCCGTCTGCAGCTCAAGTTCTTTATTTATTTTAGCAAACTTAATTTTGGAATAACAAAAAGAATGAATAAGACTAGGGTCTTTTTTCTTTGATGTTTTGTTTTTTTCTTTCTTTAGAGACTAGGACAATTCATGGTCATAGTTTGCCTGTAAAGTATGCAACAGATCCCTAAGGAACTGATAATCCTAGAGGAAATGGTGCCCTTGTGGTCAGCTGGGGAGTGCAGAGTGCACCAGGGCCCAGGCATCTCCAGGTAGGCCTGGATGTAGGCCTGCCGTGTTGAAATTGCTGCTTCTACAATGTTCTCTCTTTAACTTCGAGTAGGGAAATTAATTAATTAGGAAACATATACACAACTCCTACCAGAACTAACAGATACTGGCAGTGGCTACAGCAAGGCAGGTGGTGGGGAGACAAGGATTAGAACTGCAGTGTAGACCCCAGTCTGACTGATGGGACTCTGCTCCTGCCAGCTGTCAGTGTGATATACTGGACCCAATGTTGTAAGCTGCTCAGATTCTTTTACACAAGAAGCCAGGCAGGATTCCAGAATTATATATAAAATGTACTTA
The DNA here is from genome assembly GCF_003668045.3 of Cricetulus griseus. Lineage (NCBI taxonomy): Eukaryota > Metazoa > Chordata > Mammalia > Rodentia > Cricetidae > Cricetulus > Cricetulus griseus. Next base: position 167,245,450 of record NC_048596.1, read on the forward strand.
TATAAACATTCTGGAAACTAACACATAACACTGAAAACACATTTGAGGGCTGGCTTTGGCTGACATGCCACAAGTTAGACTTCCCCTCTCAGAATATGCCACAGGCTCTACTCTCCCATTCTCCTGGGAAGGTGTCATGTTGTGGGGGGAAAAAAATGATAAAGAATGCTGAGTCATCCTTAAGGATGCTTTGTTACATTTATGTTATCTATCTTTAGTGACATGGACATTTTGTGAAGACTGACACTATCCTTATGAACCTATAGGATAAATCCTCCTGTGTTCATTTTTCTTCCTGATGTTTAAACTATCACAAAGTGCACACACACACACACACACACACACACCTCCTATGTTATTACCCTCTCTCCAACCCATCAGCCTTTGGGGTTTAAAATATGTTCTGTTCTAGCTGGATGATGTTTCCATTTTTCCCCCAGCCCCCTAAGCTTCAACAGAAGAGAGTATGTGTTCTGTGCTTCAACAGAAGTCATTTCTTTAATGTGTAATCTTGAGTAATAACTGCTATTCTAGTGGCTAGGTCCACCAGAAAAGGCCTTGCCTATGTCAGTGACTCTATAGTATGACTACTGTGTACTCTTTTGGCTTCCTTTGGTTATCTTATTAATTTTCCATCTAACATCTGAGTTTCTTGGTCAGAGGGTAAAGATGGCAGAGAGGAGCAGTGCTAAGTAGAGAAATCAGTGTGTATTCAGCCTCCATTGAGATCCTTCCAAATAGTTGAAGTCTAGTTTAAAACCTGCCATTAACTGCTGGCCTCTGGCAGGAAGGGTTTCAGAAGGTTGCCTTTTTGTTGCAATGTGTATGGAAAGATGAGAGGGAAGAGGGAGAAGGTGGCAATTAGTGAATGACATTTATGATCCATTTATAAAATACAAATGAAATAATTGGTTTCAAAATCACGACAAGCTTCCACTTGTCCTTTACAATCTTGTTCTCAATATATTGTGAAACTTCATGAACATTCTTTCCAGAAAGTGAATAGCAGGAGACTTAAGAGATCAAGCAAAGCCTTAGATGAAGGAGTGACTATAAGATGGAAGGTTCTTGAATTGTATTTCCTGTTGTCTTCACAGATATAGCCCATTTCTCTTGTGGATTCAGAGCAGGGAGTTTGCAGATTCCTCAGCAAAGGGGTTAGCTGACCAAATGTGAAAAAGAAAATTAAATAAATCTTGCCCCTTAACTTTTCAGTGCACAGGGGTCCACTTGGGGCTATGCTAAGATTAAAGTACCATGCTCATAAAATGCTGTTTGAGATGCATAATCTGGCCAGTGTGAGGTTGACACCAAATGCCAGCTCCCCACCTCTAATGACTGTTAGACTTTTCATCTTTTCTCTCCTTGAAAGAAGGCATTTGATGAATAAAATGAAGCTATGTCTATTGCTCCTTTTTAATTTTATTTTACTTGTACAGTGCTTGAGCTAGAGCCTCACACACCAGGCAAGCCCCCTGTCACTGAGCTAAATCCACAGTCTGTGTTTATAGTTTGAAAGTTGTGTGTGTGAGAGAGACCTTAAATATAATGCTAAATTTAGAATCTGTCCAGGTCTTTGATAAGCAGCTTCTTGGCTCAGTTTCAGCAGAGGTGGTCCCTTTAGTTTTGAAAAGACTTAAACATTTCAAGCTTAGATCCTTTTTTTCTTTACACTCCTGACTAAACTTCAGTAAAACTGGCCAGTCTGGTTTAGAAAAGAAAGCTGAGCAGGAGCATTTCCAGCATGCATTCCTGCTCGGAGGCTTGTGCGTTGCTGACAGACAGTTCAGATTCTCAGATAAGCTTATGCTGCGCTCATACTCTAGTGTCTTATTCTGCTTAAAACAAAACCATGATCACCAAATACCGGAAACTCACTTTAGTTCAAAATGTATTGAAATAGAAGAGGCAAGGCTAGAACTAGCAGGGTCAGGTTGAAGAGGTTTAAGTTGTCTGGAACTTACTGTTGAGGCCGGTGATACGTTGTTCCCTGCTTCTTTGTGAGGACTAACCTTGCAGTCAATGGGCACTGAGGCTGAGTATCAGCCCAAATGTCCTAGGTATCTGGCGAGCCTTTGTGTGGCTCGCAGGAAGGGCCCCCGTCATGAATATGCAATCACCAAGACTGTGTTGTCTCCTTCTACAAATACAAAGAGGAGACTCTGATCTCAAAGTTGGGAGCTGATTTCTGATTCCAGCCTCACTGGATCTGCTTTAAACTATAATCAAGCTGATTGTATTGCCTGGAATTCTAATTTCCAATTTAGGGGTTTGCTACATAATCTCTGGTAGAGTGTGTCTAATCGTCATGAAACACAGTCTTCTCTAAACGCTATAGATTTTCTTCCCTGTGTCTAGGCTAAACCAAACTCGGCATTTAGGTCTAGCTGTAGAGACCGTGGATTCGTGAGTAAACAAGACTGTTTTTGTGTCACTCTGTCTTTTTGAAAGACCAACTCAAATTCTGTCTCCTGTAGCTTTGATCCTTTTCATGTAATTCTAAGTACACTTGTCATTATAGTAACTGTTGTTTGTATGTTATTTTAGCTTTTTACTTAAGTAGCTATTTAGCAATTTAAATGAAAACCTAATTAGGTTACATCTGTTTTACATGCATGTAATACCACACAGATGTACACTTCTATTAAAGCCATATTTTCTTTCTGGCAAGAAAAGGCAAAAATAGCATCATGCCAGTCGTTAGAATGTGTCTCGGTCTTAAAGGCAGTGTATGCCAAACACCGGATTGTTGATTGTGGAGTGGTGGGAGCCACTCAGTTCTGTGATTTGAGGAGTGAAAACATCAAGTAGGAAACAAGCTGGTACACTCCAGTTTAATCAGATACAGTGTTTGAAACACTAGAGACCCCCAGCCCATAGTCAGGGAACATGGGGAAATGCCCATCTCCACATCACACAGTGTGAAAGTGTTTTAAACTGACTTCAGTAAGCCACCGTGCCCATCTCTGTTATTCAAACAAATAGCAAAACACACCCAGGGGACTAACAAGCCTCCAGGTACTTTGAAGAGTATGAAGTATAATTGCCAGAGAGGTCCATTAGTATACAGCATGAACAATGAGCCCCTCAGATACTCCAAATTCTTGTATGTACAGTGGGAATTGAACTGAGAAAATTAATTTTCCTGTTTAGGGAACTATTACCTCCTTTACAGCCTGTTAATAGGATTTATAAAACATCATGTCAGACAGCCATTTATCTTGTTTGCTAACTCGACACATTTGGACTGTCTGGAACCAGGTAACACTTTAAGAGTTGCCCATTTGTTCCACGTATGCTCAGCTTTTCACTACAGTCTTTTAAAACTGTGGCCTTTATAACATCAATAAAATATTTTCATATAATCCCCCTTGTAAATATGGCTAAACTTTTCGTGTCCTTCTACTTGGTGACCTGTTAAATAACTTAATGTACTTTCAAATTGCTTGCCTGGTGCCAAGACAACAGGAAGCTAGGAGGAGCCAGCTTTGTGACATGGCCCTTTTAGACATAGGCCTCCAGCTGAGCTCCCAAGGAAACGTTCTAGCCAGACTTGCAGCTCCAGCTTCCCACTGTTCCTTCCTGATTCAGAACAAGCATGGATGATATTTCCCTTTCATATTAGCTTATGATATTCCCTCTTCTCTGTGACTGTTACCATGTTTACAAGTCTTACATGCCACAGAAATAAGAAAAGAGATAATACGGTGTTGATGGTACCCACAGTTCAGCTGGGGAGGGGTGGATGGAGGATTGCAGGTAAATAGAATGCCAAGGAGAGTGACATGAGAGCTAAGGAGGGGTGCTGCCAGTATGCTTTGGGATCACAGGGGAGAGAGGCAAGTTGGAGGTGTCATTTGAGCTTGGCATTAGAGAAGATGTGATGTAGGGGTGTTAATGTCAGAGGGGGCATTTCAGGCTTTAAGAATAGAATGAGCTGAGACAGGGAAAAAAAAATGCAAACTGTAAACATGAAGCAGTGGCCACCAAGGAATGCTGCTTACTGGCCCAGCTTACTATTTGACAGTGCCACCCCTGGGCAGGTGCTCCAGGAATTTATAAGAAAGTAGACTGCACAAGCCATGGGAAGCACATCAGTAAGTAGCACCCCTTCATAGCCTGGGCTTCAGTTCCTGCCTCCAGGATCCTGCCTTAAGTTCCTTCCCTGACTTACCTCAGGGATGGACTGTTGTTACATGGACATGTAAGATGAAACAAACACTTTCCTCTTCAAGTTGTTTCTGGCCATGGTGTTTTATCTCAAGCCTGCAGGTGTGCAGGCTTTAATGCCCATCGTAGAGATGAGGCCAGCAAAGTTTGGGTAGGTGGAGCCGTTTTCCAAAATTCTACAACATTGAAGTCTTACCAGTTTGAGTAGAGACTACTAGACCATTGCTTCTTGGAGTGGGCTCTCTCCTGCTCAGTTTCATAGGTTAAGATGACAGTCAACTTGATCTTCCCCCCAGGGAAGGTTGACATAGTTGATGCAAATACTGACTCATTCCCTCAGCATCCATTTATTGAACATGTCTCCAGTGTCTGGTATGCTCTTACCTGCTTTGTATTAAATTAATGACTAAATATAGCTTTCCATTTTTCTCACTTCACTTTTTTCTTCTTAAAATAGATATGCCAGGGAGTGGTGGTGCAGGCCTTTAATTGAAGCACTAGAGAGGCAGAGTCAGGTGGATCTCTGAATTGGATGCCAGCCTGGTCTACAAAGCAAGTTCCAAGACAGCCAGGGCTACACAGAGAAAGCCTGTCTCAAAAAAACAAAACAAAAATTTTAAAACATTCATTTTTTTCTAGAGACCATTTGTGCACAGCAGAGGGAGTTGAACCCTTGTGTATGGTTGTGCTGTGGAATTCTCACTGGTAGAGTATATTGTATTCCTGGTGACTTGCTGTCACTGGAAGGCCACCCAAAATGTGCCAGCATCTGTAACCTAGATCTTAGTGTGTGTTCTTGTTTCATTCTTTCACTGTGCCCAAGTTCAGCTACTAAGTGGATAATACACTGTTAAGCCCAGATCATGGCACTTGGGAAAAACAATACCAACTCAAGATAAGCTCACACTTCATTGTCCAGCTGGCTACCAGCGTTTGCCATGTGTATCCACCACGAAGGTGGGAGATGCAGGGACATTGTATCAGATGTGTTTCACCAGGAGAACAAGATTGATTTATTGTGTTATGCAGGGGTGGAGTGGACCCAGCACCGCTGTGCCACATGCCTCTTTCATTCCTTCCTCTGCTAAGTATGCGAGTACAAACAGCTTTAACACAATTTCTTACCCAGAAAGGAGCCTGGGGCTGCATCCAAGCCCATTTAACATATGAAAATGGAGCTGCTTTGAACTTGTATGTTTTTGATAACTGCTTAGTGTGCTTCCTGGAGGATCACCTGTAGGCTTTTCTTCCCAAATCCTAATCCCTTTGATTGAGTGCCAGGACAGATAGCTCTCATTGAATAGCTCCAGTCTCATGATTCTTCCTCCATTCAGAGTTAAAAGGAAGCAATCCAGATTCAATGGGCAAATCCTCAGGTCGAGCTGGAGCAGCTCAAGCACTTTAAAACTGGAATTGTTTTGTTCTACAGTCAGGTTCAGATGGGCCACTGAGTGTTCCCACAGACGCTCTGCCTGGGACTGCCGAGACAGGAAGAAACCCAGCTTCTACCAGCCTCCACCAACTCTCTGCTTCCCAGAGTCTGTAACCCGGAAAGTACGAATTTCACAAGCAAGCTGAGTGTTTCATGTGTGCTTAGGAACATGTTTCATTCCTTGTTTTCTCTCCTGAGACGAGGTGGAACACTCTTGCCCTCTTCTCCCCATCCCTGGACCAGAAGGAAAGCCAACCATGTCCATTTTATCTTTACAAATGTGCCCTGTGGGGACAGGGCTACCCCAGTTCAAGATCCTTTTGTTCTGAAACTGGTTGGTTGTACAGAAGGTGCCACAGCTTGAGAAACCTAGCAGCACCGGGGCCTCTTGCTGCCTTTTCCTCAGCTGGACACTTCTTTTGAGGGGACATCTACCTGGATTTGTGCCACAACCTCTGTTTTGGGTCTTTTGAGAGATCATATTCACCAAAAAAATGGCCCTTTTCTGCTTAGCATCCTGTGTCTGCCCTATTTGGCCCAGTAGCTCATCTGTGGGGGACAACACCTCTCCTCTCTTTGTGCCTAGTGCCCTATTTCAGAAGCCTGAAAAGCTGTCTCCACGTTCAGTGTGTGATTGGCCCTCCTCAGCTTATCAGAGCAGGTCTTCTCGATGGTGGACAGTCTCACCTTCCTCTGCTGCTAAATGCACAGACAGACCGTTTCAGTCATTTTAGAGAACTGGAAAGCTGAGCACCTTACCCGGGTTGAACTTGAGGAAAGACTAGAACCATTATGCCCTACTCACCCTACACCTCCAGCCTGGCTGTTGACACCAAGCCTCTGTAAAGAACATAGTAGACAGCATTATATGGTCATGAAAATGGTTCAAGGCTGGACTCCTCCCATAGGGGAAGCTACAGAGTGATAACCAGTGGTCCACACCAGTCTCTTCTGAATTCAGTTTGCATGTAGTTTTGGGCCGGAAGTTCTGTCTGGATCTTTACTGGGATTTGTTCCTGCAAAGCTTATGGACTTTGACCCATCAATGCTGTCAGTTTATTAACAGCTTTGTTCATTAGAGCCTTCCCATCTCCCCTTATGTTTCCATCTGGAGGGCTTTTGTGGTGCTGTAACCATGTGTAATTTTAAGGTGCCCATAATAACGCTAAAAACAGTGCTCGATTTTTAACGCTTAACCATACAAGGGTGGTGTCTGTTACTGCCGATTCTTACAACAATACTTTGGAATGAAAGTAGAAATTTTATGACACATTTTATTGTATTCCTAAATGTGAAAGAGGATTCTAATTTAAAAATAAGTGGCCATACTTTTTAATTCTTGCTTAGCCCGTGTAGCCATTTTAATGCCCCTTTTATGGTTGACTGGTTGATGTTTTAAAACAAGTTCTTCAGGGACTCTATGCCCATTAGTCATTGGCAATAAAATCTGAACTTTACTAAAGTAAAACACGATGCTATGGAGCAATTAAGAGAACTTTCGGAGATGCCTGCAAATATGAAATACAGTGATTTCTGTTTTTAATGGATTTGGGGGGGACAGGCCCACCTCTTGTAAGTTCAATCATGTATATTGGGGGTTATATTTTTACTTTATTTCAGTGTTTCTCTCAAGGCAGTAGGGGTTCCATAGCAGGCGCTTAAGGTATACCAATCTCTCTTTTGTAGCCTGTTTCTGAATATAACCCTTTATTTTTTTTTTTTCCATTTTATGTGGAAAATGGGGTGATGTCACTTAGGAAAGCATTTTCCCCCAAAGTGGTTTTGGGAAGCAGAATCTGGTGAAGTGTTATTTAAAAGCGATAACACAGTCAGGCCCTGCTGTGTGCTTTAAATAATTGCAGGATTTACAGACTGTATCCCCGACCTGTCCAGTTTTATAGAGGGACAAAATACAGGGATTCATTTTATCATAGTTTCTTTAAAAAGCACGTGAGATGGTTATTTCTCTGCTGTTACAGTAAAGTCTTTGTGTTATTAAGCTTAGCTTGTAATTTAGGAGTGCCGAGATTTGGTAGTTATTTAATTTGCAAATGGGCTTGGCCTCCATAACCTCTGCAGGGAAACATTTCTTTCAAACTTTCATAGACTCTCAATTGCCAACTCCAGAGTAAAGTCAGACTTCCACCGCCTCCCTCTAGTTCCACAGAAGGCATGTTCCTGAGGATTTGCTGTGCTTCTGGCTGTAGGCTGCACTTCCTATCCCTCCCATGCCTGCACCTCAGATACTTCCCTCTGGAAGCCTTTGGCACAGCATCTAGGGACTCTTCTAACCAAGCTGTGAAAGGCGAAGCAGCCTTGTTGACATCTTGCTGCTGCTTGTCCATCAGATCGGCCCTCTGCTCTCATCCACACTGTCTAGAACTGGCATGACACGCTTGCCACATTGAGTAGGCCCTGTTCACCAGTGAGCCTTCTGAGGGCAGTTTTTTAATTAATCTGTGTCCAAAGTTGCCACAACACAGTGAGAAGTAAATCCATAAACAAGTCATTTCTTGCCAAAAAAAAAAAAAAACCAGCAGATGCTTGACCGAGGCAAATGAGCAGGAGTCCTGATAAGCCCATGTGATCCTGCCAAGGAAAGCCATCACCAAGCTAGAGAGCATTGATATCACAGACTACCATCGACTGTGCAGAAACCCATGAAGAGAACCCAGGTCTAGAAACCTGCTCGTCCTGCTTCATGGCCAGGAACCCTGGCAACCATAGCGCTGTTGTCTTGGCAGGTGTACTTTGTTACCTACCCAAGGGCAGGTGCCCTCTCCCCACCCTGCCTTCTTCACCTTTGTTCAGCTGGTGGGTAGAGATTTCTTGATTTCAGTGGTAGTGAACCAGCTAAGGAAGAAAAAGCATAGTTGGCTTAAGCCAGTTGTAGTGTTCCTGCTTCTCCTGATGTCCACATTCCCAGCTTCCTGGGCGAGTGTGTGGCCACATGATAAGTCCTGACCTGTGAGCCAGAAGGTACAGCAGCTATTAGGGACCCCTGGGAAGTATTTTTCTCACCATGAAGAGCCTCCTGTTGCTCAGAGGCCTCCCTTCCAGAGAGGCCTCCTTGTGCATAATGAGAGGACTTGAAACTGGGGCTTCAGCAGCTGGCTTTCAGGATACAGTGATGAGTGTGGGGACAAAGGGGTATAATAGCCATGCTGGTAAAACAGATGAACAGAAAGTGTCTGGGACTGTGGTAGCCAACCTGAAGCTCCCACCTCCAGACTTCTTCACTGATAATTGTCCTGGTGATTTATACTTTGGATAGCTGGTTTTCTGTTCATTGAAATCGCAGGTGATGCACTGGCTTCTAAAAGGAGAAAATACAACTACAGACAGTGCCCTGGGGAAGGCTAAATAGAGTAGGTTGGTAGACTATATGAACGTCTTGGCAGTGTGAGTGGGAGAAAGGACCACCAAATGACCCTGAAACACAGATTCTTCAAGAGACATTGATCGTTTCTGTCTGATGTTCTTGGGACTGTGTGGGATTCAGACAGAAGTGCAGAACCACAGGTGGCTTCTATTTCAATGAACCTGGAGTCTAGTAAGAGATGGACAGGTAACTAAGAGTGTGAACATTGTGAGGTGGAGGGGGGTGTTCCTGGAGACGGGGTCTTCCTATCTAGTCTAGCTTGCCATGGTACTTAGTACTCAAAATACTGACTGCATTCAAATGAGAAGACCATGACCCTTTATATAGGCTGAGGGATAGAAGGGACCAGGAATCCTTCCCTGGGTGAAGACAAGGCAAATACAAGGAACATGTTGTAAGGCTAAGAAGCACAAGAGAAATAGAACATTTAAGCCTGGCATTGGTGGTGCATGCCTTTAATCCCAGCACTAGGAAGGCAGAGGCAGGTGGATCTCTGTGAGTTCAAGACCAGCCTGGTCTACAAGAGCTAGTTCCAGGATAGCCTCCAAAGCCACAGAGAAGCCCTGTCTTGAGAAAAAAAAAAAAAAAAAGGACCTTTAGAAATATAAATCTTAATGTTTTGCCCATATTTGATTTGGATCTTTAAGTGCTGTCTTGGCAAGGTCATTGGTAACTACTATCTTTATATTATTCTTTTTTTGTTTTGTTTTTAGGACAATATCTCTTTATGAAGTCCTAGCTGGCCTGAAGCTCACTATGCTGGCCTCCCATCTCATAGATCTACCTGCTTCTTCCCGGGATTGAAGACATGGTCCACCATGCCTGCCTGTGTTATTCTTTATACTCTGCTACTTTTTAAATGTTACTATTTTAAGTTAATAAATGGAAAGTAAGAATGAGAGTAAGTGTTGCTAGGCAATGGTGGCCCATACCTTTATTCCCAGCACTCAGGAGGCAGAGGCAGGTGGATCCCTGTGAGTTCAAGACCAGTCTGGTCTCCAGAGTGAGTTCCAGGACAGGTTTCAAAGCTACAGAGAAACCTTGTCTTGAAAGCAAATAAACAAATAGGATATGAGTATAACCCTCGTTTCCCAGTGTGTCTTCGTCAGAACTGAGAGTATAGGAGATGTTAAATGATGCAAGCATAAATAATGTGGAGATGGCATCCCGGATGATCATAACCCATGTGTTAGTAAGTAAAATTGAAAAGTGTTCATTACTGGTAAGAAGTCACATGGCCCTGGATGATTCCTGGTGATTGCCACTGTCCAAAAGACTGCTCTCTGGAGCATTTCCCAAAATGTTTTTTGTAACCATTTGCAGTAGTGGAATTAGGAAGTCTTGATAGAGAAAAGTCCTTTAAGCCATGGGACTGAGGGATACCTCTTAGAGGAACAGTACACCAGGGTATGGATAAAGGAGGCATTTCATAAAATAGAAGAGTCAAGATCATACATATGACAAGAGTGAGAAGCAATAGAAAGGCAAAAGAAACAAAACAAACCAGTTGAAGGCAGGGATAGGGTGGCTGTTAAGCAGAGCCCAAGGCTACATGAGAACTTCTAAGTGCCTATGCGCCTGACGTCCACTTTTATTAGTCCAGGAAAAGCCTGGCCTCCAGATCACACATTTCATCTAATCCAGCTGCTCCTCCCATTAGAATAGTCACAAAGCCCAACTCATGTTGACTTAAGTAAGAAGTTTATTGGCATTTAAAAGTCATGGCCACCTAGCTTCAGGCCTAGCTTGATGCAGACTTAACATACTGTCATTGCTGGGTCTTTTTCTTTTTAGATTCTTAGTTGCTCCGTACTTGGTCATCCTCATGGCTGCTGAAACTTCCGCCTCTTCTCCCCATTGCAACATAGTTACAACTTCAGATTTCACATCTGGAAGCATCACAAGTCCTGCAAGGGGAGATACACTCTGTTTCTCAGAAGTTCATCTTCTAAACATCTCTCCTGAAACTGGATTATTCTATCCCTGAACTCAGTCATATGACAAGGGGCTAAGGTCCATATTAAGTGAGCTTCCATGCACACCCACTGCTTTCCCCTGAGCTATGGAAACTGCCAAAGGAAAATTGAGAGTACCAGTCCCAAGAGTAGAGAATGTTCCAGAAGTAACCTCCCCTCTCCAAAAAAGGAAACTTTCACAACAGAGGTCTTAGATTTTACCAAACATGACTCTGGGTTTTAAAGGTTGGAATATTTTGGGCCCCAGGTCTGACAGCATGAATTAGGCCCCTCTGTGTGGAGTACCCAAGGTGCTGACAGCCTTCATGGGGAATGCCGATGCTCGCTGAAGAAGTCATGCAGTAAATCCTCTTTGGAAATAAACAGAAAGCAGCTTTTGAGAACCAGGCTTTTACCCCAGACCAGAACCTGTCAGCCACAGGCAGAAGTCATTAGCAGGATTTATGCTTGCCTGTATCCAGCACCGAGTCAAAGGGAGATCCGCAGCAGGGGTCTCTCCTTCCGGAAGCCTAGCAGAGGAGTGGGGAAGACTTTCTGGGTAAAGTTTCAAAGAACCTAATGCAAAAATCCCCTTAACAAACACTAGGATTTGGGTTTGTAACTCATCCCTCTCAGTTTAGGGCCTGGGGAGGTGTGCAGCCATAGGTTTGCACCAACAGAGGGAGGAAGAAAGGGGGAGATGTGTCAAAAATATGAAAATAATACATCTTTTCTAACTTGGCACCATGTGCATTTTTGCTGTGTTGTGAATGACCCTGGCAGCTGGTGGCTGTCCTATAGGCAAATCTCCTTCTTCCTATTTATAACTTCATTTTGCCTCAAATAAAAATGTACCATTAACTGACTGGATCTTCCCCAAATCCCTGGCAAGTTAGATTAGAAAAATCTAATTGTCTCCACACTGCATTGCAGAGGGTCTCATCACTTGGCTGTTTCCACCTCAACAGAAACAGACAACACCAAGACTCTTGGCTTTTCTCTCTGCTCTGTATGTATCTCTGGCATTGAGAAATGCTACCAGTCTTGATAGCCTACTTTCTGTAAGAGATGTAAACTCAGCACAAACTGCATCCTGGGGGCTATAAGTCTGTGTCCCGTTAATGCTTTGCTGGCCCTTGGCCTCCAGTCAGAACCTCTGCAGCCACTTTTCTATGGCTTTTCTTTTCCCTCCCGAGTTTGGTTGTGAACTTATTTTGACTGAGGATTTACTTGTCACCCCATGTTGACATTTCACGTTATTGCATTAAGGAAAACCTAGGAGAAAGCAAACAAGCAAGTGTATTCCGACAGGTCACAGATGTCCTACTCAGATTTCAAAGAAAAGCCGGGGAGCAGATTTAGGGTGGAGAATGGGGAACAGATATGTTCATGGGGAGGGGATTTCTTGGCATTCAGGCCTTAGTCAGATGCTAGATGTGGGTGTTTCACTCAGGTAAGGGTAGCTCCTGAGACTTGGGGGAGATTCTGGTCCCTATGCTGTCTCCAGGAAATCCTGTGGACTTGTGCTAACATTCTGATTCTCTGATTATAAGTGACTGCAACAACAAAGAGAATAACTCTGCTCTGAGAACTGTTGCCACAGTGTCTCTAGGGGACAGGTTTGCTTTGGTCTGTAAATTCCCCAAAGGCAAGCTGAGACTATGTAAATTAAAGAAGTGGAGCCAGTGACAACCAACTCTGTGGTTTTATTTGACTTTCCAAAGCACATGTCCATCAACATGTCCCAGGCAGCACAACATGATTAAAGCACAGCAACAGTCACTGTGTGCTGTGTTTTAATTGCTGTAGTGTGTGCTAGGTCGAAGAATTGGAGCTACTAGCTGTACTTTTTGTACCCTTACAGCTATTTTCTTTGATTCATTGGAGTTTTATTTTAAGCCAGAATCACATAGTGTAGCAAAGCCCAGCCTCAAACTCACTATCCTCCTGTCTCAGCCTCCTAAGTGCTGGAATGACAGGCTTGTACTACCACACATGGGAATTTCTAACACAAAATAGGAGCCAACAGGCATTCTGAGCTGAGCCCAGCTGTCCCACCTTGGACAAGTCATTTTCTATGGCCCCCATTTTACTCAGCTATAAAATGAGGAACTTAAGCTAGTAAGTCTTCCACTTCTGAGTTTGACCATTCCAAGCCCCCCCCCCCCCCCCGTCTTGGATTTGGTTCTTAAGAATTTTAAAATTTATTTTTTATTTTATGTATATAGGTGTTTTACCTGCATGCATGTTAGTGTACTACATGCATGTCTGGTGCCTGAGGAGGGCAGGAGAAGGTGTCAGATCCCCAGGGGAACTGGAGTATCAGATGTTTGTGAGCTGCCATGTGGGTGCTGGGAATTGAAGCCAGGTCCTCTGGAAGAGCAGCCAGTGTTCTTAACTGCTGAGCCATCTCCATCTCTCCAGTCCTTGAATGCATTTTTTTTTTTATCAAATTTTGAGCAAAGATGTATTCCACTTGCTCCTCTCGTCATCATTTTCCACATGGAATTAGGTTCATGGAAAAGATCTTTACTTGTCCTTATGCCATGCTAGCCTGTAGAATTCCAGAATGACTTCAGCTAGTCAGAATGCTCAATAGCCAGTTAGCAGTCAGCTTTTATTGTTATTTTTGTAAAATGATGATACTTTTAAGAGAATGAAAATACTCTCCTAAAATGTACCTCATCAAATAGATATTAACAGATCTTGATGAAGAAAGACTAATTGCAACTTTTATACATACACTGCTGGTGAAGATGTAAAATGTGCAACTAGTATGGAAGATCAGAAGGCTATAGCAGAGCAAATGGCCTAGCAACAGCACCACTCTGAACCTAGGAGAAGTGGGAACCATGTCCACATAGAACTTTTATGTAAGCATTCACAGCAGCATTGTTGGTAATGTCCAAAAAGTGGAAGCAGTCCAGACATCAACCCATGAATAATCTGTGGCAAATATGTCCCAGTTTGGCAGGTAAAATAATAAAGCTCCCAAGCACAACCTCACAGATGGATTCTGATACCCAGTGGACTGCAGAAGGCACCAGGCACAAGCTGCCATCATCTCTTGTCTATGGTGTGTCCAGAAACAAAGTAGAACAGTGGTTTCTGGTGCTGGGCTGAGCAAAACTGGACACTTAAAACCACTGAAATGTATGTAGTCTTAAAAAGAGTGAATCATATGGCATATGAATTTACATTGCATTAGAGCTACTAACAAAAGTAATTTAAAACCAAGAATCCATGATGTCAAACTACAGCTTAACCCATTTAAGACCCTCTGCCACACCTAGAAGACTCACCAAGACTTTCTCTGCCTGCCAGCCCCTATGCCTCATCCCCTCTTCACCTCCCACACTGGGCTCTGTCCCTCCCTGAGTAAGAGGTTTGTTTTTTTTTTTTGTTTTTGGTTTTTTTTTTTTCGAGACAAGGTTTCTCTGTGTAGCTTTGGAGCCTATCCTGGCACTCGCTCTGAAGACCAGGCTGGCCTTGAACTCACAGAGATCCACCTGCCTCTGCCTCCCAAGTGCTGGGATTAAAGGCATGCTCCACCAACGCCCAGCATAAGAGGTATTTTTACCTCTTGGTCTTCCCTTAGCCTCAAGTACTCAGCCTTCTGAGGGTGTGTGTGAATATGTGTGTGTGTGTGTGTGTGTGTGTGTGTGTGAGAGAGAGAGAGAGAGAGAGAGAGAGAGAGAGAGAGAGAGAGAGAGAGAGAGAGAGAGGAGAGAGAGGAGAGAGAGAGAGACTTTTTATTGTATAGTTTAGGCTGACATCATACTCATGAGCCTCCTGCTTCAGCCTCCTTGGCGATGACGTTACATAACTTGCATGTTTTACTGTTGGAAGGTCACCTCCTTAGGTGACTGCTCTCAGTGAAGGGACCTGCCCATCCCCTGCACAGCCAGATCACTCTGCCCATTTTGACTCAAAGCACTCAGCTCTGTCTGAAAGACCTTTTACCTCACTTGTTTATTTTGTGTCTCCCCCACTAAGATGAGGTAATTGTCTTATCAACTCTTATAGGCCCTGGGCCCACCTCAGTTCTGGGTATGTGTGCATTCCTTGCCTATGTATTGGGAGGATGAATGAGCTATGTTTACTAGCTGGGGATGGATGCCTACTTCTGTTCTAATAGTTCCAGTATTGGGAATGGCTAACAGCTTTTGCCTGAGAGCCTCCATTTCCTGTGTCTCATGTTTCCAGGAGAGAGCCAGGAGAGACTGAAATGTGTTGACCTTAATCCTAAAGGGGGCCCAGAAGCATGGGGGGAAAATAACTTTGAAAATGTGAGTCTAATTATAAATTTGCAAAATACTGTTATACTTTGATATACTCATATCTATTATGTAGCTGAAATAATTTTTCTATTTATAGTCTTAAAGCTACAGACTCTAGTTTTGTTGTCTTTGTTTTTTCCTTTTGTTCTGTAGCATCATTGGCAGTCCCGTGTGTGACTTTTCCTCAGGCATACAGCACACACACTACTGTCAGTCCCCCAGCCCCTAAGCTGTCAAATTAGGTTTCAGAGCCCTTCCTGGCAGTTTGATGCTTCTGTGCTAGCCTCTCCTTCTTTCAACTCTCAGAAATTCTGGGAAGTGTACTAGATGCCAGCTTCCTAGCACTCCCCTCTGGAGAAGTGGGGAGCCCTAAGAGCAAGCAGCACAGGCTCTGCTGACTTGCCCACCTTAGCAGGTTGTCCCTTTTGACTCTGGTGTGCAAAGGCACCTACACTATAGTTCCACATGCAGCCTCAGGGAGAAGGAGGGAAACTCTGGAATAGAGTTTTTCCTTTTGCTAGAATTCACACCTATGGTTTCCAGGAGTGATCGCTTTTTGGAATTTTGAGGGAAAAACAAAAACCAACAACAAAAAGATGTCCCCCTTTCATGGGCTCAGGACTGGCTGCTCTGAGGTGCTGCTGACATAGCACACACTGTTACCAG
This sequence comes from Cricetulus griseus, assembly GCF_003668045.3. Taxonomy (NCBI): domain Eukaryota; kingdom Metazoa; phylum Chordata; class Mammalia; order Rodentia; family Cricetidae; genus Cricetulus; species Cricetulus griseus. The sequence continues at coordinate 167,261,335 of NC_048596.1, forward strand.
AGATGAAACATTAGTGAAAAAGGTAGTTTCTATGAAGCCTGGGTCAGCTCATGAGTTCCTAGATGGGGACTCAGGGAAGGAGAGAGACTATAACTGACATCAGTTACTATACTGAAACAGTTTGTTACTTGTCATCCAATGTCACTCAAATTATGGGTATCAATCTTGCTGTTAAAAAAACGATCTTGTCATTTCATACTCTGTTTTCTCTTTTAAAACAGGGAGATTTGGTCTTCATGGGTACCATGTTTAATGTTTGCACATTAAGGGAAGCTACACTGGAGCAGAAATGATAATTGCTGACTATTCTCATATATGATGGGGTAAAATAAGATCACATATGACTTACACATTTGTATGCATCACATTTTTTCAGAAATTTTTCCTAGAAAGTTTTCACTAAAACATACCAACACTGATTTTGCTTTTAATTTCGAATAATACACTATTGTTCATTATAGCTTTTTAAAATAGGCTTATAAGAATATTTGGTTGTCTTTACTTGGAATGCTATAATTTTAGGGAAAAACCTTACTGAAAAATCAATGAGTAAGCTGGGCACAGGGACAAATGGCTGTGATCCCAGCACATAGGAGGTAAGAGCAAGAGGTTCATGTGTTAGAGGTCAGCCAGGCCTACATAGTATGACCCTGTCTATTGAAGCCAAGGGCTGATGATGTAGCTCAGTGGTGGAGTGCCCATCTCACATATGCAAAGCTCTTATGCCCATCCTTTCCCCTCCAAATGTGGTATGTATAGCACCAGACTGGTCCATGCTGGGTTATCTTGCACATCAGGTTTGGTATTTGTTTATCCTAACCATGAGCTAAGCTGCCATGGAAGTGAAGCATGACCATAAGTGAATACGATCCACACCAGGCAACATACATCAGTTAATATGTTGATGTCCATTCAAGGAGAGGACTGATTTCAAAGTGGGACACTTCACAGATACACTTGACAGCCAATTTGGTTGTGCTACTAGCCATCAACTCCAGTGTGATAGAGCAGTAAAGGTGGAGGAAGTGGAAATAGAATGAAGTAGCAGCAGTGTGGGTTATGCCCTTTTTCCATCTCATTTCTCTAGAGGCATTCCTAAGACTTGGCAATACACATACCATACATAACTTTACATTATTAACTATATTAACATAACAATAACCATGAAATATATCTGTGTCCCAAATACCATGCTATTACACATGTGTTCCTATTGTTTCCTTTAACCCTCATGAGGAGGTTTTGAGGATGATATTGCTGCATTTACAGATGAGGAAACCTGAAGAGAAAAGAAGTGAAGCCCCATCCCAGGCTTACTCAGCTAGCTCTCTTGAATGCAGTGTTGATTTGTAGTGTTTGTTAATCAACTAAATACTGGCATTAAAGATACAGAAAGAATCAAATACAATATTCCAAATGTGAAGGCACCCAGACTGGGGGGAGGTGTGGCAACTAGTTGCTTAGGATATATATGAAGAATGTACTGATGAGAAGTGTCCCAGAGAAGCACTTTTTAAGGATGAGTCTAGGATTTCCTGCAAATACTCATTAATTATTAGGATCTTTGATGACATAGACCAGACCGTTTCTCCGAAATTTCTTCCCAGGGAAGTTTATAATTATCAAATAATTTTTCTAATGGATCATCCCAGAAAGGGTTAATATGCACTTCTCTGGGACACATAATGGGGAAGTAGCTGAATGTGATTTCAAAGGGATTTTTTAGGACAGAATTCCAATTACAGAGAAGTAATTTCCCTTTCTAGCTCACTAAGCTTTATTTCAGACTAATGCAGTTCCGAGATCCATATCCCTTTTCCCCTTATTTCAACAGATATTTTGAATATGAAAATCTTATGTCAAAACTTAGCTGAAGCCTTCATCAGGCTTTTTGAAAGGCTAAGTAAGAATTCTGTTTCTAGGAATAAAAAGATTTGGATCAGAAAGAGCCTTTGCTGGGGAGAGTCCCTTCTCAGGATGGTAGTGCAGCCAGTCTTTAATCATATTTTTGTTGATTATTTATTAGTTTCCCCACAAAATCAAAGACTCAGTAATGTGAAATATGTTTTCCCTAAGATATTTTATGAATCAGAATTCGAAACAAAGAAATAATGGAAGTAAAATAAATTTGGTGATATGGACTAATTGGGAAATCAAATGTCTTTCTGTAGTCAGTGGCCCACATGAAAGTGTCTAAGTGACCCGAATGGCCCAGTTGTACCAGCCACACTCTGCCTAGACAGAACTCCAGTGCCACTAGCAGATAAAGCCAGTGCTTTGTCAGTAAATCCAGACTGTGGAGAGGGAGAACTAATTGAAGTGAAAGGGCGGGCTTCTAGCCAGCTATTCTGTGAACCCACTCTGAACCAAAGTGAGGACTGATGAAACCGAATCTGTGTGTCTTCCAGTCACCAGCCTTGAGCTTGTGTAATGCAAGCCATCACGGTTGCCACTGTGAGAAGTGTGAAGGCAGCTTGCTGTCCTCAGCTGTGGGGCTCCCCGGCCAAGGAAACTTTGGTCAATATTGGGTTTGCTGTCGGGGAGCCAGACTTCAGCTCACTTCCTGGTGGCCAGGAAGATTGCCAAATGTGTTGATTTACAGAGATGCTCCCAACCAAATGAATGAAAAAGGTACTGAGGAGTCTGCTCAGTAAAATGCAGGAAAGGGCATCAGTCTTATGCTTGAGGCCACTATGGTCTTAGGATACTGGAGTCTTGCACATAACTCCAGTTGTCTTGCATATGGCCTTAGCAAAGAGCATGGTTGTGAAGAGCTCTGACATAAATTCAAAACCCACTCTGCCATGAGTTAGCTATTGCTTCTCTGTTCAAGTTGCAAGGTACTTGAAGTCTGGCCCTGAATAGAACTATAACAAACGTAAGCCCTCAGTTCATTCTGTAATCTGAGTCTAGACTTGCTGCAGGGAGTATTTGGGAGCTCCATCAGTTTCCTGAGACGTGTGTGGTGTGCTGCTGTTCAGAATGAGTGAACAATGCCAGTGCAGGCATGCCCTGCCTCAGCTGTTCATCACTCTGAGGAGTCTGCTTTTTCTAGCACTGATCATCTTGTCTCTTTATCACTGTCCAGGGCTCATAGACTTGAGCTCTGATATTTTCCAGTTGTTTTCCTGTTATTTCATGGGGTTTTGTGGTTTCTTTCTTTGATAGTTTGAATTTCCTTTATACTTTGAAAAGATGTTCAGCGGAACAGTGGTCCTATGAGCTAGTCCAGTGTCATTTGGAAATTCATAAAACCCTCCAGCAAAGCCTCTCAGAGGCTGCAAGGAAACACTGGAGTGTAGAAAACTACAGTTCATAAGAACTATCTTAAAAAGGTTTTCCCCCCAAAAAATTGACCAAAGAAAACTCTCACCTTTCACCCTCACTTAATGTAGTCTGTATGCAAAGTTACTGGTACCACTTGACCTCTTTGAAGAAGTGCTACATTGCCAGCTTTTCATTCTTTCTAGGAACTGTTATTTCTTTTTCATCCCACTACCCAGTTATTCCCAAAGTCTTGGATTTTACTTTCAAAGATCTATCATCTAAGGTGGTTAGTGATGAAACTGTTGGGGCTTGCCAACCAGTTTGGAAACCCTGTGAGAAAAGGACTTCCATCCTAGGCCCTGCACAGCACCAGGACCTGGGCCCTTATACTATGGGTATAAGTCTGTGCCTGGTTTCTTTTGTCACTGTTGTAATTGTGGTGGTTTGACCCAGAGGAGATGGACCTCAGCAAAACCATGCTGCAGTTAAATAAATATGTTTAGATATAACTAGATACCATAATAACTTTGCAACATATTTAATAAATAAGCTAAGAGACGGGTTAAAGGGGGGTATTTGAATGTAGTAGGAAAGACAACATATGAACAACAAGATGAACAGATTGAGGTAGATGCACTGGTTCTAAGATGATGCCTCCTAAGAGTCTAATTCCCAGCCTGAGTCTACCCAGGTCTCTCCTTGAGTCTTGTGACAATAGGATCTGCCAGCACAAGCTGCTGGCTCCTCACCACAACTCTTTCTCAGGTCAGAAGTCTACTTCTGGCTTTATGCTCTGACCTGGCCTCATCATCTCCTCTGCTGTCATGTTGTTTTCTCCTTAACTCAGACCACTGACTTAAAACACTGCCCCTTCCCCCAAGTCAGAGATTCTTGAATTATTATAACCAACCCATTTAGCTTCTACTGTCTTTTTAGTTGTGGCAGAGTGCTGATTCTTTGGCATTAATACAGTTTCTTTCCCTTCGCCCTATACATTTGTAAGTCTTCAATGAAACACACACTGGAAAGCAACACAGCAAGTTCCAACCCAGCTGCAATAGTCAGGAGAAGACAAGCCTGACTTTTGAGGTCAGTCTGTTGACACCAGCATTTTTACAGCCAATCGCTCTTCACTGTTCTCCACCTCCTGATTTTTATGAAGGCGAGTGACTCAAGACAATGCAAGTCACAGAATCTTAAATAGCTGAATTCCTGGGTGATTTTGGAATGGAAACAAAGATAACCTTGTTCGACAGTGAATTTGCGCCCCTGGGTGAATGGCCAGGTGTTCTTTCAACTGGACTGTGAGACTAATTTCTTCCTGGCCCCTGGAAGGCAGCTGAAGCAGTGGGCAGCTGGTATATCTTCAATCTTGCATACCAACATCTTTCTCTGATTCACAGATTTCCTTTATCCCCAGCACTTCCTCTGGTATGTGCATCTCCGACAGTAAGTGATATCTCTTCTTGGATTTGGGCATTTTGAAACTGTAGGTCCTGATTGAGGAGGGGGAGTGACCAGGAGATGGCTGCTTACCAGACTGTTTCCAAAGGGACCCCCCCCCCATCTCACCCGCCTCTGCTTCCTGAGCATCCACTGACCTTCACATCCATGAGGGGGTGACATTGGAGTAATTGAGGGTGGCATTATGAGCATAAACTCTTTGAATATTTAAATGATACACAATTAATTGGAGAGAAAACAAAATTAATTTATGTCCAGTTGTAATTTCCATGACTGGGCACATAAAGTAAAATGCTGTGGAAACTCTTAATGAAAGGAGAAATTTCTCTGGGAAAACTCTTGATTACTGTCACTTGCAAAGCAGAGCTCTTTCTTATGAACAGGGTGGTATGGGGCTTTGGAGAGCCACCAAGTACACCTGGATATGAAACATCAGAGGCCTATTCCTGACAGCCTTGTGGTCTCAATGCCAGGTGATGCCCATCATTTATTTTCCTAAATTGCTGCAACAGAAAAGATTCCACATGCGCCAAAAAGGGTATTTGAAGGTCATATGTATGTGAGAGAGACTCTGTAGTCACCTTGTGCCTGTTGGTACTTCTGGTATGAACAGAGTTCTCTCTAGCACTCCAGTATTTCATGGAAAACACAGTTGTCTTTGCTGGTCACACACATGCTCTAGCTTACAGGATCCCTCAGGCCTTCTGAGAAGTGTTCTGTCTGTTCTAGAGGCAAAGAACTATACTCTGAGGCAAACTGGGGAAACCCCTTCGGCCTTGTAAATGTGGAAATTTCAGTTGAACAGGTTTCTTCTTGGGACAGAAGCCTGCTTTGGGTGGTAGCTGCATCTCTTGAGCAGTTCGTAGGTCATTGCTATTGCATCTGCATTTGCATCTTTGTGTAATTCTCAAAACAACCCAGGAGTTAGGAGGCAGTTACAGTCCCCACTTAGTATACCAGGAAACAGGCTTGGATAGTGACATGCCTTATATGCTGGTAGAGTTACTTAAGCAGTCTAGGGCTGACATTGTAAACCCCGAATGTTCTACATGAAAACAGCCTTCTGGCTTAGTGAGCGCAAAGAGCAGGTGAAGTTGCCTTCTACCCAGCCACAATCACCTAGCAAGAAGGGTGGCTTTCCATTTTAAAGGATGCCTCTCACCGCATGGCCTCTACCCTCACACAGGCTGACTTACCCTCTGGTTGCCTGACTTTGGGGCATTGTACTTTTCAGTGCCTGTCCAGAGACATTCTCTAGTTCTGCCTCTGTGGCAGGCTATGTGCCTGCTCGTTGTCTGCTAGCCCAGTTGTTCGGTGTTCACCGAACATGGTTACTTAGAACCACAGCGCCATCCTTTCCCTTCCTCCCTGTCTCTTTCCTCCTAAACAAGGTGACTCTAAAGAAATGGAACTTTATCCTAACCAAGTGGGGACATCTAAGATATGTAGACCTTTATCTCTCCTCCTGGCTGATGGCACTCAAAATGCTACGTTGACATTAACTGGGGTCATGACTGCATCTTTGGGCTTTGGCACAGCTTTGCTTGACCATTGTTGACAGACTCTCAGCCTCTGTGCATGGCAGAATGAAATACAACTGTCATATCCCAGAATGGAAAGGAGGCTACAGGTAGGCACATGTCTCCTTCCCAAACTGGAGTCTGTGGATGGTAATGGGCTGGCTTTTCTAAGAACTCCATCTTGAGTATTTGTTCTACGTTAGGCCAAAGCCTTGCATTATGGGTAAGATAATGAGTGCTGTTCACCAGGGGTGTGCCCATGCAGTAAATCATGAATGCAAAGCCTGAGTGCTTTATGCCATTAAAGTCTCAAGATAGAATTAGACTTGTAATCACCACTTGCCCATGTTTTGTCATTTATGATAATTATGGTGGTAATAATCCGTGTATTGTTGGGATGGAGCAGTCAGAAGCATCCATCAATTTTTTATCGACACCAAATCAAGTTGATACTTCATCTTTGCTGCAAAAATATAGATTGCACCAATTAGTCTAAAGAAATTGGGCAGTCATTAGCACTGGAACAATCAGTTAGTCTGCATAACATTTTGGGTCCCCCGATACCAACCATCCCTCTTAATTATGTGGTATACAGGAGCTTTTTTAGGGCTCAACAGTGGCATCATCGTTGGCTTAGATTAGACACTGTACCTGTGTCCCAGACTTCATTTAGAAGACCACATTAATAACTCCCAGTCCCCACCCTATACCCTCCACTGCTTCCAGGCAAATTTATTCCAAAGCAGAACATTTGAATCAAGACATTTGACCTGTTCTTTCTTGGTTAGGAATAGGGAATCCCCATGGAGTTCTCTCAGGGACGGGATGTTAGTTTACCATCTTGTGTAAAACTAACTGCTTTTGTTTTGCATCTTCCCCAAACCAAGCAATAATCACTGAATATGGGCGGGGATGGGGGTGGGGAGAGAGGGGGAGAGAATACATACCAAACAAACAAAACAAAACAAACAAAAAAGACAAACACCAGGCTTTAAAAGAATCCAACTCATTGTGAAGAAATCCTGATGCTAATGAGTTTTCTGCATCTACTTCAAGTCTTTTCCTTAGGTTAGCCCAGTCTTGCTGTCTAGACATTTTCAATCAGTCTTGCCCACAAATTGTTCCAAGCTGCCGAATAATGCAATGGGATGTTTCACATATAAGGGGTTTTTCTATTTGTGAAATTGGAAGAAAAATAAAACAATAATATGTCATTTAGTCTCCTAATATCAGCACCACTCTGAAAACTTTGCAAGCTGTCTCTTCACACTATTAAATATACATATGTGTCTATTGATGTTGTTATTACAGAATTCTATTTTTCACTTCTATAACAGTTTTAATTGATGCATAGTGCTCTATCAGATATATACTATTGGGCTTAATAAAATTCAAAAGCTGCCACATAGCAGAGGGAACAACTAGCTATGTAAAGATACAGCCTACAAAGTAGGAAAATTACTCTGCTAACTGTAAATCTGACAGAAAAGTCACACAGAGAATATGTAAAGAACTCAAAAAAATTAAGTGTCAGTAAAACAAACCATTCAGTCAGGAAATGAGCAAGTACTTCTCAGAGATGAAGTACACATGGCCAGTATACATGAGAATAAGTTTAATATCCTTAGCCATCAGGGAAATGCAAATCAGAACAATATTGAGATTCCATCTATCATTAGGAAACAGCAGGGTCTAGGGATGTAGTTCATTTGGTAGAGTGTTTAGCCCACACAAAACTGTGGGATTAGTTCCAGCACTCCATAAAACAAGCATGGTGGTACTCACCTATAATCCCAACACTCAAGAGGTAGAGGAAGAAGTATTGGAAGTTCAGGGTCACCCTTGTCTACATAGGGCTTTCCAGCCAGTCTCAGATACATAAGACCTTATCTCAAAAAATACAGCACAAAGGGAAAGAAAATAGCAAATGCTGGCAAAGATGTTAGTGTGGCTTCATACACTACTAGTAGTGGCAGTTAAATTGGTTTAGCTACTATGGAAGTCAATGTAGAGGTTCCTTAAGAAAACTAACTGGGGCTGGGCAGTGGTAGTACACACTGTTAATGCCAGCACTCAGGAAGAAGAGGCAGGCAGATTTCTAAGTTCCAGGACAGCCTGGTCTACAGTGGGAGTTCCACGGCAATTAGGGCTACACAGAGAAACCCTATCTCAGAAGGGAAGGAGGAGGAGGAGAGCAGGAAGAAGAAAGAAATGAAGGAAGAAAAAGAGAGAGGGAGGAAGGAAGGAAGGAAGGAAGGAAGGAAGAAAAGAAGGAAGGAAGAAGAAACAGAAATGAAAAGAAAGCTAACTAGGATCAAGCTGTACCCCTCCAGGACTATACACAAAGGATCTGAGTCAGCATACCCTATACAGAGATACCTACAGAGTCATAGTTAGAACTGCAGCACTGTTCACAGCAACCATGTTACAGAATTAGGCTAGGTGCTAATTAATGGATTAACAAACACTCCACTGTGTGGAGTACTATTCATCCATAAAGAAGAACAAATTTGCAGTAAATTGGATGGAGATGGAGGTGATTGCATAAGTGAAATACCAGACTCAGAATGGCATTACCATGTTTTCTCTTATATGAGAGAGAGAGAGAGAGAGAGAGAGAGAGAGAGAGAGAGAGAGAGAGAGAGAGTCTTGAAGGCATTTGGGAAAAGAAAGGGGGCTGGGGAGGGGAAGAAAAAGTAAGGGATGGGGTGAATATGAGCGAAGTATATGAATGAAGATGTCTATATAAACCCCATCCCCCTATGTAGTGACTATCTGTCTATGTAGCTATCTATACCTACATATTCATACATATTCATAATGGCTTTGATTGTTTCCTTGGGGTAGATTGTCTAATCTAAAACAGCTGATCAAAATTCATAACCTTTTCATAACTCTTAAACACTTAAGACTGCTCACCAAAAGGATTGTACCCATTTAAAAAGCCTTCATTCACCATTCCAATTAAATTAGAATTCAGATTCTAACTTAATTTTAGTGAATGATATTTAAATTCAGTTGTGTTGACCTTCTCATAGTTACTAAGCATTACTCCTCTACTGTGGACTAGTGGGCACTGTCCACAGGGACAAACTGTGCCCCGACTCAACTAGGCATAAACATGGGTAGTCATTATCTTGCACTACAGTAAATTCAGAAGTGGGAAAGCTGTTGGCCCAGTGATGTCACAGCAGACCTGTGCTCTTTAAGTTTGGCCATTATGAACTTCACCCTGGTGGTGTCTTCCTTCATGTTTCCAAAGACTGCAGTAGCCTCAGGCATCATATCAAATGTAGAAACAGCAGAGATGGGGAGAAATTATTTCTCAAAGTTCCAGTTGACACTTTCTCTGCCCTCACCATGAAGTCTGAGTCTTAGGTCAGCTCTTATGCTAAACACTGTCACAGGAAATAGAAGTGCCATTAACCAAGAAGTTTATTAACCAAGAGTTCCTCTGGACTTGACAATGAAGTCAACATCCTCTGAGTCTTTGGAGAGAGTGGTGGTGGGTTAACTGTCACAAACACCATGACTATTTTCTTCCATTTTTGCCATACTCTTAGGCCCACTTTAAAATCCCTAAGTAACCATTATGCATTCAAGGGATCTTTGCAAAAGCAGTTAGCTCTCACCAGCACTGGGCCTTACCCCGCATAGAAGGTCCTTGCGGCCAGGAAGCATGCCCTATATTGCTTTAATGTCTTTCCAAAACCTCCGTTGGTGTTTCAACATACAGGTCTCCTATAAGAAACAGATTGGATCTCTGCCTTTCCCTTTGGAGGATTCTAACTGCTGGTGCCATAAAGCTGTCCAGCTCCCACTGAGATAGTAGTTTGCATCCTTTCCAGTCTGGATCACACAGGCTCCAGGCATCTTATACCATTTGCACAGCTCAAGCTTCGGTCCTGGCATCACTCATTAGCACCTCCAATGAAGGGCCAGGAAGGCAAGAGAAGAGGACATTGAAGAACTGAGATCAGCAAGTCCTTGCTTCATCTAATTGAAGAAATGGCTGAAATTGCCATCTTAAAGGATATTGGTAAACTATCTGGTATATCTCCAGACACATTTGCCACTAATGTGTACAAATTAGTATTACAATTTAGAGTAAAATGTATAGACAACAACAAAAGGCAGAGGCAGAAGAGCCTGTTCCTGGGCTGGATAAACAGTATCAGAGATGCTGTATGCCTTAGTTCGTGTTTTGTGTTCATGACTTGTAGAGAAACTGGGTCTTTCTTCCTGACTTACAGTGTGGTTTAGCACTAGGATTCCTAAGGAGTCTTAGACCAGAGTGATCCAATCCTTCACCTTATAAAACTCAACCCCAATTGTACCCATTTCCTCTCACACTTCGGAAAGTCGTTGCTTTTTGTAGGTAGAGATTAGGGAGTGAGAGTCAGGGAGGCCAACTACTGTACTGATAAACCTTCTGTTTTACAGTTTCACAAAGATTTTTACAACATAATTACATGTTCTAATTATGAGATTACATAACATTTCCACCATTTAGATAATCAGGTGCAATTAGACTACCAGAATAGACAAGGTAAAAATTACTTGAAGCAAAAATTACACCATAAAACATTATTTCAGAAAGGCTTTTAGAATCTATGGGCCACAGACTCCCACAAGAGATAGGTCAAGGTGATTATAATAGCATTCAAGTAGCCAAAGCAAGGATACCTTGTTTTATTGTTTTATATGCCATCCAGTTCTAGGTACATGCTTCCTGGTACATGCTTATCACAGCTCCCTGTGCAGAAACTCCTTCAGGACTAACCTTCCCACCTTGTACTCCCTTCCCTCTCCTCTTTCTGTCTGTCCCCTTCTTTCTCATTTAGAGGGTGAAGAATTAGAGGCAGTAGGTAATGGGAAAAAACAGAGTTGATTCATGGACAGTTATTGCCCACTGAAGAAATCTGTGGTTCCAGATGTCCAAGGTTGCTGGCTTAAGAGTCCATGCGGTCCTTAAAATTACCCGACTCCTCAGAGAGTGGCCTAGCACATTGCCAAAGTCCAATAGGTCTTTGGGCCTTTAGTAAAAACTATAGGGTGTTATCATTGATAGCAGAGAAAAGGGAAGGTGTAAATAAATGCAGAACATGGTGTGTGAAAAAGGAGGACCCTTTAAAATGGACAGTGCATTTATAGACAGTCCTCAGAAACAACATGGTAGTTAATTGCAGCTGGGTTTCCATCCCCAGAATCAAAATATGCTGAAAAGTCAGCTTGCTCCCTGCTCACGCTTCCCTTGGATGCTTTAAGCCGACTCTAGTTATTTCCTTGTATAGGAGCTCACCAGATCCTTCCCATTGCTCCACCTTCTGCATTTTCATTATTTAAAAAAGAGAAGACCCCATAAGACCCCATTGGCTTCCTGATCACCTGTCCCTGGTTTGTCCCAGAGTGGGGGGTGGGGGAGTGGGGTGGGGGGAATAGGGGGAGAGTAGTTGGCCTTCCCCTGAGTCCAGTGACTCTTTAGAGCTGCTTACAGTCCATATGGAGCAAATTAAGAGAAAGCGAGTGGGACAGCCACTGGTTCTGATTGGTTACGGTAGTATTTAAAAAAAAAAAAAGGCAACAACAGCCTTGCCCTGCCTTTGAGAAGATGGATAAAATACTCTTTGAACATACTAGTCTGTTTTTTTTAATGTCAGTACAGAAGGGTTGCGTTTCTATTTGGCTTTCCAGACCCGTCTCTTGACCTTCTAATTACTTTATTTGAAACAGCACTGAGGGTATAATAAACCTGGAGGTTGCCTCTCCTTTGCTTTATCATAAATTAAAGCTGCTGCTTGTTGAGGTGAAAGTGGAGGCAGAGTGTTCATTACTGCTCAAGTGACGGCTTGTCAATAGTGGTGCTTTTTAGTTTGTTCTAGTCAGCACTTGCTGTGCATTTTGTTGGACCACTGGGAAATAAATACAACAAGATTATACATTTGGAATACCACAAGAGTTCAGGGGGAAAAAAAACACAAATGATAAATCATGCGCTTGGTAGAAAGTGACACACTATCTTGTGCTATTAACAGCCAAAGATAATTGCAAGGAATTGTAATTGCAGTTTGCAACTTACAGTACAGCGTATCCAACATCAATCTTAATAGTGAACAAAGCAGTTTATATTAAAACTTAATTCACCTGGTAACTTTCTGCCTGTATACACAGGAGCTAACAGATGTAGCTTTTCAGAAAGTTCAAAGGCATTTGAAATGCGGCAAGCAATGCTAATACCGGAAGCCTTGGAGAAATGCTGCATTAGGACTTGTGATGAAAACAAATGTATGTCATTATCTCCGAGTTTGTGTTTATTTAATAAAATATGCAGTTTGCACATTGGTGAATTCAGTGTTTCTGAATGGGTATGGAATGATGGTTTATTTGGAATCAAAGGCCAAACAGGCTGGCAATTATGAATCTTCAATGAGCCATCTGCATCCTGAGTATATACATTGGAACAGTGTGCACCCTAGTGCTTCAGGGGGTTTGCATGAGGCGGAACAGCAAGCCAGGGTAACTTTATTCTTGACTTTCCTTAGATTGGATGTCTTTGAAGCAAGAAGGGGAGAGCTCCTGGAATTACTTAGGAGAACAAGCGTATTTGTTTTGTGAGTTTGACTGATAGCCAGTAGAGCAGTTGAGTGAAATCTCTAAAGTGATTAGGGCTTTCGTTCAAATAATCTTCTACCTTTTTCATTAATTTATTCTGTAATGCTATTTTGCTGTTCTTCTACCAGGGATAATAATCTCACACTCTCTGACCTCCGTGAGTGGATGACCTGGAGCCCATAACTAATCTTATTTACTCTCCTGACCGGCCGAACTTCATTTACCTTGTCTGGATAAAAAGCCAGGAGTTCCAAGCCACCCCTCCTTCCAGCTCTCTGCTCATCTGTACTGAAGGGCAAGCAGCAGGCTCACCCAGCCGTCATCCATAGCATCCTCAACAGTGTCCATTACTTTCTTTTTTAAGAGCATATTCTCTACCCTTTGAAATTTTGAAAATAATGGGCAAATAGAAGGTGCAGGATTCATTCACATCCCACTCTCCTAACATAGCTATTTTCATTTTGAAAGTTATTTTCCAACCTCTGCTATGTGAATATATATGATTTAACCTAGAGATGACTGTTGAATGCATTTGATTTTATGTTCTGCTTTTATATAAAATGACAACACATTTCACATAGTGAAACAACTTTGATGTTGTAGTAATTATGCATTGTAGTTACTGAATAATACTCTACTAAGTAAATATACTGTATTTTATCTTATTCCTCATTATTGAAAAGTTAGGTAGTTCTGTTTCATTTTGATAATATGAAGAATGCTGCAGTGAAAATCTGAGCTTTCTCCATTTAGAGCCTTTCTATGGAATTGCCATATCACTAAAATATACTCCTAGATACCTGCAGTCAGTTGCATTGCCTACCAGCAAGGTGGGAGTATAAATGTTTGTCATAGTCATTTTGGAGTTGGTCCTGATTCCTCCATTTTCAAACTAGATGGTATTAAGCAAACTATCTAATCTCTCTGCCTCAGTCCCCCATCCAAATGAGGGATTGGTGGTAGCACTTAACCTCAGTTTACACTTGGGGGAAGAATGGGTGCCTCATAGGAATCACTAAAGATGAGTTCTTATTATTGCAGAAATTTCATTTTCTCTTCATTTCATATCTCCCTCGATTAAGTTACACTTTTGGAGGAAACCTTGTAGTCCACCGATGCTAAGTAGCCAGTATACTTGTGCATTTCCAGGTCCTTAGATGACAACTCACTGGAAGCACGTCACAGTCACAGTGAAGGCTGTTGTGCCTCCAAGGGTCTTTGCGATGGCCCACTTTGGCCACAATAGCTTCAAATCCAGAACCATCCAAATGGCCTTGAAGCCCTAATTGAAGCCTGGTGGGCATAACCTAGAACTTCGGTCTCTTCTGAGCTGTGAGGGCAGCTCCACTCAGGCTCACCTAGAGAGAAGAATTCCTCCAAAGAAACTGAGTCCTATTAGTATGGGAGCAATGCACTGGGACAGCTAAACACTGGCACTGTGGTGACTCCCGAGCTAATGCTTGCAAAAACAATTGAGCGAAGCTCATAGACAACTTGGAGAATTGGGTGATCCAGTAGCAGTGGCCTAGGAATAGGAGAGTCAGGGTGTATGCCAGCAGGGCTGTGACAGAACCATGTGCTCCTCCTTGGCTGGTGCAGTGTCAACCATCTCCATTAGCCCTGGAGGTGGGGTTTGGTTCTCATTAGTTGGTATAACATTGAGGACCCACACATCCCTGAAGGAATGTCTTAGTTTCTCTGCACACATCAGCACCCTGGAAAGCAGTGATGTAAGGTATATGGGATTTGGGGTGGGGTGGGGGGGGTGGGGGGTGGGGTGGTAAGAAAGGAATACATAGAAAGTGAGGCAGTCTTCTTGCTCCTGCAGCCAAAGTAATCAGGTCACTCTTGGGCTGGGCTCTGCCCTGGTGTGGACATGTGTTTTAGTTTCAGCATCTACTGACCACAGAGCTGCTGTCATCTGGCCAGAGTCTCATCTGTCTTGTAGGGAGGAAAAGTAAAGAAGGGGGAAATGCTTATGGCTAGTCAAGTCCCATCTACACTTCAAGGCACTTCCCCCAGAAGTCCCTGCCCACCAGATCACTCCATTCACCACCACTCACCCTCGCTCCAGTTGCTAACACCAGGAAGTGTCTGAAGCTGGGTACAGGGCTGTCCCACAAAGGCAGGATTCTAGGAGGGAGGAAGAAGAGAATGGTAGCTATTAGGGAAGGCACCCTGCAGCTGCTGGCAGGCCCTCCCTGTCTGAAGCCTCCTTTCTTCTGCTCTGTGAACTCTCCTGGAGCCTCTGCTGCAGACCAGTGTTGGAGACTGAAGGCCCGAGCGGAGTAATGAGTGCTTTGCAGAGGAGAGAAAGAAAAAAGAGGATTGAATGATGAGAACTTCAGGTCATTAAATGAAGTTCCACCATTTTTTTCCTGCCCAAACATTTGCAACAAACTCTGTGGAGTAGGAATCGAAGGGAGATGTGCCCTGCCATTTTTCTTCAGCCTTTTTGCAATGCAACAGGACAATCAATACAGATCTTTGCAGTAATCATATATTGATTTTCCTAGAATATAACTCCATTTAAAGCACTTTTATCCCCAAGAGTAGAAACATTGGAGGCTATCAAAAGAGGAAGTAAGTTTCCTTGACCCCATCTGCAGAGCACAATTGATTAGCAGAGTATAGTTATGAGTGTCCGAGAGACAGAGGAGAGAAGTCACTGCAAGGTTAATATCAGCTAAAGAGAAACACGATTATAGGACATTAGGCTTTGTGTAAAATCATAAGGTCAGGGTAAGATGGCCATACCATCTAAAGTGACACAGGAGTCTGAGTGCCTGGCATCCTTAGACTATGCCACTTTAGCCCCCTGTAGCAGCTGAATTCAGGGGACTGAGAGAGACCTAAATGCAGGTAGGCGGGGGGGGGGGGGGTGATAAGAGAATGAGTAATACTATTTTAATTTTTCTGAGTCATACATGTGTATCAACTCAGAATATAAGCTTACACCGTATTGAATGTTCATTTCCTATAAACTAGGAAGGTTTTTTAAAGATTTGTGTGTTTTTAGTTTATGTATGTGAATGCTTGCCCACACATATATCTGCACCATGGGGCATGCGTGGTGCTCTTTGAGGCCAGAAGAGAGTGTCAGATCACTGGAACTGGAATTATAGACAGTTGTGAGCCACCAAGAGGGTGCTAGGAACCAAACCCAGGTTCTCTGTAAGAACAGCCTAGCGGTGTTCTTAGCCCCTGTGGATATTTTCAGTGGAGGCTGGGGATATGGAAATGTAGCATGTGCTTAGCTTGTTCAGTCAATAGCACTTAAAAGAAAAACATCAGAAACTAGTTTTAATGCCTGACTGAACAACCTCCATCCCTCCCTTGCCATGTTTTTTCTCTCTACAGACTTCTTTAAAATTCCCCCTTTAAAAATCCTTGAGGTCTTTGCACAGATGTTGTCATCCCACAGGCCAGGGTACTGGGCAGCACCGCTAAGAAAGTCATTTTGCCCTGCCTTTGTAACTAAGATGTTACCAAAACCAGGCAGAGCGCCCCCTGTAGCAATCTCAAGTTCACACTGCTGACTGAAAAAGTAGGAGAGCCCCAGTGGGCTCATGTTCACACCATATTGTTTTACCATATATTTCTCTAAGTCTCTCCCTTGTTTTTTATAGGAAAGCTGGCTTCTCACATGCAAACTCTTTAATAAACTAAGAAATGTACATAGCCTTATTATCCTCCTCATTGTGCTGTGCTGGTTACTGTTATTTTGCTAGTTTGTATTTTCGAGTTTTGTTTTGTTTTGTTTTGTTCTGTTTTATTTGTTTGGGGGTATTTTTGGCTTTGGGCAGAGCAACTAGTACCCATTGTCAGATAGAGTATCTTATCTGTCAGCTGCACCCTTGTGAACTAATCATAATTCAATAGGCTTACTAATCAAGATTTGAGATTAATGTTTTGATAGAGCAATCTGATTCGTCTAATCTATCATTAGTTGGCAGTCGCTGTGGGCAGAGTGCAGACTTGGCAATAGTCTGCCTGCTTCTGATCGCTTTGGCTGGGCCCAGAAGTTGGATAGCAGCATTGACGGAGGCCGGGGGCCTGGGCCTTGCAAGGAATCAGGTCTGTACTCTCCCTCCCCCTCTGTCAGTCTCCAGAACTGGTTAGGTAGAAATATCAGTTCTTGTGAAGCCATGTGATCCACAGATTGGGATGCGTGTGTCCCTTTGTCCCTTTCACCTGATAACAGAGGTGTACCCAGCTAAGTGACAGATAGACCTCACGGGAATCTTTTGTAACCCTGGCAAACAATGTACAGAGGCAGAAGACAGATGTAAGTTATGGTTAAATGTTACTGATTACAACTCCTTGCATGTGTCACTGAAAACCCCATGCTACTGAGTCTAGCATTCTCGTCGTTTATAGCATCGTTTGTTACATTTGTTCTGTTTGACTGGATAAATGAAAGCTTTAGCTATACTTTAGCTATACACACACACACACACACACACACACACACACACACACACACACCACCACCACCACCACCACCACCACCACCACCACCACCACCACCACCACCACCACCACCACCATCACCATCCTAACGACTTGACTTGAGTGCTAGCCACACTTTGAGAGATGCGTAGTGTGGCTGATTTAGACCAGCGGTAGTGGAGACTGACCTAATTAGACTCCAGGTGTAGGCAACAGTGCGCTCTGTTTTAACTAATGTCTGTGCTGAAGATGCGGTTGCGCCTGAACAAAGAGCAGTTCACGGAGGAAGTCTCCACTCTGCTCTGCCTTCAGAATTTCTTTGGCTAAAGTTGTCTTTCTCGTTCCCCTTTTTATGTAGTTGAGACATGAGCAGTAAGGACAGCTGTTTTACAGAGAAGTTCACGCTTTCTCCTTTCTCCGTGAGTTTGGTACATCCTGTGGACTGCTCTTTCATACAGTTAGATTTGCCCCTCCTTATGCCTCTGACTGTTGTAAGGCGCATGTGGTTCTCATCTTCGTTCCTCTGCACTAAGCCTTCAGTTCTCTTTCTGTGAAGAGGGAGAACTTGACTGACCCTCAGGTGCAGCTAATAGTCCATCAACTCGTGTGTGCTCTAGATGTCCTCCACTGACCCCTTTCTGTCTGCAGGTGACGGCATGGGCAAGGCAAGAGTATTTCAGGCACCAGGTGAAGGAAGCACTGTGTGTGGAAAGGGTGTGCCGCCCTCTCAGTGCACCCCAAGAGAGAAGCCTCACTCTTAGGTTCCACTTTTCTAACACAGTTTCCTTGGCAGCTCCAGTTTTCTACTAATGTGGCAAATTCAGACCACCTTGCTCGCATGGTAAAATGAATGCTGTCATTGTCGAATTCGCACTGTAAGGACTGTCCAGAGAAGGACTTGGCAGAAGCGTTGGGAACTGATGGACTGACAGATCATCATGGAGACGATGAACAGATTTCATGGAGACCTCTCATCAGCTACAAGGGAGAAAAATGCTTCTGCTTTGCTGCCCAGTTCTAATAAGGCTTGACTGTCTACTGAAGCTCAGTCTCTGTTGTTTGCTTAGTTTTTCCCCTTAAATATTGAGTGTGCTTATGTCATCTTTTACAGCAGTGGTTCTCCACCTTCCGACGCTGCAGCCCTTCAGTGCAGTTCTTCACATTGTGACCCCCAATCATAAAATTATCTCTGTTGCTGCTTTATAACTGTCAATTTGCTACTGTTGTGAATCTTTATGTAAATATCTGATGTGCAGGGTATCTGACATTTGACCCCTGTGAAGCACTCATTTGACTCTCAGCCCATGGGTTGTTAGCACCACAGCAGTTGGTGTTCACCAAGCACCTTCTGTATATTGCTTTTGGAGCATCAAGAATCCAGAGGAACCAAGACATACTCCTTGTCCCCACAGAGTTTGCCATCGGCCTAGAAGGATAAGACATAATGCACATGAAAGTAAAACACTACAAGAGGGTTGGAGAACAGCCCCAGAGACCTCAGGAGAGAGACAGCACATGACAGTACGTGCTTATCAAAGTCGATCTCGGGTGTCTTTGAAAAGAAAAGGATGATTTTGGACCAGTCTAATAGTGGAAATCATAAGGACCATTATAGTCTCTAATATATTAAGAAGCTGAAATATTATTCCATAAGCAAAAGGAAGAGCTCTGTGTTGCAAGCCTTAGGAGCTAAATTCAAGCTAGAGCCCACATTAAAAAAGAAAAAGTGAAGTGGTGGTGGCACACACCTTTAATCTCAGCACTCAGGGGGCAGAAGTAGGTGACTCTCTGAGTTCAAGGACAGCCTGGTCTACAAATTGAGTTCTAGGGCATCCATGGCTATACAAAGAAACCATTTGTTGGGGCAAAAAATGGGCATAATGCCTTTGAATCCTAACACTAGAAAAGTGGAGGTAGTCGATCCCCTGGGCTCAGTGGCAAGCAAACCTAGCATAACTGCCAAACTTTCCAGGGTAAGGAAATACCCTGACTTGGAAAACAAGACAGTAAACTGTCCAGAGGAACAATAGTCAAGGTTGACTTCTGGCCTGTATATGAAAGTGCGTATCCATGTGCCTACAAATACATGTATACAAATACATATAAGACACAAAGTGTCTTACAACTAAAAAAAGTCAACACCCAAGAAACCTATGTCACTGATACAGATGAATTATTCTGGATCATTGTTGAGATGAAAATCCAGACATTTTAAATTCTCTTAATACTAATGGATGCCACAAGACCCCTCATTACACTTAGGGTAAATAGGGACTTTGAGTTGTGTAAGACTTAGGCAGGCAGGTCCAATAGGTCTTTTCTATAAGATGTGATGTATTATGATGGTGGGCTCAGTGTGTCAGGAAATCTAGACCATTTTGTGTAAGCACTAAAAAGTGGCTGAGTTCCAGGAACCTCCCAATGTGTCTGATGCTGGATGTGACATAATTCTAATAACACAGGAAAACTAGGGTTGTTCTTGTTCTAGGCAAAGAAGTAGAGAAAACCATTGCTCTTGAAATAAGGGGATGAGAGGACACATTAGATGGGTACAGGGTAGCAGAGGGATGATGTTAAGACTTCCCAGGTGAGAAAGCCTTGTAATAAACAGGTTATGGCAATAAAGAGGAGGGTGGTGTCAAGGGTGAGTTTGTGATTTCAGATGTAGACATAAATGTATATTTGGGGAAGTAGCTGTGTGTTCCAATATAGTTTGAGCCTGGGAAGGAGTTTTTAAAACTGCAGCCATGTAAATTGGCTACTGAGAAAAACCTCAAATGTAAGGAACAGTGGCATTCTCTGGGTTATAAAGAAATGATTTCCTAAAGGGACACCAATACCTTTATGCCCATGCAGTTATTGATGCCCAGGGCACAAATAGGTAATGAAAGAAAATGATCCAGTTGTGATTTTGATACACATTCCCTGACCTAACTAACATTTGTTCGACTTAGGGCTTTCAGCTTTAGAGTGGTGCAAAGGGGTTCTACATTCATAGGAACTGCTCTTGACATGTAGATTTTGACCCCTTTCTGGGCCGGTGATTGTGGCAGGATACCATTGCACTGCTGAGCAGCGGTAATGAACTGCAGCTCCTGTTTCATCCCTGGATCACCTGGGGAGCCAGCATGCTCTGCAGTGCACTGTGTGGGAGCCAGCATGCTCTGCAGTGCACTGTGTGGGAGCCAGCATGCTCTGCAGTGCACTATTTGGGAGCCAGCATGCTCTGCAGTTGTGTGGCAAGCAAGTGTGCAGTAGGCCAATTGATGTCCATGCATACTGACAATGTGTACTTTGTGTGTGGGCCTTCAAACTCATCATGTGTCAATAAGGCATGTGTATTTTGTTGATGATGTCCTGACCATCATCTTAGTAAGCTTGTATGTAATACAGGGTTTTGTTCATTCCCTCATTAGTTAGTAGTTAGATCTCTCTTCATTCTTGGTTACTTTAAAGGTTTTTCACAGGGTTGAAAAAACAAGCTCAGTTAATAAAGTACTTGCCTTGCAAGCATGAAGAAGCCCTGTCAATTTCTGCATCCCACATAAGAAAGCTGAGCATGGTGCTGCATGCCTGTAATCCCAGCTTTAGGGAGGCAGAGCCAGGTAGATCCCTAAGACTCAGTAGCCAATTAGGAAAGCCTACTTGGTGAGCTCCAGGCCACTAGGAGATCAGGTCCCCAAACACATGTGGCCTGTGATTAAGAAACAATATCTGAGGTGGTTCTCTGACCTCCACACACATGCATATACACTTGCACTCTCACACACATATACATACAGTCACATACATGTATTAGCTTGATTTTTCAAAAACTGTCAAACAGCCAAGGGCCTGTCAATTCTTACTTATTTATTTTTATTTTATTTATTCATTTACTTTAGGTTTTTGTTGTTGTTGTTTGTTCTGTTTTGTTTTCTTTAAGGAGCAAAGGGCATGGCCTGGTTTGTAAAGTGGTTGGCCTTAGTCAGTCCCCAGCACCATGTAGAAAGCAGAGCCTGGTACTACTTGCTTGTAATCGACATGCTAGAGATAGAGACCAGAGGATCCCTGTGCTTCCTGGCCAACAACCCTAGCCAGGAACTGGTGAACTCCTTGTGAGTAAAAGAGCCCGTCTCACAGGAATTGGATGGCATTCCCAGGGATCACAGCCAAGATTATCCTCTGACCTCTGCATATATGCCCACACATGCATGTTCAACCCCATACACATATGGCCCTACATATACACGTTTAAAAAATAATAAAGTCCTTTCCAGTAAGAACCGTGTCTTAGACAGGCACCACTCGATGAGGAGGTGATGATGCTTGTCACATTTTAAAAGTCTGAAAATAAAAATATCAAAGGTTGGGGGGGAAGGCATGGGAAGAGTTGAAGTAGGGAGAGGAAAGAGTGTAAATTATGTAAATACAGTAGTACTCATGTATGATACTGTTTAAAAAAATTTAATTAAGAAAATTAAAGGTCATTATTTCCTCTGCTTCTGAATGGTATATGTGAAGGCCTGCATTCACCTTTTAAATTGGACTTTAAACATTTTCTTTTCCTTTTCCTGGGAAAGTTGGTATGGCCAAGAAATAGACCTGTTTCCAGTAGCACTGTACTAAGAAAAGGGCTTGTTTTTCCAACTCAAAGCAGGAATTGTGTAAGCTTTGTGATCCTAAAATGAGAAAAAATAATCTCACCTTACTAGGAAAGGGAAGAATGATGAAATATTCTTGCAAAAAAAAAAACGGTGCCTTGCTTTGCCACCCCCTGTAGCCTGTTGGCTGAGCGCACTGGAGTAGAGACTTTTATTAGGCATAACCACTTCTGGCTTGGAGTCTGCCTAGCCATATGTGAGAAGTGAACTGAGCTTTGAAAACCAGTAGAATGGTAGCTGGAAGCAGAGCTATGCTAATAGTAGCTGTTAGGTCTTTACAGGGGATTGAATTAAATTCCAAGCCATAAACACTCTTTAAAGTTCTCTTCGACCAGCGGTGGTGGTGTACACCTTTAATCCCTGCACTTGAGAGGCAGAAGCAAGTGGATCTCTGTGAGTTCAAGGCCAGCCTGATTTAGAGAGTGAATTCCAGGACAGCTAGGGCTATTACACAGAGAGTCCCTGTCTCTGAAAAACAAACAAATAAATAAGTAAAATAATAAAGTTCTGTACCTGTTTTCTGGTCATACAGTCAGATTTCACATTTACACAGAGGTTAACTTGAGTGGATTTGGGGGTTTTATTTTATTTTGCTTATTTGTTTGTTTGTTTTAGGCAACATTTCATGTAGCCAGGGCTGTCCTCAAACTTACCAGATAGCTGAGGATGACCTTGAACTTCTGACCTTCTTGTTTTCATCTTCCTTTTACTAAGATTACAGGAGTGCACCACCATACCTGGCTCTTGAGTGCATGTTTTAATACTAAGCTGGCAGGTGTGGCTGCACACTGGCAGTGTGTGTTTTAGGTACTGAATCATGTTGAGGAGCCAATAAGACAAAACTGGAAAGGTAAAGCTAATCCATGTGACCACCACTCTCAGTAGATGTTCCAGATGTATTGAGGTGGCAAAATTAAGCACACTTTGTTGCAAATAAATCAATAAATAAGTCCACTCCTTTCCTTGTATGGCAAAGGCATTCTCAATATGTAGTCTGGGACTGTCCATTTTAATAAGGGTTGTGTTGGGGGCGGTGTGGGTGTGTGATTCTACAGTGGTTCAGTTCAGAAAATGTAGGTTAATTACAGGTTTTGCCTTGTGGTTTGAAAGAACTCAGGCATGTTTCACAGTAACTGATCTTCAGCAAGGAAGTACCTGGACTGAACTGGATCTGATGTGTCATGTTTGTTGTCTTTGCTGTAAAGCAGACATTCTCAACAGATCTTCTGTTTTTACTTAGACCTATTTCTTAAAACCAACTACAAGGCCCAGAACCACACCCCGCCCTTAATGGGATGAGGACTCAAGGAGGAGAGAGGCAGGTGTCTCCTCCAAAACCACCAGCCATTCACTCCCAGAAGGAAAAGGGGAGTGTTCAGAGGCCTCTTCATTCTGGTCTGGCCTTCATGCTTCTGGCCCCTGAGTCTTGGGTAGCATGGCCTTGAAGGGCTCTCTGCTCTGCGTGCAGTTTTCATTTGCTATCCTGTACTTAATGTACCCAAAGACCTCTGAGCCAGACACTAGCTAGAATGTGGCCTCTTCTGAGGGACAAGGGTCTCAGGGGTGTTGTGAAGGGAGGAGTAGAGTAGGTTTTACCCACAGCTCTGTCCCTTGTGCTAGCCCTCACTGACTGGTAAGCTTAAGGCTCCTTTGAAACCACTGCAGCTTCAGACTGAGGTACACTAGAGAACTCAGAATCTTAGGTCACTGTCCTTGTCAGGGCCTTTGACAAGCAGCTTCCTGCCACTTCTGGGGCCATGGGAAGCTTTGATGCAGACAAACCCAACAACATTTTTTTTTTTTTAGATTTGTGCATCCTGGCCACCTTAAGTCAGAGCCTTGGTTGTCCCAGGATCCCTGGCCAGGCGCTTGAATGAAGCTCTTTCTCTTTTGGTTCATTGGTTGGTTTGGGGCTTGTGATTTTGAGATTGGGAATTTGGGGTGCTGATAGCAGAGGGCTCTTACGAGTGAGCACAGTCATCATATCCACGCCTGCAAAGCTTTCGTTTAGAAATGTAAAGGAGCTAATATTTCATATGGAAGCAATTCCCCCTGGCCTTCTTCCCCGGACTGAAGGAAATGTCTCTGGTGTATGGTTAAATACCTGCTAGATGAGACCTGCAGATAGCTCAGTGGATTAGTGCAAAGCATAGAAAAGGTTCATGTTTTCAGCTGTCTATCCTATTTTAAGGTTCCTATTGCCCTCAGTATTCTGAATTTACCAGATTAGCCCTAATCTAATATTTAGTTCCTTAATGTTTGCAACCTCTGGCTGGCCTGGGATCCCAGCCTTAGTTGCCTATCTCTGTTAGCATCTCTGCATGCATAAGAGGGCTGTCATTAGGCTGCACTGGGCCTCAGAAGAGCAGAACATGTTGAGAAGGATCCCTCTGGGTCATAAAGACAGACTGGAGGGTCAAAACAAAATGCCTTAAATCTGTTTGCCCAAAACTTCAGTCGTATCCAGAATTGAGTGGATTTCCAAGATGGCTGAGGTTCCTCTCCAGAGTTTCCCTCGTTGTCAATAGAAGTTGAACCATAGGGTGAGAAATGCCTGAGAGTCTGTGTCAGAGTCAGAATCTGTGGGTTAAGCCATCACATTGCTGTGTTGTTTGCCTTTTTCCAGCCTGGAGTAGGTGCCCATTTCTGGAACAACCGTCTATGGCCAGGAGTCAGCAACACCAAAACAATATGACTTCCAGAAATCTGCTGTTGAAGCCATACTGGGCACTGATGTCTCAAAAGGAGAACAAGAGTACCTCTTTGTATTTCCACCAGACCCCCACCTTTAAGGCATATATCACACTGCCCAAAGTTTGTCATTGCTCTGAGAAATGAATGTGAAATTTCAGAGTAGGAGGGTTCTTATTTATAGCAGCCTTCCTCCATATCATCTTGGGAAAACCAAGGCAGAAAGAAGGCACCTCAGTGGTTAAGAGCACTGGCTGCTCTTCCAGAGGACCCTGTTCAATTCCCAGTACCCATGTGACAACTCACAACTGTCTGTACCTCCAAGAGCTGACACTGTCACACAGACACATGCAGGCAAAACATCAATGCACGTAAAATATAAATAAATAAATTTAAAAAAAAAAGAAGGCGCCTGAGCTTCCAGAACTCCTGAACGAGTTGAGAGCACCCAGTGCTAGCACTTTGGTTAAGAACACCTGACACACCATTTGTTCACTTTCCTTTGTTATCACATAACACGTATTTTAGATGTTTTTTTTTTTTTTCTTGCTGCCTAGAAGTTTTTATATTACTAATGGCTTATATTTATGGTCCTAATGTTAACAGATGGCTTGAGTTTTATGGACTTCTCTACTTTAGAAAATACAGATAACGTTTATGAAGACAACATAGAAACCTGGGCAAATGGCTTATAATGTATATGATATACCATTAATACTTTGTATGTGTATGAATAGTGACTAAACTCTTAGAATGGTATTATTGGGTGCAACTTCTGCCTTCCCTTAACACTGTCAGCAAATGATTTTTACTGTTAGAAAGAACATTTGATACAAATGCACCTTGTCAGGGGCTGGAAAGATGACTCAAGAGGTTAAGAGCACTGACTGCTCTTCCAGAGGTCCTGAGTTCAATTCCCAGCAACCACATGGTGGCTCACAACCATCCGTTATGAGATCTGCTGCCCTCTTCTGGTGTGCAGATATACATGGAAGCAGAATGTTGTATACATAATAAATAAATAAAATATTTTTTAAAAGTCTTAAAAAAATAAATGCACCTTGTCCTGCTTCTCTCCAGCTCCCTAAACCCACGTGCCTAATGCCATTGCTAGTGAAGGCATGTGTGTCTTGGCACCATTGGAACCTTCATTGTGGTAGTGAACATTTTGAAGTGACATCCTCCTCTCTGTGACTACAGCTACATTAAATTAGTGTCTAAATGGAGAGTTGTCCTCAGACACTGTGACCTGCCAGAGGCTATCAGAGGATTGGGTGAGATGCTTCAAGTGAAGTAGTACTGGACTTTAGGAGCCGGGAGGAGCCTCACTCACACTATATATCTAGATTGACCTCCTTGAGCTCCAGAACTGTTCTTAGGGTCTCAGAACATGCCAAACATTTGGACACAGAGCTTGGCTAAGGTCTGGAGGGAGGGTTTCTCCTGAAGTGATTTCTGTAGCAATGCCAGCTGCAGTGTGAGCATGTGCAGCTGTAAAGTGTCTTTCCTAGCCATTCTGACTTCCTACCTTCCCAGAAGCTGCACTGGCTACTTTGAAGGCTAGGCTTGAGTACAAAAGCAGTGTCTTAGATACTGTCTACTTTCTCATCCACTCCCTGGACGGTGAGCACGTGAAGGGAGGGGGGATACAAGAGCAGCCAGCAGCAGGGCTTCTGTAGACAGGAGGGTTTGCCTTGGAGATGTGGGACCTCCCATTCATCTGGCTTCCTTTCTTCTCCTTGAAAATGGTACACTAGAGTTTGGGGGAGGCTGAGACTTGGAGGAAGGGATCAGAGCAGAGCTGACTGATTCTACATGTGTCGCAGCTGTCAGGGGCCTTTACCAGCCTTCATTCCCTCACGCCCATGAAGCTACTCTTGCTAGCTTTCGATGCAGCATGTAATACAGCACTGTCAGGGCTGAGGGGGGCCCAGGAAAATAATGTGCCAAGTCCCTTGGTGAGAGTGAGGATTATCAGTAGCAACTCCAGAAATGCCTCTGTTTCCCCAAGAGTAATAGAGTGGACAGAGAGTGGAGGATGTAGAAGAGATAGTTGGCTTCCTTGAACAAAGCTCTGTAGAGATCAAAGGGGAAACTGGGGGTGGGGTGGGAGTGTTAACTTCTGCAAGATTACCCAGCATTTTAGCCCTGTAGCACAGAGCCAAGTGAGTTGTTCATTCATTGGTCAGTTTGTCCAGCATGTTTTTGATTCAACAATCTTGCCAAGTTATGCAGGGCACTCAGCATATAGTAGAGAACTAGAAAGACATGATCCAGCCCCAGCCCTCATGGTGCTTAGTATTAGGCCTACCCTCCACTCCACACTTATGCCAGTTCAGTCTGCTGTGTACAGCTTGAGTGCCTGGTATGTCACTTACCACAAGGAGCTACAAACACAGCTGTAGCCTTCGAAGGCTCTGATCTTCTATCTGCTGACTTCTTAGGTCTCTTACTTCCTGCAGAAGTTTGTTTTCTGTGTTGGTCTCAAGATACTTGGGCCTCTTGGCCCTAGTCAGACAACATGTACAAGGCTCTTGTTGGTATCCACTGTTCAAGGCTGGGGATGAGAGCCCAGTGAAGATCGATTCTTACCTTGACCAGTCACATACAGCTGCCCTTTGCAGAGCTGGGTTAGTGGGGATATGATTGAAGCTCTACAAACCCTGGCTCAGATCAGAGTTCAAACCCAGCCCAGTAAAACACTTTAATACCAATGATGAAAAACACCGATGTGAAAACAGGCCCTTTAGGGACATACATGCAGTGGTTCAATTTCTTCACTACTTCTGCTTTACAGTAAAAATGATTTCAAGTCTACATCTCTTTAAATGTGGTTAATCCCAGTAGGAGCACTCCAAAAAAAGAGGTTCTTTGGTGACTTCAAAACCTAAATGAGATGAAGAAAAATTATTTGTATGGCAAAAATCTTAGCTATATTAGCTAGATTGAAGACTTTCTGGGTGATTGAAGAAAAAAAATGAGTTAAGGATTATTTGCAACTATAAATGTGTTTATTTTTACTTGTGTAGGAGCGTGATGCACATGAGTGCAGTTGCTTGAGAGGGCCAGAGACATTAGATCCCCTTGGAATTGGAGTTACAGGCAGTTGCATGAAGAGAATGGAACTCAGGTTCTCTGCATTCTTAGTGGCTTGCATTCTTAGCAGCCAAACTATCCCTGTAGCCCCTAATTATACTTCTTACTCTTTCTTAAATATGTATGAATGTTTGTATGCATGTATTATGTGTACCTCATGTGTGCCTAGAGCCCATGAAGACCAGAAGAGGGCATCAGATCCCCTGGAATTGGAGTTATGGATGGTTGTGAGCCACTATGGGGATGCTGAGAACTGAACCCAGGTCCTCTCTCTGTAAGAGCAGCAAGTGCTCTTAACCATTGAGCCATCTCTCCAGCTCCCTTATTGTGTTTCTTGAAGCACATGGAGGAATCTAAAGTTGTATTGCAAGTTCTCCTTGTGCTCATATTACTGTGGGAGAGACCCATGTTAAACAAATATATAAGATCATTTCAGATGGTGGGCTGGAAAGTGGGAGGCAGTGTTGATAGTAGATTGAGAAAGGTCGGGAATAGCAATATTTAAACCATGCTCTAAAAGACAAAACGGCCGCAGCCATATCAAGACCTGGAGTTGAGTGTTACAAAGTCAGGGAGCATGTAAGTGCCAGGCCCCTAAAATGGAATGGACTTGGTGCTTGGAGGTCACTAAGCACACAAGCAGAGCACCATTCAAGGAGATGAGAAGAAGCATGGAGTTCACCTTCTGTTTGAAGTCCAGAGAGTATCTTAGGAAGATGGCTGGTGACTATTCTAACCCATCAACAGAAGAAAACTATGCTTACAACTGGAGTGCCGAGTTTCTTCCTTTCATACTTCTGCACTGAGTGATACAGGCATTAGTAAAATTACTTATGGAAGTGCTTTGGAAATTCTGAAGCACTGTTCACAATGGCAAATGCCATTGTGAAAGTGTTTAAAATGACCAAGGGTGTTGTCTCTTGTATATGGAGTATCACCTGAACTAGTGGACTCACTTGGTCATACACAGAAGCACGGTACCCGGAGGACTCCATTGCTGTGGTCTTCATCTCACGGAGGACCGTTCCACTGTCTAGATCCATAACCCCCAGAGGAGAGAACCCCTTCTGGCTGCCCTGCTGGCACATGCATCCCCAGGGGCAAAGGTGAGGTTTCCTGAGCCTGTGGTTCCCAGGATGTCTCCTCTTCTGGGGCCATACTAGCTAAATGGAAATTAGAAACTATCCAGGGCAAGAAGCTAATAAATAAGAAGTGACAGGCATCACATATTAAGGGATTACTGTGCATAGTGGCTGTTCCGCAAGATACACGATGCAGGGTGAGAGGGTCTAATAATCCCCCTGAAGTGTGCGCCTGATGAGCTGACGATACGAAAGGAAAGTGGTTTGGCTGGAAGAGCAAATAACAAGATTGACATCCTATATGTGGCTGTTCCAGAACCTTCACTGTGGGTCTGTGGGATGTTCTTCAGAGCTTTCCCACCACCATTGGTTTCTCATTGTAGTCCCTGGCTCTGATGTCTGGAAGAGATAAAGGAATCTGTCTGTGGTTTGTTTGATGGTATTGGGAATACGGAGGCAGAGTCGGGTTTCTCAGCTAGTGTGGGTTAGGTGTGCCCTCCCTGAGCTCCTGTGGGCTTCTGTCACAGGATGTTACCGCAGGGCTGCCACAGTTGTGTACCCAATGAAGGCAGGCATCATTTCCAGATCTTTGTACTGAATTATTCCACCAGCAGTGCCCAAGCTGTAAGTGTGGCACAAATTAATGGAGAAAAATAGTGACTTGTGTACAGTTGGCACTTCTGTTCTTATTAGGATCAGAAAGAGCAATTGGATGAAGGAAGAAGGAAAAAGCATATGTTACTTATTGTTTTGGGTGAATGTTTTTATGAGAAAGGGGGATACCACATCGTTAATAACTCTGGCACGCCACACCAATTCTGGTCGGTCTGATAGATTAAACATGAGCCCTCTCTCATTATCCAAGCAACCATGCTGCTTCAGCTTCCATCCCGACCTGATATGTATTCCATGCACAATCAAGCCTCTGAGTTGACATCTTCTTCTAAAATTGTTTGGCTGTAATAAATAGAAACTTTCAGCTCTGCTGTAAAGCATTGCTGGTTGGCATCATTTCCTACCCCCTTTTAATTATTCCTGACACTGTGGAGAAACATCTAATATAAATCTGTAATGTGCACTGATGACAAACTACACGGTTGAAGGGCCATGTAATTTCTCCACAATTAATTAAAGTGCATGGAGATTTCCCCCCTCTTTCTTTCTTTCCTTTTTTTTTCCCCCAGCAGCCAGATGCCACTGACTGGCTCAAATAACACTGCTGTCAACTGTAAAAAATTAAGATCCAAACCGTAAGAAAGGTTCTTAGATAAAGAAACCAGATGCCAGGTTATTTGTGATACCACCGCATACATCTTGATGTAGGCCACCATTGTTCAACATCTGTACCTCCACAGCTTTAATTACGCACTTAACTCAGCAAGCCTGTCAGCAGTTTATTTCCACAAGTACCGTCACTTTGGTAAATCTTTTTATTAAAAAATTGAATGGTGCCAATCAGCCTAGGAAAGAGAGAGAACCAGAGAGAGAGGGAGAGGGGGAGGGGGAGGGGGAGGGAGGGAGAGACACTGGAAGCCCTTCTGTGCAGGGAGACGGCTGCCTGTTTGTGTCAGCCGCATGCTGGTTGGTGTTTATGGCACATGTGTGTGGTCACTAGGAGAGGAGAAAATGTTCTACTACCAGTTCGGGCTGATCTGCCACCTGGAATTGATCAAAAGCAAATTAATTTTCATTTCCAATTAGGAATACAATTAAGTCCAAAGTGGTGAGGGGGGAAATGGTAATGTTTACACACAGCTCCTGTGGTGGAAGGGCTGGAGGAAATACTTGTCTTCATACCTTTCTGTGTAATTCATTAGTGTGAAAGTGGCTCTTGCAGTTTGCCATCCTGGAATGGCCCCTCTTCCCTTCCCTTAGAGCTTAGGAGAAGATAAGGGAAGGGCGAGTCAAATCTGGAGCTACTAGCCACACATTCACAGGCTCTGCCCTGCTATTCTGAGGGATTTTCCGGGATCCACTTAGGTGATGGTGTGGGTGTTTTAATGAAGAACCCACATTAGGAGAAGCAGGACTTTAGCCTGCAGTCTTCGGCTTTTCCTGTGTCCAAGCATCACCTGGCAGAAGAGTCAGATTTCCCTGTCTGTCTGTGATCAGAGATGCTGAGTGACTGTGATTCCATCTAACTATCAACACCTGGAAACGGGATCCCAGCTCCCTTCATTTGACTTGTGTCTACATTTTGTTGGAGTCTGAGAATGACTGGCCCAGTATGTTTATTACTCAGGGTGGTAAATATAGTGAGCTTTGACCCAGATTCTAAGGAACATGGATGGTTTGTCAATTTTGAGTCTAAGAACACAGATAGAGACTCAAGAGTAACATGGCAGCCTCTCTGAATCTTGTCAACTCCACCTCCACCAGAGCAGCCTCAAGCCAGCTCTCATGCTGAGAATGTCCTTACCACCCATCTCACAGACCAGTCTCTTTGGAAAAGCAAGTGGATGCTTAACAGTTCATCATCTGAATAGCAATGAAGAGAACCTCCCATAATAGCTTACATCTTCCCAGAGTCCTCCAGGTGATGGATGGAGAAGAGATGCTTCTGAGCCATAGGAACAGCTGCTTCAGTTGAAGAATGTCCATGTGGAGGCCCCATTGCCACTGCTCCAGGCCGTATTTTACCTCAGACAGCCCCACCTTCCTTTTCCCAATGCAGGGGTTTACATTTCCTCCCTGCATGGTATTTGTGCTTTAAAAGAAGATTTTATTACTTGCGCTGCAATGGAATTTCTCTTTACTAGACAGTTGGCATGACCGCAGCCTGAAACCGCAGTGGCACTGTTAACACGCTGGGGTCAGCTTTCCCCTTTAAAGCTATTCTTTTCTTTTCTTTGTTTTCTTAAAGGGGGAGACGGGTAAGCACCAACAAATCAGCACAACTATTAACTTTCTGATTTATTTGCTACAGAGAGCAAAAAAAGTTAATGCAAAGTGACAGAGAAACCAGAACAGACGGCATGAAAACATTCTCATCCCAAGTTTCCAGCTGAAATCGCACCACAAGCAGTTGGTTATCTGAAGATAGACATCTTCAATTTCCTGATTGCATAATAGAAATGGGATTTCTTTTCCCTCCTAAAACACTAAAAAGCATTATCCATAATGTTGACATGGATTTCTCGGTGCCTTGGGTCCCAGCTGTCCTCTCTCAAGCATCTTCACAATGGCTAACAGTGGCCTCGAGAAATCCGTAAAGAGAAAGCTGGTTCACTTGCAGGCAGGACTCCCACCATCACGAAGTGACACTGAGGAGACTATTAACTGGTATTAACTAGACTTTTAATAGCTGCATTGCCAACATGCCATATGGGCTTTCTAAACATGTTAGGGTTAGAAGTTTCTAAGGATTTGAGACTGGCTCTAACAGTTCAGGGTGCTTGTCCTTGCTAGGCATTGGTCACTCTGCAGTGGGCCCTCCCTCTCCACAGCCTTGTGGGCCCTGTGAACTGGTTTGTCATCCAAATACAGCTGGTTCCAGCTACACTTCTTACTCCCCTGGATTTCTGAAGATGTTTTTCTGAGACAGGATTCTTGACTTTCAATTGTGATTACATCACTTGGGCATCCAAAGTGCCATGATCTCAAAAGCAGACCTTATTTTCAAATCACCCTGTATATGGGTACCTCATTTTATTTAACATGGTGTTTTAAAATTATATTTAAAAGACAGTTTCTTTCATCTCCTGTGCCCTTGGCTACGAAACAAAGGAAACCTCTTTTAAGAGGTGTTTTACATTTTATGACTACTGAGAGAGAACATAGTTCTTTAATAGGTATGTATGTAAGAGTCCCACATTACAGGGTTTCAGAGATTAGAAGCTTTGGAACAAGGTTGTTTGATAACATCTCTGAAGGGCAGAGGAGGGAACGTAAACCTCAGAGCTTTAGATGCCAAGACAGAATACTCCCTAAGCTGCGGGCAGCGGAAGCTTTTCAAAGCTCATTTTATTCTACCAACACTAGTATCCTGCCTTGACTTCGGGTGAGGGTTGTGCAGGATGGAGCCTCTTGTCGTCTTCTTCATGGTTATGGGCATGTAATATGTTCTTCATTGAGCCAGGCAATTGACAGAGACGCCAGTGCGTTTAAGACCTGAGTCTACTGGAAATGAGACTTGCATTCCTGCCAGAAATGGATGCTTTACTGTGTCCACCACTATCACACATCTTGATTTTTTTTTATCCGACTCTTAAAACAATAATATCAAACAACTCCAGGGGAAAAAAGTTAAATGTTTCCATATGAAGAGCTGATTAAATTTGTATGGTTTTCTTTTCAGTAAAAATTGATATGTGATGAAACGCAGCACAGCTGCATGTCTGGTTGGGGCTGGTACTCCTGAGGCCTCTGATCTCTACCAGGCTAAAGGCCAGGGCCTGGCCATTGCCATCCCGTAGCCTGGGCCCAATATGCCCATTCCTCAGCACTGAGCATAGAATCAGTGGTCCCTGGCTTGGGCCATCTCTCTTAATGCACACCATTCTCCTGTGTCACTTTTGTGTCCTATTAGAGGGCAGATGAGTCCACACAGAGACTTGCGATTTCTAGTGGGCAAGGGGTGTTCTGTCAGGACTCCTTCTATGGGAAGGAGCCTGGCTAAGTTTACGGGGAGAGATTTTTCATGGAGGAGCTAATTTACTGGCTTGTGTGTCTGCAGAAGTTCTGGTGCTTGGCTTTCACAGAGTATACTGCTGTGCTCAGCATCGTTTTGTCTATGTGCTTCTCCTACTTCTGTGAGTCCCATTTTCATTCAGACTGTCCTCTAGGTCCCCAAGAGATGGTCACAGCAGCTGTTCCCCCATGTCCATCCCACATGGAGAAATGAGGGCCATGTAGCATTCCTAGCACAGCTGCTCACTTGCCTTGGTTCTAACCAGAGAGTGAGTATAAACACTGCCAGGGTAGAGGTGGTTGAGTTGTGTATGGGCCCTTGAGCTAAGACAGGGTCTTCCTGGAGGGTGCACTGTGGTAGGGTATCAGACAGCTGGATGTATATTCTCTGACAAAACCAGAATGTTCTTCACCTATGGGAAAGGCTGTTCACCAAATGACATGGTCAGAGCATGAACTCTGAATCAAGAAACTGGAGTGAGTGAGGAGGGCTGGGCCCATCACTTCTGTTCTCATTCTCCTTCAAATGTGATCATGCAGATGAAAGTGTTTCCTGGTGATGGGCTTGGATGTACAGGCTTGACTTTGTCTTCCCAGAATTCAGAGCAAGGAAGAGGCTTTTGCTGCTGCCACCAGTGGCCGAAGGTGACAGGGGAATTTTTGTTCAGCAGATTTTTTTTTTTTTTTTTTTTTAGAGATGAAATCATACTGCCATTTTTTCTGCATAAAACTTATGTCCATCTTTCCTCTATGTAGAGGACACACCCACACCAGAGTTAAGGGTCTGTCCAGGCTGAGGCCAGCTTCCTCCCCTGCTCATCCAGTGCTCTTGCATCTGGACTCTGAGGTGGACTAGTGTGTGTCCTGTTCCAGACTACTCCTGTCTCTAGGATCTGCAAGCATCCTCCATGTCTGTGTCCCAGAAGTCTCATTTTAACCTGGATATGATAGCACACCTCTGTAATTCCAGTACTCTGGAGGCTAGAGCAGGAAGAGTGTAAGCTCAAGGCTCTCCTGGGCTACCTAGGCTATCCTGAGCTACAATTCTAAGAACTAATGAGAGGGAGAGGTAAGGAGAGAGAACTGGCAAGTTAGTTTCCCTCTCCCAGTTTCTGAAGATCTCCTGCCAGGTCTTGGAGGAAGTTAACCTAATTCTTGAGTCCATAGCCTTGGTTCTTCAGACGACGATACCCAGAACACCGCTCTGACACACACACAGTATAGATGCCTTCCTCCAGGAAGGCCAGAGCCTGGGAAAATGAATAGGTGATGCTGGATCCAGGACTCCTCAAGTAGATTCCTTGGAAAACAATCGTAAAGGTCTCCTGACTTGGGGACTTCAATTTTGTGACCAGGGAAAAACAGACAAATTTGACTCAGCATTTGTTAGTCCCCGGGGAAGTGGTCTGTGCCACACAGCTATTGCAGATCTGCATTCATCAAGCTGAGTGTTTGCTGTGGGCTTCCTCACAGCCCCCGGCACCACACCTAGGAAAGAGAGTCAGCAAACACAGCAGTCTCCTCAGAAGATTTCTCTTCAATTAAAATTTTACACATACCAAATAAACAAGGGCACTTTTGAAATGTAAATCTATCATTTTCCTAGGCAACTTGCACGGGCTCCACCTCCTTCAGCACAAAGCGGCCGGCGTATATGTTCCCTGCTCCTCTCCAGTGAGTTCAGCCCTGGGTCCCCAATACACTTAGATCCTGGTGTGGATTTTTTTCCTTAAACACTTTCTGCAGTTTAGTTATTTGTTGTAATTATCAAGTTCATTTTTCTCTAATAGATGTGATTAAGTATATTTAGCACTGTGTAATGAGTTTTCTGCCTGGTTGCATCTTAGCTAATAAGGAATTCCTTAGCGGCGTCCCTGACAGCTGCCGCCGGTCCCAGGTCTGTGCTGCCGCAAGAGACCCCTTCCATGAACTGCTAGCATTAGAGAAATTAACTCCATTACACTAACCATAAAATTGAGGCTGAAATTTGATTACTAATAGATCCTCAGTTCAGTTAGAAACTATAGCAGCAGGGGAAGAAGGTGAGCACATGTGAAATGCCAGTGTCCATGTTTTCCTCTGTGCGTGTGTTCAGATGTTTCCAGCCATACCTCCAGTTTATTTCCTAGGCAGAAAGGAGAGATCAATGTCTAGCCGATGGGCTGAGACCTGTGCAATGACTGGGCAGGTGTGAGACCGGAAGTCTTTGTTACTGCCTTGAGGATGGTGCCTAGCTGTAAGTGTCTCTGTATTGCTGAGCAAAGAAACCTCTCAGTGTGTTTTTTGGCCATGGAAACTGTGCCATTGTCACTGGCAGTCCAGATTTGTAAGGCTAAAGTGCTGGGGACAATTAGTAATTGGTGACTGGCTGCTATGATGTATAGTTGCTTAGCAACGGTCCCTGAATTAAGTCTCTGGAAGGGGCACACAGGAAGAGACAAGACAGGAAGATGAAATAGGTACCCTTTCAATGTGTAGGTGTCTCCATAATGAAAAAAGAGTGAAAGATACTTGTAATCATAGAAATGGTTGACTGGGAAATTGGGGCTAAAGGAAAGAAAGGGCAGAATGTTAGTTCCTCTCTCGCTAAATGAAATAAGGGTAAGTGGCAGTTGAGTAGTCCATTGATATAAGAGCTCATTGCCTTCCTTTGACACTTTGCAGTGATTCCAATGCAAACAGAACCCAGGGAGCATACTTTACCCAGAAGGCAGCATGGAAATTTGTGGGAGGAGGAGATGGAGAATGAAATCTCTAGAATAAGATTAATTTGGCTTTTGTGTATACCCAGGAGCTGGGATTGACTGCACAGCAGGGTCCAGTTTGGGCTTAGCCTTGCCCTGGATACCAGGTAGAATGGGTGCTTTCCAATACTGATGCCCCGTCCCACTCTATTTGGAGTCAAGAAAGATCTTGACGGGGCCAAGAGCATCGTATTCATTTCATCTGACTTGGCTGGGGTTAGAGGCCTCGGCAAACTAAGCTATCACCCTGAACTACATGATTTAGTGAACTGGATTTGCCTCTGGAAGGCCAGATGAGCAGAAGCAAGTGGGAAAGCAGGAAAAGCCCTTGATGCAGCTGCCGAGCCTTGTTAAGGGTTGCCTTATCTATAGCAGCTCTGCCCAGAGGTCTGCAAAGGGCCAGGGGCTCATTACTGAGAGTGAGGGCTGTTTTGCAATTAGTGTTGAAACACTGAGATAAAGACAGGATATATAGGAATTAAAAACAGATAACGTAAACACTAACAAAGAGCCTTAATCCCTCCGGTTGAGTGTTTTGCATGTTCACCTCTGATCAGAATTCTTAATAATATCGAGTGTGTTGCAACTCAATAAAGATTCCCTGGGAAGAAACAAGTCAATTCTTGGATTTTAAAAAACCACAAGGAAAAACAGAAACAGAAAAACTTACCCTTATGTATTTCTATTGCTTCTAAAATAAAAAATCAAATACACTATATTACACAGAGGGATTTATTTCAGCTGGTTCTGATCACCTATGATCGTAATTCACTCCCCCATCTTCTAGTGATTTGAAAGAGATCTTCAGGACTCAGAAAGCAGATTCTCTGTCTCTACCCATGACTTGTTTTCTACCTAAAGAATGCAGGTATTTTGATGTAAAGTCACTACTGTGCAATTGAGAAAAGCTTGGCTTTCCTGGCCTAAAGTTCTAACCACAGAGAACAGTAAACCATCTCTGACTCCTGCCCAGTGTCTACAGAGTGTTCACCATTGCTTGCAGCAGTGCAGTGAGTCAGGGAGGTGTGAACCTCTGTGCTGAGGAGAAGAAGCTAAAGTGATAGTGCATAATCACAGAACAGTCTGTCAAATAACCAGTGATTCAAGTTTAAATATTGCTAAGGGCATTCTGTACACCCACTTTCCCTGCCCCTCGTCACTCCCTGTCTGGTTGTTTAATATCCAGCTTCCATATTAGGCTTTGAGTGCTGTGAGAGCAGGGACCTAAAGTAAGTTTTCTTTTCTTCCTTCCTACCTCCCTTCCTTCCTTCCTTTTTTCCCTTGTTTTCTTTTTCTTGTTGCTATAGTAAAATATCCAACAAAAGCAACTTCATGGGGAGGGGCTTATTCTGCTTCATAGTTCCAGGGTGCAGTCCATCAGGGTAAGGGCTCAAGGCAGCAGACTTGAAGCAGCTGGTCACATTGCATCTACAGTCGGGAAGCAGAGAAACAAAGACTGCATTGCTTGGCTCCATTTCTTCTTTTCATACAGTCCAGTATCCCATCCCAGGGAATTACACCACCCATAATGGTGGTTCTTTCTACCTAATCAAGATAGTACCACAGACATTCCCAGAGGCCTATCTCCCAAGTGATTATAGGTCTCATCAAGTGAATATTTGAGATTAACCATCACACTTGCTTTTCTCTTCTTTTCTTTTTTCTTTTCATCTTTCTTTCTTTCTTTCTTTCTTTCTTTCTTTCTTTCTTTCTTTTTTTGTGGATCAGTCTGGCCTTGGACTCACAGAGATACCCTTGCCTCTGCCTCCCACATACTGGGACTTAAGGCTTGGGTCACCACCACTGAGCTACACACTTGCTTTTCACTGACTGGTATACTCACTCTGGCACTCAACACAGAGTGTTATTATATAGAAGGCACCCAATAAATATAGGCTGGATGGAATTGTTAGAACTTGACAGTGGTAACCATCCCAAGATGGCCTCTGATGACCCACATTCCCTACTATTCACAGCCTACGTAAGTCCCTCCCTTTGAATGTGAGCCAGATTTGGTAAGTCACTTCCAGTAAATCATAAGAGGTAATATGCTCACCTGCCAACACTTTGTGCCTGGTCCAGTCATTGTAGGAGAAGTTGGTTGCCATTTTGTGAGCAGCACATGGGAGGGAGCCCTTATACCCCTGACTATACTGTGATTGTATGCTTCACCGAGACGTTTAGCCAGAAGCATCCAGGCCCCAAATTCACAAGGAAGCTACCAGATGATAATCCCTGTTGATTTAACCTACTACTTAGAGAGGAGTGGTGATCCAGTAATCAACACACTAGCCAGTTAGAACACCTATCAACTCATTCACATGTTCATTTACTCATTACTTACTGACTGACAACCAGGGACTGTGCTAGGTGCTGAGTATTCTGTGACAAAGTAAGAGTCATGCCTTCAAGGAGCTTATTGTCTGAGATTAATGACAGCGTGCACAAACAATTCCATAGGTTCATGCAGGTACAGTGGGTATACAGAGAGGCAACCTAGAATGCCAGAAGTTATCACATTGACAAGGTGGTCCATAGAACCTCACCTCCATCCTGTCCCCTACCCAGCACTTCCTCCTCAACTGTTCTATGGCTAGCTTAGCCTTCAGTTTTAACACTTCTGTATTGTGTTCGTTCCTGGACAAGCTCAATGGCTACTACAGTAGAGAGAGCACTTGAATACATTGTCTGCTCTTGGTTATGAGACTCTTGTGCTGAACTTGACTTAATTTGAATGACTCTTGCCAGTCTGTCAGTTTTCTTTATTCTCCCCTGGTCTGACATTCATGTCCTATTTCCTAGCAGTCCCTTGATAGAATCAAGCAGTTTATTTTTAAAAGGACATGGGTAGGGCTATAGCTTAGTGGTAGAGTGCTAGCCTAACATGCACAAGGACCCTATACTCAATCCCCAGACCCTCTGGTATTGCAAAATAGATACATGAGTGAACAAAAAAGTAGATTGATCAATATATTACTAAAATAATAAAAAGGAAATAGTCATGGGATTATCTTGGTTTTTGTTGTAGTTTTAAGGCCGGATCTCATATAACAAGCCTCAAACCTGCTGCATAGCTAATGATGACATTGAATTCCTGATCTCCCTACACTAGCCTCCTATCAAGCCTGCCCCATGGGATCAACACAGTAGGTGGGAGTGAGTCATGCTCTGGGCGAAGCTACACCCATCTATGGAATGTCATGTAGATAGAGACACCAGGCAACAAGTCTTAATTCATAGAGATGGTCATCAGTAGATCACAATGCTAAAAAACACATTTCCTTAAGGACCTTTGGTGCTGATCCTTTACTAGACCCATTTTTCAGGGCCTTGCCCCCCATAAACAGAGGCTTCCCTGCACATGAATCATGTGTATGGCTAACTAAGAGCCTGCAGACGGGATGTAAAAGGCAGCCTTTCTAGCCCTGTACTCTCCATCCTCAGGGTAGTAAAGCCCAGACACAGAACCAGGCACCAGACAGACCCAGTAATACAGCAAAGATGAGCTGGGCTCCCATGGCCTCCTGGGATATAAAAAGAGGACAGATCCTTCCCCGCTCTGCTACAGGCCATTGTGGGAAGGCAGTAGACTCTGGTAGCATCCTGTAGGGTGCCTGTTGGAAGTGGACAGAAGGGGACAGTTTAAGAGAGACATCCAGGAGTATTTGGCTCTTCTCCATCCCCTGTGTACAGCTAGAGCAACGATGGAAAAATTGGTTGTGTTTCGGCCTTTATGTGTTTCCTTAAAAAGAACTCTTCCTTTGTACACTGCCACTGTGTGGATCTTTGTTGTGGAGGTAGCTGTTTAAATAGGAGAATGTGTGAGATGAGACTGCATAAAAGATGGACTTGTTTTATATATGGGATATTGCCTGTCCTTCAGATCTATGTGCCTCGCTTATGGGATGAACCAAGTAGGAGAGATAAACTAATATTTTGTATAAGCTCAGCCAGACAATACAGATGATAAAGATGTTTCATCTTCTTATGCATGCAGAAAATATGAAAAATCGTAGTTTACACATATTTGCTCAATTCAAGTGTAAAATTGGGCCCCTCGATTGCCCTGGGCCACAGTGGCTGCGTTAAGGAAGCTCGATTTACCTTGCAGCCGAGTGAAAAATGATCAGAATATTAGACTCATCTAGCCCACATTAAGGAGCCATTGCATTTCCCGACAATTTTATGCTATCTCAATATGAAAACAGAGCAATTTCAACTCATATCAGGTTATGATCGGCAATTACAGTTGCATAATTCACCTAGTCGGCTCTTTGCAGGGCCTTTATTTTCCCTCTTGGTGACATTCCTGAGAAAGTGCCTGATAAAAATGTCATATATCATCCCGGCTTTAGAACTCGTGAGGGGGTAATCTGCCATGCCTTGCTGAGCCCATATTCATCACTGGAGTTTTGACTTGGAGGGGTCATGGCACTCATAATTTCCTGTTTGATATTGTCCTCGCCAGCTCTGACAAGGGCTGTAAATGCTCGGTTGTAGGCGGTGGTTAAGCTCGGTGCCAGTGGGGCTCATCAGCAGCAATAACTGAGCATTACTGTGGCTTGTGCTGTAGTTGGCCGTTTCGAAGATAATTAGATTTGATGTCAACATTTCTTTATCACCTGCTTCCTTTGTGCATCTGTGTGTCAAGTTGTTATTTCCGGATTTATTAGCACCCTCAGAGCTACTCTCTATCTGTCAGCCTGTGTGCTGTTTGTGTTGACAGTTGTAAAGTTAATTACTGGTACTAATGAGCAGCGGGCTTTTGGTGGACATGGCGTTTTGGACATTTAAAACTGTAATTAGTGTTTTTCCTTGTGTAGTGCTTCAGTACAAAAAAAAAAAAATGTTCTCCTATTCCATTTTGACATTCTGTGTGCAGTCAACTTATCTTTTATTCAAAGGCTCCAAAATCTCAGTTCTGTTTCTTTTTAAAATAGACTTCCTTTCCATTGTATCTCCATGAATAATTTCTTTTGTTCCTGGCTTCTCCTCCAGCTTGATAATGTGGCCGTTTCTTATGCCTTGAGAATTAAGGATTGTGATGGCACAGTGGTCAGAAATCAAGCTGGGCGATTGCTGGCCCCAGCCCAGCCAGTGAACTACAAGTTTCCCCTTTGAGTCTTTGCCCATCTCACTCTGGCTTCAAAAAAAAGAATAAGCTAGTGGACAGGGCCAGATAAAATGAAAAGTATAATAAATAAATAATCCTCCAGGAGACTTGTCCCAATAAAATATGATAGCTACATTTTTTGTGGCTGTAACTCAAAGCCAATAATCATAGCCCAACTCTTTCTACCAATGACCCTGATTAATCCTCACACAGGCCAGTGCTATTATCTCCATTTCACAGATAGGGAAACTAAGGTTTAGAAGAGCAAGGACTTCAAGCAAGATTCAAAGCAGAGGCTGTGCTAGGACTGGCATCCAATCACAGTGCTCAGAGCATTAGCCACTCTTCCTTAGATACAAAAGTATGCTTCCAAGAAAATTAGCAGACTCCAGGGGAGGGCATTCTAGAGCAACAAAGAGCAATCACTTAGCGAATCAGACTTGCTCGTTTGTATTTGCCTCCCAGTTGCAGAGGGACGCTAGTTTCAGTGTTGTGGCAATTATCTCTGGCATGTACGTTATGGAGGTATTTTGTTTGGTCTATTGCGGCTGTGGAACACCACTCCCTTGCTGCTCTTCATATTTACTTTCTATTCATCATTATCTGCCATTTTGCTAAATAACTATCCTTCGCAGACATAAATCATCTATAAAAATACTCTCGCTCAGAGAAAATTTCACCCTGGCACTGCAATGATGAGATAACCATTTTCATCTCTTGTTGAAGCATTGAGATTTATTGGCTTTCGATGGGCAACAGCCCAGGCATCACTCTCTGCTACACAGACTCCCACTTGCATTTATTCTGATTGCATTTAGCCATTCAAAATGGAGCTCTTGGAATCCCTTGAGGGTCCCTCCCCAGCCTGGGTGGGGTATTATTACTTTATATTAGATAAGGGAAGGACACACAAAGAAACATGCGGTGATTCGGATGATTTTTTATTTCCGTTTAGCAGTGATGACAGAATGTCATAGTGAAATGACTTCAAAAGTCATTTTTCCCCACTGCCCTGGTTCTGCAGCCTTGTCCCTTGAGGGCTCTTCCATTGTACAGCGTTATTAATTCTGCTAACTTTCAGACTTCATTGCTGACAACAGGCCTCTTGGCTTTCGCAGCCTATTACATTAAATTTCCCATCAAACCATGTCAGCCTCTGAGGTCACAGATTTTGAGAGAAGCTTTAGATATTTTGCCATCTGACTTCACGGGCAGGTGTTTTCTAAATTGCTTTTAGGTTT
The DNA here is from genome assembly GCF_003668045.3 of Cricetulus griseus. NCBI lineage: Eukaryota > Metazoa > Chordata > Mammalia > Rodentia > Cricetidae > Cricetulus > Cricetulus griseus. Next base: position 167,303,889 of record NC_048596.1, read on the forward strand.
GTTTTTCCAGTGTCAGAAATCAGCTTGAACCTATTTTTAAAAACTCAAGACGGTGAGTACTCATCGGGGTAAGAACAAAGCTGAGATTGAGGCACGCCTGAACTGCAAGTATGTTTGTGTGTGTGCACCTGCACACACACTCATGTATTTCACTTGACTTCCCAAAGGAAAAGCCAGGCCTTCCAACCCACCTTCATCCCAGACCCGGCTGACCAACAGTGTCTTGTTGAATACCTATTTCCCTGACGCTTAGTGAAGCCCCAAATGCAATAGGACTGCCCTGCTCAGCTCCACTGCCCTTGACTGGGGGCGGGGGTTGGAGGGTGGGGGTGGAATCTGTGAAACTATTGAGAGGCATTGGAAAGCCATGCTAGGCAAGCCTGGAAAATGATTATGTACCTGGCCCAGGACCAGCAGCTCTCAACAGTGGCGTCCTTACCTAGTGCCATACAGTTTCAGCCTTTTCCCTGAGGTCTTAGTTTTGTGTGCTGTTGTGGAATTAAAATAAAGGAAAAGCAAAAACCTTCCTTCTAAGCAACATGGCCACAGGCACCCACGTTGGCTGTCAAAATTACATTTTGAAGGAAGGCCACGGAGGAAAATTGAACTAGGCTTCCATTTAAAAACAGAAAAGAAATGAGATGTTATTTTTTGAAGCAGCCAACTCATAAAAATGATTACAAATCATTTGGCGAATCAAAGTGCTCTTGAATCTTATTTACTATTAGTTCCAGTTGGTATTTCTTTTCCCAGTATGGCAATGCTAAACATCTCAGCTTGCCACTTCAGTTCAGGTTTACAGGATCAGAAGTTCCCAGCCCTCCATCCCTCCACTGTGTAGCACATGTCTTTCCGGGGAGGGGACAGGGACTTGAAGAGGAAGGATCTCCCTTCCACAGTGCCAAGCATCCAGACATGTCAGGTACATACCCAAGAGCGAATGACAAAAACTTGGCTCTTCACAGAATGCCCATGATTCATTCTGGCCCGCCCCTTTTCCCTTTATAATTTGTAGACTGGTGAAAGCTGCTCTGGGCTGCACCCATCATTAGCCAGCTCTACCTGCAGGAGGAGATGTGAGCCCAGCGATAGCCAGAGAAGGATGAGCGAGGCGAGGTAGTGTCGCCGTTTCCATCTGCTAGCAGCCATAAGGAGAGAGAATCATTTGTGGCACTCTGGGGACAGTTTTGTCACCCTGACAGTAATGCTGTTATGCGCTGGCTTGACACACAGGATGAATCCATAAAGACAGATAAGTAACTGTGAAAGTGGCTGGGGATCAGGCTGAGTGCCACCACTCACCTGCAGTGACAAATAGATAGTCATGAAGGATTGGAAATCCTGCCCAACACGGAGATCTGTCAGCGAGGAGATGGACTGCCACCCTGCAAACACGGGCAGCTCCCGTGAAGTGGGCGTGCGCACACACGTGCCCCTGGGGTGTTTGAAGAGTTTAACTCTAAAGCCTGGGGGTGACTTTCCTGGGAGGGGGTGTTGATGTGGTGGGAGAGGGGAGCATTTCGAGGCTGTGTCTCTTGTTTCCCACTGTGGTACTGTGGTTGCTACTCTGTTTATTGGTACATTCAGGCACAGTTGGTTAAGAAGTGCTGCCTGGTTTCCATTTTTCCTGGGATTTTTCTCATACCAATAGGGGTCCCCATCTGCAAATCAAATGAGTTGGGTTATGATGGCTAACAGTATTACTGCTAAGCTGCTGACATTGGCGGTGGTGGGCAAAGGGCAGGCAGAAGCAGGGAGCCTCAAGTTTATCTTCCAGCCAGGAAGGCTGGCCTTACTGACTGTGAATCTGCTTTGCTTCAATGAGAGAAATTCAGAGGGAATCAGCGCTGGACCTGCTATTTCCCACTCAGGCTGCAGAGATAAAAAGAACTTTTCTACAATTTTAGAGTCCCTGGTATTAGGTGGAAGATACCATCTTTATTTTAGCTATCGTGGAGTCATGAACATCGGGCAGTGCGCTAGGATCTTCTGGAGAGCTGAGAGCCAGATTTAAAATAAAAAGTAAACTGCTTGGTAAGAGTGTAACCTCACTCAGTTCCCCGAAGGGGCTCAGACACAGGACTGGAGGCTGGAACAGTAGGTAGAGTTTTTGTTTCCCTCTCATTAGAAAAAGTATTTTGACCCCAGAGCAAGCATAATTGTGCCTAACTCCAAAAGTTTCAAGTAGGGTGGTCCTGGGTCTTCCAGCAGATGGGAAGGATGTGAAAATGGGCAAAGGATGAGTCTAGCATCTGTTCTACAACAGCCATCAAGAAGATGGTGGGATAGGTCCTGAGACCTATCAAGTCTTTGTTCTGACTGCTTTTAAGGTAACGTTTGATTTTCTGTTTTATTTTGGGGCCTCACACATGGTATGCCAAGTACTCCTAAGCTAGATTCCTAGCCCTCTTTATTGTATTTTTGAAACTAGGTCTCACTAAGATCACTTGCAGGCTGGTCTTAAACTTGGGATCTTCCTGAGTGGCTAGAATTACAGGCCTATGTACCAAGCCCTGCTAAGATCTTATTTTGAGTCCCTTCACCTTACAGCTTCACCCTCACATCTGCCACCTGCCCTTGTCATGGAAATGCCCTTAACTTTGGGTTTATGTACTTAGCTTAACTTGGAGTCTGAACGTAGGCTGCTTGCTGGGGAGAGATCTTCTGGAGGGTGCTGTGGAGCTGCCTTGCCATTCCTGTTACTGCTGGGCTGGGGCCCCATTGTTGCTTTTTCCTGGTGCTGTTTAGTGAGCTCTGAGCCAGGTATTTCTTTAGAAAGCCCCAGCCTCTTTCTTTTGAGTTTATTGTTTTGTTTTGGTTTTTGGAGGCTGAGAATATTTCAAAGTGATTCTGCTGCAATGAAAGCATTATTTGTTTGACCCTGAGTTCTTGGTGTGACTTGTTTTGACCCTATCATTGTATCTGTGACTTAAAGTCTGAATTTGAAGGAGCCTTATTAACGATGTCAATTTGTGCACCAAAATGGTAAATGTTCCCATGAACTTTGACTCCTGAAGGAAACTATTTTAGAAGAATAAAAGATTTTTCCTGATAAATATGTTCCTCATGTTGGGCTAATACTTTCGGTGCAAGCAGGGGGCTGGAAAAGGATTCCCTATTGCCTGACCCCACTTGCTCCCATATATTGGGAGCATTTTACAACCCCCCAGCATTAGAGTTTTATTTTGCCAAGAACACTTTCATAATGGGTTATAAATCTCTGGGTGCACAGCAGATTAAATAAGCCCCAACATGAATTAAAAAGAGGGTCAGCCACTTGCCACCAGGGGCGACAGGTAAGGCCATCAGGTGACCATCAGGTGTGTTTTTATTAGCTCAGGAGCTAAGGTCACATTGCTTCTTGGGGCTGTTGTAAAGAAATGGGAGTAAGAAGCCGTTCTTTGGCTGTGCATTTCCTCAGATTGAAAAGGCTTATCCCAGGGGTATCACGCCCCTCCTGCCTGTTCTCACTGACAGAGCTGGCAGGCTGTGCTGGCACCAGCCCCAGGAACTCCCCATCACCCTTGGCTGCTGCTCTTGTGTGTACATGCCCACTTGGTAGTGAACACTGAGGGCCAGTATTAGTCAATAAAGTGTTAAAGATTGCCAACTTTTTCCATTTTAGCTCCAATCTCAACTTCCCAATGAGGATGCTTTGAAGGAGGTATTTATTTATTTATTTATTAGTTTGTTTGTTTGTTTATTTGTTTATTTTGATCAGTTTAACTGACCTTGGGGCTGACTCTTTAATCTTCTCCAGGTGAAACTACTCGTGCAGGAAACTGCACTGTGTTTAGTGTCTTTCCAAGAATAGGAAAGTTTCAGAGAAAGTTCATTTTTGTATGTATGTATGTATGTATGTATGTATGTATGTATGTATGTTTGTATTATATATGTATGTATGTATGTATTTGGTTTTTCAAGACAGGGTTTTTCTGTGAAACAGTCCTGGCTGTCCTGGAACTCACTCTGTAGACCAGGCTGGCCTGGAACTCACAGAGATCTGCCTGCCTCTGCCTCCCTAGTGCTGGGATTAAAGGTGTGTGCTACCACTGCGCAGCAAGATACAATTTTTTAAAATATTTTTTTTATTAGTTCAAGTTGGGAGCAAGCTTGTTTCACATGTAAATCCCTTCTCCCTCTCCTTCCCCTCACCCCCATCCCTCCTCCCCCACCCCTGATACAATTTTTTTTTAAATGATGTGTTTTGCTCTTTCTTAGGGGTCACAACATTGTACCTGTTATGATTTGAGCATGAAGTATCCCCCACTCCCATAGATTCCTGTGTTGAATACCTAATGACTAGCTTGTGGAACGTGTTTGCAAGGTTCTGGAAACTATTAGGTGGGATCTAGACAGAGGAAGTAGGCTTTTGGGCACTGTACTTGATGCCCACCCAGTGCATTCCTTCCTGTCTACCATGAGGTGAACAGCTACCACCTCTACACCACAACCACAATGATGTTCTACATTCAGGGTGCTAAGCAGTCTTGTATCAAGCCTTTTGAAACTATGAGTCGATATGGACCCTCTCTTCCTTGTTTGTCTCAGGTATTTTGTACAAAGCAGCTCAAAAGTAATTTCTATACTTCTTGACCACATGTGAGATTACTTCGAGATTACTTCTGAGCTCCCAGTCCTTGCCCTTTGCTCTGAGTGACCTTGATGATTTCTGGAAGCTTCCAGGAGGACAGATGAGAGAATAAAGTCCTTGTGAGTTGGCTGGCCACTTGTGCACAGCATTTCTCTTGATCCTCACTGCACAGTGAAATGGGCAAGGCAGCCCTACTATCCCAGGGGGGAGCTAGGACCTGGAGTCTCCCCTGGAATTAGTGCTTGGGTTGGAACTCACCGCTACCAGAATTTGTAGTGTCCCAGAAAATATCTGTCAGTGTTATTTCTTTGGATCTTTAATAGTCCCCAAAGTAGGTAGCTAGGGAATGATGTCTCCATTTGCACATGGGAACCCTGAAATTCAGGGAGGCTAACTGTCTCTTGGGGGAACATGGCAGCTGATGAGTGACACAGCTAAGACTGCATCCCAGATCTTCTGACTCTTAGACCAACACCCTTTCCATTACACTAGGATTAACTCCACAATCATGAAAATCTCGAGAACAAAGCGAATCTTAAGTCTCTATATAGCTTCACTCCTAATATGACTCCAAATTCCCATGTCAATCATGCTGCAATTCCCTGGGGGAGATGTGTGCAGGGTAAGCTTTCCTTTGCAGACTTCTCAGACCAGGCCAAGGAGGGTGTTGATCTGCACCTACTGTATGCTTACCAACTAGTTGGTATAGCAGATGAGGAGAGTCTGGACTTGGGTTCTGGCATTGGCTGCCTTGTGCTGACTCATGCCCTGCAGAGTGTACCGGCTGGCAGGAAGATTCAGAGGATGTATGCAGGAAGAGCATCAGATGTAGCTTAGAGCCAGTACACGGTATCCCCATCAGTGGAGCAGGGAACAAGTGCATGACCATGCCTCCTAGAAAACACTGAAGGCAGAGATGCACTGTGAGAACTTCCCCCTCTCCCTGCAGCTGAGCTGGGATCACAGGGAAGTTGCTGCACAGCCCAGTGCGCTGCACTCGCAAAGGTCAGGCTTTAATTACATGCGCAGTTAAATGGAAATACTGTAGAGAGGTCACGCTCATATTTCTTTGGCCTTCATTAATGTTATTGCTCTGTCACTTTCTCTCTCCTTGGGTTTTTAAATGAAAGCTCCTTTAGTACATTTTAAAGGATTATTTGTTTGTAATTGTTTTGTTTTACTGCTGGAAGAGGAGGTTAGATTTTTGATGTTGGGGTTAGTTTGGAAGGGGAAGCTAGTAGATAAAAAATAAACTTTGCCAGTGCAGTCCTTGCTAATTTTATTTCAAACCGTGTGCTTTTTATAGTCTTACCTACTAATGTTTTTGATTAAAACACAAGCAAAACCAGCCAACATGAACAGGTTGAATGCCACATCTGTGCAGAAGATAGCAGCTCACTTATTTACGGCTCAAAGAAATGGAGCCTAAATTAAGCGAGCTATTGCTGGAGAGTGGATAAGCGGCCATTATGAATTATCCTTAATTATAGCGATTTCCTAAACTAATAAACCTGCTAAATCTTTATTGCAAAGGTTAGTTTACGCAGTGCATATAAAATCCGCATGTGCTCCGCATCAGCCACCAGCTGTCTGACAGTGTGCTGCTATTTCAGTGAGTGTTCACATAAATTTTATGTTGGTTATATTAACAGTCAGTCCATATCACTACCCACAGATGCCAGTAGACATAAAAATTGCTCTCTGGTGAGCCTAAATATCCCTAGAAGCTAGTTGTGTCTAATGTTCCATGTAGTATTTGTACGTGAAAGCACCAGATTGGAAGGTTATTTACAGATGAATATTTCAATCCAGTTAGTTCATAGAGGCCTACTTAGCCTTCTTTGCTGGCTTATTTGTATGCTAAATAATTCACCAAAGGTTCTTGTTTACTCTCTATAGTAGTTTCTGTGAAATGTAAACAGGGAGCCAACTCTGGGTGTTCAAAAGGCTAAGCAGCTGTGTGTTTAAATGCAGGTCAGAGCAGCAGTGCATGCTGTCTCGCCCATGGGCTGTCACTCACTCTTACACATTCCTCCGTTTTGTTTTGTTTTGTTTTTCCTTTTTCATTCTTTTTATTTTCCCCCCTTCTCATAGGCAAGGCTAGAGCATGCTGCTTTCCTAGGCATTTTTGACTGGCCAGTCTCTTTTTCTAAATGTTTCTTTCTTATGTACCTGGCTGCAAGTCACTTTCAGCTTCAGGATTAGCCCCAGCAGGGAAGAACACAGCCTTGGCTTTGAGACGCTGTCCCTTCGTTCTCTGCATTAGCGAGGATAGTGTCCTGCGTTCTCTTTTACCCCCTCTCCCACAATTTTTTTTCCTGATAAATTTCTAAATCTTGAGATTGGCAAGGACACCAAGCAGGGCCTTGCTTTGTTCCTTGAAAGCCTCGGATCAGTTTAACCTCTGCCACCCAGGACAGAGAGGCGGTCTTTGGTGGCATCAGAACAGATATGAAGCCAGGGCTAGCAAGGGTCACTGGTTCCTAGCCAGGTATCAACTACCTGGTCCTATTACTTAGCAGTTCCTGTGACACAGTGTATGTGTGAAAAATTCTTGGGTGCCACTGTTCCTGGTCCTCATTGCTAACCACCAAAGAGATTGGAAAATAGCCTCCTTCGCCTGCAGCCAGGCGCTGCCAAGATCATGAGAGAGTTCAATAGCAGTGCTAACTTTTTATTTAATAATATTGATTTTATCATTTTTACTACTTACAATTGGGATTGGTCGGCTGATAGTTATTTGACCTCCCTTTGTGCATGGCTGTGGAGTGCTTCGTTAAAGCTATTGACATATCTCTCTTGCCCACTCTCCTTCCAGCAGCCCATCTCCGCAAATAATATTGAGATGCAGTAACTGTTCCCTGATATCGATTTCAGATTGTGTTCATCACACCCTTCCCAGGCCAGGCAGAGAGCAGCAGCCCCAGTCTTGTAAACCCTTGACTGCTGCAGGCTGAAGCAGCTCTCCATCTTTGGAGTAAGCATATCAACTGTATGCAGTCTCTGCAAAATTACCCAGGAAAAGGAAAGCTTTTTTTTTTTTTTTTTTTTGACCATGGTTATTTTTATGCATACATACATAATTAAACTTATTTCTTTGGTATTATGTTGGACTTTTTCTGTAATTTTTAAAAAAAATTTTTTTAAGGAATGTTAGATCTGTGTGTCCCTGAGCTGGGAGGAAGAACTCTGATTACATTGTAATCTTCTAGGATTCGGGGTTTGGCACACTCAGCCAGACCCAGGGCCTCTTTGCCCTTCAGTGCTCAACCAGATGGGGCCCTTCTCAACACCTGGGCCTAAAAAAGTTTCATGTTTTCCCCTGTGGAGTCAGATGAGATTGGTAGGTGTTTTAAAAAGCCAGACAATTAATACTTAGCTCAATGACCATAAACTGGACGTCTGGTCGTGGGAAGGATGTGACTCAGAGTTGGGGTGAGCTTGCTTGTTCAGAACACCATCAAACACAAACAATGCTGGAAATTGGAATCTTCATAGGAGACAATAGGCAACCTGCACTCACTGACTGTGTTCAGTGATGGAGTCATTTCTGTGCCTTTTTTACAATTAGGAAACAGACCCTGCTCCCCAGCATTGTTTTTGGAAGTGAGGGGATTAGTAAGTCTGGAGCTGCTGAAGATCACCGTCCACCGGAATAAATGCATTAGCCAAGGTGGAAATTGACTCAGTGACCATGCTAATCTCCACCCTGAGGGACACGAAGCGGATACAACTCCTGTCAGCATGCACCTGCCAGTTTTCATTTTGGGAATCTGGTGGGGATTGCACCAGCCTTTGCTACCACCACAAAGTATGAGATGCTTAGGAGAGGGCTTCAGAGTGATCCACACTTGGGCTTCATTTTTGGCTTTTTCTCTTGTCATCTGTCTTTTCCTCTGGGCATCAGAATCCTCATCTGGAACACGGTTTTTGGAGAGGAATAAATGAGATAGTGTGTGTAAGTTCTTAACTTAGTGCCTAGCATCTAGAAGAATGCAATCAATAAATGGCAGCTGTCATTCTGCCATCTGTAGAGCAATCTCCTTATCAAGCCAGAACACGAATGGGAATTAGGACAACATAAACACAGTCCACAGAATAGGCAGGTTTGGGATTTTTGTGTCACTTTGTTTTGCTTGTTCCTACAGAAACCCAAGCAAAGCTCTGTTGACACTTCTCAGGTCAACCTCATTGTATATAGCATTCTTTAATGTAATTTAAAATTAGGGTTGTTTTTTTTTTTTTTCAAATAAGTGAAAACTGGTTTTTCCTCAAGGGTTTTAAAATAAAAACTTTGTTGTTTTTGGGACAACTCCTTGTAGTTCTTTATTGGTGTTTCTGTAAACATGATCACTCCATTCACAGTTCTCTGGCTTGGAATGTGCCTGCCCACAAACATGCATATACAGATGCCCACGTGGACATGAAAGCATCATCCTAAGAAAACCCTGCAGACCTGGCAGGGACCACTCCTCATGTTTGTCATAGAGTGAAGCTGACATTCTCAAGCCCCCCCCCCCGCTTCTGTCTGTAGCTCCCCCCCTTCTGTCTGTAGGGCCCGATGCCCTTTCTAACATTGAGGCTGGCATGGATCCTCCCTACAGGCATCCATCTTCAGGGCTGAAAGCTATGGGAAAAGCAGCAAAATTAGGGACTTTACCCAGTTGCCAGAACCTGCTTAATGAGAGACAGCAAACATTTTTCAGGCTACTGAACTTCTGAAACATGACGATCCGAGCAAATGAAATCATGGTACCTTTCATTGTAGCTTAATTGGACTCAAAGTCAATGAGAAAGGCTGCTGAAGGCCTCACTGAGGGAGACAGACAGCAGTCAGAAGCACGTTCAGCCTGTACAGCACATCCTACAGCTGCCCATGCTCCTTTCTTGCTCTCAAGACTGACTCTTTTGGTCAAGAGAGAGAGACAAGAGCAGCTAACAAAAGCCAAGATCGCAAAGCAGGCCAAACACTGGCGTTGAGTGGCATGCTGTCACCTTGAGTTGTGCATTCGAAGTAGCTCAACCTCATGGCAGCCAGTTCAAGCCAATTTATTTTAAAGAGGCAGAAAGAAGTGAAACAAACTTGGGCCCTCTCCTTTGACTGTTAGGGTGTCAAGATATCCATGTCAGAGAGTGCTGTTAACCGAAGGCTGGGGCGAGCTGAGCATAAACACTAACAAGGGCAAAGCTGAGCACGGCCTCCTGTTGAGTGCAGCTAAATGGCAACCACAGCTGTCAGAACCAGGATAGGAAATGGATGGAAGCATCAAGGAAGAGGTGGGTTTGGAGGGCACAATGGGAAGAAGTGATCATCTCTGGGCATGCTTGTCTGAAGTCAGGAGAACCTTCCTTGCACAGTAGGAAGAACATCATGGCCTCTGTGTTTGATCCCTGTGTCTTGGAATTCTCCGGGTTGAACCTAGCCCCATACTCCCAGTCTCTTCCCATCCAGCCATTCTGCCTGGCCACTTGACACAGTTTTATTGTCATTATGGCTGTAGGTTTAGCCAAGTACAGCTAGGAGAGTGGACAAATTGGGGGATTGTATGTAACAGACCGTCCCAGACATTGATTTTTGAAGGTTCATTAGATGAATGCTGACATCATAGATTGATGTCTCTTTAAACCAGTACCTTGTGCAAGACCATTGGGGGAATCAGAAATATTGATGTAACATGTTTGAGCAGAAGGCCCGCTGGAGAATTCCCCAGTCTGAGTGGGATCCATCAATTTAGGCTTTCTTTAATTATTCTAATTCTGTGCATCTCATTGGAAGGAGACTTGGTGTGGAGAAGTGCAGAAGCAGCTTGTATAGGGGATGCTACCCCAGCTTTAGGAGCAAAGGAAAGTCAAGTAGTATACCCGTGCCTATTTTTCATTGTTTGGAGCTGCTGTTTAGTAATTAAAATTTTGATCATAGACTAATTTCCCATACTGTGTGGCTATTGCAATTGACAAGGGACTGATTAATGGGCCAACCCTGGGGCCAGGAGGCTGCTGGGTTACTCTCTTGTGGAAGGCATGCCGGCAAAATAAAGTTGATGGTTTTGTTTGTGTTTAACCCTTCACCTTGGCACTATCAATAGATTGAAGACATCATTTGTATCTGCAAGTGTTTCTTTAATTAAGACCTTCTAAAAATCTTTCCTATTGATTCATTCCATTATCCTATTGATTAGCTGCAGTGGATCATGTACTTGGTCTTCAGTGGAAGGGAACATTCTCTGCTGTCTGATAGGACTGCAAATGCAGAAGACAGGCATCCTAAGCAAGTGCCCAAGGCTGGCACAAATGGCCTTTAATCCATAGAGGCATCTGTGGTGGCTCACCAAGCCCCACCAGGAAAGCCCATTGTCTTCTGCTAGAGAGGTAACCAAACCAAAAATGTTCCCTCCACCTAGGTAGCTTCCTGAGGACAACAGCAGTCTTTAGTGAGGGAAGAAGCAGAGTCTGCTCTGACCTGAAACTTAAAACTCATGAGCTCTAAAATAAAAGCACTCTCAGAAACCTGCTGTAAGACACGGGCTGTTGAGCATCCGTTGCCCTGGCTGTGGCTTGCACTCCTCCTCCTACCTACTAGGATGAATGGCTTCCTATTTCAGAACTGCTGCTCCCAAGTCATGCAGAAGAACTGTCCACTATGTTTAAGAACTGTCCACCTTCTGCCACTAAGCATGGATCCCAAGTATTAGAAATAAAGAGATGTAGACTGGAGAGATAGACGGTACAGCAACTACAAGCACTGGCTGCTCTACCAGTGGACCTGATTAGAGTCCCAGCACTCACATGGTGGCTAAAAATATCTGTAACTTCAGTTCTGAGTGCTAGAGGACCTGGTGACCTTTTCTTATCGTTTTGGTACCAGGCACACAAGGAGTGCACAGACATACAGCAGGCAGGACACTAGAGGAAGAGAAAAACAAGAAAGACACAAAGAATATCATGGTTAGAGAAAGAATTGTGTTGTTTGTTGTTGTTGTTTTTAAAATTTTTCCAACCCGTTCACAGCTTCCCCTTCCTTCCTCCTGTTCTCCCAGTCCTTGCCCCCAATCCCCCCCTCTCCCTTCCCTTCAAAAAAGTACAGGCCTTCCATGTATATCAGCCAGCCATGGCATATCAAGTTGCAGCAAGATTAGGTGCCTCCTCTCCTATTAAGGTGGTACAAGGCAACTAAGCAGGAGGAAAGGGCCCCAAGAGCAGGCAACAGAGTCAGAGACAGCCCCTGCTCCCTCCACCAGGTGTCCTACAAGAAAACCAAACCACACAAGTACAACACATGTGCAGAGGGCACAGATCAGTCCCATGCAAGTTTTCTGGATAGCAGTTCAGTCTCTGCCCTTGGTCCCTCTGGCTCCCATAATCCTTCCCTTGAGGAAGAACTTTCTAAGGACAGTGGAATGCAGAAAAGCAAACGTGATCATGTGCAAAGCAGAGAAAAGTGCAGGGTACAAGTCAGTGCTGACCCAGTAGCCCAGTCATCAGCCAGACTTTGATTTTACTCCTCACACTTCTGGTTCATCCCCATACTTCACCGACACATCCTCCTTACAAGTAGATCACAGAGGTGGCCTCCACAAGGTCCACATGCTATTTTTATGGAGTCCAAAAGAAGAAGGGCTGGTGAAGCTAGGACAACCGGCCAGGAGTGGGCCAAGTAAAGAATACAGCATCTCTCTGTGGTCTGCTGTGACTCTTTAGCAAATGGTTAATTTCAGCCTCAGAATGAACAGTCTGAGATCTGAAGCATGTCTACTAAATAAGGTCACATTTCAGAACTATGTGGTCCCAGTGTGAATGCCAGTAGCCTTTTAGAAGTTACTGAAAAGGGGCATTATAAAGTCCTCCCTTGCGTGCTTTGGGGTAGAGCAGGTGAGGTGGTAATAGTGGGAGGAACTCTTCTTTTTTAACAGAAGCAACTAAAATGTTCTCATTTGTGGAATTTCAGAATCAAAATTGACCACAATGTAGTCAGGTCTGTGTTATGCTTCTCTTTAGCTGTCATTGTCAGTCTTGTGCCCTGCCACATTTCCATTGGCACCATGTTTCAACTGTCCTGTGTCCCGTGGAGGCTTAATACACCAAACAATCTCCTCAGGCCTCACTTTTGGGCCACCAGCCAGCACCCAAATCATGACACAGAGACTTATTAGTTATGAATGCTCAGCCTTAGCTTAGGCTTGTTTCTTGCTAGCCCTTATAACTCAATTTAACTTGATTTTCCTCATCTACATTTTGCCTCAGGTCTTTTTATGTTTCTTTCATTCTGTATGTCCTACTCTGTGTCTAGCTGGCTGGAGGCTGCCTGGCTGGCTGGCCAGCCCTAGGAGTGTCCCTCTCTTTCTCCCTCATTCTCTTTCCCTCTATTGAGCCTAGACTTCTCCTCCTCCTTATTCTCTCTGCTTGCCAGCCCTGCCTATCCCTCTATTGCCTAGCTATTGGCTGTCCAATAGATTTTTATTATACCAATCAGGTGCCTTAGGCAGGCAAGGTGAAACAGCAACACATCTTTACATAATTAAACAAATGTAACACATCTTTACATAGTTAAAGTAATATTCTGTAACATAAACAAATGCAGCGCATCTTTTAAAGTAATATTCCACAACACTAACTGCCGCCCTACCCTTGGAAACCTTTTGAAATGCCTTTTCCAGATTTCTGTGAGGTTCACATAGTGAAAATTCCCCCAAACAGAAGCTTGCACAGCCCTAAGTGTGTTTGTCACAAGTCTGGTCAATGACTCACAGAAAATGGTGGAAACGGTTTTCATTGCTCAGGATTTCTAAAATTGCTTTTTAAACCAACTGTCTTCAACTGAGATGTAGTTTGTGCTAATTGAAAATATGCCCTGAAAATTCAGAAAAGTGTGAGTCATAATTCTCTGACCGTCCTGCCACCCTAAGGTATCATTGTGCCTATGTTAATGTAAAGAAAAGCTAGGATCACATGTTATGATTTGCCCCCGCTTCTTTCCAGTCGATGTCTGTAGCCTGAGCAGTGTCTCCATTGGTTTTTGCAGGGCTGGGTGTCGAACCCATTGCTTCATGTGCTCCAGGCCAGTGCTCTGTCCCTAAGCCGGGCTCCCAGCCCTGGCCGTTCATTGTTCATAGTTTTCAGTGTTGCGATTGCCCCTGGAAACGAGACTGCCCTTGTATAGGGATGCTGTTAATCTATTCTCCTCCCTCGGTTGTTGGCCATCTGGCTATTCACTGTTTCCCCTATCATGTGAGTGCTGGGCGGAACATCCTGATCCAAGAACTCTGCCAGATTCTTTGTCACCTTCGGATGATTTCCGAGAAACTAAAAGACTGAGTCAACACATGCCATTTCTTTAAGTTTTTCATTCTTAATACCAAAATGTCCATCCAAGAGGTGGAACCAGTCACACCCATTCCCCGGCAGTCTATGGGCATGCCTGCATGCCTGCCTTCCTCTACCTCATCAGAACTGGACAGCATGGGTGCACATGCTCATATAGACTTTTGATTCCATCCATATTTCTTAATTATCAGTGAGGTAGACATATTTTCTACTATTCCATGGATACATATGTTTCTTCTCTTATGAAATGTCCATTTTTTGCCCGTTTTGGAACACTAGGCTTTTCTAATTGACTGAGGATAGTTCCTTTTTAATTAAGAATTGTAGACCTTTGCTATCACTAATCGGTATAGATTGTTACAGATAATCAGATTGGATTTTCCATGTAGACATTAGTAATATTTGGAGCATTTGTTGATACTAGCAATATTAATAATGCATTTTAGCTTCTGAAAATGACTCTTTTGCCTCTGATAAAAAAGATACAGGAAGGAGAATCTGACAGTGTCAATCCAGCGCGGCCGAGTATCCCAGGCCACCGCCGGCATTTTATTACAGTTGTCAGGGAAAAAAACCAACAATTTTATTGTTTTGATTACTGAGATCCAGCCACAGATCAACTGAGCAATTAAAATCTCTAAATAACACTCTCTGCGTTGTCAAACAAAGGGCTGGCTCCCGGTGGAAAGGGTTTTTCCAAGGAAGAGCAGTTGCTCTAATGCCTATGCCAGTAAATGGCTGCACTAATTGGCATATACAGAAATATTTCCCCAGTTTAACATTGCATGACATCCTAATAAGATTGTGATGACAAGCTTTTCTTTTTATGAAAGGTGATGCTACCGCGTGCCTCTGCTCTACACGGGCTCTTGTCTTTTTATGACATGCTATAAATGAAAAATTTTAGAAGACAATAATCTGCTCTAAATCTTTTCCACGTATGAAATCAGTTTTTGAAAGCCGGACAACAGAATCTTGACTTCCATTTTTATTTGCAGTTCCTGCGATAATATATATTTTAGGAATCTTGAATTTGACTGGAAAAGGGTCACAATTAAATGCATATTGAAGTGCCTGGCCCAAATGCCACTAATTTACACTGGGATGTGAGCCCAGATTCCACTGAGTCTCCTAGCTCAGGTGGCCGGCTGGGAGCAAGCTCGGGACAGTTAATGACAGTCTTCCAAGACAAGCCGGACTTAACATCAATATCCCTCTCCCTGGTAATCTATAGACTCTGGAGGTGGCACGCTCTGCAGGGTTTTGATGATTTCATGATGGCTTGTGTATATTTACAGTGTGTTTAAAATACTCTTTTTAATTATCATTTGAGTGACAAAGCTTAATCTTTCGGATCGTTATCTGCACCTCCTGGTGATGTATGTTTGTTAGGTAGCTCCAGAGGAAATTTAGCAAAGCCAGGGCTTTATGCCAGTAATAAGAACGGGAGTCAATAGATGATTAACCTGCCTTTCTCCTCTTCCCGAGAATAAAGGAGTCACTTTAGAAAATCTTTCCAGGTGGCCCAGATTTCTCAGAGCAGCGCCCTTGAAACATGTGAGGGCTAAGCAAAAATGAGCAGTGATTGAATTCCACAAAGCAAGTGCAATAGAGGAGAGAATAGTCAAAAAGCATTTGAGTGATCTTCTAGCATATGGACTCCATGTAACCCCCCACCGAGTCAGGTGGCTCGCCTGTATGCACATATGTGTTTTTTTCATACACATATGTGCTTGTTAAAATAACCTGTGCTTGTGTATCTATGACCGTGTTTATATATACATTCTTGGTACATGCACATGTTGGCATATGTACACATTGCATAGGTGTATATTGGATACATGTGCGTTACTGCATGGAGTTAAGTGACTTGTATCACTGGGCACTGATGCTTGTTAGGTTTTAGAAACTAAATAAAAAGGCAACATCTTTAAATACTTCTCTCCTATTGTCTTATTTGAAAGGGAGTGAAAGACCAGGATTATTATTCCTTACTATGAAGAGTAAAGTGCCTGGTTAATCAATGTGGAGGATTTAGAATTAACCATTGGGCCTCTAGTTGATTTTCCTGAATGAGGCCCAACCTCCCTTCCCTTCTGGAGGCACTTGTTTCTTAGAGTCACCGGTGAAATGTAAAGCAGAGGAAAACAACCTTGATTAACCAGCCTATGTGATTACTTGACATAAGGGGTTAGCTGATCACCTTGAACGATCTTTGCCTTGGAACAGAACTGCAGGCTATGAGTGCTACTGGCAGAGAAGCTGTAGAAATCCTGGCTTGATTTGCAAACTTAGTGGGATCTGAGAGCTAATGTTGGATCTGACTAAGATAAGCATTCCTTAGTAGACTGTCCTGGAGAAAACTCTTCAGTAGCCTTGTGGTTTTATTGACAGCTCAGAACTACAGAGCATAAATGCTGCTATTGGGCAATATACCGTAAGAAAGGGCATCCTGAATACTAAAGCTTCTGAGCAGGTGCATTGTGGGATCAGACAAGGCATTAGAACATGCTCAGCCCAGAACCTTCCCCATTCTGGTTTTCAGCTGGTCCTGGTCAGCTCTGGCTGTCTTTGCAATACATGCATTTATACATAAGGATAAATACTCTACACAGCTACCTCCCCGTCAAGGTATGTCTCTTCAGTGACACTGCTTATAAATGCCGATTTGAGGTTCAGGCAGTAACAGTAACAGGACAATGTGCAGTCTGAGCCAGGAGTTGAACTAGACTGGAAAGCAAGCACTCCAGTCTCTCATCCATGCAGGCAAGTGTTCACATTTGGAAATAGATCACGTGCTGAGAGGGGTCGATGGTTGTAAAGCAGGCAGCAAGGACATAGTCAGTGAGCAGTTTGGCTTAAGAACTGAGCCAGGAGCAAGAGGCAAGCAAGGTCTACTGGCCAGAATGGCAGGCAGGCTGACTAGAAATCCAAACTAGTAGACTTAGGAAAAGAACATTCAGGACTCAGCTACCTTCTGGGTCAGGGGTGTCAGCAAGCCAAACTAGAGAAAGCAGCCAGCAATCTCTTTAAAGGCCAAGTCCCTCAGAAGCTCAGACTGAAGAGGCCCTCCCCACTCCCCTTTCCTTTTGTACTGGCAATAGGGCGCACTTGCTGTTTATCAAAACTGAAGCTTGATGAAAGGGGGTCTACTTTTTTCTACTTTAGCTTCAAACCAATACATTTTAAGAATAAGCGTCTTTTAATAAACACTGTTCTCAGAGGATTCTTACTCACAGAGGATTCTCAAACACACATGCATACACACTAAGCTACACATATGAATTTCAAGAGTGAGTTCATCACTATTTGGAGTTGTTGGAGCTCACTTCTAGTATTGTTTGTCTCTGACCACTCCAGCACTGTGTGTCCCTCAATTAGAACAGTACATTGAAAACAGTAGAAGTGGAGACACCATTCCACACAATTCCCAGAGGTTTTCACTTGTCTTTAAGATTTTAATACAGAGAAGCTTTTTAAATGCTGCTGGAGGTGATATTTTCAGTTCTCTTTATAAAGTATTTTGATGAGTTTTTACCATATTTTAGTGGAAATGATTTTACTTAACTACTGATCGATTCTTCTGAAACTAAAGCATGAACCCATTAGTTACTACTGGCTATCCTGTACTCACTATTGAAAAATATTTTGGTGTAGAGAAGACAGAATGTGAGATCATCATCTTGGCTGTCAGATCTGCTGGGTGCTGGGTGGGGCCTTGGAAGTTAGTGGTCCTTGGGCATAGCTCACACACTTGAGGGCCTACTGAGATGAACAATGAGAATAAGGTCACAAGGACACAGGAAGTGTAAGTCAAGAATGATGGTTGGTTCTGAGTTTTTCAAACGGATATGCTTCCACCTGCTCTGGGTAAAGCCAGGACAGAAGCTGAAAAAGAAACTATCAAAGTAAACTTTACTCAGCAAGGGACTGGCAACAGTCCCTTGTCTGACAACAGGCAGACTTTATTGCTGTAAGGGAAAGTCGGAGCTGACATTCAGCAACACTGTAAGATGGAGAAACTCCTAACACTGGTAAGTTAGCTCCATGACACTGAATCGCAACCACAGAATGCAAAGTGGCAGAATTATGGAAGAGATCAAATAGACTGTCTATAGCAGATTATAGATCTCACTTCTGCTCTGCTGCTCAGTGACTGATCAGAGCCTGGGTGATGAAGCAGGCCAAGCACAGGGACACAGACCTGACTTTCGTCCAAGGCTTTGCATCCTGCCAAAGGAGTGTGGCCATTACTCAGGTATGCCCAATACACGTCATGGAGGAATAGTGGCCCAAATAAACAGATCTTCCCATGTTTCACAGGAAGCCCAAAATCTACATTTTTTGAGTAAAATTTCTATACTTTACAACTTATTTTTCTTTAACATTTAGTTCGTACTCTAAGAAAGTTTGACAGATCAGCAGTGTTTGAGCTAAAATAAATGTCTGTAGGTAAATGTGACCCCAGAACCACCATTTTGTCACCTGTTGGCTAGAGACTTAAAAGTTCCCATTTAAACTGTCAGTGGCTCCCAGTATCAGCCATATCATGGCTTTCATGGAACATTAGAGAAAAATAATGACTGTACTTCCAGAACAGAAGCCTTCCAGCATATTAAAAGACAGTGACAGTGCCACTTGCTGGTAATAGCTGCCACTGCTGGAGCTGGTGACTGAGTGCTATGCATGGTGCCACAGACTTTACTTCCTAGAGCAGGTTTGGGAAGTAGATGTTTGCACCCTCGCCTACAGATGACGAAACTCCGAAGGACTCTGATTTTCTCAAGTTCCCCCATGCCACCAAGAGACTTCAAAACTCAGAGTCTCACCCAGTGAGACAAATCTGCTAATGGTTAGGGAACCTGTAAGTCACACCGAGAGGCACACGCCCTATCACCTTGACTTTTAGCCCTGGGATCTGTCTACCCCAGAGCCTTGGCAGCTTCCCCAGCAACACAGAGATGAACACAAACGAGTTCCAGGGGTGATTTTGCTACCTGTTCCATAACTTATTTCAACACAACAGTTTGTCCTTTCTATTGTGCCATTAGGGAGCATTTGCTCTGCCAAGCTCATGGGAAAGGGGACTGACCTATGTGCATTTGGCCTGAAGCACTTGCGTCAGTGCTCTGCTCCTGGAAGAGTATACTTTGACTTAGGCATCGCTTGCTTAACAGACCACAAAAGTCAACATCCCTCTGCAAGTACAGCCTGTGCTTGGAGGCCTCACAGGAGCCAAAGGATCCTATTAAAGCAGGATGTTGTGTGAAACCCACCACTAGAGCATGGCCCCTGTCTCCCAGTTATAATTTCAATATTTAAGGAGGCTTCAGAAACTGCCTCTGAGCTAGAAAGAGATGAGGTTACTGCTGCTAAGCTCAAGCACTCACACAGGCTTGCTTTCGAGGCCTGTAAGTACATCAGCACTCTTTTTAAAAAGAAAAAAAGGAAAGTGCCCCTCAAGGCTGAGGAGATAGCTTGGTGGATAAAGTACTTGCCACACAATGATAACAACCTGAATTTGTGTCCTCAGCACCTGCATAAAAAAGCCAGAGGCAGCACTTGGAAAGCAGAGTCAGGCAGCTCTCTCTGAGTTCAAGGCCAGCCTGGTCTACAAAGAGAGTTCTAGTCCAGTCAGAGCTACATAGTGAAACCCTGTCTCAAAAAAAAAAAAAAAGAAAGAAAGAGAGAAAGAAAGAAAGAAAGAAAGAAAGAAAGAAAGAAAGAAAGAAAGAAAAGAAAAGAAAGAAAGAAAGGAAAAGAAAAGAAAAAAAGAAAGAAAGAAAGAAAGAAAGAAAGAAAAAAAAAAAAAAGACGAGGGTAGAGCCACGAAGCTCTTTGGCCAGCTTGCCCAGAAGAATTGAGACTGTCTAGATTCAGTGAGACACCCTGTCTCAAAAAGTAATGTGGAGAGCAATTGAGGAAGCCACATGAGGTGGCCTCCACACCTAAACACATTCACATATAGACACACAAAAGGATGTGTCTCTTGTCCTCAGGGTATGGCAAGGCTATGAGAAGCCAACCTGTAGAAGGGAGAGAGATTTCATGGCTGGAAGGTGATGCAAGGCCTGGCGCTCCTGGTCAGGTGGCATGTAGATGGTATTTAAGTGTTTCTTTCTTGTATCCCCAGTCTGTTTCCCACACCCCTCCTGGTATACCCCATCTTCTGGTGCTCTCTAGCTCAATCTGGGGTTGGTATCTGTGATTGGCTGAGCCATTTGGTAAGGTACAAAGAAATGAAATACGGTCTAAACACACCCAATCAGGACACACTCTTGGATGGCTGTGTGGCCCTATCACTGTCTAAATTGCACAAGCCACATTCAGTCTGTGTCAACCTCAGTGTCCTAGCCAAAGAAGAGGCAGGTTTGAAGCAAAATAACAAAGACTATAAATCATTAAATACCCCAAACACCATGAATTGTTTGGAGATAATGGCATTCTTAGGAATAACAGGAGGTGCCTAATCAGAAGTTCCAAATGAACAGCCTCATGGAACAGATGGGCAAAGTCTGTGGACTTTCCTTCATTCATGGAGGAGGGACCATTATTTAAATTTATATACAGTGGAAGCCACTGGAACCCCATACTGATGATTAAACCTGATGATCAGAGCCTCCAGATGTGCTGAACAGTGACCTTCTCAGGTCATCTGCCAACAGAGATGCCACATGGCCCTGGCCAAGGGCACAGGGAGTTGATAGCACAGGCCTGTTAGTCCTGCTGCTGGGTCAGGCAGAAAGCAGCGCTCCTTGCCACTTAAGCCCAGAGAAACTTAGTTCTTCTACTGTAAACTTCACCCTGCTAGTCCAAGAAATCATTTCACTCAGACTCTTGCATATAACTAGTCACAGGGTCTTGGGAACTATACAAAGACAATAAAGGGACATGGCTTTGTGGATTCTACTTGCACAGTTCAGTTCAGAGAGGTGTTCCTCCCTTCAGATGTCCAACTCCCTCCAGTAATTTTGCACAAGGCAGACTATCAGATTCTCAGTTTTCATCCCATTTTCTCTTAAGTCTTGCTATCCCTTGTGGAAACCAGCACCACCCACTCTTCAGACAGGTTCCTGGGGCCCACGGTGTTCTGAGTCTGGGTAAAGTCTGGGAAATGGAGAACATATTCAGGATGTCCCCAATGCTGCTCAATGATGTGTTGCAGGTCATCATGCTCCATAACACGATCATCCTGTTTGAGAATTTCTGTGTTCCTTTAGTGGGTGAAAGGAGAGCCAGTGTCCACCAATGGGTTGGCTGGTGGTCTGTGATGACACAGTGACAGCCAGTGCAGGGGTTGGAGGACATGTTGTTTCTTAGGCAATTTTAGAAATCTTTAGTAACCAAAATGTTAATGTAAAGCTTTGTGAGACAGCCTGGATCAGTCCTGATTCCTCCCACTCAGGCTCAAGGCCCCCTTTGGTCTGCAATAAATGTAAGAAATCCTTTAAAAAGAAACTTCATGGCAATAGGGAAAGGCCTCTAGTTCAGGGCTTGTTCATTAGGATTAGTTTTGCCTTCCTTAGCTTTCACTTTGATGGGAAAATAGAGTGTGTCACATACATATATTTTCTTAATTGTAAAAAGTAAATACCCTAAAATGTATTTTTTAAATTGTGATTATGTTACAGTGGTTTCTATGTACCATAGATTAGATTTTTATTAAGGGTTTTATTAAATAACTGGTGTTTCACCAACATCTAATTAAATCTTCTATCTAAATTGAACAGAAAATTATGGGGGAAAAGAAAGCATTTGTAGCCGACTTTATTACAGATAAGGCTATTATTTGTTCATCTTAAGAATTTGAGATCAAATTTACAAGCAGCATCCTCATCAGATTTCTTTTCTGGGCTGCTGAGCCCCAGCCCCTTGAAAGCAGCCCATTATCTCCCCTCCCCCCTTTTTATTACAGTGTCCTGGTTGTTGGCAACATGCCCGCTGTTTAAGGTTACTTTCATTAATTAACCGAAAGTTAATTTCTTTGCAAGCGAAATCTCTGATCTCATTATGTTGTCTTTAAAGCTGAAAGCTTCAGGTTTTCTGGCCTCCTTTGATGACACAATAAGAAGCATGCTCTTTATCTTAAGGGAAACTGTCTCCAGGGTTTAATTTAATAGTCCTTGAAATAGTTACAGCACAGCCAGGCAGACTGCAATAATATGCCAGTTCAAGAAAACCTTGGCTCTGTCATAGTTCCAAAACCCAAGGACTGGTGCAGATAAAGCCTGCAGCAGAGTCAGTCCCAAATAAAAAGTCTCTCCACCCATTTCTCCTCTACCCACCATGGGATTTGTTCCTCCAGTGTGCCATAGCTCAATCCAGCTTTCCCAGTTCTGGAAGGGTCCTGGGGCTAGCATTTTGTCTGTCTACCTGCCTGGGTTACATTTGGCAAGCAACAGCTTTCATCACTGAATGCCACCAAGAGTCTGGGGCCTACTGGCCAACCTGTATTCTAGTCTCATTCTTTCCTTGTGCTGTGCCCTTGGGTGTGTTACTTAACTTCTCTGAGCATCAGTTACTCCAATAGTAAATTTGAGAGATTATTCAGACAGTTAAGTGAGATTAAATGAGGTAGACAATCTATAGTGGGTTCTGATAGATCTGTTCTGGTCTTTGGTGACAAATGTCATGTAGAGAGGGGGTTCATCTGGTATTTGGGCTCACCTGTGTCCAGATTGCTGCACCTAAAGGAGCAATCTGGAAAGATGGTCAGAGTCTGGGGAGCATGGCTGGTGTGGAGTTGATGAGTTGCACTTTGCATGGCCCCACAGGCTCTTTAAAGCCAGGGATGTGAACAGTGTATTCTCCTTGTCTCTGTGAGTTAGCATCATTCTCGGTGATAAAATCTTGTTGCTTTCTGGAGCATTAAATTCCTTGAGTAGAGTGTGGCCAAAATGTGTTTTCAGAACCACCAGGTGTAGGTCACACCAAGGGGACAGACTCTTCAGGTGGCTCAAGTCTCAGGAGCAATCCAGATACATGAAGAAGCCATTTGTATCCCATTGAGTGTAGCAATGTTACACACACACACACACACACACACACACACACACACACACAGCTGAGATTTACAGAGTGGGGGTGGGGGTTGCTGAGACAGGGTAATGGTATGGCCCACATGCTGCTTTGGAACCCTGGGAGACTGGGCCTGTGTGATTTGCATATGTTCCCTGTACCAATTCTTGAGGAAGGATGCTGTTGACTCAACTCAAGCAGGCAGAAATCACTTAAGCAGAAAATCCCAAGCCTTGGGAAGAAAAGCGAGGTGCCCTCTGGTCCCTTGGCAGAAGTCACAGGCCCAAGGTAATGTATTGGCAAATATCCCGTCTGCCTTGGTGACTTACTTGCTGCTTCCCAATGCTTTTAGGCAGAAATATTGTCAATGCTATTGATTAGTCAATTTGATAATCCAGTGGGCTCCCTGATGTGTTAAATTTCCTACTTTGGGGTGGCTATAAGTGTAGGCAGGGCATACCCCTGTGCTGGGAGAACTCTAGCTGGTTCTTGTCGGATGATGCTCCTAGTGCAGACTGCTGCAGCTTGATAGCTCCAATTACTCCTTTGGCTGTCACATTTAACCCTTTTCCAAATGACGTTCTTTTGACTTTACCTTAGATTTGGAGACATGTTGAGGACTCTGGGGGTGTTGGCATGGGTAGACTTTATTAATTCACCTTTCTGTTATGAGCTCTCACCCTCCTTCCTCTGGAGTTTTCCTTCATTTGCTGGGGGGAAAATGACATTTGCCTGTCTGTTGGTGGTTCCCAGATACTCTGCCATCTCTGCTCCTTCAGAAGTATATGGCCACTTTATGAAAGTGTATAATTCATGGTGTGTAGAGATCTGAGAGAGGCTGGCCTGAGGCCAGCGTGGTGTTTCCTCCCAGGAGCTCAGCCAGCAATGGCACACAAGCACTGGTGCCCATTGGCAATGACACAGGGAGATAGAAGCACCAGCTTGTGTTTCTTTTTAAATTTTTCAATATTTTATTTTTGAATTGTACTTATTGAACTCAGGTCACCAGCCTGGGTGGTGAGAAACTTTACCAGCTGAGCATCTCACTGGCCCTGCTCGCCTTTCTTTAGGAGCTGGCTTCTCACCACCATCCCTTTCCCAGGCTCCCCATCTTTGTTGAAGGCACCTAGATGTGTTTGCATGCTCACTGGGACACCTGTACTTCAAACTATTGGTATCCCACCACAACTTAGCTGACCGAATTGGACATCAGTTACATTTTCCATGTTGGTAAAAAAGATCCAGGATGACCACTTTAATCCCCTTTGCAAAATAACAACAACAATAAGCCTGCAGGCAGAACACAGCAAGCCTAATTCAGATTTTTTTTTAAACTGAAAACAAATCATAAATACCTGGGAAATGAGGTTCATAATGGAAGCTCCAAGAAGCCCTTTAACCCGGGCAGGATCCTATAACACAATTATATACAATTTCACACTTGGCTAGAGCTGTTATTTGAGCAAAATAACCATTTTTTTTCTGCTTACACTAAATGAACCACAAGATCCATGCATCCAACTGCAGAGAAATGCAGGCATGCCGCCCTGTGTGCATCTCATCAACAAGCTCCAAGGCAGGGCCATTGAAGGATCAAAAGAGTTAATAATTGGATCCTACCCACAGCAACCACACAATTAAGGGCAAGATTAGCAGAGATGAAAAATTTATTGTGAAAACGTAGTGACGGACTGAGAAAACAACCCAAGTTCTCTGTCACCACAATCCTAATGATCAACTCTATTACACCAATAATAGAAGAAAAATGAATTGCAGTGGGGACAGGACAAATCTTTTTTAATCTGCATTGTCATCCCAACTAAGTCCCAACCCATTTGTATTAACCTCTGCTGACAGAGTCACATGATGGACATAATTTCTTATAATTTACCAGCTATGGATCTAACCTTTCCTCATCAAATATTCATAAAGGCAGGATTCTCAATGATTTTCTGTCTCTCTTCATATTTACAGCTTGTTGTCTTCTTCCTTTTTACAGTAATTTGGACACAATTGAAGTCAAATGGAATTAGAGTTAAATGCCTTTAGCAACAAAGGTGCCTAAAAGCAAAGACTTGGGGGAGGGGTCATGAACTGCAGGGGTGAGGCTTGTAGTCCCAAGCCCCTCGGCATCTTAGGGAAGGCCACTTAGGGAAGGGCAAGGCAGAGTCAGCTGAAAGAGCTGGCACTTGCCTTTTGGGGGCCATCTAAGAAGAATGTACCCATTTTGCTGTGTAGGGTGCTCCAGGCAGAGAGCCCTAGGCCTTGCCCTGTCCCTAGGACGTGAGGGAACTTGGGCCTCCATGACCAGACACTGTTTGAGCATGTGTGCCCAGAGGGGCCCAAGAAACATGCCAGGGGCTTCACAGAGAACAAGGAGAGGCAGTTGGTACAGTTAACTTGGAAAACAAACAGGGCTCTCTGAAGCCATTCCTGAGAGCATTTGGTAGAGAAGCATCTGTTTCTGCTTGCCAGCTTTGTTTTGACAAGTTTTCTTAACAAGCATGCAGAGGGGAGAGAAGTCTGACGTAGCTCAGGGTTAGGAACTGGTCCTTTCTACCCCTTCTTAGCTTTCCCAGTGCTGAGCCTCAGTCTCATCCACAGAAGTTTAGTGACACAAGGTGGGCTCTCAGAATAAATCTCCCCTCTAGTCCTCCAAGGAACCTGTCTTTATTAAACCAACAAAGAATGCTGTGGGTAAACTTCCCTTACGATGCAGAAGACCTGTTGTACCTAGTTGACCTGGAATTCTAGAC
Organism: Cricetulus griseus; assembly: GCF_003668045.3. NCBI lineage: Eukaryota > Metazoa > Chordata > Mammalia > Rodentia > Cricetidae > Cricetulus > Cricetulus griseus. Next base: position 167,329,578 of record NC_048596.1, read on the forward strand.
CGGGAATTTAGTTGTCACTAGGTTCCCAGTGTTGGGTCTGAGAGAGGAAGTGGGAACCAAAGGCAACATGACCTTGAACACCTGCCGAGCCTCCCCAGCTAAGGAGTGCCATTTACTCACAGTTGTTCGTATCTCCGTCTATTTTCAGTTACACAAGTATAATGCACAAATATATTCCCTTTATAAAAATGTAAGCTCTTTAGATAAGGACAGAGTCCTCTTTGACCACAGGTCACCCCAACAGGCCCTTTGCCCCCAGATGTTATTCTATGCATTTTAGATGTACATGGACCCATAGGCAGATGTAAGTGGTTGCTTTGCTGGTGAAATCAATGTCCACGTTGTTTTTTGAATTAACAATTGTCTTGCGTTTGGAAATCTTTCTATGGCAGAGCACATCAATCTCCCCCATTTCACTGTTGCCAGGGCATCCATTCTGTGGGTATCTTGCGATTAATACACCAGTGGGAATTTGTTTCTAGGTTTTCAAATTCTGGAGAATATTAATATGTTTGGAGGTGAGACAGTTTGGTAAAACTATCTAACTGGCATGCTGACTAGTACAGATAAAATTTCAAAGATGTTTGTACTACCCTCGTACTTCAAAATATTTTTCCCCCATTGAATGCTAGAGGCTAGAGGCCCAACTCAGAACCTTGCTCATACTACCTGAGCTCTCTTCCATTGAGCAATAGTCATTAGATATGTCGTATCCTAGTACCCACAAATAAATAGATATTCCAAACATGGCAGTTAATTAAATATTCTCAGCATGGGAAAGAAAGCATTGTGCTGTGAGGGGTACCCTCATCTTTATTTCTTGTTTCAAGTACTAGTTAGGCACATTGGACTATGTCCCCTGAACTGCTGCTCCCCAACATGCTGCTGGGTCCTCATTAGTCTTATCTGCCAGCACCCACATTTTAGAGAGGTGACGGTGGCTATGGGAGGATGGCTTGCCAATCAGGATATGCACACATGGCCTAAATAAACTATACCTCCAGCAGCCTCTTGCCAGGAGTTTGGAGAGTTAAATCCCATGCACAACTTTTTGTTCAAGGTCTGAGATATCATCCCTTAGATAGAAGTCTTAGGTGTGATTGGGGAAGTGCTGAGATGCCCCCAACCCCTGTTCTCTGGCTTAGTTAAAGAGACAAGCATACACATAGCCAGATCCTGTGAGCTTACACCACTAGAGAAAGAAAACCTCCAACCAAGAGCGTTCCAGTCAAAGATTCTAGAATGTAAAAACAATTCACACCAGTTACTTTTAGTTTTAGGAAACATCTCCATCCCAGGTTAATAGTGCAATAGAGTGTTTGCTTTTGTGAAGGCTGGTGAGTGTTCTGAGAATGGTGACTGGGAAAGAGAACAGCCCGAGCATAGGAAGGGAAGCAATAGTGAGCGTGTAGCCTTCCATTCCACCTTGACTCAGTTCCTCATTCCAGGCTGAGCTGTGCTGTATGGAAACTGCTGGGCACGGTGGTACTCGCCTGTAACCCTGTACTCAGGAGGCAAGAGAATCTCAAGTTTAAGGACAACCTTGGCTGTGTAGCAAGGTACACACACACAGATACACACACACACACACACACACACACACACACACACACACACACACACACACGGACACGGACACGGACACACACGGACACACACGGACACACACGGACACACACGGACACAGACACAGACATACATTTTCCACACAAACAAACCTACAAAAAGTTAGTGGAAGAAAAAAGTGCAGACGAATTGAACTTCACTAGAATTATAAAATTTTATACATCAGAGAACCATATCAAAGAGTTAATCTTGATTATCAACTTGAGGGAATCTGGACTCAACTAAGAGACCTGCCTCTGGGTGGGACTGTGAGGGCATTTCCAGAGAGAAGACTTCCCTGGGAGGCCCAGGCAGAGAGGCCCCGGGGGAAGCAGAACTAAGAGAAATGTAAGCATATCATCTGAAGTTACAGACAGCAAATGCAGTGACTGAAAACACCCCGCCATCTCTCCACCACAATACTTTTACCTCAACCCTATGACCTCAGCTACGGTTGGTTATTTCTTACCTGGGCTGAGACTCTGGTCTTCTCTTGGTGGACCAGGTCTTAGTTGGTCACACAGGACTCCAGTGACTGTGCGGCTGGGGCACAGAGCTGCTTCAGCCATGGGATTGCCCAGCTTCCTTCTTGGCATTTCAGGAAGGCTCTCTTCCTGTGGTCTCTCTAGCAGGTATCATCCAGTCTTCAGAGGCAGCTCAAGACTTCTAAGGATACAAAAGCAGAAACTACCAAGTTTGTAAGAAATTAGCCAGTGTCATCTCTCCAGTCACCGGGTTCTTAAGAGCTAGTTGCCACAGACACCATTCACACATGTGTGGAATAAGGGAGACAAATGTAATACCAATGTATAAAGAATGCAGTATTTCATGTAATACCCATAGTTGACCAATTGAGAAACAGCAGTCAGTGCGTATTAGAGGCACCATGGGATGGACTACGGAGGGACAGTTCTATCTTCCTGCACCGTCTTCTGTAGCATTAGATTTAGAACTTCGGGATGACTCAGTAACACTGGAGGATAATGATTTGCAGGATAGGCTCTGGAGTACAAGCTCTGGTGGCTTAGGCAAGTTACATGCCCACTCTGTGTTCCCATCTCTAAGGTGGAATGAGAAAACTGCACCAGCATCACTGGGAGCTACTGACACCTGGCACAGAGAGGTGCTCAAAAGATGTCACATAGACGCAGGGAGGGCCAGAGGATGTTGGTGCCCAACTTTGTCACAAGCCAGTCTGTTAGCATCACTGTAAGCCAAGGGAGTAGCAGATGAGATTAGTTCCGAAGGACAGAGATTCTATCAGATTTGAAGTTGGGAAGAGCAAGCATGGCTGTCAGAAATTACCTCACTGAAAAATGAGAAGTCCTTCCTTTCCAGGGAGAGCTTCAGATTCCTTGCAGTGGAGCCGTTCCTCGTCCTCATCTCTACCCACAATGGAGAAATAATTCACAGGTCTGCTGCCCCAAGACCTCTCTCCTGGAAAGGAACTTTATAAATCATTTTAAAAGAGCTAGTGACCATGGTTTCCAGGCACTTCCAGGAGACCAACTTAGAACCAATTAAATCCTGTGCACTGTGTGTCTGCCGCTCTGCTGAACAAATCTCCCCTAAAAGGCCAGTCATATGGTCAGGCCTAGACACAACTGTCCAGCCATTTACCTTCTTTTCCCTCCCTGGGGAGAACTTACATGTCTTCCTCACCCAGGAAGCAATACAGCCTGGTCCCATCTCCATACGAATCATTGCATTTGAAAATACCATTCTTTTTTCTCCACACACTTGAAAAACAAAAAGGGAATCAACAGTATGACATTGCTTGAAGGCCAGAGCAAAGGCCATTTTGGGAGGACTACCTTCCTGGTTTCTCTTAATCCATGCTTCACAGGCAAGGCCACTTGCTGGTAGCATGTCCAGAGCCTGGCCTTGGAACTTACTGACAGGCACCTCTGGGCACAAGGCATCTCTCAGGCAGTCTGCACATAGAAAGAGCAATTGAAATAAGCCAGCAGAGGATGCATAATGGCCTTGGTGAGGCAGGCTGGGCGAACTCCCAGGTGTTCTCAACTGCAGAATGTTCTTCCAAAAAGAATAAATTGCAACTTAGCAGTCTGCTGAGAAGCCTGGCTCCCCAACAGGCCAGGCTCAGGGCGGGAGGTCACATCAGCTAATCAGGCTTCACTGCACTGGCCCGGCTCACCGCCCAGCCCTGGCCATTCCCAGCTGCCTGTCTCCTGCTCTGCTTGGGAAAAAGCAGAGCTTCCTTGTTAATCGGCCATTTTCAGAATCTGGAAGGTGGCTTGTCATGGGCCTCCTGTTCCCAGGCTCCTCTCTAATGACATGCTGCTCCAGCAGATGTCATCCTTTGATTCCTTATGACCTTCTGCATGTGGGCAAATGAGAAAGTGCCTGGGCTCCACAGTGAGGGCCTCTGGGTGTCTGTGCAGAGAACCTCTGTCATCCACCTCACCCCCTCATCACCATCAGACATCATGCCAAGGACATGGCCTTGCTCATTTGTCGTGTGGGAAGAAAGCCTTCTTCCCGGAGCCAGGGGCTATGAGAGGAGGTAGCCAATACTGGTCAACTCTTCAGTATTTACCAGATGTGACTCCAGGTCTCCATGCTGTCTCAACTTGACAGATGAGACAATGCCTCTTAAGTGCCCTCCTCAAGGTCACCTCACAAGCAAGCAAATGCTGGTCCTAGGAGAATGAGGTTACTCCCCCCCCCTCCCCAGACTGTGATGGAACCATAGGCCCAAGATCTCAGGGCCCAGAAGAACATGCCCTGGCCCTACCATCCACCAGAGAACATGACTAGAAGAGGTACCTAATGCCTTGAATCCTCTGCCTTTCTCTTTCTGGGGTCAAGATAGAGAAAGAGCCATGTGCCCAGTTTGCCAAAGGGCTATGGATGCAAGTACTCCCCTAGGGCCATCTCTCTGGCAGTCTCCTTTCTTCGTAAGGTTCCAGGGAGCTATGTTCAGAGACAGTATCCCAGGAAGCACATGGGATCTTAGAATTCAGTCTGCTCTCTCTTTGTAAAAACTGCCATGCAAGCCAAGTCATTTTCAAAGCAGCCCAGCTCTGCTTCTGAAGCTGGCTCAGGCATACAAGGCTGGGCCTCTTCCTCAGCCTGAATCCATAACAAAGAAAAGCAAAGGAGCACCACCTCAAACTGGATGTGAGCAGAGTTCTGGAGCAGGGATACCTTGGATAGACTCGGGATCACAGGAGGCTCAGCCTGACTCTTATGTTCTAGTGCAAAGGGGACAATTCATGAACATTGTTGGCACAGTAAGGCTCCAAGTCTACCCTCCCTCTCAGTCCCAGAGCAGTGGAAGCCATGAGACTCCAGGAAGATCCTCTGCGAGTTTCCCCAATTCTGTGTGGGAACGAGCATAAATGCTTCCTCTCACAGAGGCTCCTACAAAGCACTGGGATGAAGGCCTCCTGTGCAAAACTCTGCAGTGGTTCAGTCCTCACTTAGGAACAATCCAGTCTCCATGATGGCCTCTGAGACTGTAGGCTTCACTGGCTCCATCTTGAGTTCCCTGCTCACACTCCTCCAGCCACAGTGATGTAACTTAGTCTCTGATAGGTAAACACCTGCCAGAGTCACCGTGCCAATGCCTCCCCCATATTCCCATTTGCTCTTTTCTTCATATACCCATTTACCTTGCCACAGGGCATGTCTAAAAACCCTCTTACTATTTATTGGCTTACAGAGTATAGCAGAAAAGTACTGATTTCTCTTCCTCCCCCACTCATTCCCTCTTCCTTAATATAGAATCTCAGTTTTGATGGGAAAGAAAGGGACAAGGCAGCCACTTTCTTGCCTCCCTTGTAGGCTGGCCTGAGAAAGAGGAAGAGGGGCATATTTCACCCTCTTCTTTTCTCCTCCCTGCCTGGGACTCCAGAATGGTGGCTAGAACATTCTGGACTACAGGTGACCTCAGGAAAGACAGCCATACATGGATGGCAGAGCAGAACATAGAAGGAGCAGCAGGTCCCTGTAAATCTGTGAACTGTCTTCCTGTGACCTACATCCCTGGACTTCTTGAGTATGAAACAAAGACAAGCATCCATCCCCTTTAACCATCACAGCTCCTAGAGCCCCTTGCTAGCTGCCAAATGCATGTTTCTTGTCTAGTTTACTTCTTGTTGCAGTTGTCTTCTACTGCTGTGATAAAACATCCTGACACAAACCAACTTGGGCTTACACTCCTATGTCACTCTCCATTATTGAGAGGAGTCAGGGCTGGAATTGGTAGAGAGATCACAGAGGAACCCTGAGTTCAGTCATGCTATGCTTTGGGCCTCTCTTCTTCATAAGAGCCACACCAACAACCATAAAGGTCCCTGCAAAGGAGTAATACTCTCTAGCCTGTGAAAGAAATGACGCTTAGAGCCTGTAGACTTTGGCTAGTGGCCCAGGGGAGTCTCCCATGCACATATGTTATGTCTGAAAAAGTCAGAACCTGCCTGCAAACACAGCTTTTTAAATCACGATTAACAGTGCCTGGTGGTACTTCTGATTCTACCAAGAAAGGAAAATGCTGGGCTCATTTGTGTGACACTGTGGCCTTGTGACCTGGAGCAAGGCCCCCAGTTGGCTTGTCTCCAAGGATGAGATAACACCTCTGTGTGCTACCCTAGTGGTAAGAAGCATATGAAGTCGTGTGTATGGATCTTTGTTCAGAGTTGGGGACATTCTTAAGGGTTGTCTTACCCAACCCCTTATCATACAGGTGAGCCAGAAAGTCAAGGTTTTATCTGAGACGACAGGGTAAAGTATTGTCAGAACAATGTCCTAGATTCTCAAACCCATTTCCTCCCCACCACAGTGCCCTTCTTGTCCACAGGTAATAATGACTTTATTATTATGACCCCATCTGATGTGCCACATACTCTCCATTGCTATTGTAAGGGTTATGCAATAGGGAGATTGATCTCATCTGAGTAGTTCAGGCACAAGTGTTTTCAGTCATTAATGTGTTTCCATGTCTTCATATGTCAAAGTCTGCTCTAGGCCTGGAGAATAGAGAAGTGAGTAAAACAGCCAGAATGCCTTTCTTCAGAGCCTCTAAGCAGTGTCTCCGAGGGCAAGAGGGCAGGTTAGCACTAGAGACAGTACAGAGGGGAGTTCTGGGTGGAAGGAGCAGCATACTAATGCCCTGAGTATGTTCGTGTCCTATAAAGGAAGAACAAATAAGCCAGTGTGTGTGGAGCCAAATGCACAAGCAGACCAATGGAAAGAGAGAAAACTAGAGAATTGGAGATAGATACATAGGAAATGGAGATGGATCTTCTGGACCATGGAAAGAATGTTGGCTTTGTAGCCCAGGCTAGCCTCAAACTCTTACTCCTCCTTCCTCCTCTTCTCCCAAGTACAGAGATTACAATACTCACTACCATGCTCAGCAGAATTTGACTTCTGCTTACCTGTTAAGTCTGTGCAAAGCATGAGTGTACACTGGAAGTCTGGTGTGCCCTTAGCAAGCAGGCATCTCTTGTGTCCACCCCATCTTCTCTGGAGTCTGAACATAGACTGTTGCCCAGCACTTGGTATTGGGTGATCCAGAGCTCACTACTGCAAGCACTGTGGACCTTTGAGCTCCTAGGCCTCAAGTTCCAAATGGGATTAAAATGGACTCGTGTAGGAGTTTCTCAGCATTCAAACCCCAGTTAAGCAGGCTACTCAGAAGTATTTCTGAAACCAGCAATGCTGTGGAGATAGACTGACAAGTGAGCATATGGGGAAATCTAGACACAGGTTTTTTTAACAGCTTACAACTCCAGTGTTCATCCCTAAGTCAGAACATCTGGCCTTAGATTCAGTAAGCCATTGTCTTTGCTTGGCTTATCTCTCCAGAGCATGAATGGATTATGCTCCAGTGTCCGTCTGTCTGTCTTTGACTTTGCAGGCAAACAGCCTCTGTAGAAACCAGACCCTCTGTATAAATCAGATTTCTCTGTGACATCTGCTTCTTGCCCAGGTTATATAATTTGTAGGTTTGGGAATCAATGGCATTGGCTCTCTTGCTTTTATTTTCATAACTATGTTTATTGCCCATGTGACAGCTGTTATCTGATTCTGAGTAAATGTAATTTTTCCAAACATTTGAAAATCCTAAGATTCTCAAAGACTTGCAAATCCTGAGAATTGTAGGAAGAAATATTTCTTGAAATGTTATAAGTACATCTAAAACCACACTGACTTGAATTTCTGGTCCTAAGTTATTCTAGAATCTTTCTGAAGTTTGAGACCATCCCATGCAAACTTGACTTAGGTTTCAACCAACAGGGAAGTCATGAAATTGGCAAGGGTTATCTTTTGTCAATCATAGCCCTTTGTGGGGTGTTGTGCTGACAGAGAGACAGTGGAGAGACCGTATTTTTATGGCTGAAAGCAGGGCTTGATCATACCCAGTGGGGATTTTGTTCCAGTAATTGCATCCAATTGGACCTTATGCCACAGCGCAGGTACGGCATTAATAACACTCATTAAGTTGTATGCCCGTGTGCTTTCCCTCCCAATGGCTGAGTCACTGGCAGAATATATTTTCTTCCAAAGTGTTTGTTTTCATTGTTGCCCTTTAAAAATAATGAGTTCATTCTATTCCCTTGCAAGGAAAGCTACTCTAGCCTCCTTTGAAATTGTATAGCTTTTGTCAAGCCCATTTCTGCACTGCGTCCATAGCTTTGTGTGCCGAGGAACCCAACCCGGCCTCTCTTAAAGCTTCCAACCAAGTTGCCTCAGACTTGATACATAGAACCGCCAACCCATTTGACCTTTATATTGTTACCCTTGAGCAGGTAGAAGTCATGCAGGTTTCAGGTAACCCTATCATGTGACCAGAGATCAAAGGTCAGCAGCTCCTAAATGTTCTGCTGTCAAGGTAGCCCATTCATCACCATCATTATGCAACTGACAAGCCAACAAATGAACCTGGGATAAAATTATTCTCAACCTTCTGCCTCCCAGATTTACACCAGAGAGGTGGGCCAAACAGTCTCACATATTAAGTGGTTCCATGAGCCTGCCAACATCCCTGAAGTAGGGGAAGGGACTTTGGGAAACCTGCTGGATGCTCTGAACCCTGGAAGGTCACCAGTTATCTGCTTACCAGGCCCAGTTGCATACCTACAGAAGCTGTCCTGTCTCTGGTTTCCTCTGTAGTGAAGATGAATTCAATGTTAGTTCTGTATGATCACAAAAGCATCCTATGTCCCCCCATTACATCCCTGTTTAGCATCACTGTGGTCCTTTGGGCAAGTTTACATGTACAGGTTTGTCCTGAATAGCCTGCTCCTAGAAGTCACTTGACTCGGGGGCTTATGCCTTCAGGAAACTCCTTTTAGTAACACCCCCCCACAAGGGATTCTTTCTTTGTTTGCTTTTTTGAATAATACAAAGAGCTTGTGGTTCTGAGTTAGATGAGTCTGGCCTTGAATCCAGACTCCAGCTTGTGTTTGGTCATAAAAGCTTGGATTGTTTTTTTAATCTTCCTGGCTTCAGTTCCTTCTCAGGGACAAGAAACTTACATAGAAAATGTGCAGAGTATCTACACACAGTGTACATTACCATCGGTCCTTTGTGTTTTCAGTAGCATTTTTGTTGTCTCTTTGGTCTAAAATTGTCACTGAAGGAGCAGTGGCACAGTCTAGAATAAGTAACTATACTTCTCCCATGGCAACAAAAGACCCAACAATCCTCAAAGAGCCGTTTTCAGAGCAACAGGTGTAAGGGGATGCTGTGAGGTCCTTGTAGTATAATCACCTAGACTGTGGATGGGGCAGAGCTCTTGAATGAAGCAGTTACCATTAGCAACAGAAGGAGGGCATGATACTCCTTTAGGCTCCTGCAAAAAGAATGGAGATGCCTTTGGGCCATATTGTGACTAGAAAGTCCCTGTCTTAAAATGGCAGGAAGCTCTTGAATCCCCATCCATTTACCTCCTGATTTGGCCACACTGTGAGCACCTTGCTGTCTCTGGTAGAACCTCTGCCCCAGTTCCCTGAGCCAGGAAGACCAGAAGCCCTTAGCAAAGGAAGTCTCTTCTTAGAATCCCATACTTGGAAACTTCATTGCTCTTTCTCCTTTAAATGTTAAACCAAAACTAAGACCTTGGTGCTCATTTTCTGATAAATAAGATAAATAACTTATAGTAAGAAAGATTCATTTTGCTCAGAGGTTTCAGAGGTTTTTCTCTGGTTGCCTGGCCCTGCTCCCTCAGGCCAGTGGTGAGACAGACAGACATCATGGCATCAGGAACATGATGTAACAGACGGTTTACCTCATGACAAACAGGAAGCTGAGACACAGAGCAAGGGGCTAGGGACAAGATAGAGCTTTCAATGGCACACCTCCAGTGAGCCAATAATCCATTCAATTGGGAATCCTTCAATGGATTAATTCATTTATTGGACTAGAACCATCATGATCTAACCACTTACTTCCCCAGTGCTACACCTCTGAAATCAAGCCTTCAACACACAAGCCTTTGGATACATGCTTCATATGCAAAGCTTGCCACTTGTAGTTTTGTCACTTGGGGTGACAGAGGGCTAATATTTTTCAGGCAAATTATGGGTCATCTCCATTCTGAAAGAAAGAGTTGGGAGCTCTGAAAGCTACTTAGAGGAAGTGTCTTTTGAATCTCTAGGAGGCATGGAGAACACTATCCAGTTCCAGCAGCTGCCTCTTCCCAGCTGCTCCCATGGTGCAGCCAACAGAGCAGTACAGTCAATACTCCATCCACACATGAAGTGTTTGACCAAGATCCAGACAGCAGGCTGTCTGTGCTGAGCATCCTAGCCATCTCTTGGGCGATGACCGGTTGTCATTGGTAGCATCATCTTGCTGTTTAAAATGTTGGGGGTATGTGTTGTATTTGGAGCCTTTTAAAAGCATTCTTATAGCCTTTTGTTTGTTAGACTCCTCCTTTCTTCCCATGGTGTGAGGCCCAAAGATGAATCTGTAGACAATTAAGATTTAAACCAGGTTCAAGTGTCTGTGTTTGAAAAGTGCTGTCTACTAAAAAGGTATGCTGAGCTGGAAGAAAGAGAGATGGCCTGTGGGCAAAGGTGGGGTTTCCTGCCTCTGATGTGATCTGAAAACACTAATGTGACAGGGAGGTAGGAGGTGAAAGCCCTTCACAGGGAGAGAGAGTGTGCCCCTCCACGGAATCCAGTTAGGAACTGCTTCTGCTTCTGAGTTATGCAAAATTGGCAAGCTAACTTATGATATCACCTTTACAAAGTGGATGGTCATGGTGGCTGTAGGATGAGGTGAATCTTCATTGATAGCATTTAAATCCACACAAAGGGGCCAGAGTACAAGGCTAAGTTTTTATGTCACATGTTTCAAAGGTATGTATGTGTGTGTAAATATGTATGTGTATATATGTGTGTGTGTGTGTGTGTGTGTGTGTGTGTGTGTGTGTAAATATATATATGTATATGTGTATGTATACATGGGGGGGGGGGAGAAAGAGAGAGTCTCAGTCGCCCAGACTGACTTTGAACTCACAATTCTCCTGCTTTTTCTCCTCTGTGCTGAAATCTTAGGCATGCCACCACCATGCCAGCCAAAGGCTGAGACCATTATACCCCTGCCTGCACACAAGCTCACACTGAAATAAATTGAAACAAAGAACAGTGAGAAACAGTACAATGAAATGGCCTGGGGTAGATTGGGGGGGGAGTGTATTTTTTTATTAATTTATTTATTTTTTACATTCCAGTCTGAGGTTAGATTTTAAATAGTGGGTTTAAGGTGAACAGCATGGATAAATCCCTTAAATTGAGCATGTGGCAGCCATGCTTGATAGAAAATGCTGCCTCAGTCTGTGTGGCAGATGTGCTGTCTCATTCTCCAGCAAGGCTGAGTGGGACAGGTATTCTGGGTCACCCCCTGATCTCCTGATCACCCCTTGAAAGCCTCAGGCCTTAGGAAACCAAGCCCCTTTCAGTCCTTATTTCCTGCTTTCCTCGTGCTGCTCCAGGCACTCAGGCTTTGTGGGTTAGCCTGGATCTCCCTATTGTTTTTTCCCCTGAGGCCTCCTAAGCCTTGAGACTGGTGTGTATTGTTTGAGAAAATGTTTTTGGATATGGCTGAGATCCTAAAGTAGTCTCTCAACTAACTTTAGCCAGAGTGACCCTCACCTCACTGTAGGGGAAAATTCCAGGGAAAATTCTGACATGCAAAATAACACTTCATTAGTCATTAGAGATTTTCTGATGATGTTACGAGTTTAAACTTGTCTTGCTTTTAGAAGCACCAATTACTTCCTTTTTATCCCCAAATGCTAAGAGCCTTCCTGGATTGCATGACATTATCAGCCTCATTTTAAAAGTAGGATGTGCACCCTGTAGGAGATGGTGTGTTGGCATGACTGCGTTTATGTGTATTTGCCTATTTTGGAGAGCCTCATATGCATGACTTGATCTCATCTCCACGTAACCCAGCAGAGCAGAGGCCCGTGCACTTCATGGAACAGCTAAGAAACCTGAGAGCTTGAGATATTTTCTCAAGGTCACCCAGAGGCTATAATGAGAGAGGGTTTATGCACTTGAAGGATAAACAGGTATCATTTATTTCTGTAGATAATGCCCGTAAGAACTTCAAAGCCTGAGGGAGAAACGGAAGAAAAGTAAGGTTGTTCAGTCGTTTGCTATAGCAAGAGTCCTAGAAATAAGAAAAAGAAAATGTTTGTGTGCCCCCCCACCTCACCCCATAAGTGTTTTGAAATTTCCCAATTCAGTTAGGCAAGAATAGCTAAGTAGTTGATGGACAGGACCCACTTTGATCCAAATGGAAATCCATGATAAAGATACAGTATGTAATGCAAAGGGCACACAGTTTCTGTGTAGGGGCTGGGCCCACCCAGCTTCCTGCCAGCAGAGCTCTGGGTTAACCTGGGATAAGGCAGGCCTCATGCAAATAGGAATCTAGATGCCAGCCCCTACCACCTCCTCCAGCTTTCTGAAGAGGTAGGGGGGAACACAGCACTGGTTGTTGGACTTTTAAATAACAGATTGTAGTTTCTTTCCTCAGTGTTTGCTTTCTGCTTCCCCAGGAAAGAACTTTCATTTTTAGTGGTTCATTTTTCTTGTCTCTTCTTGGCCTGTGCCTGATGACATTTCTCTATGAAGTTCTTGTGTGTGTGCTTAGCTTGTCTGTCCTCGTGACTCTATTAGCAGAAACCATTTGTCCTGAAACTTTATCATTGTCTGGAGCGTGTCGGAAATGTTACCTGTCCTTCTTTATTTGTTGCGAAATTTAGGGACAAGAAAGAATCATATGTGTTTTCTTAAAATCAATGGCCAGCACATTACTGTAAAACCTATTGATTAAAAACACAAAGTATAATGTTAGTCATTTAGTCTGTGAAGTGACGCGATAAGGGAAGAAATTTATCCTTTGACTTTTGCATTAACCTTTATTGACTGCTTGCATACCCATAATTAACACACACTTTAGCTAAAGTGGTTAATTTTAGCATGGTGGCCAATGTTCCCTAATGTAGCTGCCATCTTGATCACCCAGATGTAAGGGAAGCCCTGGGGGAAATCAGTGAGTTACACCTCAGGGTGGAGGCTGCAGGACCTCTGGGCCAGCCAGCTTCCTGCACTCTCACTAGGTCATTCAGAGAGAACCACTCTTGAACAGCAAAGAGCATCGAGTGTAGCCCATTGTGTCCTTTGAACAGAAGCCAGGTGAATGGGAAAGAGAGGGATGAAAGGCTTGTAGTTTTCTGTTTTGTTCTGTTCTGTTTTGTTTGGCTCCCTTGTAAGTGTTTCAAGAGAGAGGCAGGGTTTTCTAAGTTGATCCAGGTTTACTTGCTAATTCCAGAAGCATCTAAAAATGGAGTTTTTGCCTTAGGAAATGAGAATGGAGACTAGAAGGAGAGGCTGTGACCTTTTCATACTGGGTAGCTAGAAGGGCGGTAAGAGCTGGGAAGAACACTAAGTTGGGTAGGATCTTTTAGATTTTCTGGAAAGATCATCTGGTTCTGGCTGTGAGAACTGGCTTATTTCCTAGCAAAAGCCCTCAAGTTCTTAATTTCAAGTACAGATAGTTTGGGTGCACAGTGTCAGCAGTAACATGGACGCGTGGTGGGACGGTGACAATGAATCTTGTAAAATGTGGGAAGTAGCTGAGCTAGGAACAGTGACTGGCATCATCAGGATGCTTTGGGTTGCAAGTAACAGGAAAACCTACCTCAGCCAATAAAGCTTGAGAGAATGAAGTCTGCAGAGAGACCTGGCTCAGATGAACCTTCACCACCTGACAATATGGCTTAGAATCCTGCCTCTGGTGGCAGAGAAGCAAAATGACCATGGGAGGTCAGGGTTGCACAAATCAGGAGAGAAGACAGTATTTTCCCTCAATCCTGCATCAGAAACCAGGTTGATCCTGGTTTCTCTGGGTTGTGTCGCATGCCTCTCTAGCTACTCCCTATGACTAGGAGTAGGCGGTACTGACTGCACCACTACGATTGGTATTTCTAAAACACATCTGAAGACACTCAGGACCTTCTCTTGTGCAAGGGACTGTAGGATACAGGATCCGCATGCTAAGAAACAACCCAGCATGGTTTCCAGTAAGTGGCAAGTCCACATGAAACAGCCACCACCCCTTCCTTAGTGTGAGTTGGTAGCTGCTGGTCCTGCTGAGTCTGTGTAGTATAGCCTGCCACTGGAGAGTTGCAGCCTGTGACAAGATTCAGCCACAGGCTGTTTGATTCAAGGCAGAAAGACCAGGGCTGCTGAGATTCCCCTAGAGAACCTGTCCAGAGGACCCCACAGAGGGACTTTGGAAGGAGCAGAGAGCCACTGTGTAACAGTCAATACTCTGGTGGCATCTCTCATCTGTCACTGGCACTCATGGTGGAAGTAACGATAGGCGTGATATTTAATAGTAACTGGGCTGTGTGCTGGGCAGTATTCCAAATACTATCTCTGTTCATTCATTTAATCACAGCAAACCTGTAAGTCAGAATGTTATTACTGCAACACACACACACACACACACACACACACACACACACACACACACACACACACACACACACACACACACACCAGCTTGCTTGTAGGGAATATTTCCCCAGATTCCTCAGGCATGCTTGAAATAATGGCTAATAATAATAGTAATATTTTTTTCCTGGGCATACATGCCTCGGATAAAGTTTAAAGATAGGCACAGAAAAAGATGAGCACCAGTAACTAATAAAACAGAACCATTTTAATAGTGTGCTGCAATAGAATTAGATGATTTTGATTTTAGTTGTCTTTCTCAAAATGCCTTATGCTCCACTCACCCTGAGGGTAGTACTGTGAGGTGCCTACAATGAGGAGGTGAGCTGAGATGGGTGACAATAACATAGGTGCTTTCATGCAGCTTCGGGCCACTATTGACCTCCTGACATTATGTCAGGAGGATTGTCTGCTCTCTGTGACTCCAGATCATGGCAATATGGATGAAGTAGCTTGTATAGTGTACTTACAGGGTTATGAGAGACACAGGTGACTCACATCCTGGGTGGAACACCCATCACACTGCTCAGAATTGTGCACATCTTAAAACTTGTAAATTATTTCTAGACTTTTCCATTGGTTGACTGTGGGTAACTGAAAAAAAAATGTATAGGTAGCAGGAACTACTGGACCATTGTCGTCATTATTCCCATCACCACCATTAGATAGCCAAGAACCCACAGCTCCCAAATGGTGTGTCCCTCAGAAGCAGCACCTCCAGAGAACACAGTATGACCCTTGATGCTGCCATTCCCCTACTGCCCCACCTAAGGCCACCTGTCTAGCAGACAGGTGATTTGAGCAAGATATAAAACATAACAGCTGAAAGGGCACAAGCCTTCAGATCATTCTCAACCCCGTTTCATCCCCTTCTACAGTCTGGTGTAGCTGGAGGGGGGTGGGAGTCCCTTCTCAAACATGGAAACCTGCTTAGCTATTGCACTGGCATTTGGAAATTAGCAAGGAATACTGGCCATTGAGAGAAAAATTTTACAGCAATCTTAATATAGCTGAATTGAGGCCCTGAGAAACTCAACAAAGGTTCTTGTCCCAACCCATATGGAGTCAGTAGGTGTGTGTGTGTGTGTGTGTGTGTGTGTGTGTGTGTGTGTGTGTGTGTGTGTGTGTGTGTGTATCACCCCAAGCCTGCCACAGTCTTTATGACATCAGGTAGGTCCCTCAACAGCCAACCTTGGTGAGAACAGTGGCAGCAAGCTGGGAAGCAGCTTGCCCAGAAGCAGGCCAGAATGCACACAGCTCTGCCATGGGTCTGAAGATTTTTAATACTTTCTCAAAGTGAGGAGGCAAAACCATTTGACAGCTGAGAAAGCATCTCTATTGACTTTTTACAAACCTTATGATATTCTAGGTGGATCAACACTTATCACAGCCCTTTAATCTGCCAAGCAGGATAATATGTGCACGGATAATTTATCCACTGTGAGATTGAAATGCTCAATTTGGAATAACTTTCCCTACCCAGTAAATTGAGCATTACTCTGCTATTCTGAGGTCGAGAGAAAGCACAATTTAAAAAGCTTTGCTGGGTCCCTTTGTAATTAGTCGCAGCTTCCCTTGAATATTAATTTCCCTCTCGTCTCTTTCAAGTGATTTAGAGACTGTCGCAGGAGTTGCAGAGATGCACCCTGAGAAGGGCGACAGCAAGCAGCGTGGGCTCCAGCACCTATTATGAAGTAGGCTGCAGAGCATGCCCTCTGCCCCTCCATGCCGTGTGTGCTTATCAGCACAAACAGTTGAATATTTATGCTAAGAGGATTGTCAGGGGCTGCTTCTGTTGCTTTAATTCTTGTTTTAAATAAATAATGAGAACATTTAAACACATTACTCTTCTTGGGGCCCCGAGGTCAGCTAATCTTATTATTTATGAAGTGATGTGCTACATAATAGTACTTAGTGCGTGTTAACAGACGCTATTATCAGGGTCTGATGCGGAGAGCAGAAGATATATTGGAATGTTACGTGTAATGTACGACGGATTGAGTGCAGAGGATGCCGGTATAGCAATTAACCACATTCGAAAATAGGTGTAAAGTTGAAGTATGCTTTCCCCTGGGAATCCCCTCACCATTAATAATCCCCCAGAGAAGAAATAGCTTTCTGTGAGGGTCTTACTGAGTCCTATGACTTCAAGTGGGTGTGGCCACTCTTCAACTGACAACAAGGAGGAGGGCAGAGGTAGGGGCGCCCACACAGCTGTTGCAGTTCACGGGTTTGGTGTATGTGCTCTGCCTATAAGAAATCATTCATCACTTATTGCACCCATTTCTTTTTCTGTGACCCTCATTTTTTCAGATAACTGGAACTGAAACCAAAGCACTTCCCAAGCCCAGTTTTAGATGAGTGCAACTCTCCAAGAGGGTGGTGCCTCAGAGATGTGAGGGTGTCACCCCAACTTTTTCCTACCAGGCTAGAATTTAGTAGCATATGATAATTAATTTCTCTAGTATTGATGAATAATCCATTTAATAAAAACGGTGATTTAAGTGTTTTCCTTGGGGACTAACTCTTGCTAGCCTCTTAATTTAATTTGGTGGAAGTTTCTCCACCTATTCATCAGCGGAAATGATTATTAACCTCTATTTGCATATATCCTTATAAACCTCTCTCTCCTTGGAGTGCCTTTTTTTCTGAGCCCAGCAAGCTGGGACACTTGTAAATCTCCAGGATCTCCAAAGTCAATCCTGGTCTGTAATATTGTTTAATCTATTCTTGGACGTTTTAATGCAGTAAATTCAATTTAATCTTTCCCAGTAATCTAGTAATACATTGAAATCCCACAAACATTTAAATCTGATAATGGCTTAATCACACACTTTAAATAACTGTTGAGATAATGAAAAAATAATTCACCATTTTAAAGGCAGAGTAACTCAATTTCCCTGGTGATTGGCTTTTCTGAAGCCACTGGAGATAATACAGATGGGGAATTGGAAAAACTTGAAGCTGCAACATTCAGAGGGACAGGTTTTCCTCAGAAATGTGTTCTTTCTGCCTGGCAAGCATCTCCTCCCACTTCACCTTCACCTCCCCTGTCACAGCTGTTGTTGGAGCATTTGCCAGTGTTAGTCTCCGAGTTTCCCAGAAGCCTGGAACTTCCGGTGCTTTCCCAGTGGGTTAACTGCTGCTCTTCCTCTCCTAGGTGCCAGTCCCGAATTGTCCGGTCTTTACCAGCTCATCAGAAGCCAGACTGCCGACCCTACTGGGAGAAGGATGACCCTTCCATGCCTCTGCCCTTTGACCTCACAGAAGTGGTTTCAGAGCTCAGAGGCCTGCTTCTGGAAGCAAGACCCTAGAGGAAGCACAATTCTTCAGGGGAGAAGAAAAAGATATCTTTGGCTTTCCTCCCCAAACCTTGGACAAGGGTAGTGTAGACACCTTTCAACCTGTAGGTAATAGGACCTGGGTTTCAGTTCAAGACAGTTAGAAAATAAAGCTCACAAATACTAAAATGTTGAATAATCAATCACTCAGTGTTTCAGTCTGATTTGGTGTTAAACTAGAACACACACACACACCCCAAAAAGTATTCCCCAAACTTTTTTGCCCCTTTGGGAGCCCTTTTGTCCCCAGGGTGGCAACAGGGACGAGCTAAGCCTGTGACAAGCCTCACCTTCTTTCCTCTTGGGCTAGCCCCGTCAGAGACTGGGAGGAGACCCAGGCATGGGACCACAGAACTGGAGAGACCCATCCCAGCTTCTCACCTTGGCTCTGGCAGTTGGGCCATCCAAAACGGCAGTTACTAGCTCACTGTGGCTGTGCAGACTTAGATTCAGCTCGATTATAGTTAAAAATTCCTCTGGCCACAAGTCAAGTGCCTAGCAGGAGGGTACCGGTGACTGTGGTTTTAGACAACATATGGATGTTTCCATGTTTCAAGTTTATGAGCAGGCACCCCCTCTTACGGTTTTCTGTAGTGACTATTGCTGCCGTAACCGTGGAGGAAAGAAAGGAAAAGCAATTGCTGAACAGTAAACTCTTCCCTTCTTCTCAGAGACAAAGCTCAGAGAGGGCCTGACTGATTGCCCTGTACACTGCACACAGGAAGAGGAAGGAACAACAAAGGAAATGGCCACATCCTGGCTTTACGGGGCTTCCCTGATCCAATGACAGGCCAGCCCTGTAGACTCTATTTCATGGAGTTAGCGTTTCTTTTAGAATTCCCCCATTTGTGGGTACTGGCAGGTGGTATGGGAACTTGAAGGACCCAACTCCCCATCCCAGTGATGCCAGAGCGTCACAGGCTATAGGGAAATGTTAAGCCTGAATTCTAATTTCCAAGTGCCAGGATTCCCACTCACTCTGTGACCTTCGCATGTCCTTGTATCTCAGCCTCCTCATCTGTGTGGTGGGAGGTGTTAAAAGTGTCAACTGCTAAATATGAAGATTAAGTGACATGACGGAGCTACAGACCTGAAGCAATGTCTAGCATACCTAGCTCCACACCTGATACATATTAGTGTTGTTATGTGAGTTGCCCTGGCTGTAGCAGTCTTCCTCCCCCGCAGCAGTCCTTTGCTATCTGTGGCTCATGGCCCACATCTCTTTCTGCTGGCCTGAGGTCTTTCGGTGGCCCCTTCCCTCAGCCTATGACTTTGTGGTATTGGTCGGGACCTTCTGCATGTGGAGGGGTACACAACAGTGTTTTTGCTGCAGTCAGGATTCCATCTGAGATGCCTTCCAGCCCAGAATTAGCCACAGGAGCTGCATTTTACAAAGCAGCTAGGATTTCCTAGTGTAGGGACCCAAGTCTCTTAGGCCTTGATGTGTCCTCTTTTGTCACTGAACTGCAGCTTCCTCATTAGTAGAGAGGTGAGGTCCATTCTCAGAGGGTACTGCCATAGATGAAATGAAATGACCTAAGTAAGGTGTAGGTGGCTTCAGATGTCACAGGTTGGCCCACCACCACCATCCCCAGCTGCCAGGCTCTGGTTTATTAGGCCCCATGATATTTCTTCTGTGCTCTATTCCATTAGGTGCCAAAATTAAAAATTGGGGAGATTCCACATAAAATAAAAATTTCTGCATTCTCTTTAGAAGTCAGAATGCCTATGTGCTCCTGGGTCTCTATACCCGCATGGCAGTGGCTTGGCAGTGTCTGTGACCTCTATGCTCTGCTACGACCCTGCTACTCCTTGTCGTCATTTTATAAACATGATCCCCCAACAGTGCTTTCTAAACCTGCTTGCTCACACCCGTTAGTAGAAAGCAGTAGTGTCGCGTGCTCAGTGTGTGTTCCTCCTGTTGAACTGTGTTCATGGTCTGCTTGTACTGCTGTGCTGTGTGCACCCGTTCATACACAATAAAGAACACAAAGATGAGAAACCAAAGAGTGACTGTGGTGCTTTTCTCCTTGGGTACCAGTGGCAGGGGGCAGGGGGGGGGGAGAGGGAGGGCGGGGTGCTGTGCTGGGTTGATGGAAGTGGTTCTCACATTCTCAGTAGCTCCTACCTGCTTCCCTACTAGTCTTTCCTGGCTGACAGGTTATAGCCCATTTGAGGAAAGTGGTCTAAAAGATGCATTACTACCCTCAGGGGCTTTGGCCTTCCTCTATTCAGACTCTAGCAGTGTGGGGAGCCATAGGTCTGATCCTACTACCAATCTCTGTCTTCCTTCCAGGTGCTCCCAGGAATTTATACTGTCATGGGAGACAGACAAGAAACCAATGCTGTGACAAGATCATCCTAGATGCTTGTGCTTGGAAGGGAAATACCTAGGTGGGACATGGAGGGGAACTAGTGGTCACTAGATCACTAGTAACAGAAGAGAAGGGTAAATTATCCTGGGGCAGTATGGAAGACCTTTCCAGAAGAGAGGATAACAGTCACAAAGACTACAAGGCTGGGGGCCCTTGTAAAGGTGGCTTTAGGGAAGGAAAAGGGCTTTTGTAACCCAGGCAGAGAAAGCCAGGCGAGTGCTGCCATCCCCACTAGAGCAGAAACAGAAGCAGTATTCCCTGGGAAATGTGGAGGATTTTCCACAGGACAGGTGGGGGCAACTTGATGAGATAGTTTATGCTTTCAACCATTGCTCCAACTAATGCCTGGATCCTAAGGGTCATGGGAATGAACAGGCCCAGTTCCAGGGGACCATCTTGGCAGCCAGGAATTCCATGTGGTGGGAAGATGCAAGCAGCCACCTCCAGTGTGCAGAGGCCTTGCTGAGCAGCACCCACAATAGCCCATCCATTCCCATTCTTACCAGCAGCCTCCTGCCTGACAGTTTTCTAAACAGAAAAGGGCAGGGTCATAGCATGGCTTCTGACACAATTTTAGTAATAAGCTTCCAAATCCATCACTAAGTGAGTGGAGGGGTGCCAGAAATGAGATTGCATGAGCCCTGCCTAATGCTGGGGCACAGGCTTGGTATACGTTTCCAGGGAAGGTATTTTCCAGTGCAACTTTTTTTTTTTTTCTGGCCTGCTCTAGTTAAGGCTGATTTTACCACTGGGCAAATTGCATACATTTGGATCCATGCCACGCTAAATACTGTTTATTCTGGGGATCTGTCAGAGGCGAGTGCATGGAAGACAAGGGGATTCTGATTTGAAAAGGCAATTCTCATCCAAACAGGTTCAGATGGAGCGAAGCGGCGCGGATTAAAAGGCGCTGAAGTGGTAATGCGTTTATCCAGTTTGCCTTTGTTACTCTGTGATTAAATGGTATTTTTAATTAAGTTTCATTGGGAGCCATAGGTATCGAGGTGGTGAAATCAATTTGACAACCATAAAGAGGGAGGAAGGCGCAGGCGGGTTGTAATGACTGCCACTGAGACTGCTGGGAGAGCCACAGAGAGCCAGCAGCTCTGGGAGGACAGAGAAGGCAGGCCTGCTATAATGACTTCTGAAAGGGGACAAGGGCACCCAGGACTGCTGCTGTGTTTGGGAGGCTGTTCTCTGTGGTTGTCAGCAAAGGAGTACTCTTGCTGCCCTGAGACACGGAGAGATTTGGATAGACTCCAGAGTGTGCTGGTGACTCCAGGAAAGGGACTGAAGGGTCCATTCCCATGTCTGTTGTGTGTAGCACAGCAAGGCAGAATGTCCTCCCAAGACCCCTTGCTGCAGCCTGGCCATAATCCCAAAGAGACACATCCATAATCCTCTACTCTGACTTCCTCTTCTCACCATACGGTTCACTTTCCCCTTAGAACCTTAACCAACACAGGTTCTTTCTGGTATCTAGTGAGAATCTTCTGACTTTGGAAGCTAGTTTTCCTTTAGGCACATGCCCATCTATTCTGTTGACATCTGATTTCCCAAAACCTGAGTCCTGAGTGACAGTAGAGGCTTCTGGGTACAGGCTTTCTGGGTCTACACTAGTTGTGGATGTGTGACCCTAAGGCTACATATGCTTTTCACACCTCTTCTCTTGTCTACAAAATGGAAGGTGTAGTAATGTTACTATTGCCTGAGTAGG
Source organism: Cricetulus griseus (assembly GCF_003668045.3). Classification (NCBI taxonomy): domain Eukaryota; kingdom Metazoa; phylum Chordata; class Mammalia; order Rodentia; family Cricetidae; genus Cricetulus; species Cricetulus griseus. Next base: position 167,351,623 of record NC_048596.1, read on the forward strand.
TCATGAAGGGCATACAGGGCTAGCATGCACAGGTCTTCAGGAAGTACCGGCTGACATCGAAGTCCTTGGTTTGTGACTCAGGCAAACGGCTTACCTCTGCAATCCAGTCTTCATTGACCCAGTGGGGGTAGATGGAGATGTGGGCTAGCACTTGGCCATGCCCCACACTCTGCAGTCAGGCGCCGTCAGTGAATCCCATCGGACCACAGTAATCACTCAGCGCTTGTCAGTTGCTATAATCGACAACACCACAACCAATAGTCAATAGTCACCAAGAAAGAGAGCACAGCAGCCAGCTACAGTTTGCTTAAAGACAAGAGAATGCCACCAGCACATATTTATCCCAGTTGCTCTTCACAGCTTCCATTTTTTTTTTCTCAGCAGATGGCCTGGAACTTCTTATAAATGAGATGGCATGAAAAATGGTTCCTTCATACTGCCATTACTGCAGCAGGATTAGGTCACCCCTGGCAATTTCAGATTTGCTTAAAAACATTCCTGCCTCACCTTCTAATGGATGGCCTGTGTACAACAATTGTTTATTGACTCGGATGCCTAAGGACCAGGGTCAGCCCGCTTCGGGGGAGGGAAGCATTAATTAACTCCCACCATTAGACTCAGTGATTCTTTTCCAATGACGCAGTGCATGACTTTGTTCGCATTTACTTTTCATCAGTCCTGCAGGAATCGAGGTGAACCAGCTCCCCGCCACATATGTGTCGGGCTAAATGGATCACAGAAGATACAGATCTGTTTGCCTGTCTGCACTTGCCTTTAGACAAAATTCATCAATTTTACAAAAGCTACTGACTAATCCAGCACCAGTACAAATGAAGGGCTTGCAGCCTGGGCTTTCCCTTTGTTTTGAACTTGCAGAGGTGGTAGCTTGCTGGCCTTAGACCAGTAAAAGGCTACTCTATGAGAGCTGCTTTCTCAAACATGCAGTGGTTCTGAGCCAAGCACTTGGGTCATCTGGCCCTCTTGGTTGGTGACCATGTGATGGTCTTGCTTGGTCACATAAAGATCACCCATGAAGCTGGACAGGTAGCTCAATGGCAGAGCACTTGCTTAGCATATGGGGACCCTGGGTTTCATTCATAGCTCTGCAAAAATGTAAAGGGGGAAAAATCAACAACCATCCCACCCTTCAGGGTACCAGTATTGAAGTGACCTTTTGGCCCTTCTAAACACAAGAACATCTATAAGCCAGAGGGATCCTCATGCTTAAACCCACTGGTCCTGTGCTCTATGTGATTTCTTCCCCCTAGGGAGATGTCAACATAAGGACCCAAACCCATGCAGATCCACAGAGAGTGTTGCTAGTGCCCCGAAACATTTCTCAATTCTGACCATGCAAGGCAGTGGCATGTGGCTCACTCTGGAGGCTTCGCCAGCAGCAAGCCCACCTCACCAAACAGCCATGAGGAGTATGGTAAGGGCTACTCTTGAGTTTTTTGTTGTTTTTCAGACTCCATACACCCTGTGACAACACACCAAAGCTGAGCCCAGTTGTGTTCCATTCTTCATCAAATTATCCTAGAGCCTCAAACACTGCAAGGAAAGTGGATGTGCTGCCATTTGCTTCTTGGCAAAATGGCTGTACCCCACTCATAACCCACGTTTTCTTTTCAAATGAAGGATGGGGAGCAAGCAACCCCCAAGCCCCACAAGGGATGAATAGGTTTCTCAGAGTAGCAAAAACTGCAGCTGGTAACTCACCCACCATGGAAACGGGGCCCCTGGTCCCCTCCTTCCATCTTCCCACCCCCCCAACCCTTCTGACAGTGAGTTGCATTTGATTACAGTGATTAGAGCTGGGGCAGGTATATAGGATTCCCACTGTCCCCCTCTACTACTTGCAGCCAGGGTCAGGCTGAGAGGCATCCCAGGGACTATGTGAACAATCAAACACTGTTTACCATGGATGCTTAGTTTTCTTTTGACAAAATCAAAACAGAGTTTAGTAGGCAGTGTATTTCATACATGCCCCTTGATCAATGCAATGATCTGTCAGAAGCCATTAAAGCCCCCATTAGCTCGAATGCATTCAAAGCTAAACTATCGGATCATTTAAGGGCTGCAGTGATTGTTTTTAATATACTGTACATTGATTTCTCCCCGTGAGCAGCAACATAAGTTTGAAACTAACTGTGTATGACTCTGGCCCCATTTGCTGTCTCCAGCCCTCCATGAGAAGCTTGCTTTCATTTGACCAGAAAGCACTAGGGATAGTTTTCAAAGCCATGTGGCCCCCGGTGGAGTTCCAGAGGGTTAGTCTGGGTGGGGCTCTTACTTATTTTTTTTCCAGAACTTAATCCCATTTCTTTGTACCCATTGAGCGAGCTGTATGTGCAGAAGGGACCAGTATTCCTGCCAAGGGCCTGGAATGAAAGACAAGGGGGATCTTTCTGAAAACATGAAGCCCTGCCGAGGCCAGTGTGGACGTGAGTCTGACAATGTACACAGTCAGTGAAAGCCTGTCTAGGCAGCCTGGGACTCCTGTGGTTGAGACGAGGATACCCTCATCCAACCTGTCTGTGGAGTTTAAGGGTCTTTTGGAGAGGGTAAGGAAGCAGTCAGGGCATCATATTGCCAGCTCTGTGGGCACTGACAATTCTTTCTGCTTTACTAAAATGGATCCAACTAGCAGACACCTGTTGGTTCCTTCATAAACACAAGAGCAGTGAGAGCCCTGAAACCCCACCTTCTCAAACAGCCAGTCTGCTTCCTCCCCTTTGCCTTTTGACACAGGGCCTGAGAAGGGACAGGGAGCAGCTTGGCAGAAGAGGGTCCTCACCCTATTTGCAAGGGGATGTATCCCAGGCAGATTTATGCATCATGCCCATTTTACAGATGGGGCAAGTGAAGCCCAGATGGGAGAAATTGGGCTATTTAAGGTGGATGGTGTAAATTGGGTTAGTTTCCAGTGTTTAGAGGAACTGGGGGACAATTCATTTGAATCAACCTCCCACACAAATCTGTGTACTATTGAAGACAGTGATTCTGGGTTCCTTACTGGAATGGCCTCATTTTCCTTCCAATTCCGGCTCAGAAAGGAGCAGTTTTGTCAGCCTGGAAAACAATTTATATGTCATTAATTGCTTTTTCCTTAGCTACAAATGCCCATGGGACTTGGGTAAGATTTCACTGCCTGAGTGAACCCCTGAGATATGTGTTCATGACTCGGGAACTAGAATTCCAAGAAGCCAGATTGATCACTTGGAACAGCAGAGCTGAGCCTGATGCCATCCCTACCTTAGGCTACAGAGTGAGTTCAAGGCCAGCCTCAGAAACTTTGCAAGAGAGACTCTGCCTCAAAATATTAATTTAAAAAATAAATAAGAGGAGAGAAGATGTGGCTCACTAGTAGAAAACCTTGCCCAGCATATGCAGAGCCCAAATTTGACTCCCAGTACCACAAAATAATAGATGGCAGAGCAAGCAAATGAAATAAGAGTAAAATATCTAAGAGTGAGAGGAGCGCAGTTCTCAGTTAAATCCAGCTCATGAGTGTTTTGATCAAATAGAACTTTATTAAGACATGGCTATACTGTGTGTCTACACAGAAGACTGCCTTTTCACTACTGTAGCAGAGTTGAGTGGGTGGGACCCACAGATTCCCCACATGTTCAGTACAGGTCTAGACAGATGGCCCTGACCAAAGACTAGCTCGGTGGATTGTTGGCTCACTTGTGACCATGTGTGTTAAGTGTACATAGGAACTGTTCAGTGCATGTAAATTATGATGATATATTCATAGTAGCTGCACCAAAATACTCACACCAAGAAATGGGGGAGGGCAATGCAGAGCATCCAAGGAGCAGAGCAGACAGGATGCTTCTGAATTAAAGAGAACTGAGCTAGGAAAAGTCACCAGCAGTGATCATGCTAAGAGGGCAGAGAGCCACCCTGGCTTTCTGCACCACATAGCTTGTCCCACCACCATTTGTGTGGTGGTGGTGGTGGTGGTGGGGTATCCTACAGATAAGCGGGCTAAAGCTTGGCCTTCCAAGCTCCCTGGTTGTCAGAGCTCAAGTGATTATAATGCTTCCAGTGGTTAGCTCATTCTGGAATGTTCTAGCGTGTGTGTACCTGTGCTCTGTGGCATCCAGGGCTGACTGTGTGTTGTTAGAAATGATCAGTAACACATAGCTGCTACTACGTTTGGTGTTATTTTGGAAGAGTGTTCTGTTGGATATTTCTTTGTTTTGTTTTTTTAAAGATTTATTTATTATGTATACAGTGTTCTGTCTGCGTATATGCTTGCAGGCCAGAAGAGGGCACCATATCTCATTACAGATGGTTGTGAGCCACCATGTGGTTGCTGGGAATTGACTCAGGACCTTTGAAAGAGCAGCCAAGCTCTCTTAACTGCTGAGCCATCTCTCCAGCCCTCTTAGTTTTGTTTTATTCTTTTGAAACAGGGACTTGCTCTGTAGCCCAGGCTAGCTTTGAACTCAGGATCCTCCCACCTGGGCTTCCTGAGTGCTGGGATTACAGCCGTGGCACACTACATGTGATGCATATCTGCTTCTAACTCTGGGCTAGACTTGCTACTCATAAGCCCCCAGCAGTTATTTCTTCTTCTTCTTCTTCTTCTTCTTCTTCTTCTTCTTCTTCTTCTTCTTCTTCTTCTTCTTCTTCTTCTCCTCCTCCTCCTCCTCCTCCTCCTCCTCCTCCTCCCTCCTCCTCCTCCTCCTCCTCCTCTTCTTCTTTCTCTTCCTCCTCCTTTTACTTTTTGAGACTATAATATAGTTACATCCATTTCCCCCTCTCCTTTCCTCCTTCCAAACCCTCCCATATATCCCTCTTCTCTCTTTCAAATGTTTGGCCTCTTTTTTCTATTGATTGTTGTCATATGCATATATGTGTGCATATATAAATGTGTATGTATATACATACACATCCCTAAATATGTAAGTACAGTATACACATATAGTCTCACCAACATGACTGCCTAAACAAGAACTGAACGATAGACAAGAGATAAGTTAAAATGGATGTGGGAAAGCCCAGGAAGCCTCAACCCTACATAAAGAACTATAGTCACCTAAGGAATGCTGGGAATGGGAGAGATAGCCTTCCCCAGGGAAGAGCACACCTCATGGTTATCCAAACCAAGTGGTCAGGCCTGAGAGTCCCCAGTTTGTCGATTTCGATTTAGAAATTCCAAATTGCTCACTTGGAATGAACACTGTTAAAATTAGCCTTTCTCCCTGCTGCCCTGTTCTTGGCATCATGGTTCCCTGTGTATTTTTTTTCAGTCTCCATGGTGCCCCAGACTGTCCAGGGTTGCCCCATCTGCCTTCCATAATGCCTCTCTTTCCACTGTGGCTTTTGAGTCTCAGGAAGTCACCATGTTGATCACTTTCATTTGTTGTTGCCAAAGTGTTTCTGAATACATGGCATGTCAAATGTTATCTTCATATTAAGTTATCAGATACTAGAGGGCAAACCTACAGAGCCAAATGTCTGCTTCTATTTGGTCCCATTCCACACTAATGCCTCATCTCATATCCCCAAAGCTATTCTGTAGAACCAACATTCCTGGGGGTTGGGAAGGCTTTATCTGATAGGTAACAGGTGCTCAATAAATACTTGTCAGCTTATTAATTGATAGCACCAAACTAACCTGGCCATTCCCTGCTTTCAAAAGCCCCTGAGCCCTGCCTCCCCCTCTCCCAGTGTCCATCCCTGAAACACACCCCTCACTTTTGGTTCCCACAGCACCTGCTTTGTTTCCATATCCCACATTGCTCAGTGGCTCTGACATAGGGCCAGGTAAGGAGGCCATGGTCATGGCAGACCCTTGTCAGGATTAAGAAAATAAGGCTGAGAGCCAATGGGGCTGGGACATATGTGGTAAGCATCTTTATGAACAATTGCCCGCAGAGGTACCAGGAGGAGAACCCTGGCAAGTGAGCCAGTGATCAAGGCATAGAGGATCATCAGGGAGCCCCTAAGCAGGAGGTGGGCATCACACATGTTAGCCATGAGCAGATTCAAACTATATTGAGAGATGGCTCCATGATTAAGAGCACTGGCTGCTCTTGCAGAGGACCTCAGTTGAATTCCCAGCATCAAGATGGTAGCCACCCGCCCCCAGCTGTCTGTAACTCCAGTTCTGATACCCTCTTCTGACCTCACCTGACTGCAACAGACACACATGAAGGCACAGTCATACATGCAGGCAAAACACCCATAAAATAAAAATTAAAAATAAACTGTCTGAGATGTCACCACACACTTACTGAAAGGTTCAGGCATTATGCTGGCCTGCCCCTGTTACCTGGTGGAACAGGCAGTACTCTGGTCAGCCCAAGATTCCATGGGAACTAAATCTGCACGCAGGTGCAGAAGACCCCTTTAAAAGACAGGCCCCTGCCCATTTACGCTCTCTGTTTCCTCTCAGCTTCCCTTCTACTCTGTCTTCCACCTATGCTCTCTCTGCCTGTCTATGGCGACCGACCATGGCGGTCAGCCATTACCCTGTTCCTCTTCTCTTAGTCTCCCTACTCTGCCGGGCCTTAGAATAAACTTATAGTCAATATGTCTTCTGTCTCAGCATTTCTCTTCTTTTTAAACAAAACAATAACATCTCTTTTCTTCTTTTTAAACAAAACAATAACATTTGGCGCCCAGAATATGGCATTTAAAATGTTTTATTAAAAAGCTTTTTATAACAGAGAGATAGGCCAGCTGCTGGCCCCACCCCATTTCCTCCAAGAAGACTGATGGGCACTGAAGAAACTTCATCTCGAGTCAGTGACAACGATGGTCACTGAGCAATCCTGCCCTTCACCTCTACTGCTAACAAAGTATTCCAGACCGTGGACAGGATGACAGTGGAATCGACTTTCCCCACGTTGCTTGGGACAATGGTAGGCGAGTCTTCCTATAATGTGTAATACACAGGTCAATGCTACAAGCAAGAAGGCAGGTATCTTACAGCCCACTACTATGGATGGAGGACCTTGGGGGTGGCTGTCCATGCAGCCTGCTGGCAAGTCTCTGTTATTCTTTAATCATTGATTCAGGTAAAATCTTATCCTTCTCAAGAACTGATACTTTTGACGACTGGTAGTCTTACCAGCTTAAAGCAAAACAGATTCCAGGAACAGGTATTTTAGGGTTTATCTATGTGAAGATAGGAAAGTGTAAGATGTCTGAATGTAAGAAGGTCTGAGAATGTAGTTACGAAGGCCTGAGGACAAAAAGGCTTAAGTGATGATTAAATAAGTTGAGACATTAAAAAGAATGAAATATGTTCTTGATTTCTCTATTTCTCATGCTACTGTTCATAGTCAGTTCTACAATACCACTATACAATCATAACTACAAGGTCAAGATTAAGATGCTTTTCATTGTCCTAAAAAAATCTGTCTATTTTAAAATGATAATGCTTTCAGCCAAGTTGCTTCTAACATGAACAAGCTGCTAATGTGTCTAATACTTATGTTTCCACAAACTCTAAGGATTCTTGTAAGTTCCAGGGAGCTGAACTGGATCCAAACAAACAGGTCAGATTCACTCCAGTTATTCAATCTTTCCCTGGTCCCAGGTTTCCCTCCCCTCATCTTGGGACACCTCGGGAACCCCTCCCTCGCCTTACAATCTTCCCACAAATACCAGGACCTAAGAAAAATTTTTTTCTAAACTTAACCTTGTCCTCTGCTCTGTCAACATCTTGCCAGGTCTAAGAGGCATCAGGGAGTTCCATACAGCCTGGACTGCAATGAAACAACCAGCTACCCCAGGACGTGGCAGCACCCCAACCTTCTTGGGTCCTCCAAAGATAGTCAACGCCCCGCACGTCATCAGGAAGCAGTCTTGAGAATTCGACGCCCTTATTCCTTAACCTGCTACATCTAAACGCCCCACCTTTTTTAAATAATAAGTAGAGGTGGGAATGAAAGGTTCAGGCATTATGCTGGCCTGCCCCTGTTACCTGGTGGAACAGGCAGTACTCTGGTCAGCCCAAGGTTCCATGGGAACTAAGTCTGCACGCAGGTGCAGAGGACCCCTTTAAAAGACAGGTCCCTGCCCATTTACGCTGTTTCCTCTCAGCTTCCTGTCTACTCTCTCTCACCTATGCGCTCTCTCTATGGCGACCGACCATGACGGTCAGCCATTTACCCCTGTTCCTCCTCTTAGTCTCCCTACTCTGCTGGACCTCATAATAAACTTATAGTCAATATGTCTCATGTCTCAGCATTTCTCTTTTCTTCTTTTTAAACAAAAGAATAACACTTACAGTGGTGGTTATCATGTTAGCCACAGTGATGACAATGCATCTGGTGGGGTGCAAACATGTGGGGCCTTCTGGATTGCTGACAAGAAGCCAGTGGCACAGCTGCTCTCACAAGTAGGGAGACTATTTTTTAAAAAATTTGTTTGTTTGCAACCCTGAGGATCAAACCCAGCCTTGGGAACACTAGGCAGGCACTTGACCTTAGCTACATCCCTAGGCTTCTAACTTCCTATGAAACTTGACATGGTGTCGTGGGAGCACCCAGCTGCACTGTGGCGAGATTCCTGCATGTGGGGTGCAGCATGCCCACACTCCAGGGCCCGGCTATAAGCTCATGTGCAGCAGTAGGCTATGGGCAAGTTGACCAATCTCTCAATACCCGTTTCCCTTCTACAAAACAGGGCTGCTCATGGCACCAACAGCACAGAATTGCTTGAAGGGAAAATGCACAAAAGCCAGCAAGATCCATGGCTGTTGCCCAGGAGTGTTGACTATTACTGTGGATAGTTACCTAGCTTTTTTATGCTGGGTACTGTTTTGTTATTGTTCATTTTGTTTTCATTTTTGTTTTGTTTTGTTTTTTGGTGCTGGGTGGTAGTGTAGTTTAGTGGAGAGGATAGCTTCTGTCTGTGTGTTATTGTATAAGAGGAGATGATTTTAGGTCCCAGATAAAAAGGGAAGGTACAGCTCAAAAGTCCATGTCTTGCCAGCTAGGAGTCTTCGGTTGCCTCCAGTCCTCTCAGAACCAGGAGAGGATGGACCTGGAGGAGGGGCTGCATCTACAAGGACCATTCAAGAAAATAGCAGGCATGTGAATGGAGGCTGGTTCACTTGAATTAATGTATGTGTCCCTTGTGTGTGCTTGTTGGATACCTTAGAACTGGGATTACCAATGGTTGTGAGCCATTATGTAGGTGCTGGAAATTGAACCTAGATCCTTTGTAGGAGCAACAAGTGCTCTTAACTACTGAGCCATTTCTCCATCCCCAGAAGGTTTGTTCTTAACCATTCTAGAAGCCACCAAGATTGGTTTTAGAGTGAAGGACAAACTTGCTCCCAAGTTAAAAGGAGTATTTTTCAACTTCATATAAGAGCAGAGGAAATGGTCACATTTGCTCTAGACTCTCTGACGTCACCTTCCACGATCCTCTCTGCCTCCCCTAACTCCACTCACTCTGGCTCTCTGTTTAAGGTGCTCCCATACTGCAAGACCTGTGCTCCAATCCCGGCTGACACTGTCTTCTCCCTACTCATTGCTCTCTCCAGTAGCACCTCAGACCAAGCCCTTTTATACCACCCTCTATAAAACTGAAATTTAGGGTCCAACATTAACCCCCAAATAACATTTGCTAAATCAACTCTATTGAAACATTGCTCATGTGCCCAAACCAAAATGAGAGTTTTCAGACTGACCTTAATTGTTGACTCAAGTGTTTTTGGATTGTGAATTGTGTTTTGTGGCTTCTGGAGGGCTTGTTGTTGTTTTCAGTTCTGACATCTCTGATATCAGGGCACCTCTTATGGCAGCTTGTGTCCAACCAGTTTAATTGGCTTTTTATTTTCCCTGTCTTTGTGATGCAGTGGGTAATGACACACCTTAAAATGAAAGGAATCTCAACCAGCAGTGGAGTTGCACAAGCCTTTAATCCCAGCACTCAGGAGGCAGAAGTAGGCAAATCTCTGTGAGTTCAAGGCCAGCCTGGTCTACAAGCAAGTTCAAGGACAGTCAGGGTTACACAGAGAAACCCTGTCTGGAAAAACAGACAAAAAAACCTAAAAACCAAACAAAGAACAAAAGCCACAAACAAACAAACAAACAAAAAACAGACAACAACAACAACAAATAAAAGGAATCTCTGAGTCGATGAAATGCAGCTTTTAAAGTTTCAGTGTAATCATTTTTCTAGAGCTTCAAGCCCACATTTTAGCTGGACCGCTGGCAAAGATGTCAAATGTGCCGGGATAGACACCCCCCTGGTCTCCTTGCTTTAGTCATGTGACCAGGGTGTAGGTCTGGGATAGGGTGAGGGGTTTCATCACAATTTTTTAATTGTTGTGCTGTTCTTTTTAGACTCTTCAGACGCCTGCTGGGGGCGTTCTTTCCTTTTGGGAAGGTTAGAAATAGTAACACTGTTGTGTCTTGGAAAGCCACTATCAAGGCGAATGTGGCTTGCTGACTGCCACTGGCAGTTTGCACTCAAGCAAGCATGACTTTGATTTAAGAAACTGACTCAGTGGGTAATCTATGCACGGCAGGAGGTGATGTATATACACTGTTGCCACCAGACACACCAAGTTCTTCTGCGATGTGTTTATTTCTGAGTGCTTATGTACTTAATAAATAATGCGTTTCAGTGGGTATTATTTTCATTTTGGTGTTTAATACCTCCGCAGTCTGTCGAGGATTCAGGGTTGAATGGCACCTCGTAAATTACAAGCCGATATTAGCCGCTCCCTCCTTGCATCTTAATTATTGGGTTGAAAAGAAAGGGCAGACTTTTTATAAGCATTCATATTTTCTGTTTACAAGGCTTTTACTGACGTCTAATAAATTTAATTACCTCTAATAAGAAGAGGAAATGAAGTTCTATTTAGCAAATTCATAGCTTTGAAATGCATCTTGTAGCTTTACCAGGACCACAAGCTCCAGGAAGGTGAAAGCTATTTAGGGACTGCTGCTGGGTTCAGCTAACTGCAAAAGTGGTCAATTATTTTTGTTTCCATTTATTGCTCAACCTCCAGGATAAACTGAAGGCTACCTAAGGAAGCTGCCTCTCTGGAACTTTAAACTTCACATCCATTCCCCACAGGGCTAGAGCACCATCCTGTATTAAAGGGGACAATTTTCAAACATAATTTTCAATTTGGAAATTGGCTGTGTCTTGACTTGTTTCGTCTCAGCCTGCTCTGTTTCTTCCTGTTATGGACCCACTGTTCCTCAGCAGTAGTTGAGTCAGGATGGAGGAGGAATTCTGGAGAAGGTGTCAACATTATTGACTGACAGTGTGACCAGGCTGCAGAGGAAACCAGTGTGTGCCACCACTGCCTCCCACAGGGCATCACATCAGGGGTAGTCCGCCGGGTTCCAGAGATGGTTTGGGGGCTTCCACTAGGAAGCCTGTAAATGTTGAAAGATATGTTTTATAGGGCATCAGATAGTTCATGTGTATTTATTTGGGGGTCGAATACCTTTCTAAACAGTACCCCATTCGCTTCTCGATTTCTTTTTATGGTAGTGTCTCCTGCACAGGAAAACACAAAAGGAACCATACTACCCAGGGAGGGCTCTTTCTTCAAGACTGAAAAAATAGCCAGGCATGATGGTACTCACCTATGATCCCAACACTGCAAAAAGGCCAAGGCAAAATCACAAATCCTATGCAGCCTGGGCTACACAGAGAGTTCCAGGCCAGCCTGGGCTACAGAATGGTACTCTGTGGTGTGGCTATCTCTCTGAGTGATTATGCATTCTGGGTGTTAATGAGAGGCTGTGAGTGGCTGGTCATCTCTTAAGTGGGCCTCAGACTGGGAGTCCTTCTCACAGTCAGCCAGTGGCTGTCACTCAGAGTGTTGCTTGCAGTTGACTTCAGCTCAACATGGTCATCACCTCACTCTCATCCCTGCAGTCCGTGTCTCCACGTCCTTACAGCTGCCTCAGGATCCTGCCTCTCTTTGACTTGCCAGTGCTACCTTTGTGCTCTGTATGGCTTCCACTAGGACATCAACAGCCCACTGCCTTCGGTCTTGGTCCTTCTAGACCGTTGTCCATAGCAATGACCAATATTGGCTTCTCAGCAAACTGTCAGCCCCAAAGCTGCCTCTGATCTTACATCTGTCTTTGCGTCAGCATCCCAAACGCCTGGCTCTGGTCAGGCAGCACTTCAACTCCCCAAAATAAACCTATTGCTTGCAGCCTCCATGAGTCCTTTGCTATGACAGCCAGAGAAGGGCCAGGTTTATAGGTCACAGTGAAGCTGGCTAGACCCCTCACTGCATGATGTACATTAGAAGCAAGAAAGACATGCTAAGAAAATATTCCAGTATATTTTATGACCATTTCAATTTCTGCTTTTGTGAATTGCTTGTTTATAACTTTTGACATTTAAAATATTCATTTTCATTGATTTGTGGGCGCTTTTTTGTATATTTGCACATCATTCCTCTGTTTGCTAAGCACCGTCTTCCCATACTGATTGTTTTTTATCAGATGCGTGATATCTCTTATCACATACAAGAGTGTGATTTTCAGTGTCAGATTTCTTAATATTTCTATTATTGCTTCTCATTTCTATCTTTCAAGCTCTCCACACAAATTGAATTTTGTGTGGAGGAAAAAAAAGCTTATTTTCTTCAGATGCTTTTTGCTTTATAGCTCTCTGTATTTTTTTTTTGCTTGTTTGTTTTTGTTTTTGTTTTTTTCTAGCAGGGTTTCTCTGAAACAGCCCAGATGTCCTGGAACTCACTTTGTAAACCAGGCTGGCCTCAAACTCAGAGAGATCCACCTACCTCTGCCTCCCGAGTGCTTCTCGTGCCGCCAGGTAACCTTCAGATGTCTAATTCATCATTTTTGTGAATGAGGTGAGGGAACAGTTCTCCACCCTCCACTAATCCCGTTGCCTGAACACCAGTCAAAGGTAAACCAAGCTTTCCAAATCCACTTGAGAATCCATCTTTTTTTAAACCAATTTTCTTTTTTATGTTATTTATTATTTTTGTTTCATGTTCATTGGTGTTTCGCCTGTATATATGTCTGTGTGAGAGTGTTGGATCCCCTGGAACTGAAGTTACAGACAGTTGTGAGCTGGCATGTGGTTGCTGGGTATTTAACCCGGGAAGAGCAGCCAGTGCTGTCAACTGCTGAACCAACTCTCTGGCCCAAGAATCTATCTTTCTAGCATACTAAACCTAATTTTTATGGGAACTTAGGGTTTGACTGAACACCTGCATTTTCTCCGTGAGCTCGGAAGAGCGTTTGAGGAGAACAGCAAGCAAGAATGATGTCTGTGGACAGACAGCAGGGTACCATAAAGCTTTGACTAAAGCAGGCTGACAGAGTGCAGAGGGGCGGATCTATCATGAGGACCCACCATCTGAGAAGTCCCACTCTACCTTACACGCTAGCGCGTCTGCACAATGTTGCTAACTGCAACAGTTCTACATAGACAGGGACTTCTGTCTGTCCTGTTTACTGTCTCTGCCATCTAGAACAGCATGTGGTACACAGGAAACATTCGTTCATGTGCTTGCTGGATGAGTGAAGAAATGTTCAGGAGCATTCTTAAAACAAATGTAGCTCCTGGAGGAAACAGTGGAATGAGCTGAGAGAAGGAAACACAACTCACCAGGGGATAAATAGGAGGGGCAAATATATATATATATATATATATATATATATATATGTGTGTGTGTGTGTGTGTGTGTGTGTGTGTGTGTGTGTGTGTGTGTGTGTGTGTACACAAATATATAATATACATACACACACAATATAAATAAGGCTACTGGAAACACTGGCAAGACACAGCAAGCATTGTCCAGCAAGCATCATCCTGGGGAGCTGTAAATATGTTGTCCTAACTAGCATTTGCTTAAGATGCCAGACACAAAGCTGCTGGAGAGAGTTCCCTCTCTCAGTGGGGCAGATAAGGCACTAGCTGGCTTCAGGACATTCATCTGTCCTGGGTTACAGGTGAATCTCAGCCATCATGTGAGGTGGCTGGAGTGTTTCTTAGGGGGCAAGAAGTGATGGCAGGAGCCTGCAGGAATCAAAGCTGGTATTCACCAGGACTTACAGCTCTCTGCCTTCTGAACACAAGGTAGGTGTGTGTTGTGAGCTGGGCCAAGGATTCTTGAGCATAAATGTGTGTCTCATCCAGACCAAAGTGAGACTTCAGGAACTGTATTCCCTCTAACAAAAGCTGTTCTGTCCACAGGACTCCTGAAGGTTTTGGATGAGCCCTGCAAACACACCCTGATAGAGACGTGGAGCCTGGGTCAGAAATTCTGGGAATGTTCATTATGCACCACAGGCTAGCCCATCCCAACGGGCGTGAACTCTGCTCTAACCTGAGCCCTGGCTATAACTGGATTCCTAGAGGAAAAAGAAAGAATGCTAGGTTTTCAACTACAAAATATCTTCTTTCCTTTAAAACTTCTACATTTATCTATGTTTATTTGAGGGAGAATGTGGAGGGGAGAGATGCCACAGCACAGGTAAGGGTGTCAGAGGACAACTTGTGGAAGTCTCGTCCCTTCTTCCGTGGTATGGGTTCCAGGGCGTGGACTTGGTTCTCAGGCTTGGCAGCAAGCACTTTTGCCTGCTGAGCCCTCTCCTGGACCCCTCTTCTTTCCTTTTTTAAAGTATACAGATCCAATGGAATTAAATACATCCACAAAAGCCATCCACCATTACCACGGTATATCTCCAGAACTTTCTACATCCTGCAGCAGAAACTTTATACTCATAAAACAATGACTTCCTTGCCAGTGGCCCCACCCAACCCCTGGAGTTTGAGGTGATTCATTCACTCAGTATTTGTCCCTTTGTGTTTGACACAGTTCACTTAGCATCATGTCTTCAGGATTCGCCTGTGTGGCATGTAGCAGACATTTACCTTTTAAAGGCTGGATAGTATTCCATGGTGTGTATGTGTTATGCTTTGTTCCTTCTGGTATCTGTTGATGAACACTTGGTAACTTCTTGGCTACTGTCAAGAATGGTGCTCTAAAGCACAGCTGGGCAAACATTGGCATCTCTGCTTCTAGTTCTTTTGTGTATATAGCCGGACTTACCCTTGCTAGGTCACATGGTGATCCTGTGTTTGCTGGGGGTCCAAAAGAATGCTGTTCCCACTGCAGCACAGAGGGTTCTGACAGGTCTGTATCCACCCGGCACTTGTTTTTCAGCTCTTTATGTTTGTCTGTTTGCTTTAAATACCACCCATCCTGCTACTACAAAGGGAAACAGCATTTTGGCCCCAGTTTCTCCTCAGCTGTTTTGTTTAGATTTTTGGTTGGCTGTAGGTGGGTTGGTTGGTTGGCTGTAGGTGGGTTGGTTGGCTGGTTGGTTGGTTGGTTGGTTGGTTAGTTGGTTGGTCTTTTCTTTGCCACGTGCATATGAAGTCATAGTTGTCACTGTCCCCACAGTCCCCCAACATCCCCACTGGCTAATTCAACTTCATTCTAATATAAAAGAGGGGGAGTTGCTAAATTGTGACATAGAGGATTTGGTCTCTTCCCCCATCCTTCATATGTCACCTGACCCTTTGCCAAAGCCCCTCTTGATGACCCCTCTTCCAGCCAGCATACTCATTTATACTAGCAAGAGCAAGGCCTCCCAGGAGCACTCACCACTTATACATAAGGAGGAGTTCTCACAAAGAGCAAGATCTCCCAGGAGAAGTTATCACTTATAAATAGGGAGGAGTCCTCACAAAGGACTATATCGCCAATGACACGAGATCAGAATTTAACAAGGGAAGTGTCTGAGGGGAAGCACCCCTAAAAATGAGCACAGCAGCATCTCACAAAAGAATGCCCCACCCTCAGCCACACCCAAGTCATGGATGTCTGCCTATAGCATTGTTGTCTTGTTGCTGTATTTGAAGTGGACACTCCTATTTAAATGATACAATCGCTCATCTTCTAGAGAACCCATTAGCCTCAAATAGTGTCACTGGAATTAGGCCTTCAGTAGAAATGACACTGGCACTAGCATCTAGTAACACACGTGGAGGGGGTCATCTGCTCAGATGTGCCCCGCCCACACGACCTTCATCTTCAGAGAAGGCATTTGTTAGCACTGAGTGACAACCAGAGGCACCACAGCTCTTCAGCAGTGCTCCCTGGGACATGGATGAGGGAGTAGCTGTTTCCTGTCTTCACTGGGGTCCAGGATGCAGATCCGTGACTGGTGAAAAGGGAGTGACAGGATGTGTAGCATGCAGCTCTATAACTCTGCTGGACCCTCCTAAGAGGTGGCTGTCCTGGAGCTGTGGGGCTGAGGGATGGGGCAGTATGACTGTCTTCCACAGCAGTGCTGTGTCAGCAAGACTGCTGCTCCCCGTCTTCACTACCTCTCCTGTTTCTCACTTTGCTTCTAGCCACCTCCCTAGCTCTAGGGGACTATGTCTCCTGTCATGGAGAAGCACTTTTTCTTTTAGGTCCCTGCTCTGCAGTGAGGACAATGGCCCTGACAGTTCTCCCTATAGCACCTCTATACTGGTGGCCCAGGGCACATATGGAACTTGGGTTCCATCCATTCAGAAGCCATGGTCCTATGCCTGGCCCCTCTCTCTCCTCCCACATTGCTGAAACAAAGACTAGATGATCCTGTCAGAGTAGAAGCTACCTCCTGTAGGCCCTGCTTTCCTTGTCCCTAGCCCAAAAGCCTCACTGTTGACCCTTTATGAGGGCAAATTTTCTAAGAGTCAGCTGTTGGTGTAACAATTCTGTATAGTTGAGTCCTGGCCCTCAGAGCCCAGCCATTGGCCAACTTTCCCAATGTCTGATGTGTAGCTTGAGATTCTGGGTGACTCTAATGCCCAGTGTGTATGTGCAGGGGTGGAGGTGGGAGGGAACTCACTTCAGGTTGAGTGTCAAGTCTCTGCCCTTAAACCCACCAGCAATTTCTGGACACCCAGCTCTGGTCTATGCCAGATCCTGCCTCCAGTACTGAACTACCTTCCAGAACCTTCTTGGAATCTGCACGCATAGTGTACCATTCTCTGTACTAAGTCTTACCTTCCAGAAAAACAAGGATCTGGATTTTGCTTTGGACTCACGAGGAAGTTTGTGCCTTAGTAAGCTTCCCTCAACCAATGCACATCAGCCTCTCTCTTCTCGTTTGCTTTTGGGGGTGATTTGAGCTGACTGGGGGATTCTTTTTCCTCTACTCAGCATCCACTCTGTAGGCTGGGCATAGCTGCTGTTGTAATGGATTTGCCATGGATAAAAACGAAGAGAACTCTAATGTTTTCCAAGCAAAGTAGTCTAGTCTGGTGTCCTGGTGTCCTGCAGCTGGTGGCTGCACCATTGAGGAGAAGAGAGGGACTGGGAGGAATGGAGATGACAGGTCTGATGAGCTCAGTGCCCGAGATAGGCAGTCATGCTCCCAGACACACTACTACATCCCCAAGATGGATCACAGGATTGAAAAGTGAGCAGGGAGACACTCTGCCTCCTCCTCATTTATTAGGACCTACAGAAAACCAATCGGGTTCAGAGCTCTTGGGGGTTAGCACAGAGCTCCATTGCTTTTTAGCTGGAAGGAAGAAGGCCTGCAAAGGCTAACATCCTGTCCCCAAGCTGTTAACCAGCACACTGAGAGGCTGAAGGAGTGGAGGGGGGGAGGATACGCATTAGGGAATGAAGTTTGCTGTCTGACACCACTGGGCCACCGAGGTGAAGGAGCGGTGACAACTGATGATTTCTCAAGGGCGTTTTGTTTGCAGATGGCTTTCAAGTGATTTAGGCAGGTCGTTAGCGGATCGATACTTTTTCTCAGGAGTCTCTGAAAACCACATCTGCTTAATAGTTGGACCCAGCAGTTACACCCACAGAACAATTGTGCCCAGTGGTGGAACCACCTTGCAATGGTAGCTGCCATCTGATGGCCTACTAGGTGCCAGACACTGCATGTCTATCCTGTGTGTTTATAACTGTTAGTTTGCATCAAATTCAGAGGGTTCAAACATCTAGACTAGTGTCTTTAAATCGAATGTCTAAACTGCCACATCCTCCTCCTGAGAGGTTCTGCAATGGACTTGATCTTCCAAAGCCTGTTTCCTTATCTGTTAAACGAGATGGTATTTGCTAATTCTTGGCCCTGTACCAAGTACACAATCAATGCTCAGTTATAACAGCCAAGGCGTGGGCCACAGGCCTGGCTGGCCCTAGAGCCACTCTTCTTTTCCTAATGCCATAGGAATCTTTTTAAATGAGGAAGTAATACTGTTTGGGTTTTGTTAATGTAGCTATTTCCTTGCAAGACACTGGCTGATGGTGCTATTTCTGGTTGAATAAGTGTGTGCTAGTGGTAGGGAACTCCACTAGACTACTGACCAGGCTAGGATCACACAGAAGGTGTCCAGGATCCAGAGCCCGGCTTCCTGGGCCCATATCCCAGCTATACCAACACCAACACCAATCACTCTGCAGCCTTGGGTAAATGAGTCATTATGGTATTTAAATCTGAAATGCCCACCCAAATAGGTTCATGTTCTGAACTCTTGTTTCCCAGGTGGCAGCGCTACCTGAGCAGGGCATGGAGCCCTTGGGAGATAGGGCCTAGGTCATTAGGGACAGACCTTTCAAGGTTATCTTCTACCACAGTGAACTGATCAGATCTCCCACCACAGTGGACCAAATACCAGAAACCATGAACCAAACTAAGCCCTTCCACCCTTAAATTGCTTCTGTCAGGTATTTTGGAGACAGTGATACAAAGGCAACTACTTCTTACATAAAAGGTGAGGGTGGTAACACTGCCTGCCTGCTGTGTGACTGAGGAGATTAGTAAGTTCATACATGCAAGTACCCAGTGATTGCTGGCTCTTTTCTCTCTCTCCCTCTGTGTGTGTGTGTGTGTGTGTGTGTGTGTGTATGTGTGTGTGTGTGTGTGTGTGAGAGAGAGAGAGAGAGAGAGAGAGAGAGAGAGAGAGAGAGAGAGAGAGAGATATGCACATCTGTGCTGTGTGATAGTGCCCACAGAGGCCAGAAGAGAGCATCAGATCCCCTGGAGTTGGACTTGCAAGTGGCTGTGAGCCATCCCAACAAGGGGGTTTGGAAACAAATTCTGGGCCTTGACAAGATTGGTGTGCACTCTTAACCACTGAGCTACCTCTCCATCCCCTTTAAATGTTGGCTCTTATTAGTACAATCCTTTTAAAAACAGGGAATGGAAACATAGCCAGAATTTCATAAGTCAAAGGTTGAGTTAAAGGGGTTATAAGCTATACTGAGAGCTGTGTAGTGGACATCAGGAAAAAGTTTCTGATATTATTGGATGTTAAACAGAGGCACAAGGAAGAAAAGGAGACAAACTATCTGGAGGTGGAATAAAAGAGGTATGCTGTAGTCAAGAAAAGCATTGGAATGGGGTCAGCAGACCCGAGTTCCCCTCCAGGCTTAGCCATCAGCTACTTTCAGGACCTGGCCAGGCACAAACTCCTGGGGAATCAGTCCCTTCAACCATAAAATAAGAAGGTTGACTGGAGTCCACGCGCATATAACGACAGTTTTTTTTTTTAGCAAATGTCTATCAAACACTCGTGTATCAGGCCCTGGAGACACATGAAAGGAAAGCAACTGCCACTCATTTCATGAGGAGGGCACAGACAGGAAGTAACCTAACAGAGAAGATAATCATCTATGGTGGCCGGAGCCCCCATGCACTGAAATGGAGGGCAGTGGGAAGGCAGGTGGGCAGTGAAGGCCCCTTTGAGGAAGCAACCTTTGTATCTATTCTGGAGAAGGTTCTATCTGTGGGAGAACATTCTGGTATAACTCTGGCAACAGACGAGGAGAGTGAAGGCCTAGGTGGAAGGTGGGCACAGCATGGCAGAGAGAAAAGGAAGGTACAGAGAAGTGGTGTGAAGAGCTGGTCACCCAGGGCTAGTATGCAGGGATAGTGTTTGCGTTTCTGTCAGAAACTATGAGAAGGCGTAGAGGTAGCTTAAGCATGAAGTGTTTTCATCTGTGCTAGTTGGTGTTCTGCTGCCGTTGCAAAAGAGCTGACACAAATCAACTTAAAGGAAGGAGGGTTATCTTGGCTCCTAGTTTCAGTCCATGCTTCCTGGCTCCACTGTTCCTGACCCGTGGTGGTGCCAAGCTGGCACCTCCTGGTGGGACTATGGTGAGAACAATGTTTATCTTCAAAGGAATACCCAGAGCATCACTTCCTCCAATGAGGCCCCACCTCCTAGAGTTCTCACCACCTCCCAATGGTGCTCTCAGTCAAGAATCCAGTGGATTTATCCACTAACAGCTCTGGTCGTTTCCCCCCGAAGCCACCCCTGCGGACAGTATAGCCCTGAGGACCAGCTTTCAATAAGAGACTTTGGGGAACATCTCCACAGCAATCTGTTTTCACAATGGACACACAGTCTTGCGGTGGGTGAGGACCAGCAGCGTGCAACCAGAAAGCCACCGCTGCAGTTGTCAGCTAGTGACCGCAAAAGGGACAGAGATGCATGGTAACCAAGATACTGTCCATGGAGAAAGTCCAGAGCGTGGAAGAATCCGCCAGGGAAGGCTGTAGTAAGCCCTCCTCTCAGACTCTTCCGGGTTAGACACACCCAAAGAATCTCGGCAGCGAACAACATGGCTTACCGCGCACTTCCACCAGCGCCAGCTGTGGGTCACCGTGACTTGCTTGGGAGTCTTTAATTTCAGTACCCACGCCCAAGGGAGCAGCAAGTATCAAATGCAAAGCGACAACAAGCAGAATCCTAGAAGGGTATGTACAGAGCATAGCATCTTGCCACATGCCAGTTGGTTAAACAAAGTCATGTGGTCGTGTCAAGGGGCGGGCTCTATATTTTGCTCAGAGGGGTGGGGGGTGGGTGCACAGAATCCTATAAACAGCGAACCCAAATCTCAGCAGGGAGCAGAGCCTAGTAGGCTATGTCAATCACCATACCCAGCTAGGGTTGTGTGGGCAGTGGAATGAGCAACTCACTGGTCTGGTGTTCTTCACAATTGTCCTTTCACCTTTTCCCAGCAGGACCTTGAATCAGGTGCTGCTTGGAGGCTGGGAACAGGACTCCCTGGGAGTGTCATGTCTCAGGCTTGCATTCATGTGCAAGTTCAGATGCTTACAGGAGACAGGACAGGTATACTAGGTACCGAAGAGCGTCCATGTTAGCTTCTTGAGAGGTAAAGAGGCCCATCACCTGAGCCCATCCTCTCTGTCCACTCCTAGTCTGACCGCCAAGTTTTTGTGGATTAATCAGGGTCCCCGTGTCGCCCCCCACCCCCTTTGTTCTCTTTCCTCTGCTCCAGGCTCAGGTCTCCAGGGCCTCAGGGAAGGTCAAGTGCTGGTTGCCTGCTTTAGTTTTTAGACATCAAAAAATGGTTCCCCGGGTGAACAATGGCCTGACCATCTGCGAGATGTTAACTGCATAATGGAATGTAACGCGAAGGGCTTTTAAAAACACGAAGAGAGATTTTATTGTAACTAATCGTGATGGATGGCAAGTGTGGTCACACTTGGGTCATAAATCTTTGTGCCAAGCCTGGGACTAAAAAAAGCCAACGAACTCCGGAGTCAGAGAGCCTTGTCCTCGGCCATGAGCAAATCACATGGGAAAGGTCTTGGGACCTCATTTGCATCTGCGCCCTTCTTCAGTGAAGTCGTTGGCCGCCTCTGCTTGAGTGATAGGCTGCCAGGGTGACATCCCCTCTCATCTCGTTCTCAGCAGAGGGCTCTAAGGCTGACTGAAGGGGAAGGGGCTAGACAGAGCCAAGGACCCCCCCCACACACACACACCACACACACACACACACACACACACACACACACACACACACACACACACACACACACACACACACACACACACACACACACACACACACACACACACACACACACACACACACACACACACACACACACACACACACACACACACACACACACACACACACACACACACACACACACACACACACACACACACACACACACACACACACACACACACACACACACACACACACACACACACACACACACACACACACACACACACACACACACACACACACACACACACACACACACACACACACACACACACACACACACACACACACACACACACACACACACACACACACACACACACACACACACACACACACACACACACACACACACACACACACACACACACAGACACACACACACACACACACACACACCACACACACACACACACACACAACACACACACACACACACACCACACACACACACACACACACACACACACACACACACACACACACACACACACACACACACACACACACACACACACACACACACACACACACACACACACACACACACACACACACACACACACACACACACACACACACACACACACACACACACACACACACACACACACACACACACACACACACACACACACACACACACACACACACACACACACACACACA
The DNA here is from genome assembly GCF_003668045.3 of Cricetulus griseus. Taxonomy (NCBI): domain Eukaryota; kingdom Metazoa; phylum Chordata; class Mammalia; order Rodentia; family Cricetidae; genus Cricetulus; species Cricetulus griseus. The sequence goes on from NC_048596.1 coordinate 167,374,067, forward strand.
CACACACACACACACACACACACACACACACACACACACACACACACACACACCACACACACACACACACACACACACACACACACACACACACACACACACACACACACACACACACACACACACACACACACACACACCACACACACACACACACACACACACACACACACACACACACACACACACTTCTCCCATTTAATTAAAGAGAAAAACCAGTCGCAGATCCGGGCAGGCTCTCAACGGCAAAGTTCATGGGTATAATAGCTGCTTTGACTAGAACCATTGGGGAGCACTTGTGAAGTTGGCCAAGGTGCTTTCCTCATGAAGTTTGTTGATGAATCAGTTAAGGTTTTATGGCTACTGCTTAGGGAGCAGGAAGCTGTACAGAACTCGGCACCTTCTGCCGCTCCATGACCCTGGGAAAGACACCTATCTTCTGTGCCTCGGTTTTCTCCTCCATCTCTGTCAAGTGGGTGTAATAGCAGTCAGCGAATGGGTTTGTATGGTGTCGTTTATATCTCAAAGCACTTGGTAGGAGGTTAGGTATACTATCTTTACTTAACTGAAATTTGAAAAACAATTCAAACAATATGTCAGACATCTTTTTTTTTTTTTTCCTGGAGAGAGAACAGAAAGAAAAAGTAGGGAGGGGGCAGAGAAGTGAGAAAACTGTGAGCATCTCAATTTCAAGGTGTAGGTGTGGCTTGGCTTCTGGTCCCACTTGCTTCCTCCCACTTCGAAAGCAAAAACAAGAGTGCCAGAACCAGTCTTTTAGTTATGAGGGTGCTATAGCCTAAATGAGACCCTCTAAAAATCATGTGCTAAAACAGCACCACAAAGCCATCCCTAAGTGATTTTGGGACATGATTAAATGAGGAAGATGGAGCCCTCTTGAATGGGATTAGCATGCTCCAAATAGCTAGCTGCCTGCCTCTTTTGTGCCCTGGGGACTCAGAAAGAAGGTGACACCAAGTCTGCCAGTGTCCTGAGCTTTCTGGCCTTAAGAACAGTAAGCAGTAAGTCTGTGGTTTACAAGTCTGTGGCCCCTAGAATGACGGGGATTTCGGCAAATGCTCACTGTGGAAAGATGTTTAGGGAGAAGTTTTTCTGTGGGTCCTCATCGGCTGATAATTTCACTTTGTAGAATATCGTACAGACCCCCAGCTAAGAATTTTACTGATATTAAGCAATTTGCCATCTTCAAGGCAAGGGGATCAGTGCCCCAAGGTCACAGAAAGCCACATTGAGCCATGGACACTCCAGGTGTCTTTCTGTCATGTCATCAGACAGAGAACCAAGCTGAAACTCACAGAGAACCGGGCTGAGCACTGTTGGTTCCCAGGGCCTGCTGAACCCTTCTTTTCTAATATTGGGACATTTTCCTACTCTTCTCAGGGTTCCTCCACATATGGGAAGGGCAAGGCAGAACCACTCTGGGACTGCTTTCACGTCCATTTCCTCAGTTCCCAGAAATACTTTACAGTTGGGGGGGGGCATTCGTTGAAGTATTTTAAGGTCTCTAATGTAACTACAGACTGTTTCTTACTCTTTGATTTTTTTTTCTCCCAAAATTTTCTGTAGAATTCTGCAAACTTGGGGGAGATAATTGGACTTTAGTCTCAGTTTTAAAGCTATTCCCCAGAGCTGTTTGATACTTTTCAAAGTTGTTAAGACCAACCTTGGGACTAAAAGAAAATACTTTATGGAAATACTTTGTGGCAAATTTTAAAGAATATATTCTTCCTGGACAGGGAATAGAACAGACCATGTGTAAGTCAACTTTACATTACGCAATATTTAACACCTTGGAATACTTTTGTGGTGAGGTTATTTAAATATCAATAATTTGTTTTAATTTTCTGACAGCATCTAGATAATGTAGCCCACGATGGCCTGAACTGATGGTCTTTCTGTCTCAGCCTTCCAGGTGCTGGGGTCATAGGTCAGTACTGACACATTTGGACCTGTCTTTTGGCCCTATCTGAGAATTTGATAGTGTCCACCTCTCTGCAGGACATTTTATTTAGGGGTTGATCTATTTATAGATGATGTCAGTGATGTTTGGTTTTTCTATTCTTTTGTGCTTTAGGTGTATTTGATACTTCTTCATTGCCCTTTGTTGTATGAGCTGTTTACTGCCTTGCTTTCATTAAAAATAATTAGTACATTTTCCACTTTTGTTCTGCTAGTGGCAACCTTTAAGTTTTTCAGATGTGTCTTGGATTGTTTTTCTCTGATACTATAAGTCAGTATCTATCAAACCTTCCCATGTGTTTAATGGAAAATGTCTTGAATTAGTCTCTTTACCTCATTAAATTGATTTTCTGTAGTATCCACCCTGCTGTTCGTATGACTTTTTAATTAATCAATTGTGTTTTCTCTCCATTCACTCTCCCCTTATCTCAGTTGCTTCTTTCTCACATGGCCCACTTCAGCTTCTGGATTCAATGGCCCCTTGGATATTATTGAAAAAGCAAATCAGAAATTGCCTCCAGCTGCCATTTCTTGGAAAAACGTCCATATGGTGAGAGTGTTTCCTGTGGCCTCCAAATATCCTGCCCTCTGACCTACAGCGGCTCCTTACATGCCTGGGGCCCCATCTGCACGTCTCTTAGTTCCATCTGAACAAGGTCACTGCTAGGGTCTCCTGTCAGGACCTCCTCTTACTTCCTGGGTGAAATATCATGAACCAGTCCTCTAACCACAGATCATACTATGAGGAGCAGTGGTACTTGCCCAACAAGGCAACACCCAACTCTGCACTGGGTTTTCATTGCCTTACATGGGGGAAAAAATCACGTAATATTGTTCAGTCAGTACTTAGAAACTAACAACAGGTTTTGATGTTAAGGATTTTTGTTTTCTTTCTTTTTTTTTAAGCAAGTATATTAGCAGAATCTCCAACTACGGTTCTTATAATAATTGACCCATCAACAATAACTATCTATAGATAAAAATAAGTCTATGGTGCAGTTGTCCTCCATTGACCCTAAACAGTCTAAAGGTCCAAAAATAAAGCAGAGATTGATTAATGTGTGATTATGCAGCCCTCAAAATTAATGCAGGTATATTAGATGGCATGGTATTATTTTTATTGTTTAAAAAAATCACAAAACCTTGCCTGATTTATTTTTTTTTATAAAAGTAATAGAGGGCTTGACATATATCTCACTGGGAGAATGCTTGCCTAGCACTCCTAAAGCTCTGAGTTTAACCCCACAAAAAACTATAGAAACACGCAGGCATACACGTTCAACTTAACAGCCATATGTACATATATGTGTGCAAGTGTGTGTAAGAAAGGAGAGATAGATAGTAGCATAGCAACACCCTCATCTGGGAGGAGGTGATAATTGAGAGTTGAACAGTTTTACCCACTTTGATTTCCTGAATTCTCCTTTCTTTTTTCAATGCACACACTGTGTTTTAACACCGAGAATGAAGGCTTCGTTTTTCCTTTTCCATCAGTCATTAGAGGATTTCTGGAAACCATAGACATCTCCTCCTCGTGGCTATCTGTTGCCTTGCCAGACTCCACCTCAAAGAAAGATCAAACTGAGAAACAGCTGGGCATCCCAGTCATATTATTCATGAGAAAATAAAAATCATATCCACCATTAAAACCTCATTCACAGGCTGGAGAGGTGGTTCAGTTGCTAAGAGCACTTGTTTTTGGAGAGGACAGGGTTTGATTCCCAGCACTCATGTGACAGCTCAGAACTGTTCATAATTCCAGCTCTGGGGATTCAATATTGTTCTCCAGTGATCAGACATGAGTGTAGTATACATTCATTCAAAACACCCTTACACAGAAAATAAATAATTCTAAAACAATAAAACAAATAAGACTACTGCCCTGAAAGGTCCTGAAATAACTTCCGGGTTATCAGAAAGACAGATGCAGGTCTCTTGCTGTCTACATGCATTTACATTTTAATTCTAGTGAGGGTTTATATCCATTACCTTCCTAGACTTTTGGGATTCCAAAACTGCCAAAGGGTCCAGGTCAGGAGGAGCTGGGCCGGGGTGGCTCAAGGCATCTCTTCCAGCAGTGCAATTGGGAAAGTCAAACTGGTAGCTTGAAATAAGATTTTATATTAACTTAATATTTATTTGTTTGCCTGTTTGTTTTGAGACAGGGTTTCTCTGTGTAACAGCCTAGATGTCCTGAAACTCACTTTATAAACCAGACAGGCCTTGAACTCACAGAGACCTGCCTGCCTCTGGGATTAAAGATGTGCGTCACCACTGCCTGGATTTGTATTATTTATTTATTTATTTATTTATTTTAGGAGTATTTACACCAGGGCGATGGGCACCTGCTTCAATATAGCACTCTTTCTAGAGCTGATTTCTTACCATCACACCCTGGCTTCGCAGTGAGCTGATCTGTAAAGAAAGTGGATGGGGGCGGGGAGACCACCTTGCACAAGGTCACATGATGGCATGAAGCCAGAGTTGGTTTGGCAGATAGGTCTCCCCCGCCTCTGCTTCCAACTCTCCCACCAGAACTTTGATATAAACAGCACAGCTTAATCCTGGCCAGTGCTGAGCAGTGTGTTTATTTCAGTTAGGAGAGAGGCCCTCATTTCCAAAGCCGGAAGAACAGGTGCCCACAAACGCTATACTGCTTTCTGTGAATTCTCCTAGAGACTTCTAGTAATAAAGGTAATTAATCTACATGTGAAACTGAACATTTCTCAGATAATTGTTTTTTCAAAAAAAAGCTTAAATCCCTGTATTAAACAGCACAATATTCTTACCATGTGTGCAATGATTTTGTTAATTAATTTGCTGCTAAAACAATATTTATTTTTCACCTTAAAATCAGCTGAATATCAATGCCCAATCAATACAATGTTGCTGGGAGGCATGCTTGCTTCGAATTTGCTTCACAAATCTGCTGCAGGTAATTTACACCCAGTCAATAAGACATGTTTCAAAAGCTACTTTTCCCTCCCAACAGGCAACCCTGGTCTAATTTACAATTGGATAAAAACTGGCAAACTATACACACCTGAGTTAAATGTAATTTGTAATAGGATTTTTTTTTTTTTGTGCAGCAGGGAAAGATTTGATTTTGTGTGCTTGCTATGCAAGCAATCTTGGGCTGTTTCTGGGCAGATCACTGGGAAACATAAATTGCTTTGTTTTTCCTTTCAGGCGTAATTTTTAGTTGTTGTTCTTGTGGAGGGGGGACCATCAGGGACAATGAACAAAATGATCACTGTCTCTAATACACGCAGACTCCATGGGTAATAAATTGGGAAGGCATTATTATTGTCTGGGCTCATTTTTTAAGGAAAAGAAATGTTTTTTGATTCCAAGACAGATTTTTCCCCTGTTTCTTCTATTTTGGAGGATGCAGAGAGGAACCAGGAACTGTCAAGAGTTTGGCTAAGTGAAAGACTTACAAATTAATCCCAGGGCTAGAAATCACAACAAAGGTTGAAATCTGTAATTAGTGATAGAAGCTGTAATTAACTTATTGGGAACCGAGTGCAGTGTGGGCGCTCTTCCTCGGTGGGGAGGTACCATTATTAGAGAATTCTCTAGGAAACGGGTCTCTCTAGGCTCTCACCCCTCCATCTCATCCCCCTGGCTGCCAATTTGATTGGTTAAGTAGTTTGGACTGTGCAATCCTCTTTTTCTTTTGGATTGATGTGTTTATTACTTTTTGTGACAGTGGCTCCCAAGGCAGATGTTCAATAAAGGGGAAAAAAATCTGATACAGACCCAAGTCAGGAGAGAAGCAGTGGAGACTGAAGAAAATTGGGGAAGTTCTCATAAGCATAGAGCTGTTATTGGAGATTTTGCTCCCAGCGTTTGTAGCGCTTGCGTTATTTACTCTTTCACAGACGGAAGCCTAGCGGGGAATTATTGAAAGCCGAGTTTCCAGAGTTTTAAATTGCACTTGTTTGGTGTGCATCATGGCAGCCGCATGTCAAAGGGAAAGCTAAATTGAAGCTCCAAGCAGTTCGAGCCATTGCTTCTCTGAGTCTCTCTCTGTTTCTGTTTTGCCTGGGATGGGAATGGACTTAGCTGCCAGATAATTAGCTAATGTTCATTTGGTGGCACCACAGAGCAGGGTCAGCCCTGAAGGTGCTGTGACTATGACACCTGTCCTCAGGACATCCCTGACTCTACATTCCCTGCTCACCTGTGTCGCTCTCCTGACTTCTCTTCTTCCTGACCCTTTTCCACCTGCTGCTTGATCCTGTCCCATAAATACAATCTGCCTCAGACATCTACTTCTGTGCTGGGGACTTCATGACAAACCCATACAAGTCCTTTCTTCCAAAGCCTCACTGTTTGTTTGTCTAAATATCCTTCTCTATTCCATCCTTGATGTCACTGCAACACAGTGAATCGGAACCTTGTAGAGACAGTGCATTCAACCAACATTTCCCTCAAAGGAGCTTCAAGGACATCACCCCTCAAAGTCCCCATCCATGTTGATGAGAGGAACGTCATCTCTCAAGTTACCCCAAATGCCATTGACCTCAGACTCATGTCCTTCCCCTCCTGGTATGTGTCTTGCTTCATCTCAGCAGGGGACAGTTTTAAAGGTGTAAACTCTGTAGCAGCCTGGCCTCTGACTACAGGGTGACTACAGCAGCCTGGCCTTGGACTGCTGGGTGACTGCAGTCCTCTCTGAGGCACTTTTCTAACTAGTTTACCAGTCTCCAAAAGAAGTCCAAATTAGGGGGTGGGCCTAGGCCCTATCCCAAAGGATACCAAAGACTCTGATGACACCCTATGGAAGGCCTCACCATCCAGGGGGAGCAGAAAAGATATGTGACAGATAAGGTTTTAGTTGGGGGGGGGCGGGTAGGGGAGGACTGGTGGGAGAAGGGAACTGGGATTGTCATGTAAAACAATCCTGTTTCTAATTCAAATAAAAAAAGTTGGGGAAAAAAGGTGAAATATCTAGACTGTGCAAGAGGCTCTAGTTTACATAATAAATAATGTAGGTTTCTAAATACAAAAAAAAAAAAGTCCAAATTAGAAAACTCTGACTTTGGTTTTCATTTGGCATTTCTCAAATGTATTTCTCCTTTGAAACAAGTCATTCTGCATGTATTTATTGAAAACACACACTCTCTTTCTCTCCCTCTCTGGGTATAAGTGCCCTTGTTATAAGATATGGAAAGATAATGGTAAAGGAAACCTGCTATTCCTGAGGACTCATCCCTGAAAAATGTCCAAGTCTCAGGAGAGGGCTTTTATTTATTTACTTTTTTTTTTAAAGACAATCTCACCAAATAGGCCAGGCTGGCTCTGAGCTCCTGAATTGTCACCTCAGCCTTTTGAGAGCTGGAACTTTAGGCATGTGCCACCACGTCCAGCTTGATGTCTTTCAGTGCCTTAAATTCCACCTGTCTGAGAGCAGCTTCCTCAGGTCACAAAAAACACCTTGTCCTAAGAGCAAGGGATGCTGGCAAAGGGTAAGACTTTGGAACATTGGGTGCCCACCCACCACAGACTTTTCACTTGTCCTGTTTGTGTACTGCGGCCTCATTGCATCTTCTAGGGGGACAGCAGCTGGGACTAACAAGCAGGATAGTTGTTTGCTACCTCTGTTGCCCTCATTCCCTCCAGGTGAGAAGGGACACACATGACTCAGAAGGCTCAGCATGGCTGCATTAGCTATCTGTCACCCATTAGAAAGTAGCCCTGGACATCTGGGCAGACTAACAGCTTTTTGAGAGCACACATGATTTGAAATTTCAGAGAGGTCCAAACAGTAAAACAGGGATCATCAATGTTTCCACCAGGAATAATGGTGGATTAAAATCACCACCCATCTCATTCTTTCTTTTTCTGCCCAACGTGGAAAAGAAACATGGCCTGAGAGATGGTCACATGACGAGCATATGAAATGCAACTGTGGATGGACAATGCTGGGTACTTGACAAGTACACACCCCTTCCAGACAGCTCCTATGTGGCACACTTCTGCCCCAAGCAGTGTGGGAGCTCTAGACTGGCAGGAAAGACTTTTGAGGAAGGCCTTCCTTCTAGTAAAAGGCTTGATGTCTAACCTGGGGGTTAATGGGCTGAATTGCATCCTTCAAATTCATGTGTTGAAGCGCTAACTCCAAGTATTTCAGTGTAACAGCACCTGGAGATGACATCTATACCAAAGAATGAGTTAGAGGCCTTTAGGTGATACCTGTCTAATGTCACTAATGCCTATCCTAAGAAGGGTGCATTCAGACATCAAGAGAACATGTGGGGACCCTTTGGGAAGATGAACATCAGCAAGTGAGGAGAGAGACCTTTGCAGTAGTTTGGATCTCAAATGTTCCCCGAAGACCCATGTGTTGAAGGCCAGGTTCCCAGTCTATGACAGTATGCAGAGGTGAAGGAACTTTGAAGTGACAGGACATAGTGGAAGGTTTTAGATCATCGAGGACAAGCCCTTCAAGGGAATTGTGGGACACCCCACCCGCCTACCACCACTACCAGCCATGCCTTCTGGGTGGGGGGTACCTGGCTTGCTCACCAGGAATTCTCTCTCTCTCTCTCTCTCTCTCTCTCTCTCTCTCTCTCTCTCTCTCTCTCTCTCTCTCCTCCCTCCCTCCCTCTCTGCCATATACAGTCTTTCCTGAAAGCAACAGGGACAAACAGCCATAGGCAAATGTCCCCATGCTGTATAGTGCTGTGTAGTACTGGTTGTCCTGGAACTTGCTTTGTAGACCAGGCCGACCTCAAACTCACAGAGATCTACCTGCCTTTGCCTCCTGAGTGCTGGATTAAAGGTTTGTGCCACCACCTTGCAAAGCTATCACTTTTGACATTGACTACCTGAGGCATTTCTAAGTGGCAGAAGTTGGCTAATGCATCCTCATAAGTCAACCCTGATGACACCTTAATCTTGGCCCTGCCACCTGCAGGATCATGAGAAAATACTTCTGTGCTGTTTAAGCTGCTCGTCTATATTTACTATGGAGGCCTGAGCAATCTCCCACAGAAGGCAATGGCATACACCAGGTGCAGTGAAGCACCATCCTATTGAGGGAGAACTTGCAAGCATAGACCTCCAGGGAGGAGAAACAAGGGAGCTGGCTTGAGTAACCCCCTGAAAGCAGGGAAGGACTTCTGCCATCTCCTCCCAGTTTCTCCCTCAATCCCTTGTGTCTCCTGCACTCACTCATTCTCATTCAGAGATACTGACTAGGAGACTGGATCTGAAGAACTTGAGACAGAGCCCAGGAAACATACTTTGCTTCCTGGGTGTTGACTATAGAGACATTTGATCCCACCCCACAGTGTTGCTGTTTTGTTTTCCAGATTTAAAAAAAATGATTTGTTTTGAGGCAGGGTCTCTCTATGTAGCCCAGGCTAGGCAGAAACTCCTGATCCTCATACTACTGCTTCCTGCATGCTAGGATTACAGATCTGCCTTGACCTTTTGACAAATCCACAGTTATCGCCCATTAAATGTTCTCAGGTATTTCCAACTTCCATATTTGGCCACAGACTCATACATCCTGGTGCTGATTCCAGTAGAGGGAAAACATTGGACAGGAGATATGAAGACCCCTGGATACTTGTTTCAAAAAATTAAAAAATAAATAAAATGAACAAAATTCAAGAAAATGCCTTGGGGCTAGATGATCATGATGGTCGGGTGTTTGGTTAGAGGCTGGGAAGAAAGATTCTAAATAGCACTAAAAAATGACCATTTAAAAGAAAAGGAGAAGAAGAAAACCCTCTTGGATGTCTGCATCAAATAAATCTAATAAGACAGAGTGAAAAATATTGGATTTATTTTTACAAGTTAGCTGTGACCTTCTCAACCTTCTGATGGATTCCCCTCGCACAGTTCCTCTTGAGGGCCTTAGGGTTATGACTAACTCATAAAAACAAATCCAATATTTCCCCCTTAGCCATGTCATAGCCAATGTAGGAATTCAGATGACGGGGCAGGGGAGGCGGGTTTTCATTTTGTTTGACCTCCATTATGAGAGGCAGGGCCTTCAGCCCTGCCAGGGTCTCCAGCTTTCCAGCCCTCCCCAACCTCTGTACAAAGCAAGAAAAACAATGTACCTGTGTTGAGGCCAAGCCCAGGGCAGGACATGGAGGAACAAGGTGGCCGGACAAGGGCCCTGGCATGCCTGGAGAAACATCTGGCCTTAGAGGAGCCCAACGTGAGAGGCTTACATTGTCTAAGGAGAAAGTATCCTCCCAGCAGAGGGACTCAGTCTCCATGGGATCTAGGGTATACCTTCCTTAGCAGAGACCTGCCAGCTGCCTGGCTCAGAGTCTCCATTCTTGTTATTCTCAGGGACACAGGAGTCACTGAACCCAATGTCTGACCATTGGTGGTACCCCAGATACAAAAAGGCACTAAACTGACAGGGATATACAAACCAGACATGGTCCCTGTCCACAGGTGCCTGTGGGCCAGTGTGAGAGACTCAGACACTGAGCAAATAGGCAGAGTCCCCATGTAATCACTGCAAGCTAAGACCCAGAGAGAACATCTGAGTTACAGAGAAGCAGGTCCTGGCAAGCCTCCAGGGAGACAGTCCCAAGGGACTTCCTGGAGGAAGTGATGATGGGGCTGAACAGTAGTTGAAGACCATCTCAAAGGGGCCCTCCATTCCATTCTTTCTGCTGCCCACATGTTTACAAACTATATTGCCTTATTCCTCAGATGTGCTTGCCAGCCAGTATTTCTCTGCATTTCCCTCAGTATGTCTTCATTGGAACCGTGGCTGTCTCATATCTTCAGGAAACACAAGCCTTTGGCTGAGGCTCTTGACACCCTCATCTGCCTTTCTCCTCATGTCTTCCTAATAGGGCAACAGATCTTAACAAGAACTTCTGAGGCACAAGCTCTGGTTGAGTGGGCCTTGTATGACCTGCCCTGTTTCCTGTTTCTTTTCCCCGCTAAGCATATTGAGAACATGGGCCTACCGCCTGGGTCTCCTCTGACCTTCTCATCCCCCTCAGGCCCTTTGGACCTGCCTTGACTCTGGTGCAGACTTTCTTCAGCAGCTTTGCCTCTTGAAGGATGCTCCTGTCTCATGATGGATGAGGCTTATCTTCCTCACCACACTGAACACTACAGCCCACTTCCTCTCCCAGCACTTCTGAGCCCTCTTCTGTCCACTGTCTTATTTTCACAGTCACACCATCCTCTGTGATTGGCTTTGTGGGGAAGAAATCAGCATTCACTGTTATGCCCAGAAACCCAGAACACTTCTCTGCACGCAGCAGGTGCTCAGTAGATGTTTGTTGTGGGTAATCTCTAAGATACCCAGGGCCTCTGCCCACAGGGTTTTGATGCCTTAGAATTATTCCTCTGGGGCCTCTAGGGAATCTTTTAAAAGTATATAACAAAACATGCATAGGACAAAATAACCTCTGTCTTAGTTAGGGTTTCTGTTGCTGTGAAGAGACCCCATGACCACGGCAACTCTTATAAAGGAAAACATTTAATTGGGACTGGCTTTCAGTTCAGAGGGTTAGTCCATTATCTTCATGGCAGGAAGCATGGCGGCATGCAGGCAGACATGGTGCTGGAAAGGTAGCTAGCTGAGAGTCTTGACCCACAGGTAATAGGAAGTGCACTGGGACACTGGATGTATCTTGAGCATTGAACCTTAAAACCCATCCCCACAGTGAGACATCTCCTCCAAGGAGGCCATACCTACTCCAGCATAGACACACCTCCTAATAGTGGCCCTCCCTATGAGCTTATGGAGGCCAATTACATTCAAACCACCACAGCCTCTTTAGCCATTTTTAAGTGTACAGTTAGGGACATCGGGCATATCGACAGTATTGTGCAGCACACAATATAGTAATGGACAGGATGTGACTTCTGACATTAGACCACAGCTTTCCTCTGCTTGCTCCTCTTTCCTTGCTTTGAGGGCTCCTAACTCATGGCCAGCTGCCTGATTAGAGGCCAGGAGCCCAGGAACAGCAACTGCAGGTGAAGGCTTGTGAGTGACCCTCAGTCACATGGGAGACTTTGCTGGTGGTTCCTCGAGAGGTAGATACCAGTCTTGCTGACAGCATGGAGCCTGACGCAAGACTAATCCAAATTGGGACATGAGACCTGCAGAAACAGAGATGGCCTATGGTTTTGTGGTCAGTTTTCAAGGCCCCTGGCTGATGTGATGCTGCCCTGTGGGGTAATTCACACTGCAGCACATGAGACCAAGGCTTTGTGCCTTCTGAAAGGTTCAGGCATTATGCTGGCCTGCCCCTGTTACCTGGTGGAATCCACTCAGGCAATACCCTGGTCAGCCCAAGGTTCCATGGGAAAGAAGTCTGCACGCAGGTGCAGAGGACCCCTTTAAAAGATAGGCTCCTGCTTATTTACGCTCTCTCTCTCTCTGTTCCTGTTCTCTCTGTTCCTCTGTTCCTCTGTCCCGCGCTCTGTGCGCGCTCTCTCTCTCTCTCTATGGCGACCGGCCATGGCGGTCAGCCATTTACCCCTGTTCCTCTTCTCAGTCTCCCCATTCTGCCGGGCCTTATAATAAACTTATAGTCAATATGTAAGCTCCTGTTTCTTCCCTGGTGTTGTAATGACCCGTATGTTACAGGCACTTTCCACACTCTGAAGAGACTTCAGTTGTGCTCACTAAAAACGAGTGCACCACTCAATGGGGTCCTTCAAAAGCACCCATGGGAAATCTGGGCTCCATTGGTCCATAGGGGAACCACCTGCCTGCAGGCAAACAAGGCCCCAGGGGACTTTGGATCTTTTCCATCCCTAATATGTCCTCAAGCCACTTCTGTTCACTTCAGCACAGACATACAACTGCACCTTCATCAGGGATGATATGGCAAAAATCTCTAGCACTATCCTCAGTCTTGTTTGCTTTTGTTTGTTCCCAAAGAGACTATCTCCAGCTTCTGGGAGGTGAGGACAGGGCTATTCCCATGGCTGCAATGAGTTGAGTCACCTGTCGTTCATTTGCCATGAGTTGGGGTGTGACATCATTTTATCTTGTCTGCTCCCCACCCCCACCCTTGGCTAATCCATAGTTGGTGTATGTCTCCTGTGCGGTGGAGGGAGGGCACTCTCTCATCTCACAGATGTCCATGACCCTTAGGTCTCCCCATTTGGCTGGTTATTTTATTTTTTCCAGTCTTCCTTCCTTCCTTCCTTCCTTCCTTCCTTCCTTCCTTCCTTCCTTCCTTCCTTCCTTCTTTCCTTCCTTCCCTTTAGTGAATACACTTTTTCTGATTATAAACATGAACACTTGTGTGGTGGTTTGAAAGAAAATGGCCCCCAAAGGGAGTGGCACTAATGGGAGACATGACCTTGTTGGAGGAGTGTGTGTGTCACTTTGAGGGGTGGGCTTTGAGGTCTCCTATGCTCAAGCTACACCCAGCAAGACAGTTCACTTCCTGTTTCCTGTGGATCAAATATCTAGAACCCTCAGCTCCTTCTCCAGTACCTTGTCTGCTTGCATGCTGCCTTGCTTCCCACTATGTTGATAATGGACTAAACCTGTGAAACTGAAAGTGAGCCACTCAAATGCTTGCCTTTATAAGAGTTGCTGTGGTCATGGTGTCTCTTCACAGCAACAGAAACCCTAACTAAGACAAGTTGTTTTAGTAGATGTTTAAATAGTTCTTAATTATATAGACAACAGAAATGAAAGCAGCAGTGCCCTTTCAGGCAAAGAACAATGTTCACAGGCAGCATCCCCCTGGTGTGGAGACAAGAAATGGTTTCTGAAGGTCACAGTCTGATGAGGGTGGCATGGGGCTTCTGTCTCCGAGGTCTGTGTTCAAATCCTAGAGCCACCTGCAACAAGAAGTGAATTGTCTCACTAGGTGTAGCTTGAGTATAGGAGACCTCAAGTTAAATGTTCAAATACTAGTGTATTTGAAGACCTGGGGAAGTAACCATCTCCATGAATACCATCCCAGAGCCTGAGGACAAATGAGGCAATGAAGGTGACCTCGGAGGCCAGTGCTCCAGAAAGGGTGAGCATTCCATAAATACCAACATGCTCCAAATCCAGCTCATGGTCAGCTCACAAACAGACCCACTTCAGACTACCCATGGCAGTGAATGGCATCATTCATCATCCAGCTCAGGTACAAACTCTGATGCCTCTTTGTCTGTTACTGTCATTTATTTGTGCCTTGGTCACATTACTTCACTGCTCTATTTATATATTTTCTGTTTGTCTCTTAACATCACTTTTTAAGATCTGCAAACCCTCAAGGGTTTGGGACCTTTTGTAAGAAGAACGAATGATATAGCCCCTGAGGAGAACAACTTGGTAACTGCTTGGGAAATTGAACATGGAATTACCATGAGACTCATCAGCTCCTCTCCTGCCTATATACTCAGAGATAGAGTTCCAAACAAAACCATGCACACTTATGTTCATCCCGGCTCAATACATAAAGGCCAGTGGATTAAACAACTCATGAGCCTACCCATCAATAAGCAAAATTTGGTATAGCCATGCAATAGAATACTATCCAGTCATGACAATATTGCTTCTTTGAAATTCAAATTTAACTGATATCATGTTTAACTGAAAATCACAGTTTTCACCAAGCAAACCTATCTTCAGCCCAAAAGGTGTCACATGGCTGTTTGTTGGGGCTCTGATGTCCTTTGACAGCCACACAGGTATTGTCTCTGTCTTTGGGAGTCGTCCCCCCCTTTCTCTCTACCCTTAAATTCAGGCTGGGCAGAAGGCTGGCAACTTTCTAAGGCTCTTCTTAACTCCTCACTCAGCTCACAGCCACTTGGTTAGCATTGACCCTATGCCCGGTGTACTGAGCTTTGCCTGCCAGGAGGATGTGACACTGCTGACAACCTTGTGCAAGTCTTGTGGACTGTTTAAGTGATTCACTTTGTCAGTGGGGTTTAGGAGAGGCTGCAGCCCCTTCTCCATCCCTGGGTCTCTTTCCAAATCCTTGGCCTCAGGCTGGTGTTCCTGAAACTCTCTGCTTCGGGCAGCCATCTCTGGCAGTGCTGCTGTAAGTTAGGCTGCTGTTTCTTCATCCTGATCTTCAATATAAGCAAAATCCTCCCACGGGGGCTCCAATGACAGCAGTTGGCTTCAAAAGCACAAATTAAAGTGATGACACCAAGAGCATTAATGGTGTTAGCAGAGTCAACATGGAAAGAGCATCATCCCAGGCTCCCTACTTAATATGAAGAGTGACTAGGCAAGGCGCTGGCCTTGCAGCCAAGCCTTCATACCACAGAGACTGGTGAGGAGGAAGAAAGAGGGGAAGAGCCTTGACCTGCCATTCACCTGCCGCCGCCCAGCTCATCTGGCATCCCCGTGGGGCTATGGGAGAGAAGGTAAAGGTTAGGGACTCTCAGCAAATATTTGGCAGGCTGTTCCCAGTGCTGATGGCTTTGGACACAAGGTAATTTTGTACTGAAGGGCTCGTGATCCCTGAGCAAATGCCTGGCCTAACTAGTAACTCTATGGCTGAGCCAATCCATCTCCCCTGGGGCAGGCAGGAAGGGATAAGATGTGTCCAGCACACAGGTGGATGGTCTGGTGAAAGAGCCAACCTGTGGGGGGATGCTTTCCTATGTGGCCTGGATCATTAGGGTTACAGTATTTTGTTATCTATAAAAATGCAAACACCACTCAGCAGCCTCTGAACCAGGGGTAGGGTTGGGGCATAAGAGATGCAGTTGAGCAGGGAGCTTGATTATTATTGGATCTCACAATTGATGGGTGCAGTGAAGAAATGAACAAATAACCCATAATTCATTGGGTCCTCTGATGCCATCCCATGGGTCTCAGGCTGACTTCCTGGAGAAGGACTTAAATAAAAGTTGAGGTGCACTGAGAGTCAGAGAAGGGTAGATCCAGGCAGATCTATACAAAGGCATGAAGGTTAAAGAGGTCATGACACAGCTGAGAACCACCAGCACTTCCAAATGGCTGGTGGATAGAGCTCAGTGGCTGGCAGAGATACAGATGGAGCCAGCCCTAGAATCCAGAGCTAGATAAAGACCTTGGATTCTTTCTGGAAGCTTCTGAAGGGTTTTTTAAAGAACAGAGAAACAAGACCTGATTTGTATTTTAAGCCATCTCTGTAGAAGTGAGTTTGTTCATTCTCATTATCAATGCATTGTAAATACATTAACATCTATGGTATTATAGGTCTTGATTGGCACAGTCCCTAACACATGTGATGTGGCCACACATATCTAACTAAGCAATTTTCTAATTGCAACAAATCCTCATTTCATTTCTGTTGCTGTGATGAAACACCTTGATCAAAAAACAGCATAGGGAAGAAGGTTTATGTGGCTCACAATTCCGAGTGACTTCAGGGAAGTCAAGGCTAGAGCTTAGGCAGCTGTCACATCACACTCATTGTCAAGAGCAGAGAGACATGAATGCTTACATGCTGCCTGCTTTCTGCTTATACCCAGTGAAATTTATGCATTCTTAAATACTTCAGGGTCCTGCCTAGGAAATGGTGCTGCCCATAGTGGTCATCCCCACAAAAAACCCGATATGGTAGCACATGTCTATAATCCCAGTGTTCCCACATCAAGATGGAAAGCAGAGACAGAGTGATTCCTGGAAGAGCAGTCAGACTAGAGTATGCAAAGACATTTAACAAAGAGACCCTGTCCCCCAAGGTTGCCTTCTGACTTCTACATGCCAACTCTCTATTCCAAAGCTTTTGAAGAAAATTTTGATTTTATTTTTTCAGTTTGTAGGATTTTTTTTTAAATAGAGCTTCCGTAGCTCAAAATGTGTCCAACATATTTGGGGATTGGCGGGAGATGCATGCTGTTATTTCTGTTTGTCGAGTCTCTGGCTCTCACAGGTATGAAAGCCAGAGATATTTGTTTGCTGACCACCGGGTCATTTATCATAGACACCCCCAAGATAGCAGCCACAGCCAAGCAAATCTGCCATCACAGCTTTCCATGAATGATGCTCAGAGAAACAGAATGTCAAAGACGATGTCTTATTCTTTGTCTTTTGAGAACAAAGTTACCCCTGAGATGCCCAAAGATGAAGTCCACTTTTGCATGACAGATCACACATGCTACAGTCAAGTTAACAGGGAGATTTCAAAGAGGCATGCAACCACCCTTGGACAAACTAGCCTGCTTAGTTTTGGCTTATCTGAACAAAATGGCTCCATATTTGCATAATTAAAATGCGAATTTCTTTTCAGATCATAACAATGGGTAATTAACAATGTTATTTGTCAGCTGGGAAATATGTAAGAAAGAGGCTATCAGAGCCAGCCATTTTATTTTGGGCTGTAGCTCCCGGACAATCAGGGATAATTGAATCACCCCCAACTCCGTGGAGATGAATAGAAGGACTATCGGCAGCAGCGCCAGCCCAGCTCACAGTCAAACCAAGAAAGACTGCTTGCCCAGCAACCCTGGTCAGGATCAGAACCCTGACCCAGCCTTGAGGATGGCAGCCTGACAGTCTAATTTAGAAGCGTTGCTTAAAATCTTAATCAGAGTGCTGAAATTAACAGAGGCGAGTTTTGACATCATGTTTGTTGTTTATGGTTATCATTTTTAATAAACGTTAAAATGTTTTTGCAGGTGTGGAAAAAGGCATGTTCCCTGAGACAGGCTCTTGGCTCTTTCAGGAAAAGAAAAATGTCATTGTGGGGAATGAAGACATAACACATTCATCAGAGCCCGCCTTCCTTTTATTTTGTGCTTCCCTGAAAGCTATCTGCTCTCCTAAGCCCAAGTCCATCTTCTCTGCACAAGTGATATCTTGATTGACACATCTCCAAATAAGCTTGTGAATAGCTTTCCGTATTAACCTCAGAATAATTCAGATGTCAAATTACAGCTCGCAGACTCTCTGACTCCTCACGAGCCCCAGAATGAATTTTTTAAATATTTGGGAGAAAATATTAAATTTTGTTCAGGTTGGGTCAAAGTTCATATCATTTGGTAATAAAGAGCCACAGAGGGTGTTTGCCCAGAGTGGGCTGCGTTGATTTTATTTTGTGCAACAGCTGCAGATCTGGGTGACCCTCGGTGGGTTGTTTGGCCGTTGCTTGTGCTGCAGGCAGCTTTGGTAGTTTTGCAGTTTGCTGTGGGCTTCCTTCAGATGGAAAAGGAAAGAAAAGAAAGAAAAAGAAAGAGATGCAAGTTTTGTTGTTTCCAAAGTGCAGGACTCATGGCTGATGTCATCTCTAAATCTCTAAATATGCAGCTTTAATTGCGGCTCTCTGCAGAAGGAGAGCGCTTCCATACTTGTTTTCATTACCGTTGCAAGGCAGCACGGTGTGGCGCGTCAGCCTGGATTCCTGTCTTGCAGACTCTGCAGAAGCATCCTTGCAGGCAAGAAGGCAAAGCAGCGCTTGCTGGAGTGATAATGACCACTTGGCGGGATGTTTGTTGGATGCTCTGTAATGCGGGGCTGAGAAAACTCATTATTACTGGCTGTTTGTGTAGCTGTAAATATTTAACCAGGAATGCTACCTGCTTTGTGGGAAGGCTTGCTAATTATACCTGCTTCTCTCTATAATTACATATTGTTGTAAAATGCTATGATAATGACACAACTGTGTCTTTCTCATGAGGGGTAAATTTATACCAACTACGGCCACTGAATTTCCATAAGCAATTAGCCTGCACATTTACATCCCCATGTTTTCCTGTGATTTTATTGAAAGCAAAGATAATGAATTAAATCCAATTATAGTCAGAAGACATCTAGTAAGTTGATGTGTATTTTTGTAAACAAAGCAAGGAGGGAAAGAAAGCTGCTGCTCACTACAGTGGAAGTGGTTGGCTAAATCAGAACAATCAGTCTGCTGGCAGAGACCCTGGAAAGCAGCCTCTGATAGAGACTGGGGTTCTCCGGACAGGGTGCATCTACCAGCTGCATATTTCCAGTAGAATGAATGTGGAGAGTTGCCCTTGGCTTACAGCCTAATGACAGGTAAAACATCTTTATAAGGAAATATGTTTCTGCCTTGACTATAGCAAACCCAAGGCAATGGCCCATCATTCCCGGGGTCTTTTGAGGAAGGTTGGAGGTACGGCCCCAGAACTCTGGGAAGCAGAGACAGACATCCAGGATTTACTATTATGGAGTATAAGTATTCCTTCTCCTTGGGACTCTGGGTTTTTTGGGAAGTGTAGCATCTTCAGCATCTCTCTAGGCTGTGTCTACTTCACCCCAAGGCTCAGTTATCTGCTTTAATCAGGAGGCTGTTTGTTCAACAGACACAGAGCCAAAATGCTTTAGAAGCCAAACAAAAATCAAACAGAGCAAGCGTCCAGACGATGCACTCTCCCACCAACTGCACCTTTATTGTCTTCTCCTTTTTGCCACCTCAAAATCTTTTCTCTCCAGCCCCTCCCCCTCTCTATAAATGCAAACATCTTGAAATGCCAAGTGCAAGAAAGTGACCCTTCCTTTAGCAGCACAGGGGATGATCAGGCCCTGATGTCCTTGTCATTTCAGACATACATGAAATTCCCAGGTTACAGACTTTCCGGAACAGTTTGAACCTGGTGGTGATGAATCTGTGTTTGGCTTCCATGATCCTGACTGTTCCTCCTAACACTTCAGTAAACAGGGGGATGGCGACATTGCTGCATCAAAGAATAAGAGGAGCTGGCCTGGCGAGGCTGGCCAGTGAACACCAGGCTGGCTGAGGACTGATAGGTTGTCCTGCCAGGCTCTGCCAAGGGACTACATTCACTTCGATTTCCTCTCAGGGGCCAGGCTGGAGTGTGGCTGCCTAACAGTCTACTGTCGATACAGTAAAAATGCTAACCGGCTTCATCTAATCCATTCCAAGGGAGAGCTCTTTACATAAATGCCCTGCACCATTTCTTCATTTTCAGAAACAGCAATCAAATAAGATTGAACCGTACGGGCTGCTGTACAGTGCATTTGTGTGTGTGTTTAAAAAGCACAGTGATTAATTTTGAGACACAGCATTTTGTGTTGTCTTTGACTATTTTCTTCCTTGCCATTTTTTAAGAGCTCTGAAAATCAATGATATGCTTCACCGCCATCCATCTTTATATAGTAATAAATTAAGTGGGAGGTATTGATATTTTTGACCGAGCTTTTAAAATTTACATACTAATGACAACTGTACTCTGGTGACTCCTGATTTCTGCATCGATGTACTGTTCCTGTGGTGGCGGAGAGTCTTGCCTATTTGCTCTGACATTCCCAAGTAGCTCAGACCCTCTGTAGTGGGAACAGGATCTGGGCCCAAGGCTTATGTCCCTTTGCTTTCCACATATTAACCCTTCAGCGCCCGATGACAGGAACCAGAGCACCGCACAGCAAAAGGCCACTAAATAAACCAGTGGTCCAAGGTTTATTTAATATTAGTGTAGATTGGGCACAAGCCCTTTCCCTTGGCATCCTTTCATACAACTGTAGGAATTTTGGGGAAGTCACAAAAGAACCCTGTGCCCTTTCTAGTCCTCAAAGGAAAATGAATCAGGATTTGATATTGAGAGTCTTGGTCATTTCTATGGACAACGTCTGCCTGTCCTCTCTTCCCTCCAGAAAGGATAGGTACCTTTACATTTGGGAGTTTACGCAATGGGGAAAGGTCACAGGGAGACTGGACTCTCAAGCTTCATCAGTCTAAGTGATGCTGCTGCCACTGCCCAGAAAACAAAACAAAACAAAAAACAAAACAAACAAAAAACCAAACAAAATGCCATGAAGCTGGTGCAAAGACCTAACTTCCTTAACACAATTATTCTGGGGACTTGGGACAGCCTTGATGTGCACAACAGTTTATTTGCAGAAATTAATTTGTCAGTAATATTGATTGTTGGGGCCTGTTTCATTCTATTTAAGATTCCACAAGGCACCGACAGCAGCAGCTTGTTCCTGGTCTGTCCCTCTAAAATTTCCAGGATGCGGCCGAGGCAATCAGAGAACCACAGTCAGAAAGTTCTGTTCATCCTGTCAGGCCAGTCCCCGGGGTGGGGGTGGGGTGAGGTGGGGAGTATTTTGTTTACATTTTGCCAAAGCAGCAATAAATTGCTCATATGGAGACTCTCTCTTCTGCCTTTCCAAAGTGGGTCACCCAGTGATTGGGTACCCAACATCTAGAAAGATGAGTCGAGTATTCCTCGACTCATCCTTAAATGATTACTGGGATCGGCGCAATATTAAGACGACTGAAGGCTTGCACCTCAGGTTGCCTGCAGCAAAAAGCCTGCTCAGTTCCACTCTACTGTCCAGGAAGTGTCTAAGCAAGCAAGAGTGCCTGGAAAGAGGAAAGAATGCCGCAGAGGTGTGGAGGAGAGCCACTTTCATCAGCTGGGCTTTTAGGATGGTTGGGAGCCCAGAGCGCGATCATGTTACACTCCCCTCAAATGCGCCTTGTTCGCCTCTTCCCACCTCCCCCTTCTTTCTTTTCTCTGAGTGTTTTTGAAATGAAAGAGTTTTTTTCTTCCAAATTGCGCTGCGAGGCAAATTCTTGAACGGTGTAATAGAAAATGTTACACAATATTCCTTACCGGAGCTATTGACATTTTAGATAGTTGTGACACTTTGATTTTTCTCAAAACATATGGATCAAGCCCGGTTGCCTTATTGGACAGGAAGTCCTGATGAAAGCCCCTCCTTTATCTTCCTTTGTGTCCTCCCCTCCTGTTTGCTCATGGCTTTCTCTCTGAATATAATCGAGCTTTTCTTAGGCTGTCCAGGGAGTCGTTATTGCCTTACTAAATATTTCATGGAACAGAGCACACGGTACCTGCCAGCCATCTCGGATTTGTTGTCAAAAATAAAGGGTTCATCCTTTGGAAGGGGAAAGAGAGAGAAGGTTTATTCTGTTGTTTTTATTTTAAAGTTTCTCACATGCCGCAAATGCACAAAGCCCCTGGAAGCCTAGGAGGGGTGTCTTTCAAATGTCGGGGACAAGGATGGCCACTTATTTATTTATTTAGTTGTTTATTTACGGCCTATTCAGTCGAGGAATGCTCTTGCCTTAGATTCTCAGCACTGTTTCCTTGCGGGTCCCTTTCCTATTTGTTCAGAAGGGAAAAGTTCAAAGCGCCTCTGTCAGCTGAGGGAAAGCTCGCTGCATACTAACCCTCCAGCACCCGCCTGCGATGACCTTGAGAGAGAAGCACTAAACGGCCCCCTTGCAAACCTGCATGTGTGTTTTGTTAGACCAGGTCGGCAGGGGTCAGGGCTCACCTGAGGCCAGCAGTCGGCCTGCCTGCCTGAGCAGCAGGGTAATGCATTTTTAAAAGGGACATTCTCGCCTTTGAATGGGCTTAATATGGTCTCTGTTTAAAAACCTGTCAGAATCCCAAGCACACACTCCATAAAATATAAATAAGTACTTACTGTTTGCAGATGTTGCTTGTTTTTCATAATGTTTGTGTTTGAAGTCTCGAATCCTCACTTCCTGTCAGGCTCCTTCTGCCTCTCCTCCTGGTTTCTGAAGGAACAAGGGGACTTCAGATGGCAGTTTCCCAATGAAGACAGTTTCTGTTACATCTGTCAGTGTCCCCGGCACAATTAGCATTTCCTTTTACTTCTCTCTCTCTCTCTCTCTTTCTCTCTCTCTCTCTCTCTCTCTCTCCCGATGTACACTTACATTAATGGGAAGGAATTGAGGAAGGGACTGAGGTGACCCTCTGCCACCTTTGCCATCTTCCCTGGAGAAATTCCTAGATGGGGCCTTGTACTCCTTGCCACTCTCCACCCCTCGGAAGGTCTCATAGGTAGTGCATGTGTCTCGTTTATTTCTTCCTGCATTTGACCGCATAGGCCATCTCTGACCCATGAACCCCACTATATGCTCTCCTCATGTCTCCATCTCACTGCAGGCAGCTTCCACCTGTTCCAAAAAAGAGCTGGTGTTGGCTCAGGAGTCTCTCCCTGTGTCTGTCTTAACCTCTTCTCCAAATCATTGTCCACATTCTTTGTTACTGCCAGAGGGCCCTGATTTTTGGCAAGGGGGTGGGTGGGACGGGGTGATTGATGATGGTACATATATTTTTTTTTAACATGACCAAGTCTCTAGGTGATTTACTTCAGAGTCTTTGATGGGTGATGCATGAAGACAGCTATAGAATTTATTATTGGTCACACAGGCCTTCCTTTGATTTGCCTAGCATTTTGCTGTCATACTTTCTTGAACAACCACTGAGTCCCTAGAGCAACTCATGATCTCCCTCAAATCCGGTATCCCTGTGGAAGCCCACAGTGTACTCAAGTCTATTTAATGTGCTTCTTTTTACTGTGAATGCTTGAGTGTGAAGGGTCTACACAACCTGTTTCCCAGCCATTCCCATTCTGGGCTTGGGAAGTGTCTGTTCTCCATACTGCAAGGTCATGGCACTCTGGAGGCCCAGGCAGGAGGATTGTGAGTTCAAGACCAGCCTGGGCAGTATGATGAGAGAATGTCTCAAACAGTAAGCAAAGTAAAACACAGAAGTGTTAGTTCAGATGGGCCCATGTGAGGTCTGTATACCTGAGGCCTGAGGCCATCAATAAACTCAAAAGCTTGGGAGGAGCCTGCTGGCATGATTCCCCAGGGAGGAGTCTGCTGGCATGATCCCCCAGGGAGGGCTGAGAATCAGGCCCCTTTATCCACTTCAACAGAAGACCTGTAACAAGTATTATTTGCTCTCGATTTGCCTTATTATCCATCACTTGAGGATAAAAAAAAAAAGACCCACCCAAGCCCTGCCTAGTTCCTAGGCAGTTCTGGAGTGAGATGGGGGATCTGATTCTAGACGCATGCTCAGGACAGCTTCTCCTGATGCTTGAATCAGATCAAGGGAGTTGGCTTCATCCTTAAAGCCTAGAAACCAGAAATCAAGATGAAAATCCCTGGGCCCCAAAGTCTTACCAATTGATACAATTTGAAAATGGGCAGCTGGAGAGGCTGGGGAGAAAGCTGACATGATGACTTCTATAATAGCAGAACATTTAAGGTTATAGAAATAAAGGGAAGAGGGTGAAATCAGGCCCGTTGATCTCTGCCTGCAGGCTCTCTCTGCTCACTGGAAGCTCCAGCAATTATTTCTGCTCTGGCTTTCCCCTCCTTTCTGTAGCAGTCTGTTTGAAATGAAGCAGAACCAGGCATGGCAGGCTTATCAGTATACTTAGCTGACAGGGCGCCCAGCACACCTGCTTTTACTTGCTGCTGTTTCAGGCCCTAATGCCTCAGAGAATGTTGTTCAGGGCCCTTATAATGTGTAAAGATTCATTTATTTCACCTTTTGAACCTGCCTGACCCCCTGGGCCTGTGCTAGGGAGGGGGCAGGGCTATCGAAGGCTTTTTTTTCCCCTGGCACTTAGAAGAAGCTGGTAATTAGGGGTCTGGCCCTGGGGCAGTTGCCATGATAGAGGCTTAAAAGAGGGGTGGGGGCTCAGCCAGGGAGGCGCTGGGAAGAAGGGACTGGGGGATGGTGGCCTGTGGCTGTGGCCTCCCTGGCTCCAAGGCGTCCCATGGGCAGGGCTATCCAGAGAGACTCAGGTACCCTTACTTTCAAAGACACCCCTTCTCAACATCACATCCCACACCTACCTCTTGTTTTCTATATGCTGGCTGAGAAGGTTTTAAGGAATCCTTTTGCTTTTGATCTGGCTATGGGTGCATCCACATACAATGCCAAGATTTCCCAGTAACCATTGCGTGAACTTTGGAAGCCTGCAAAGAGAGCAGTATTTACCGTTGCAATTACTTCCCACCATAATGGCATCTGGGAGGAATAGTAAACATAGCCATCAATGAAGCTGATAAAATATGGAATATCTGCAGGCATTCTGACATTTAATTAAACACTATTAGTTGCAGTGTTGTGTTTTTCTTCTTATAGTTCAGAGCCAGTAAATAAGTCTTGTTTTAGGTCTCAAACATGTCCATGAGTGTTTAAGAAGGAAGAGCTAGCTCCCAGTATCTGGTCCATCAGGTACTCAGTGACCCATTTCTTCCTCTTGTTTGTTTTTCCTATGGATTTCAGTTGGACATTTACCCTTCTAGATGTCTTAAGATCTTAGTTTCCTAGGAGTAAACAAACAGCTGCAAAACAAAAACCAGCTTCAAATTGTTGGCTTTTAGAACTTCCAGGAGCATCATGCAGGAAGACCCTACCTGAAAATCAAATTGGTACAGAGAAAATAGCTAGGATGCTCAGAAGAGGGGCTAAGGCTTGCTCTCATCAGAGCCCCTGATCCAGCCATGCCTGAAGACATAAAGAGATATATTTCTAATACATTCAATTATGTGAGCTGGTATATTTCTTCCTTGCTTATGCTGACTTGAGGTGGTATCACACACAGCCAAAAGAACCCCCAAAAGGTCACAATCTGACTGCTCCAAGGAGCAAGTCCTCTGGAGAAACCCGTTTCACTCATTCGTTGGCAAACAATTTCTATTAGAAAGTAGGGGTGGTGAGTGTGGGCATGCTGGGAAGGAGAGAGACATGAGTAAGGAGAATACGGTCACAGAGAGCTTCCTAGGCTTGCCTCCGGACACTGCAGCTTTACTGTCCCATTTTACAGACAGGAAAACAAGGCCCAAAGCTGTCTCACTTTCAAGTGTGTACAGCCAATACCAAGAACAAAGGATTGAGAAGCACATCTCTGAAGAGGGCACAGGGCTCAGAAACTTAGTTTCTAGCACAGGTTCCTGTGGTGTTGCATTACGTTCTCTTCTAGAATGTTCTTGTGTTCATTACCCACTTTGTTTCCTGCAACCTGTATGGAGCTCCAAGTATTTGAGTCCTGAGAAAACTTTTACAGTAGTTAGGATCTTACCAAAATGCAAATTTCTGTTAATATTTAAGTAATCAGACTGTCTGG
Organism: Cricetulus griseus; assembly: GCF_003668045.3. NCBI lineage: Eukaryota > Metazoa > Chordata > Mammalia > Rodentia > Cricetidae > Cricetulus > Cricetulus griseus. Next base: position 167,399,856 of record NC_048596.1, read on the forward strand.
AATGTGTATTTCAGAGGAGTTTGGACAGGATGGGGGATGGAGGTAGATATCAAAGAAAAGCTTGCCTATGCCACAGTGGAGTCCATTGTTCTGAGATTATTATTTCTCTGGTTTTACCTTTTTGTGTGACTACATTCTGTCCCTATATACCCACTTCTCTTGCTTACCTCCCAAGACTCTCTGAAATTCTGAGTTGGCTACAGGCCTATATCTTGGCTTTTGCTTCCTGTAGGATTAACTATTTCCCAGTAGGCTTTAGGGCACAGGGCAAATCCCCTCCCTGCTTAGCTGTGCTGGGCTTGGTTCTTCACTATGGGAAGCTGCTGGGCTGCCTGAAAATTTAGAGCCTGTGGCAGAAAAGGACTTGAACCCTATGAACATTGCCTGACCTCTGTGCCTTCCCCAAGTTAATGGTTTCATTGATTTAGCATCTTCTGTGTGTACGTGGATTTCCAATGGCCCTGCATTTTTATTTTAATGGCAAAGTATTCTCAGATTTGTGAAAGGATTTACTCATGTGTTTTCATGGCAGTGGGGATCAAACCCTGGGTTTTATATACAAGGCAGACACTACTACTAAGCTATGTCTACTGCTGAAAACTTGCTCTGGTTTTAACAGCAGGAAGTGCCGAGTGGGCCAAGATGGTGAATATCTAAAAACTTTCCCTGGCAGAAATTTTATTCTTGCACACTTGTACTGGTCAAAGGTCATAGGCTGGGCTTCTGCAGATTCTCTGGCATGGAAACAGCTTAGCCTGCAGTCCTGACAAGTGAACCTAGCCTTGTAGCACCCGCACCTGACCACACCAAGGACTGTGTGTTGGAACCTCAACACAGCTATTCATAGTTCCAAGAGAAATACTTGCATCTAATTGCTCACCCAAGTTCAGCATGTCCCTAGATCCAAGTATATCCTTAGAGAAAAAAAATAAAAACCCTCCAGAGTCTTAGTTTGTGGTAATGTGCAGCCTACTTGGATATCTGTTAAGATTTTGAATGTTTAGATTCATATTTTTCATCAAATTGGGGGAAATTGGCCATTATTCTTTCAGATCATATCTCTGCCCCTTTCCCTCTCCTGTCTCTAGAACTCCCATGATGCATAGTTTGCTCAATAGTATTTGTAAGTACACTGGGATGTTTGCCTTATTTTTCCCCCCCAAGTCTGATAATTTAAAATGCTTTCTCTTCAATTTTGTTATTTCTTCTGCCTGCTTGAGTCAGCGGTTGAATTCTTCCAGTGAATGTTTCAATTCATTTACTGTATTGTTCGTTTAAAAAATATTTCTTGTGCTCCTGACAATTTCTGGGTTGGATAAATGGATTAATGGTTAACAGCACTGGCTGCTCTTGCAGAGGACCCAGGTTCGATTCCCAGCATTCATATAGTGGCTCATAATCATCTTTCACTCCATTTCTACAGGATGGAGTTCTGGCCTCCACAGGTTCCAGACAGGCAAGTGGTGCACATACATGTAGCAAAACATGTGCCTACATACATGTAGCAAAAACACCAACACCAATGCAAATAAAGTAATAAAATAATCTTTAAAATTGCCACTTTGTTTAAAAATATTTGTATCTGTAAACATTAAAATGTATTTGCATATTACTTTCCTAATCTTCTTTGCCTCTTGTCTGTATTTTCCTTTAGCATTTTGAGCATATTTAAGAGCTGTCTTAGTCTTCATTTAGTAAGTCTGATGTCTGTTTTCTCAGAGCCAGAGTCTAAAGATTAATTTTGTTCTAATGAATAGGCCATGTTTTCCTATTTGTTTTGTATGTCTTCTGAAAACTAGGCACTTGAAGTCTCCCAGCTTTGCAGGTTGGCAGATGAGAAGGTCAGTAATTCTGGGTTTGTGTTTTACTTGAATCTTTTCTTTTCTTTCTTTCTTTTCTCCCTCCCTTCCTCCCTCCCTCCCTCCCTCCCTCCCTCTCTCCTTTCTTTCTTTCTTTCTTTCTTTCTTTCTTTCTTTCTTTCTTTCTTTCTTTCTTTCTTTCTTTCTTTTGTGAGTTAGGGTTTCTCTGTGTAGCTTTGGAGCCTATCCTGGCACTTGCTCTGTAGACCAGGCTGGCCTCGAACTCACAGAGATCTGCCTGCCTCTGCCTCCCGAGTGCTGGGATTAAAGCATGTGCCACCAACGCCCGGCTACCCGAATCTTTTCTAACCCCTATATTTAGCTGCTTTTAAATGTATTAGTTTCCCAACAGTTATCTCTTTCTTCTTGGGACCTTTACACTCCAATCAGTAATTTTTGTCTCCAAGCTCTTCTTCAATTTCTGTAGCCATATCCACTGGTCTCTGAGCCTCAGTGAGACTCAGATTAGTCTCAGAGACTCAGAAAGCTGCCTAGGCTCCAAGTTAAGTGATGACAGAGCCTGTTTTTTTCAGGAAGTGTTTGGATACATCTGCCTATTGCAATTAGGTCCACTGTATCTTCTTTTGTTCAAGCAAGGGAATTTGGAGTTGAGATGCCTCTTCCCTCACACCATGCCGTGTCACAGTGAGGAGGAGATCAACAGGGCTGAATAAGAAGATCATGGCATTTCCTTCCAGCTAGTGTGGATTGTGTTTGCTTGGGCATTTGCCTGGTTGCTCTAGGCTTTTGACTGATCTCCAGAGAGCATACAAAGTGTTTTCACCCAGTTTCTAGTTGTGTGCTTAATGTTTCCATGGATGGTAGTGACAGTCTTCCATCTTACTCATGCCACTCTTGGGCATATCTGTTTTTAAGGTTATTGTGGACTAAGCTATTTTGGGAACTGTAAAAATCTTATGTCCTGTGAGGTGGCATTGGCTTTCTCAAGATGATCTAGGAGAGAGAAGGCTAGTATTGAAAGCCAGCACTTCCCAAACTTAACGTGCCATAGAAAAAATATGTATATATTATACACATTATTATATAAATATTATGATAGGTAATTATTTAAATATTGTCAATTATAAAATATAAAATAGCTATATTTTATATTGATATCTAAATGTATAATACAATTATATATCTATAAATTAATTATAAAATGTTTAATGTATAATATATAATATTGACATATTATATGCTAATATTGACTTGTTCTAGTGAATGGGCTATATATAACAGAAATAGTTATATATTAATATGTATTGACATACATAATATATGGTTTTATATATACCTGTATACATAATATATATTAAAATATATATAACTATTTAAAAAATCATTCTCTAGGGCTAGGAAATGGCTCAGTGGTCAAAGTACTTGCCCCTGTACTGGAATGCACATCCACAGAAATTGATAAAATGCCAGTTAGGCATGGTAGCCTACCTGTGATTCCAGCTTGGGGAAGAGGAGAGAGTGGGATCCTCAGAGCAAGCTGGCTAGTAAGAGTGGCCATATTGATGCAATCCACTCTGGGTTTCATTAAGAGACCCTGCCTCAACAAACAAGGTGGGAGAATGATGGAGGATGACCCTAGCCATCAGCCTCAGACCTCCGCATACATGGGCACATGTATGTGTATACATGCTCATTCAAGAATGTGCCCCCCCACACATACATAGAGGAAAACGTGCATACGCACATGCATACACACATTCATTACACAATCACACACAAGTACATACAGATTGAAAATGGATAATAATGAAAACATCAATCTCTAGAATTCATATTTCTGAGCAAAGTGTGGGAACTACTATTTTGAGCTTTCTGAGGGTTCACTGGGGCTCCTGATTTACAAGTAACCAAATGTGACTTCGGAACTAGTTGAGAAACCATAGCAAGACTCCAAGAGTCCCAGGTCTAAAACCTGTAAGATAGGTTACAGCTGTGTTTTGTTCATATGCCTGCTTCTAGAAGCTTCCAACTCAGTCTCCAAGAATGGAAGATGTTTCAGAGTAGTCAAGGTTAGATATACCACATTTATATCATTGGCCTCTTCTGGAATGTGGAAGAGTTGTTCTGAAGATGAGATCTGTGGATTTTTGATCTTATTTGAAAATATTGCACTATTTTTCTCAATGACTGTTATGCTATGGCATCAGAAAAAAGTATTTTTGAGTTTTTGGAAGCACTTCATAAATCATATTGCTTGGGTCATTTCAAGTCTCTCCTATGCCAACTCAACATTTCCAACCTCTGCCAGCAAGGACTAATGATTCTTTACACTTTAGGGTATTGTGGGACTTGGCATATTAAATTAACTTCACTTTCTTTAACTTTTTTTTTTAAAAAATGTGTGTGTGTGTGTGTGTGTGTGTGTGTGTGTGTGTGTGTGTGTGTGTGATCCACAGCATGCATGTGCTTTGGTTTTCAGTTTGTCTTTGTTACAGAGGAAGCTGTGGAAAGGGACTGTCATGGCACAGCATTGACAGTTGAGAGTGATGGCAGAGTTCTACAGTTTGTGTACAAGATTAGGTACCAGGTACACTGCCAGGCCTGGCTGCAGGTCATAGAGATGCTTACAGGCCTCAGCCTCTTAGGAAACTTTCTCCGAAACTTTCTTCAAGTGCTATCTGGTCTCTTGTCCTGGCCTACTGAATATCTGATACAAATTTTCATCTAACACCTTCCATCCTGGTGACTACTCTTTTATTTACTTATTTATTTACTTACTTATTTGTTTAAATTTTTTTTTGAGACAGGGTCTCACTATATAGCTCATGATGGCCTCAAATTCCCTGTGTAGACCAGGCTGGCTTTGAAACCAGAGATCTTCCTGTCTCTACCTCTTTGAGTGCTGGGATTAAAGGTGTGTGCCACCATACCCAATTTCTTTTATATGCTTTTAATTTTTTATCTTATGTGTATGAGTGTTTTGACTGTACATGTCTGTGGACCATGTGTGAGCCTGGTGCCTATAAAGGCCAGAAGAGAGAATCAGATCCCCTGGAACTTAAGTTACAGACATGGTTGTGTACCACCATGTGGATGGTAAGAATCAAACCTAGGTCCTCTGGAAGAGCATTTGGTGCTCCTAACCACTGAACCATCTCGTCAGTCCTGCTCTTTTATTTAGACAAATTGTTTTAGAGGGAACAACATATCAATTCTAAAAATAGAAATGTGATACCCTTTGCCATATGTAAAAGGTACCTGCTTAAATGAAATGCATAAGATGCAAGGTTTAGTCTCAGAGCTGCTGTAAGAAATAATGTGAACACTGGCTGAGGAACTTGTTTTACAAGCATGAGGCCCTGGGTTCAAATCCCCAGTCACTCTCTCTCCTCTCTCTCACCCCACTCCTCATTTCCTGCCCCCCTGTGTGTGTGTGTGTGTGTGTGTGTGTGTGAGTGTGTGTGTGTGTGAGTGTGTGTGTGTGTGTGTGTGTGTGAGTGTGTGTGTGTGAGTGTGTGTGTGTGTGTGAGTGTGTGTGAGTGTGTGTGTGTGTGTGTGTGTGTGTGTGTGTGTGTGTGTGTGTGGTGTGTGTGGTGTGTGTGTGTTGTGAGTGTGTGTGTGTGTGAGTGTGTGTGAGTGTGTGTGTGTGTGTGTGTGTGTGTGAGTGTGTGTGTGAGTGTGTGTGTGTGTGTGTGTGAGTGTGTGTGTGAGTGTGTGTGAGTGTGTGTGTGAGTGTGTGTGAGTGTGTGTGTGTGTGTATACACCAGTACACCCGTAAGAAAACCAAGCCATGCTGTAAGTTCTAGCTGAGCATCATTGCCCCCATAGCTCTCCCTCTGAGAGGCCTGACGCCCATGCCCTGCTTTTATATGCTTCATTTCCCGACACCAGTGGGCCTCTCTTCAGGAAATGTGGCTCCAGGATCCCATAGCTCAGACCATTTGTGTCCCACCTCCACTGAGGCTCTTGAAGGGGCTTTGCTGAGGCCATAACAATGAGCCTTTGGCCAGAGCCATTTCAGGTAAACCAAATCAAGAAAGTAGCCGCACGGATCCTTAAAAAAGGTGGGAGTGGGGTCAGCCAGGACAGATCTTATGCACACATGTCTTTGGATCTTTGAAAGGAAATGTTTTGGAAAAGCTCTCAGTTCAGGAGGAGGAAACGATGGTCATAAGGCAACATGGAGGAAATGTTGCTCCATGCCTGGGACTGCCTAAAGTACTTGACACATACAGTCTCATCTTGTCCCCCTTAACTCAGTGAGGCTTCGGCTGGAGAGATGACTTAGCCATTAAAGGCACTTATTGTTGTTGTAGAGGATTCAGATTCAATTCTCAGCACCCACACAACAGTTTACAACATCTGTCAGTCCAGTCCCAGAGGATCTGACCCCCTCTTCTGACCTCTGTGGGTACCAGGTGTGCACATGGTGCACATTTATACATGCAGGCAATATACTCAGACACATAAATTAATAAGATAAATATTTGGAAAAATTTCATGAAGGGGTAGGTACTTAATCATCCACATTTATAGGAGAGGAATGATAAACTTAGAGAGTATTAGAAAACTGTCAAACCCTTGAAGAGTCCCCTCTCACATCAAACAGAGGTGACCAATGGGTTTGGGGACATATCTCAGCACTTATCCAACACCACAGGAGGCCTGGGCTGGGCTATTTGAGCTGGGGGAGGGAGATGCCAATAGAATGATTCCATGGGATTTCTGAGGCCTTGTGCCTTCCACTTATTTTTTGTTGGGTCACTTGGTTGAGAGAAGACAGCCACCATAATGTGAGGACACTCAAGCTCTCTCTGGAGAAGTCCCTGTGGTGAGGAACTGAGGTCTCCTACCAATAGTCATATGAACAAGCCACTATGGCAATGGCTCCTCTGACATCAGCCAAGGGGCCACATGACTGTAACCCTGGCTGACATCGTGCCGGTTACCTCCAGAGAAATCAAAATTCCTGATCTAAAGAATCTGTGAAATTGTAAATATTGATTCTTGGGCTTAAAAATTACCCCAAGGAAGTTTAACGCATGTGCAATAAGTAAATAATGCAATAGCCTAAACAACAGTTTCTCAGAACAGAGAAAAAGACATGAGTAATTAGTAGCTCAATTTTGACTGTAAGGTGCATTTCATCACATGAAGGAGATGTTGTTGTTGTGCACTTTGCCTGAAGGCTGTCTCAGGTTGCTCATCTCTTGCTGCCAGCAGTTACTCAAGCACGTGGCTGTGCTTTGTGGGGAGGGGACGCTCTGGAGCTGTATACAGCTGGCAAATAATGCTACAACACCCAGATGACATGCAGCAGTGTGGTGGGTTGAATAAATGGCCTCCATAGACTCATAAATTTGAATGATTGGTCACCAGGGTGTGGCACTATTATGGGGTATGGACTTGTTGGGGTGAGTGTGGCCTTGTTGAAGGAAGTATGTCACTGGGCTTTGGGGTTGCAGAAGCCCAAGCCAGGTCCAGTGAGTCTCCTTCTTGTTGCCTGCTGATACTGATGTAGAATTCTTGGCTACCTCTCCAGCAACATGTCTGTCTGCATGCCACCATGCTTTCTACCAAGATGATAATGGGCTAAATCTCTGAAACTGCAAGCAAACCCCAGTTAAAAGTTGTCTTTTATAAGAGTTTTTGTAGTCATGGTGTCTCTTCATAGCTAAAGAACGGACACTGCAGGGCCGTCCCTCCTACCTCCTGGGCACCTTCTGTTGGGCTGGCATCTCCCACTGGCCTACAAGCTCCATGGCACTGGGTCTCAATCTCACCATCTCCACTATCCTTGTCCTCACTTTGCTGTCTACATCTTTGATGCATGACCATGGACTCAAGCAGATCCTGATGGTGGGTGATGGGATTGTTTCCACTTCCTTTTCTGTTATAAATAATGATGCAATCTATATAGTTCAAAAACTGTTGTCTGCCATCTCTTTAGGGTAAGTGCCTGACAATGGTTTCTTAACTTCCTGAACCTGGGGAGCCACCTTTTATGGCAAGAGACCCCAGAGTTGTAAAAGGAGCAGGAACTGGTAAATAAATAGCTTCTTTTTTTAGGGGTCAGCCATACCCTGAAGCACAGGGATGAGGGGAATGGAGGGAAAGCTTTTTCAGTCCCTCCCCTATTTCTGTTCTTCTAAAAAAATTATTTATTTTTATTTTATGTGCATTGGTGTTTTGCTTCCCCTATTTCTGATGCCAAATTTGGGTTACGTTTTAAGTGAACAAAGATTGGTCAGAGGTATAGCCATGCTAGCTTGTCAGGTTTGTGTGTGCGCACAGGTGTGTGTGTGTGTGTGTGTGTGTGTGTGTGTGTGTGTGTGTATGTAGTATGGATGTTTTTTGAACTTTCCTCTTTGTACATTTCCAGGTGTTCTCTCTGCATTACTCTGAGCTGCCTTATAGTGTCACCAAAGTGCACCTCTCCTGAGAGAAAGGAAGGAAGGAGGAAGGGAGGAAGAAAAGGAAGAAGGAAGGAAGGAAAGAAGGGAGGTCGGGAGGGGCGAGGAAGGTATGAAGAGGTCTTGGCTTCCATAGGGATCCGTGGGTCTTTCTGGAGAGCAGTGATTGAAGGCCTAGTGGACAGAGCTCCCTCATCACCCAGAAAGGAATGGCAGGGCCCATTCAGTGTTCTGAATCCCAGGATACAGGAGGAAGTGCTGGCTCACTTTGCCCGCTGGGCTGTTTAGTGAGGTCATTTGCTGGCAGCATTAAGTAGCACTGGTGGCCTCAGGCAGCTCATGAAGGCTGTACCTTAGACCCTGTAGCTGAACACTGACATCTTGAAGCACTGAGACTTATGCCTCCATCCTCTTGCCTGTCCTATGTTCTTCCTTCTTTACCCTGAGGCATCTTCTCAGGCCTTGAGGACCTCATGCTGGATGCCATTGTCCAGAATGAGTAACAACCACAAAACTACCATGCCCAATGCTGCCTGTGAGAGTGAGACTGTAATGTGTACAGCTTGCCCCTGACCCCCGAAAGCACACCTAGACAGGTGTGGCTAAGGACAGACACCCTGTCCACAGGACCATGTCCTCCCAGTGGGGCTACTGCCCATCCTTAACCAGCAATTAAGCCATGGGTGTGACTGCACTGAGGATGAATATTGTCTATGAGTTTTCATCCTGGATAGACTGTGTGTTCTGGGGCTGGAGGACAAGACTCTGGGCCTACTGCTGAGAAACAGCCAAAGGACATAGATTAGGCCATTTCTCTAAGAGGCATTTACATTTAAAAGTGTGTGTGTGTGTGTGTGTGTGTGTGTGTGTGTGTGTGTGTGTGTACAAATGCATGTGCAGATTGAGGTCAGAGGACAGCTTGTGGGAGTAACTTCTCTCCTTCCACCAAATGGTTACCAGGGATTGAACCCAAGTCCTCAGGCTTGGTAGCACGTGCCTTCCCCTAAGACCACATTCTTTTGTGTGTGTGCACAGATGTTTGCACATGTATGAAAGTATGTCAGGTGTCATTCCTTAGGCACTATCTACCTTGTTGTTGTTGTTGTTGTTATTATTTCTAGGCAGGGCCTCTTATTGGCCTGGAACTTGTCAAATAAGCTAGGCTGGCTGGCCAGCAAGCTGCAGGGAATCTACCCATCTTTGCACTGGAATTACAAGCATGTTCCATCATACCCACTTTTTTTTTAAAAAAAAAAACAAAAAAAAAAAAACAAAACAAAAACAAAAAACTGAGATGTAGGGATCAAACTTAGGTTCTCATACTTACAAGGTAAACATTTTATTTGACTGAGTTGCCTTTCTAGACAGAGACTATGTTCTTTAAAACCCCAGCTTGTTCCCAGGCAAGGTGGCCTACCTCCTAGAGTAGAAGGGTCTCTAGCAGACCTGGAGATGAACTCACCTATGACCACAGTCCTAGGAGAGGAAGGCTTTCACAGGGCTGGGTGAGCTGAACCAGGCAGAACCCTTATCCAAGCTCAGCACTGTTGCTGGCTTTCTTCCCATTTCTTTTTGTGTTTCTCATGGGAAATAGGCTCCCTGGAGAGCTGTGCATATGTTTTCAAACTTAGTGACAAGGAGAGGGAAGAAGAGCTGAAGGAGAGGAGGAGAAGGTGGGGTGGAAGACCAAAAGGAGGGGCTTGGGCAATGAATTAACACAGAGAAAGTGCAGCTCCTGGCACAGTGACCTATAAAAACCTACAATCAACCTAAACTGCAAACTACCAACTGCAACTTCTGAGCGCAGACCAAACCATTGGGGTGGGGAGAAGGAGCCTTTGCTGGGACAGGCCAAAGGGGGCTCTGCCAGATGGTCCCTAACTTGTGCCTGGGGGACAACAGCATGTCCCATAGGGAGAAGGAAGCGAGGACCCATGGGGCATTTGAATACCAGAATGCTAGAATGGGCTATGAATTTGCAGTACCACAGTGAAGTCCATGTTCTAAGTGATTCTGGTAACTCCCAACTCTCATCTAGGTGCCCTGTCTTGGCCAGCCTCCTCAGCCCACACAGGGGTCTCTAGGGAACTTGACAACATGGTGGCCACTATGAGAGGCCCTGTGTGCTCTTTGGATGGGAAAGTCTCTTGTGATGAGAGAAAGAAATGTATTCCTTTAATTCAGCAGTTCTCACCCTGTGGGTCATGACCCTCCTTGGGAGTCACTTATCAGATATTTACATTTTGATTCATAATAGTATCAAAATTACAGTCATGAAAATAGCAACGTAGTAATTTTATGCTTCAGGGTCGCCATTACATGAGGAACTGAATTAAAGAGTCGCAGCATTAGGAAGGTTGAGAACCACTGCTTTAATTGATAATGAAATCAGAAAGGTCATATTTACATTATGAGTGGGTAGAAATTGTGCATGCAATAGTGAAGAAAATCACAAGAATGATGGCATCTATCTCGCTGTGTTTGTGTCAGAGAAGGTGGTGGGGAAGGGTGTACACTTGTAGAGAAATGGCAGACATGAAAAAAAGGACATTGAGGGAGGCAAGAGAGGAAGAGCAGGAAGAGGTAGGGGTAATGAAAGAGAAAGACAGACCCAGAGTAAGAGGCACAGAGGGGGAAAGGGAGGATTGGGACCATCAAGAGATGGAGAGCAGAAGGCATCCTGTGGCCAGTTGGAGGCGCCAAGCACAGACGCTGGGCTAGACTATCTTTTGTGTTGGTTGTCAGGCAAGGGGGTGGATCCCTTATCCACCTGCAGCAGGAGCCTTGCTGTCATCCTGTGGGTCATTTCTCAATACCCACATGTGGCCAAAATGACATGTAAATGGGATTGAGTTGTTCTCTCGCTTGGAGCTGGCAGGGACTGGCCACTGACCCTCAGTATGTCACCATGGCCCCTTCACATGGTTCATGGGCTCAGATATGAATACCTCTGCCTTTGCTCTCTCTGTGTGTTCCAAGCCAGGCATTGGTCCTCCTGCCTAAGCAGGAATGCTGGGATTACAAGTGTTCACACCAAGGCTAGTTTATGTGGTACAGGGGATTGAATGTACAGCCTCACACATCCTCAGCAAGCACTCTACCAACTGAGCTGCAGCCCCACTCATCAGACTTGTTGTCTGTGTTGTGTTACCTGTGGAGCTGTCTGTCCCTTATAGGGGACTCTCATGCTTCCTGGGGTTAGGAACTTGTCTCAGTCACACACTATCACTTTTGTATGTACACTTGTAGATTTGTGTAAAACATCTTAATTCTTCTGGCAGCCTCCCAGAGAACGGTCTTCCAGTTTGTTTACTCAGGGGTACCGAGCTCTTTCTCTGACCTGATGGGACAGAACACTCAGAATTGTTAGGGTTTCGGCAGGGTAAGTGAATGACTAAGACCAGTGGGAGATTTTCTCTGGCTGCATTATTTGACGAGAAAACAAAGAGAGCAACCAGAGGAGAGGGTTCCACTGCCCCAGAGTGGCAGCCAACAAGATCGGTAGACTGGACAGAAGCCATGTGTGAGAGGAGTCTGTCTGCAGGCCTTCAGATGGCTCACTTCCAGGGCTAACCCAGGCATTCCACGAAGCTGGATATGTTTAATCTTCAGGGTGGCAATTCTCAGTGTACTAAGGTGACCCAGCAATTTGTGGACATTTGCTTCCAGCTGGTCCTTGAGCTGAGAGCCCCACACAACATGAGTAGCTAAGGAAGTGCTGACTGAGTAGTAGAGGGAATTCAGCTTCCACCCACATGGAAAGGTGAGAAATGAGTGCAGGAGAAGTGTGTGTGCACGAGTGCCTCTGTGTGTGTGTGTGTGTGTGTGTGTGTGTGTGTGTGTGTGCGCGCGCGCACAGGTAGGTGTGTACACGTATCACCGTGTCTCCATATACGTGTATGAGTATTTATGAATTATACATTTATCTATATGAGTGCGTGCATATGAATGGGTGTATACATGGGAAATGGAGACCTGGGGATGCTGATGGAGGAATATGAGGCTCTCTGGCCTCATTGCTTGTGTAGTTATAGAATATATACAGAATATAGGCAGATATAATTTTACCATTGCTTTTTCTTATACGAGACAGAATCTAAAAGCTGTTCCTTTTCCATGCTAGTATTACCTGTCGGTCATTTGTTTCTGTCAGTCAGCTTAGCTGTGGGGAAAGACAGATCCCCAGCACTGGTAAGCACCTATCTCTTATGCAAGGATGGTAGAAGGCAACCAGACTTCTTCACACAACCTGAGAGTTCAAATTCCAGCGAAGGACATCAACTGTGGCCAAGAAGGTGAGGGAGAGCTGAGCCTGCATTCAGTGACTTGACTTACTTCTGCTTTTCATCACAGAGTCTATTGGGAGAAGGAATGGTATTCCAGCCTGGGACTCTGAGCCAACTCCTCTACCTGACCTGGAAATTCATGTCCATGTCCTACAGATAGCATAGCTTCTATGAGGAATTTAAAATTGTACCAGCTATGTGATTAGCATATTTTATAATGGAATGTGGTGTTATGCATTATGATACCTATTTTTGTTTATTTTTTAATTTTGTTTGCCTTTTGTGTTTATTTTTCAAGACAGGGTTTCCCTGTGTAGTCCTGGCTGCCTTAGATCTTTCTTTGTAGAACAGTCTAGCCTCATACTCAGAGATCTCCCTGTTTCTGCCTCCCAAGTGCTGGGATAAAAGGTGTGAGCCACCATTGCTCAACACACCAGCGTGTTTTTAAATATCATGCTGTTCTTATTATTTAATGTTAACAGTTTGCCCATGTCATTTGATTTAATTCTCGAAACAGCCTTTTTGTGACTATTTAGTGTCTCCATTTTACATAGAGGGAAGTTGAGGCTTTTCCAAATTAGTTGGCTGGGAGTGGGATAAAGGGTGCAGCCAGACTTTGAGTCTGCAGCCCTTAATGCAGCCATCATATTTATTTTGTGAATAATATTATGTAATGTAATAGAAGAGATGCAGAGGACAATGCTGAGAGTGAGCTTCTGCCTATTGCATGGCATTTCTGGGGCATCCTCTGGAATGCTGGGACGCACAGAGAATCAAGCCCATGACGGGGAAGCCTGAGTCCACTAGAGGCGTTCTGCAATTAGCCAGCCCCTGCTTTTTGATTTAATTCTTCCCCTAATGTGTGTTCATCATGTAGCTCTGGAAAGATTGGTATTCAGGGAAGGAGCATCAAAGACGATAATTAAAGTGTCTCTGCTGACAGGCAGAGTCTGGGAACAGACCTGTTTGATTCCGCAAAGGAAATCATTGCTGTTCTAACAGGAGGCAGGAAACTTTTGATTAGCGAGTGATAGATAAACAGATCGATGCCTTCTCTGGCAACATTTCAGCTTCATTATTGTCACTGGGAAAGAGACAGGGATGGAGTGCAGAGGAGAGGAGGTCCTGCCGGTCCATTGGGGCTTGAAAGCAGACAGGGGCTGGGGAAGGTCAAAGCCAGGCTGGGCATCAGGGCTGTGGCTGGCTGGTTCTAGGTCTTAGGGAAATGAGGCTGTGTCTTCAGCGACATCTCCCTGAGGTCTCAGACATGGGCTGATGAGAATCTCCTGGTCGCCCAGCTTCTTGGTGATCATCTAAGTCTGTGTTCCCAGCCACCACAGCCCCTCTGCATTATTGCTGCTCTCTCAAGGTCAGGGGAAGTTAAGACCAGAGATTATACTGTGTCAGTGGGGCCTTTTTGAAATATGACTCTGTAATCTCTTTCCACACCAGAGGAGAGATGCCAAAATAGCACTTCAATCTCCAGCTAGCAATGGGCTTATTGGGATTTTAGCAGAGCTCTGCCTGGATAAGACTGTTTCTTCTCCCAGGGTGCCCTTTTACAAACTTTGGTTAAGTAAGGCTGCAACTTAGCGAGTGTGGCTTTGCAGGTGTCAGGAACCACGAGTCCAGCAGTTGGGGTAGGGGACAGGCCACCTAGCACTGTCCTGATGAAAGTGCCCTCTGGGAAGATGAGCTTTAAAGTGGGTGTTCCTGGCCTGAGTGTACACGCCTATGTACACACACACACATCCCAGGGTGTGTGGAGAGCAGAGCTCTGGATTACCCTAAGGTTACTGACGACACAGGAAGAACTCTTGCACCTGGCACTTAGTAGGCACTCAATCAATGGGAAGGTCACTCCGCTCTGACTCTGTCCCTTGACTCTTTCATTTTTGAGTGTGGTTGGGTGGTGTGTGTGTGTGTGTGTGTGTGTGTGTGTGTGTGTGTGTGTGTGTGTGTGAGATTGCTCTCTATCCTAATTTTTGAGACTTTGTCTTCCACTGAACCTGTTGTTTCATGAATCAGCTAGACGGGCTGGCCAGCAAGCTTCCCCCATCCCCTGTCTACTTGTGCCTGGGGTTACTGTCATACACCTCTGTGCCTGTCTTTTGCATAGTTCCAAGGATCTGAATTAAGGCCTCATGTTTGTTGAGCAAGCACTTTGCCACTTCCCCAATCCCTCCCTTGAGTTTTAAGAGATCTAGCAGAGAGTCAAGGCAGTCAGACAGTTCCACTATGTTATGTCTTCTCAGGGACTTAGACAGCTGTGAAGCTCCAAGCATCCTGGAGACAGTGATTTCCTGGGAGATAGTGATTTCCCAGGACAATGGATCTCTGTGGTTTGGCCTCTATATGATGCTGTACCTTTGATCCTATAGTGAAAGGAAATAGAGACTTAGTGAAGCCCAGCAGTGTGTGTGTGTGTTGGGGGTATAGCAGAAGGGATAGGCCTGTGGTTCAGGACACACTCCATGTTGCATTTCCTGTTTTTCCAAGTGGTCCCTTGTGATCTCTTCCAGCTTCCTTTCTGATTTTCTTTCTCTCCATTAGTTGCCTCTCACCATTGTGACAAAAGTGAATCAGCATGAAGGAGAAGGAATGGCTCCCTTTGGCTCCTGGTCTCAGAGGTCTCAGTCCGTGTCTGAGTTAGGCTTCTATTGCTGTGATAAACACCATGAACAGCAACAACATAGGGGAGAAATGTTTTGTTTCATCTTAACAGCCCTCAGGTTACACTCCATCATTGAGGGAAGTCAGGATAGGAACTCAAGGCAGGAACTGAAGCAGAAGTCATGGAGGCCCACTGCTTACTGGCTTCCTCCCTCTGGCTTGCAGTCAGAAGTTTTTGTCCCGCCAAGTCCCTCAGTCATTTGGTCTCAAATAAACACACAGAGGCTTATATTAACTATAAAATGTTTGGCCAATGACTTAGGCTTCTTATTGGCTAAGCTCTCTTTTAATTATTAACCCATTTCTATTAATCTGTGTATACCCGTGTGGTCTTAGCTCACCAGTGATGCCTGGGTCTCTTGATTCCTCAGCAGCTACATGATATCTCCCTGACTCTGCCTACGACCTTTCTCAATCCTGCTTGGCTAAATCCTGCCTGTCCATTGGCCGAGACAGCTTTATTCATCAACGAATAAGAGAAACATTCACAGCATACAGAAGGACATCCCCCATCAATGGCTTGCTCAGCTTGCCTTCTTTCTTATACAATTCGGGACCACCTGCCCAATGTGGCACCACCCACAGTGAGCTGGGCCCTCCCAAGTCAATCATTAATCAAGAAAATGCTCTATAGACTTGCCTACAGGCAATCTAATGGAGGCATTTTCTCAACTGAGGTTCCTCTTCCCAAATAACTCTGCCTTGTGTCAAATTGACAAAATAAATAAACAGATAAATAAACCAGGGCAGTCCACAATGGCTAGCTCTATTGCAAAGTGTCTATGATGAGACAGATATTACGGTGGCAAGAACATGTGGCACAGTGGAGCACTCCTCCTGGTGACTGGGAAGCAGACACTCAGAGAAAGGAGGAGCCTGGAGACAAGAGCAGCCCTTCGGAGGCATGCCTCCAGTGACTGACCCCTTATTAGGTCGTGCCTCCACTATATCTCCACAATGACACCCCACAATGCATCCATTCATGCATTAATCCATTGATTGGTTCTGAGCCCTCAGGAGCCAGTCTCTGCCCCAAAGACCCACTCCCACGCCTGGTTCTGGTGACTCAACCTTCAGCACAAGAGCCTTCAGGTGACATTTCCCATCCAAACCTCAGTATTCCTCTTCATACTGACTTTCCCCCTCCTCCGTCTCCTGACATTCGTTGAAGCACACTGATTTATTGCCCAGGCTTTGGAGCAATATCTGAATTTGCCAATCCTGACTCAAGGAGCCGTGTGCTCCGGGCAAGTCCCTTTGTTGAGCATAGGTGGCCTCACCTAAAAGGTGCTGTTGCTACAAGGTTGATTTTAGCTCATTGGCACAAATGCCCAGTTCACTGGCCAGGCAAGAGTTACACAAACATGGCCCAGCAGCAGGGCTCCTACCTTGCTCTTCCTGCTTGAGTCAACTCAGAAGGACATTTGGTAATCGATTGAGTGGTTGCAAATAGATTATATATATATATATATATATTATATATATATATATATATATATATATAGTTGTCTTTTCTGATGCAGTGTGTGGATGACATTTTCATGTGGGTTACTGTGTGCTGTCCACAAATAGATACTGTAAAATTTGGGATTTCTTTTTATAAAGTTGTCTTTACTGAGGTGGTGTGTGGATGACCTTTCTCATGTGTGCTGTCCTTCCCTCCTCTGGTGTTCCATGAATCTTATTTTCACTGAATGGCCTGCCCACTCCCATCTCGAGGTAAGATGGCCAATGAAGTGCTATCCCAGGACTTGAGAGTGATTCACTATTAGCCAATATGATTCTCCTATGGTTTGAACCTCTGTCCAGGGAATGGGCATGTGAGCAAAGATCAGCCAATAAGAGTCACTCAAGATGAACGCTAGCTACATCCAGCTCTCTTCCAATCCTGGGAGCCTTTGCTTCCACACAGGCCACCTTCCCTTTTCTTCCGTTCTTGCCTGTGGCTTCTCAGATTCCGAGAGCTGCCCCAGTCTTTCCTTAGTTTCCTTTGACCTTTTACCAGCCAGATTTCTGTGGCTTGTCTCCAAAAAAATACTTGGAGAGTCCACCAGTCTTCCTTAGGTGTCGAACAGATGGAAGAAATCACACCCAACAGCTCTTCTCAGGGCAAAAAGTTCACATCTCCTCATCATCTCTCTCTCCTCAGCTACCTTATTCTACCCTAGAGGGTTGGACTGACCCCCAAGCAGTCCTTAGAAAGAGAGAATGAAGAAACTGTATGAGTATCATCTGTCTGTCTGACCACCTGACCCCTAGAGCATCTATCAGGAGAGGCTTACTTACTGTGTCCCTGGTTAAAAAACAAAACAAACAAACAAAAAAAACCATCCCACTGGATCCACCTCTGACTCAAGACTGAGCAACACTGCTGCCTCTGTCTTCCTCTGCTTGTGTTTGTTAAGGCTAACTCTGCCCCTGCTCAGCATCTACTCCCAAGGCTCACTTAAACCAATCATGGGAAAGAGGGGGCTTCCTCTGGAGGCTGGCCAGCACAATTAGGGAATTTCTATGCTTCCCTCTTCCCCAAAGTCCCTGGAGGCAGAGTGTGTTATGGGTGGCATTTCCTCAGCTCCCCAGGATGCACTGTTTCTTGGCTTCAGAATCTTTTTCTCTTATATGTGTGAAGGCATCCTGACTCTCCAAGGCACCCAGGCAGACTGTGGACAGGTGCTTTAGGGCACCCCTGTCTCTGTTCTGATTTCCTAAGGACCCCTGATTCCTGGGCTAGTTAATACCAAATGTTTCCAGCTTTGGCTGGACACAAAGCAGTGCCAGTCAAGCCAGCTTGATATATCTGTGGCTGCTGGCTCACCCAGATCAATGCATGGTCCTTTTAAGTGCAGGCTTTCTTGGAGGCACATAGATTTCTGGGCCATGGAGAAGCCAGTACCTCCACACTGGAGCTGGACTTCCCCCTTGTTCCTTGTGGCCCAAATATCACATCTGTCCCCACTTGATGGGAGAATGCTCTGCTGTTTCTGGATTACAGCTCCAGTGGCCCATGAGAGATGGGAGAAAGCTATTGCTCTTGTCTACTGCACATAGGGGCAGGCAGGCTGCGCTCCTGCCCCACCTCAGAATGTTTGCCCTCCAACCTCTTTCTTCTTTCTTTAAACCATTTTTGCAAGTGGGAAAGCCCAAGTCAAACTAGTAAGGGAGGTCAGGTTTTGGCTGAGATAACAAAAATACTTTGGAATTCTGGCTTCAGGCACAGCTGCATCCAGAAACGAATACCATGCCATTGGGACTTGGTCTTGTAGCCTCTTCTCAGCTTCCTTGATTCAATTCTCATGGCATCAGAAGGGCAGCTGGTTGCCCTGGGCTCATCTCCTCATCCTGAAGTTCAAGTTCACTGAAGAGAAAACCCCTTTTCTGCTCATGCTACTGACAGTTTTAAAGATGACTCCTTTTTATTCTCTTTTGCCTGTATTTGGATATGTACCCTTCCTTGAGTCAATGACAGTAAATGTGATGCCCTGATTGGTTAGAGCAAGGTCACATGACTGCTTTGGGTGAGTTTAGTCAAGCCACCTAGACACATCAGTAGCTGTTTCTATAAGAACTAAGAATGGGATGGGGAATGGGCAGGCAGTGCCTGTGGCAGGCCTTACCATCAGAGCCTTGTGGTTAGCGGAGAAGAATCCTGGCTATCACTATCCACAGAGGGCAAGAAGAGCCTGGGCCTGCCTCTAGGGCAGATGGAGGCTGCTAATGAGGAGCAGGGATTTTCATCACAGACCTGCTGGCCACATGCTCCTCCCCTCTCTCCACCAGACCCCTTAAGCCAGGCCTCCCTTGCCAGCAGCTAATGCAGGGCTTGGGATAGGGGCTCCTGCTGAGACTCAGAGCAGAGGGAGGCCTACATCTGCTCCTTATACAAGAACTTCCATGCCTGGTACCCAGACCCTGACCACCACCTGACCTGCCCAGCTGCCCACAAGCTTCAACAGGCTCTCCGGTGCCCAGAAGTGTGTGGCTACTGGCCAAAGGAGCACTCCACAGTGCCTGACAAGAGATGGGGAGCACCTCAGGTCTGATGGCGAGAGTTCAACCTTCAGCTTCAAATTCCAGCTGTTAGCTTGGAAGTCCTGGATCAGAGTGCAGGGCTGACATGCCTGTGGGCAAGTACGAGACTGTCTGGCCCCAGCACTCCTACACAGAAGGGGACCATGATGGTGATGATGACAATGGCTGACAGAAAAAGCTGTAATACCAGAAAGGTTAAATAGTTTTTCCAAAGTCACATAGTGAGTGACAGAGTTGAGATTTTCTTTTAATTAATTAATTAATTAATTAATTTTTAAAGACAGGGCTTTGTTGTTTTTATCTTAATCTCGATCATTCTATTTTATCAATAAAGACTCAGGAGCCAGCTCCAGGGTTTGGGGGTGGGGGGTTGGGGGTGCCAGGTCAGAGAGGCAGAGAAAACAACCAGCTGACCTTCCTCCTCCACCTATGTCCTAGAAAGAGAGCTTTCTCCTAAGTGGCCTCACACCAAAGTCCTCAAATGGAATGTCCCTCCCTTCTACTTCCTGCGCATCTCTATCCGTCCTCCTGACTCCCTCTCACTTTCTAGGGTGTTTTCCTGTCAGTTGGTTGCTTGCTCCTCCTCTTGACCTATGGTGGACTTTATTTAATCCTGTTTACAATATTCAAGCAGAACACTCTTGGATTAAAGGTGTGTGCTAGAGCTGAGCCACACCACAACTAGAAACAGTTTTTTTTTTCAGTAAATGATGAAATCTCAGGATTCACAGTTGTGACCAAATATCCTGCAACAGAGTTTCTCTGTCTTGACAGCTCTGGATGCCCTGGAACTGTCCCTATAGATCAGGCTGGCCTCGAACTCACAGAGATATGACTGTCTCTGACTTCCAAGTATTGGGATTAAAGGTGTGCACCACCACTGCCCGGCCAGAGTTGAAATTTTGACTCAAACACCAGCTCTGGAATCCAAGGTTTAGCCATGAAATTATGTCCACTAGACAGGTTTATCGTGCAGAATAACCAAGATCCTGCTGCGTGGAGAGAGAGGAGGAACATGTGGCCAGCAGGTCTGTGTGTGCCCAGCAAACACCTGAAATTGCCATCTCTCTGCTGACTTCAGGCAGGGCATCCTGCGCATGCCTTCTAAGATAGATGGGCTGAGTTCCAGGGTTCCCGTGGCAGGCGGTGCTGAGCTACCTACAGCTCACAGGTCCCCAGTAGTGAGCATCAGGGCTTGCTGCTTCAGAGTCTGTTTGTAGGAGTCACCAATTTCCCAGCAACACAGGAGCAGAGGGAGGCTGTGCTGACTAATAGGAAGGCAAAGCCACTTGGAGAGGTGTTTGACTGAATTGTATGCCTTTTAGTGTTGAGCAGGGTGGCAGCAGGTGGTCTCGGAGAGTTAACATCTGATGGGTGCTGGGGCCTGGGAGTCAGATTTGGGGACCTGGGCTGATGGCTGCCCACTGGTTTATAGCAGCTTCAGTCCCAATGTGGCTTTTCTCTTCTGGCAAATTTGTGGCTGGTGACGAGGAAGCAGGTAGTGAGATTGAAGACACTGAGCAAAACCAAAGCATGGAGGGCAGGCCTGACCACTCAGTGTGGACAGGTGGATCACCCCACTCCCCATGAGTCCCAGTTAACTCTTCTTGTTCAGTCCATAGAGCTGGTCTTTGAGGATGAATGCTTGTTACCCCACCACTGTGGAGCCTAGAAGAGGAGGATCATGAGTTCAAGGCCAGCCTGAACTGTATAGTGAGATTGTCTCAAAAACTAGAAGCCCCCATTGACGCTCAAAAGCATCAGCCCTTTGTCTGAGACAGTATCTAGCCCCTCCCCCCAGGGGGGCTCCTACAGAGACTCTTCAAAGGCTCCCACCTCCCTCCCCAAGGTGACCCTGGCCTTGAGTGGACACTCTGTCTCGGTCTTCCTGTGATGGAGGATAGTTATTAATAAAAGTGGGACTCACTGCTGGTTCCTTTCCCACCCCATTAATTTTCATTTTCTCCGGAACTCTTGGTGGCAGGCAGTAAGCCAAAGCTGTGGGGACTGAATTCTGTATGCCACATTGAGGTGCCCCAGGCAACTTGCTTCTGATTTCGGATTGATGTCAGCATCGGAACAGGTGTTTTTCTGTTTGGTGCTCTGACCACATGTCCTTGCCCATTCTTGGTCGCTGCTCTTCTTCCCCCATGGAGCCTCAGACACATGGCCCCAGTCCCTCTGCCGGGAGCAGGTTGTTTAGGTGCTGCCCTGCAGTCTTGGTCCAGAAGGCAGAATGCAGGACACAGAGCAGTTCTGGACTGCAGCTGGCTTCTCTGCAGACCCTGTGCTAGGTATATGTGACTGGCATTGATGATGTCATCTGCAACAGCACTGAAGCAGGTAAAGGTGGGTTTGCCCTGCAGGAACTCTTGCCTGGGACATTGCATCAGAAGCACCAGGGAGCAAGCAATCACTGCAGGTGACTTAGGCCCTACTATTCTAGAGAGTGGCTTAAAAAGTGTCTCAGGTGATCTGGCAGTGGGCTGAGAGCTTTTTTCTGTGGCCTCCTATCTTCAAGTGAGTGAATACAGGACATCTCACACTCCCTCAAGACAGTTGTTTTTATTTAATTTAATTTAATTAATTATTTATTTATTTTGGTTTTTCGAGACAGGGTTTCTCTGTGTACTTTTGGAGCCTATCCTGGCATTAGCTCTGGAGACCAGGCTGGCCTTGAACTCACAGAGATCCACCTGCCTCTGCCTCCTGAGTGCTGGGATTAAAGGCATGCACCACTAATGCCCAGCTGTTTTTAAATACTGCACTTGGCAAACAAAGGAATGGATCCCTAATGGCGAAACAAGCAAATTGAAGTGTTTGTGGCAGAGTGGTGTCTGCTTTTTCACCTGCAGATGCTCTTAGATTCTCTTGCAACTGGCCAGACATACCCACACTCAGCAACTCGTGTTGCTGTCTTTCTTTAGAGGGGTACTCTGCCAGGGACTCAAACCATCTTTTTCCTCTTTTTTTTCTCCGGGGCAGAGGGCCCCTGAACGAGAGCTGGGTGCACCCCATTATACCCCTTAGACTCCTCTGACTTGATCTGCCTGTCTAAAACTCCTTCTACTTTTTTGCCTTGTTTTAGTGGCTGTTCCTCATAGGTCCATCTGTGGTGGCTCAGCTCAGTGTGCCCCCCCCACCCCGCCCTGCCTGTTTCCCACATTCTTCTAACTTTACAATGCGTGTTTCCTTCATGACTCGAATCCTGTTTGTATGTACACATGTGCCGTCTATCTCTTTCTCTAGTGGCATGCTCCAGGCACTTGGTTTGATCCCCAGCTCTGTAAAAGAGAAAACAGAAAACAAAAACCAATTTCTCTGAGGAAGGAAGCAATACCAGCTAGCACTGGGTGCCACTGTGGGGAAGGAGGTAGCCCTGGCTTTGTAAATGGCAGATAAGGGACTTCCCCCTGTACAGAAAGCACACTGGGGCACACACACTTGTACCCCTAGTTCCTGGCACATGGCCCACATGTAACTAGATCCTCAGGAGATGAAATCACTCAAAAAAGTTAAAATGCCATAATGCAAAGAAAATCACAAAGCTAGAGCTAAACACAAGACATTTAAAATGATAGCTGTTAGTGGGAGAAAATAACAGAAACATACTGTGTGCTTGCCTTTTTACCCAACACTCTAGTAGGCCACCTTTTATAAATATCAAAGTTAGCCTCTTTTAAAGATTGTGATCACCATTTTGGAAATGAGGAAGCAGAGACCCCAACTGGATTAACAGCTTAGCAGGGGACATGGAAGTACCAAACAAGGCAACTTTTGAATTTGGCAGGTCTGAAGACTCCAGGTCTTTCCTCTTAACTGGATCACTATTTAGCAGCCAAACCCATACCAATGACCCCAGTGCTACTCTGTTGTTGTACTGATGAGTGGGGAGTGAGATGCTGAGTATGTGGGACTGTCCCCTACAGAGTCTCTCAATGAATCCAGAGAAGCTGCCAAGCTAGGCTGAGTAAATGTGCAGAAAGAGAAAAAAAAAGAGTCAGAAGAGGGTAGTGAGAGGACAAAGGACTGTGGGCTACCCTGTGGCAGAGCTCTGATGCTGGAGAGCCAGGTCTCCTTAAAGAACCAGAACCTGCTGGGCAGTGGTGGCATATACCTTTAATCCCAGTGCTCTGGAGGCAGAGACAGGCAGATCTCTGTGAGTTCAAGACTAGCCTGGTTTACAAAGTAAGTTGTAGGAGAGTCAGAGTTACAGAGAAACCCTGTCTTGAAAAACCAAAGCAAAACAAAACAAAAAACGAAGGACCAAGACCCAAGGGTGCAAGGGACATAGTAAGCCTTGCTGTACCTCCACTGTATATGGGATTGGAGTCAGAAGACTAGAGCTGCAAGGAGGCAGGCAGGATAGTAGACACAGAGGCCTGGATGTCAGGTGTTCATCATAGCCACCATGGTCATCATCAGCTTTCTCATCACTGTGACTCAAATGCCCAAGAGAACAATGTAACAATAAATCTTTCCACCAACCCCAAGTTCTGCCAAGTTAAGGTCTCAAGTAACACACAGAGATTTATATTAGGTCTAATGCTTTTGGCCAGTGACTAGGATTTCTTATTTGCCAGCTCCGTCTTATGTATTACCCATAACTATTAATCTATACATTTCATAAAATTTATTTTATGGAGGACACCGGGGCAATGTATCCTGTCTTCCTGGGATCACATGGCGGCTCTTCAGAGAGGAGGAGGAAGAGAATGACTTCCTGTTTGTCTCTGCTTATATTCTGAGTCTGCCTGCTATGTTGCTTCCTGCCTGGATCACAAGACTTTACTACATTTCCCAGAATCCTCCTTGACTCCTAGTCCTGCCTTACTTGCTGCCTCATTGGTCGAACAGTGCTTTATTCAACAACCAATAAAGTAAACATACACAGAAGGACTTGCAACATCAGAACAACATAAAGGGGGAAAGATCAGTCCATGGCCTCTTGGCCCCACATGCGAGGGCAAACCTTCCTGCTGTCAGGAGTGTGTGTGGTAGGTAAGTTCATGTCTCCAGGAAGCAGAAGCAAGGGACATGCTGTGCTGACCTCCAGCCCATGAGATGGCACTGTCCACATTCAGGGAGTCTTTCCCCTCACCTCAGTCAGTTCTGTCTAAGAATGTACTCACAGACACCAGAGAAATGCCCCTCTCTGATCATTTGGGAACTCTAAATTCAGCCAACTTGACACTGAAAGCCAGATTGTCAGTCACAGTAGGGAGGAAACACACACAAGGAGGATGTGCTGTGGGGAAATAAGCCGTAGTGATGGAAGAGGGGAGCCGAAGGAAGGCTGTGCAGAGCACTGGGCAGGCAGTCAGGGAGGGCTTCTCTGAAGAGGCAGCTTTGGAGCTAAGGTAGGTACACGATGTCTATCTAAGAAAGGTAAATATATGTGTGACATTTAATATATCTTGTTATGCATTACATCATGTTAATATATCATAGATATAGTATAGCATACTATTTTATATCATATTACATTAAGTTATATAATGTATTTATTACGTAAAACTTCATGGACCTTAGATATATAGTATATATACATTATATGCTATAGTACTCTATAATATGTAACATAATATAACATATTAATTATAATTTAACTGGTATATTAATATATGACTATATCATATTACAATATAGTGAAGAGACAGGGAAGAAGGATGGATGTGGTGGCACATGCTTTTTATCTAAGCACTCAAGAGGCATAGGTAGGCAGATCTCTCTGAGTTCGAGCCTACTGTCTACATAGTGAGTTCCAGGACAGCCAGGGCTATGTAGAGAGACTCTATCTCAAAAAACAAGAGAGAGAGAGAGAGGAGACAGGAGAGAGAGAGAGAGAGAGACAGGGAGGGAGGAAGAGAGAGAGAGAGAGAGAGAGAGAGAGAGAGAGAGAGAGAGAGAGCAGTTGTCAGGGTGTGAGAGCAGCCCTGTAACTCCACTACTGCAGGGCCCTGTGACTCCACAGGGAAGGTAGGCTTTGAACAGGTTCAGGAAGACCACTGATCATTTTTAAAATCTGAATCTGGATAGGCAAAAGTGACCCACAGTGTCTTGGCCAAGGTGGCTGAACTGATCATACAGGCTTGGGGGCAGCCATGCAGAGAGAGCCCCAGAGTGGTAGGGTAACTGGATGTGCTAGGGCCCTTTCCTGGACTCTGATCAACAGGGACATTTCTCCCAGGTCCTAAGGGGAGTCAGGCCCTCTGCCTTTCAGCATCCTGCAGGCCCAGTACAACAAGGAGCCTGCATCTAGCCTTTGTCTCCAACCTACTCTGCTGTTGTGATTGAATTGATTTGCCTATAATTGATGTTGCTTCTCAACCTGCAGATTGGACCTGCATCCATGGCATCCTCGGCTGTGTAGTTTGTTTCAGCACAGGCCTGCCATCCTCCACCCAGACAGTTAAAATCATCACCGCTGCTACCACCAGTGACAACAGCAAAAAATCTTGGCTCCTATAATGTTTATGATGCCTAAATTTAAAGGGTGTCTGTCAGGCAGGGTTCTCAGGACAACACATGTCCACATCACACAGCCCTGGCTTGGAGTCAGCACAGGCATCATCTATTCAAATCACAAACAAATAAATCATTGCCCTTTGCTATCTACAGTTAGTCGAATTGGAAATTAGGAGAGCTGGAGCACTTACAGCGAGGCTCTGTCGGATCAGAACTGCATATGGTAATCAGGAGTCAGCTTCCGTGTGAGGTTACAGAGTGTGTAAATAACCAATTATGGTTTTAAAAAAAAGAAGCTTGTTTGGTTCTGAGAGCCAAGTTCTTCCCAGCGGAACTTGCTTTTTACCTCTGCATGATATGGATGTAATTTAAAGCATCCCTTGGTGTTCTCCTTCCACTATTTATTTCAGGTGTTTATACAAGAACAAGCTATGGAGAAGAGCAGGCTGAGAAGGCCTCCGGAAGCTGGAGGGTTATTGATCATGATCACACAGGATTGTGGTGTCAGGTCACCTTCTCTCCATTGATTGTTGATGGCTCTGTAACTCCTTTCCCCTCCTCCAGTCACAGACACATTAATTGTAGAGACAAATTTAATCATTTCTCACTTGCATGACTGTTATGATTCCAGGCCATTTTTCAAAACCTATGGTCAGCATGTAGAAAGGGAACCATGAGGAAGCTGCGTGGACACAGACACAGTTCTGTCTTCTACTAAGTAGTGCTGTGAGAACTGTTAATTCTCTTTGATGAAGCTACAGCCCTGTCTGGGTGTTGGGCTGGGCAGCTGGATGCAGGATTGACTTACTTCTTAGGAAAATTCTCATGTGTTTGTTAAAACTGGCCACCCTCAAATCTCTAGGCTGGAAGGGCAGAAAATCCAGCAGCCTTGCATATTGGCGACCTGCCTGCACCCTGGGAACTGGCAAGGGCCAGACTAGCTATTATGGATGTAATTGGTGTTAATTTCATCTGCAGTCTGTCAGAGGTAGGGCATGAATAGATTAATACTCGAACTGCAAAAACTTTAACCTTGCTAACAGATATCCCATCCCTGTGTTTGAAAAGTTGTAACTATGTGCCCCCGTGTTTAAGTTTTTCTTCCTCTAATGGAAACAGCAGGCATATCATGCTGTAGGAAGCCTTTCTGTTTGGTATTTTGGTGCAAGGTACTTCAATTGCAGGATAAGGCCCAGTGCAAGGTACTTTGATTAGATTACAGAAGGTCCTTGCCTCAAAGTATTAATAGCATGTAAGGGACAGTGGTTTTCAAAGCATGGCTTTCTGAATTATTTCAAACTTGCCTGCAGGTTTTGCAAAAAGGCCAATTTCTGGGATCAGCTCCTGAGTTCTGTATCTCACAGGTCTATGGAAGTTTATGTTTCTTTTCTTCTTCTTTCATTCTTTTCAAACAAATTTTAAATGTGGGGAAATGCACATGCTAGGGTGCGCTTGTGAATGTCAGAGGACAACTTGCAGGTGTCTATTCCCCCTTCTACATATGGGATCTAGAGATCAAATCCAGGTCCCTAGGCTTGGCAGCAAGTGCCCTTATCTGTTGAACCATCTTGCTGATCCAGGACTTTGCATTTCTAATAAACCTTGGATATTGATGATATTGCTGGTCCAAGGGACCCACATTAAGAACTAGTTTGAGGCATGGATTGAACATCTGGCTGGATGTTAGAATCACCTTTGGATAAGTAAGATGCCTGGGGGCCTTAATTGGTGAGATCTGGGATCTAGGCATTGAAGTTTCCCATTTCAAAAGAGGCCCCCAAAGTAATTTATGGGCAGCTGGGTTCCAGAACTTTCCTTAGTCAATACGGTAAGAATAGAAGGTGGAAGCATTTAGCAGTGAGTATAAGAGCCTGACAGCTGTCAGCTAACACTCTGTTTAGATTCAAGTCCCGGCACTTCCCTTACTCTTCATGTGCCTCTGTGTCTCCAGTACTGAGAATGTGTGACTCTGAGCTGCAGTAGGGTTCAAGTGCAGCAATCAGCAAGCTTGGCAAACAGCAAGTCCCAAACACATGCTTCCCGGACTGTCCTTGGGCTGCAATGCTGGAGGGCTTGGCTCCTTTAAATTTAATTGTTTGGTCTGTTTCCAGGCTAGTTCTTTGCCCAGGATACCAGCAGAGCCTTACCTTGTTGGATACCAGCAGAGCTTTACCCTGCTGGACATTCTGAAAACTGCTGGTGGCCTCAATGCTGCCTCGTGGAATCCCTGCTTTGTTCCTTCTCCTTCTCCATTCAAGCACCAGCAACTGGGTCTGCAGCTTTCTCCCACAGCCCCAACTCCTTAGCAGGAAAGCCCTGTTTGCAGCTGTGGAAACATTCATCATCCAGTGTAACTAAGCAAAACACCCCACCCTGGGACTTGTCTAATACACATGCCGATGGTACAGTGCCAGAATGCAATGGTCCCCAAGAATAATTCCCAAGACAAGCTGCAGGCACGTAGGGAAAGTTGGCAGAGGCCAGAGGACCCATTTGTAAAAATATGATTGGCAGTCAGATTTGTTCTTTTCATAACAATCTCATGTGCTGTGGTTTGTGCTGTGTATATTTAAGGAAAAAAAGTTTTGGGCCTCAGAGATAACTCAGCCAGAAGAGGTACCACCACCAAGACTGAAAACCTGGGTTTGAATGTCCAGACACATATGGTGGAAGGAGAAGGAGAGAGCTAACTCCAATATGTCGTCTTCTGACCTCAAGCATGTATACACAAAATCTCTCTCTCTCTCTCTCTCTCTCTCTCTCTCTCTCTCTCTCTCTCTCTAAGAAAAGACACTCACCCTCCGCTTTCAGGTGGATGGGAGGAGGGCAAAAGAAAAGGCAGGAGTTGGAAAGGGAGATCCCAGAGGTTCACATATAGAGAAGAGCACGAGGGCGGTGTGCAGGCAGTTCAGGAAGACCTCTGATGGCGGAGCAAGGTGGTTAGGGTTGGGGAGGGATCCAGAGCAGGTGGAAGAAGGGCACACTTTCTTGAGTCGACCTCGGAGTAGAGATTGCAGTGGTTCCAGAGGCCACTTGTTCCAGAAGCTCTTCCAGAACAGACAGGCTTGCCCAGGAGCTGGGGCAGACCCTACCGGCTACCCCAGCACGTGAGCTTGTGGGGTGTCTAGTGAAGAACTTGAGCCCTGGGCTCAGATAGCTTTGAATTGTCCCAACATCTAGGCTTCCTCCTTTGAAAAATGGCATGATAACAGTGTGACAGCCAAGGGACAGACAGGTTTTTCACTGGGATGCCAGGAGATCATGTCTGTTCAGAGCCAGTTCAGTTAAGACGGCTACTAGCTTTCAACCTCTCAGCCTCTGTTGGCATGTTGAGCCCTTTTATGTGCCCGATCCTGCTTAAGGAGTTGAGGATACAGAACTGAACAGGGCAGGTGGGCCTCTGCCTTCAGAGAGCTTTGAACCTAGCACTGAGAGGCTTACTAAAGAATGTGAACAGAGGGAAGAGAGGCCACCCGTATTCGGGTTATCACCAAAATGGGGCCTGCCCAAGATGGGAGCCCACATTCCTTCAGGGCACTGCCATGAGGAACATGGAACCTGAGCTCTGTGGAATGCAGCTGTGTGCATATCTGGAGCACCACGAGGTCCAGACAGGGAGCTAGCTCCTTCAAAAGCTCTATGTCTGGGGTGTGGTGACTGGGTAGAGCAGGAAGGAGTGAAGGCTACTGCGGCATAGTAATTGCTGTGGAATGGAAAGAAAAGAAACAGCAGGAGGAAGTGGGAGGCAGGTGCTGTCCAGCCAATGGGACAGCCCAGAAGGACTCTGGAATGACCAAAGCCAGTGGGAAACCATGGTAAGGTTTGAGCAGGTGTTAGCATGACTTGGTTAGACTTTTATTTTGACAATCCCTGGGGTGCTGTGAGTGAATTAGGAATAGGAAATAGGAGAAGGGAGGATGCCAAGGATGTTCCTGACCTCTGCAGAGCCTCATGCTAGAGCCTCAGACTGCCCTTGTTCACCTTTCCCAGTCTGCTCTGCTTGGGGCAAGAAGCAGAGAACACAGTTGCTGACCCCAAACCCCTAGCATCCTCCAGCCTCACTGATGAGCTGAGATGAAGCCTGCTCACAGGGATTCAAAGCCCCCACTTTCTTAAGGGGAAGCGGGATGTTTGCCATCAGCTCCCTAACTAGCAAGTCAGCTGCCATGGACAGGCAGCCTTTCCCGGGGAAGACATGCAGCACCGTGCAGGGGACTTCTGGGCCACTTCCGTTCTTGGAGGCAAACACATCACCAACATATGTAGCCGACATGTGCTCTGCCTGCTGCCCAGATGCTTGGCCAAGCTTGGGAAGCTGCTTGGAATTTCATCCCCATCTTGCTGGGACCATCTGCTCTGGATACCAAAGGAGTCTGGGCTAGGACATGTGACGGGATCTCTCCAGCCTTCGGGCCCTCTCTCTGGGCCTCAGATCCATGTGATGGCCGTGGGCTTCTGCAGTAGAAAGGAATTAAGGAGGCATGAGGAGGAGGAAGCGCCCATGACCCCATCTGGTGTCACAGAAGCCCCTGGCAAGGTGGCGGGACTAGGTTGGTTGCATCAGGCTTTTGGGAGCTGCATTCTGGATGCAGCCAGAGAGACCTTTCCTTCACATACAAGTCCTCCTCCACAGTCTCCTGTCTAAGGCCCGGACTTGAAGACATCGCTCCACATTTCACACGTCTTCTAGCCCATCTTTGTATTCCTTCGCTTTTTATAGCCGACCATTTTGTACGTGAACTAGGTACTAACCAACCATTATTACTGCGTTGTGCACTGCGCGCCGCAGAGGTATAAATCCCACATTAACCCTGTCCTAAAGAGCGGCTGAATGCATTTTAATAAATGTCCCCAAAGGTTTCGGTGTCTAGTAGCCAAACGGAATAAAAAATGCACACACATTACGGGGCTTTATGAACCTTTCTATCAAAAGTAATAATAAACAGACAGCTTGTTGGGCTGGGCTGGGTTATGTTTTTAAACAGTATATTGTGAGACAAATCAAGGCAGAGCTGAGATGATTATGGGATATGATCCAGTGTGGCCAGTGATTTCCGGGGGTGGGGGTGGGGTGGGGATGGTTAGGGGTGAGGGGGGCTGCTTCAAGCAGGCAGACCTCCCTCTTGTCTCTTGACACATTTCCATTTTAAGCTCTCATGCTACATGGTACCAGGAGAAAAAAGCAAATTAAGAAATCTTTGCCGCGCTCAGATATTTAATATAAGCAGCCAGATAAAGGCTAGACACACATCATTTGTCAGCTGAATAAAAATTCAGATGAGGTATTTTCCTGATGCTGTGCCAGGCACCATTAGGAGAGCATTTTATTTTCATGTGTCAGTGACGGCATGCTGTTGGGGCCAAACTTCATCAGACTACAAGGTGCTACGTGATGTCAGGAACAGCGTGGCCTTCTATCTCTGGCATCTCATCCAGGATGAGATGGCTTTGCCACCAACTTGCTTTTTTTGTTCCCTATATGGGATTTCCACTCTGAAAGTCTCCAAAGTTAACTAGCTGTTTTGGTTATCAACCAAGGGCAGATAAAATATCCTGCCGGTGGCCATTTTTGGTAGTGCAGATGTTTTGGTTTGGGCACATCTGCAGGCAATCACTCAGCATTCTGGGCAGGAATGGTGTTTTATTATAGGATTAGATGTGTAATCTTGGATAAATAGTAGAAATCGGAGTACTTCAGTTGGAAGACTTTCTTTCTCTCCTGGAGAGCAGTGTAAATAGCAAACCAGAAACCATTCGCTCATCACCAGGGCAATAATCTAATGTGCCAGGCTTCTCCCTTATGGCTGGACCTCAGAGGCCCGTGTAAAAACCCCCTGGCAAGTGGGATGCTGTGGGTGTCAAGCCAGGCATAGGGCCCAACAGCTGGGGCCTCTGCTGAGTTCTAGCAGCAACCATGGACTCTCATCCCTTCATTCTTGTGTTTGAAGAAGTGGCTGCTATTTGCTATCTGGGCACTAGGGAATCTGGACTGTGTCTCAGTGACCCCTTTGGGGCTGTGGTTCTCACCATCCCCGGCCAAAAGTCTTTCCACAAAGTCTGAGGAATTTGCAAGGTGGAGGCAGTGCAGTGGGTCCAGCCCATGCCCAGACTTCTCCCCAATTCTCTAATACATAAAGTGATGGTGCTGCTTTTTGCTTTACAACTCCAAAACAGATGTACCGAATCCCTGAAAACTGATCTATGGTAATGCACTTAATTTTAATCTCCAATGTTAAAACTGATCACTTAAAGTAGAAACATGTGTCCTTCTACCAGAAGTTAGTGAAGGCAGTAGTATGCCCTATGCCAATGACCTGTTCTGGCCCCGTCACTCGCCTCCTCCTGGCTATGTGCTCCCTCCTTGCTACTTAAGCTCCTCTCCGGGTGCCTTCAGCAGCCAGGGTCATTGTTCCTGTCTTGGCTGTTCCCAGGATGGCTTAGTGCTTTGCACTGATCTGTGAAGCTTGTACCCAATGTGACTTGGGAAGTTGCAATGAAAGGTGTCAGGCTAGGGATGTAGTTCAGTTGGTAAATGTTTGCCTACTAAGTGCCAAGCCCTGGGTTCAACTTCCCGTACTTCAGAAACCCAATAAAACATATGTGATTCCAAGGACTTCGGTGGAGTCAAAAGAATGAGAAGTTCGAGGTCATCTTCAGATACATAGTAAGTTCAAGGCCAACTTATGCTTCATGAGATCTTGTCTTAGAAAAAAACAAAATGCCATACCTGCAAAGCTAGTGAAGTACAAGCTGAGAGCTCCCCAACCAAGGTCCTACATATTAGACCACAATGTGACAACTGCATGGTATCTGAATGCATGGAGAAGGATTTGGGTAAACCCTGAATTTTCGATTGTTGCAGAGCTGGAGAGAGAACCAAGCCCAGCCCCCCTGCCCCCGCCCCCGCACCTCCTGCCCCGCCCCTGCAGCCATGTTCTCTGTCACTGAGCTGTATCTCATGCCTGTGAATTTTGCATTAAAAATGGGTAATGCTTCTTGCTAGAAAAGTCAAGGTATACTCAGAGCTCAGCATAGCTGTGACAATTGGGTAAACAGACAGGAAGAAGCTATGGCAATGCCAAGGTGTCTCATCCCAGCTGAGCCTCACTTTCTGCACAGTTTGTTCCTTTCTATCTACAGTTGACATTGTTCTAGTCTTTTCCTTGGATCAAAAATGCCTTATCTTGGCTGTCAGTGGAGTGAGGCTTTTCTTTTCAAAATGAAACCTATCTATGAAAGCTGCTGGTGGCCACCCTGGACAACAAAGCCCCACCCTAGATTTCTGACCCAGGAGGCGGCACTGGGCCCAAGAGTGGGTTTCTAACAGGCTCTCAGGGGATGTGCACACTGATTGTCTGGAGACCAGAAGGTCAGGAGCAGTGACAAGAGTCTAGGCGTCCCCCATCCCCCTTGGCTTGAAGATGGATAGCAGTATATCTTGGATGGCACAAATGGAGCTGTGTTCCCTTCAGAAATGAAAGCAGAGGAAGCATCCTATGGGCTGCCCCGACAGTCTACAGGCTGCTCTGGGAGCAGGCTTATCTTGGGTCTAACCTACCATGTAAGGCTCTGCTCTTATTCTAGAATACCACAGCAAACAACGGTTTAATGCAGTGGGGAAGTTCTCTCAAGGACACTTTCTCTTACTCTGATTCCCTGTGTGAGAATGCCTAGATGTTGGTCTTTAGGAATTTGGTTGTTTTCTCACCTAGTTTCGCTCTTGAACACCCACAGAGTAAGAGGTGGGGGACAGTGGGATGGGATTGGTGTGCTGATGAAAGGGCTCACCTGAGTGGAAGGCCAGGCCTGCCTCTCATTGTGTGGTCCTGAGCAAGTCACCCAAGCCTCTGGAAAATGAAGCTATCCTGAGAAACCACCATTGAGAAGGGTGTGCTACAGCTGTGGGTGCGGAGTGGGGCTGCAGGCATCAGCTAACACCACCTGTACCCCTCACAGTGTTATTGCTTCCTTATTATTGATTTAAAAAAAATGCAGGATCTTATGAAGTGGCCTAAGATGGGCTTGGACAGATGTTCCTCCCCACTCAGCCTCATTAGTACTGGGTTTACAGTTATGCAGTCCTTATACACAGTGTGTTGTTTTCATGTCTAGATGCCCAATACTGAGAAAACATGATAGCTCTAAGAACCACCCATTTCTCTTAAAAGCAAAACCAGTCAGTGGGCTGCACCAATAATCCCCTTTGAGGTGTTTGAGGTTTGACATCACCCTCTAGAGCAGAGGTTCTCAACCTCCTTAACGCTGTGACCCTTTCATACAGTGCCTCAGGTTATAGTGACCCGAACCATAAAGTTATTTCATTACTACTTCATCACTGTGATTTTGCTACTATATGAATCATAATGTAGATATCTGACATGTACTATGCAACCCAAAGGGTCGAGACACACAGGTTGAGAACCACTGATCTAGCGTGTCAAAAGACTGGATTAGAGGCAGGACCCCAAGAACCGGACCTTTTGGGCTCTGCACTGTATCTCAGAGTCTCCTGCATCTTAGGGGTCTCCTGGCCTGTGTCTTAAGCAGCAGGAACAGACTGTGAGGAGTCCTAAGGAGTCCCCATTTATGCCTGAGAGAAGGGAGTAACCAGGAAGCCACTGGGGTCAGCAAGCTATGAAAAATGCAAATATCCTAGAAAACAGGCTCCTGGCTGCCAGGCAGCAGGATGCAGCAGACTCAGACTGCATGGCCTCCTTGTGCCTCAGTTTCCTTGTCCCGCTGAGAAGGGCTGAAGTGAATGTGCCCATCATGAGCATAGCTGGCCTGGCCCATGAAGATCACTCCCATCACTGCGTCCCAGCCTCATTGCATGCCATAAGAGCCTACTATCTCTGTGGCTACTGAGGGCAAGGAGAGGGAATCCTTTGCTTCCTGATACTTAGAGGAGGCATCAAAACAGACAAACCAATCATTGAGACCTCACCGAAAATTTTAAAAAGCAAAGTTAATATAAAAACTCCATATTAAACAAATTAGCAATTCTTTAAAGACATCATCCTTCTCTGTATTTGCAGGACTGAACCCCACTAACTGAACCTCATCTGCCCTAACCTTGGCCCTGTATCTCTCCCGTTTCGAAAAAAGAGAAACTGAGGGTCTGGAGGCAACTGTTCATCCTGCTTATGCTTCTGGACTTTCTGATGGGAGCTGTGATGAGGAGTTAGGCTGCTGTCTTCTGATCTGGGGGCCTCTGAGTACCCATCTCTCAGCAGGTGGGACAGGAAGAAGACAGTCACCAGCAAGAAGGCAGGTCAGGCCGCTGTCTCTGTGTCTTCGTTACTATTTAACATTCATTCACAACCCGTAGTGCACTTTGAAATCGAGACACACCAGGAAGCATCCTGATGAAGTCAGCTCTGTGGTCCTTGGGGCACCTGGCTGTGCTTCAGAGAGAACCCAGAGAAAGCAAAGACAAGAGCATTGTAGGTGGCCCCAGCTGGGGGGGAGAGGGACACCAGCAAAGAGCATGAGGGGACTTGAAAGAACTGCCTGAGCAGGAGAGAGTGGCTCCAAGCACGTTCTTGCTTTTTGTAAACAGTTTCACAAACATCAGACCACCACGTTTTCACAGACAGATGTCATGATTTCCATTTTGCTACAGATAAAACTTAACCAAAGAGAAGGTAGATATTGTGCTTACAGCCATGTGGGAGGTGTTTTTGTGGGTGCTGGAGAATAGGACCTGGATCCTGTTTCTCTGTCTACTTCTCTTCTAATACCCCCATTTTGTCTCCTGTGCAAACTGTTCAAGTCAGCACACAGTGCTCAGGTTAAACTCCTCATTACGTCTTTGAACTGGATGGAAGCCATGGTCTCTCATCCCAAATCTATGAACCATAAATGTCCTCAGAGTCCCCTTCCTCGGCAGGTGCCCTCTGAACCAGCCTCTGGACTCTGCACTTATCACGAGTTACATTTCATTGCTTCCCAGGCTATCTCTGGGTATCAGTGTTACATTAGGCTTCAGAAGTAGAAATGGCCTCCAATCAGAACTTCCTGGGTCCTTGCTTCTTAAAATGTGACATTGCTGTTCCTCCCATCAGTTGGTAGAACCTATATTGCTGTGGTCTTGAGGTTGAGATGACTGTGGTAATACTTTGACCTATATAACATGGCAGAATTGAGACCGGATTGAATAACTCAAGTGTTTGTCTATCCAAGGAGGAAAACAAGCATTGCGATATATCCATACAGCAGGGAATTATTCATCTTAAAAAGGAAGCTCATTTGGACATACGCTACAATGGAGTGAGTCTGGGGAACACTGCTAAGTGAAATGAGACCATCAGACAATGACATGGATGGCTGTAGCTCTATGAGCTGCTTCCACAGATATCCACAGAGAGAAATATGCAGAGTGAGGGCCAAGGACTGATGATGGGAAGAGTCTGTGTTCTAGGAGACAGAGGTTCAATTTGGGAAGCTTGAAAATTTGTGGATGGTAGTCATGTAATTAGCACACTGAATGGTTCAACACACTTCATATGGTTCAAACATCCCGTTTTTACTCTGAAATGTTATTGTATTGTTTACATCATGTTCTTAAGTAATTTACCACAGTAAAAATTTTAAAAAATGAAGGTGAATGAGTTTGCAAGGGAACTTTGAAGCCCTGCTGTGATCCTTTAGGAATACTGCCCCAAGACCAGCAGGCCAGAAGAAACTTCTAGAAGGTTAGCAGCTGCAAGGAGGGGCCTTAAGGGCCCAGCCAGGAGCAGCCTCTCTGGTGCCTTCTCTCCTAGAGGCCCCTTTGAGTCATTTCAGATGCATGGCCCAGTCCAAACAGACCCAGGATGGAATCACCAAGCAGCCCATAGGACTATGAGAAAGGACAGAGCATTAGTGTTTTATGCCAACCACATGGCTTTCCATGTAGTTTCCCAAATGCCTTCTTTTCTTCCTTGCTCTGCTCCTGCACTGGGCATGCGTGTCACATATGATGTTGCTTCTTGTAGTCTTTGTTTTTCCATAACCTTTCTCAAACAGCACCATCAGCATGTGACTGAGCATCAAATACATGAGTTTATGGTATACATTCCATACCATGGCCCACTTTTCTATTAGGTATGACTTTTAATTTGTGTGTGTGTGTGTGTGTGTGTGTGTGTGTGTGTGTGTGTGTGTGTGTGTGTGTGTGTACATGTGGAGGCCAAAGTCAACCTCAAGTATTGGGCTTGTTGTTTTTTGAGACTGGGTCTCTCAGTGCCTGGAGCTCACCAGTGGGGCTAGGCTGGCTGTCCTGTGAGCCCAAGAAACCTACCTGTCTCAGCTCCCCAGCATGTGTCTGTAACACTGAACTTTTAAACCAAGGATTCCAGTGACCAGACCCAGGTTCTTTCACACAAGCTACCTCTCCAGGCCTAGTTTTTTTTATCTTTTAAACACAAAGCAGTATCATTACTTTCATTGTCACAGCTCAGCTGGGAGTCTCTTCCCTGTCACCACATTTTACTGATTCTTTGAGGATCAGACCATAAAATCAGAGATAGCCAGGGCCTAACACCACCCTAAAGACTTCCGGGTGTTCCACCAGCAAGGCCAGGTTCTTCCCCATTCTTTCTCCCAACTCCATTAACTAGAGGCAGTTTCTCCTCTTTGCCCCAGGGGAGTCTGGCCTTCTAGAAAACCCCATGTCTTCATTTCTCCAATTTCAGAAACTGCCATAAAATGGGCTAGTTTTATGTCAACTTCACCCAAGCTAGGGTCATCTGAAAGGAGGGAACCTCAGTTAAGAAGTTCTCCCCACAGATTGTCCTGTAGGCAAGATAATTGATGTGGGAAGGTCCATCTCACTGTGGGCGGTGCCACCCATGGGCAAGTGTCCCTGATGTAAGGAAGCAGACTGAGTAAGCCACTGGGAGCTATCCAGTAAGCAGCCCTTCTCTGTGGCCTGTGTGTCAGTTTCCGCCTTTAAGTTCCTGCTCTAGTTTCCTTGAATGGTCCTGAGAGTTGTAACCAGAAATAAATAACCCCTCCCCCCTCTAAATTGCTTTTGCTTTTGGTATAGTAAGAGAAACCCAAATTAAGACAGTAAGCATATTAGAAGTTTTCTTCACCACTTAGACTATTGGTTAGTTGACGAAACACAGGATCTCATATTCGGATGATGGGGAAAATAAAGGCACAGTCTTATTTTTATTGTCCTGAGTAAGAATTGTAGATATGAGCTACACAGATGCAAATCTGTGAGTAACAGATATACCTCCACAAAAGGGATATACGATTGTAGAGAGGAATGCTACGTAGTCGTTAAAAATACACCGGGAAAGACTGTTCAGTGCTGTAAACAGATGTTCCACTTGCCTCACCCACACCATGAGACAGCCCAATATGCTTTCATTCTTGTGGAAGAACTGTACTTACAGAAAAACTTAGACATCTGGTAGATTATATGCAGAACATGCAATGGTCTCATACCAGATGTTAAGAATGGTTACCTCTGTGGAATGGAGGTAAGGCTGTTTTTTTTTCTTTCTCTTTTAGGTTTATTTAGCTTGCCCATCATGCTCAAGTGCTCCACATTTTATAGTTATCATTTTGGGGTTAGAAGAAAACACAGTATGAGAGGTAGTGACATAGTCAATTAAAACCTGTTTAATGAAACTATTTTTATTTACTTAATTTGTTTTTGGTTTTTCAAGATAGGTTTTTTGCTTTTTGGTTTTTTTTTTTTTTTTTTTTTTTTTTTTTTTTTTTTTTTTTTTTTTTTTTTTTTTTTTTTCTGTGTAGTCCTGGTTGTCCTGGAACTTGCTCTGTAGACCAGACTGGCCTCAAACTCAGAGATCTACTTGCCTCTGCCTCCCAAGCTCAAAGACGTGTGCCACCACCACCTGGCCTTAAGGAAACATTTTTAATCATAGAGAAGTTGGGAAAATATTGTCTCCATTATTTTACCCAAATATCCCCCCCCCGCCCCCGCTCTGTGTGTGTGTGTGTGTGTGTGTGTGTGTGTGTGTGTGTGTGTGTGTATGTGTGTATGTGTGTGCTGCTGTGAATGGAACTCAGGGCTGCATGCATAGATTTCCCACCAAATTTTTAAATATATAATTTGGAGGCAAGTACCCTTTGCTAGCAGAGATCTTTCAGGCTAGGACCTAGTTGGTGTCACTCAGGGACATCTGTCCCCAGCTTCCTGCAGACCTTTGTTTAGGGAGTCTCACTGAAGAAGCCAAAATGTTGTTTCCCTTGGATGCCTGAGCAGCTGCTAAGCACTGTGGCTGGGTGGGAGCTGGTGTCACCTTCACCACTCACAGGCTCTGCATCCCAGCTTTTGCTTCCCAGAGCAACAGTCAGTCACTTTGCTAGGACTGACCCCAATCATCCTCTAGACCAGTGGTTTTCCACCTTCCTAACATTGCGACCCTTTGATACAGTTCCCATGTTGTGGTGACCCCCAGCCATAAAATTACTTTTGTTGCTACTTCATAACTGCAATTTTGCTACCGTTATGAATCATAATATAAATATCTGTGTTTTCTAATGGTCTTAGATGGCCCCATGTGAATGGGTTGTTTGACTCCCAAAGGACTTATGACCCACAAATTGAGAACCACTGCTCTAGAACATCCTGGGGATCTGTGAGCCCTGTGATTGATGACTTGCTAGGAGTAATTTGAAATACTCAGGATCAAGGTTTGCTTTTAGATGAGCTGGGGATCCACCCCTTCCTGTCCTCACTGGGACCATCTTACCTGGGCCTCACCAGCCACCCCCAGGCTGGAGAAGGACAGTGCAGTTAGGACACTCCCATGTAGCCTGAATCTGTTCCTGGTCTCTATCAGAGACTGACATCTCAGATAGCGTCTAAGGGCCGTGGTGCAGAAGACACCCGGTCTGAGCACCACCTGGAACAGCCAGAAGCAAAGACAAATGCTCGGAGCTCCAACCATCCGGCCTCCTGTTCTTGCCATTTCCCTAACATATGCTAACATATGCTCTCCTCGAGAACTTCAAACACATGCTTTTTGCAGCAATGAAAATAGGCCCATGCATCCAATTCAACTCTCCACTTTAGACTTTTCCTCTAATGCCATTACCTCATGTACAGAGGGAAATGTAAATCTAAAATATGCTGGTGATTATAACCTTTCTTCCTGACAGACATTGTAATATAAATGCACATAAATTGAATTTCTTCTTTAAAGAAATTTGAATACCTTTGGAGCATTTTAGCAAATCATCCCCAGCCCTTGTGGCACCACATCAATGATCTGTGGAAAGCGATCTGTCTGTAGCATGACTTCTGCGATAGAAGGATGGAGCACTGCTGGGACATGCCAAGAAAAATAGAACGTCCTTTATTGATATTCAAAATTTATTTTATTAAACTTTCACAAAAGACAGAAGCACAGGGAGCTGCCGGCTACCAGGAATGCAGCCTCAGATATTAACTGCCTGTGTCCTGCCATGGCATCTGCCTGCCAGCATGAGCTGGGAAGGAAGAAAAGACCATAGGCTGCAGGTGGACACTGGGCTGCTTCAGCTCTGTGGGTGTGGTGGAGGCCTGGGGAACTACAGTCATTGTGAAGGGTTTTGGGGAAGGCCACATCAAGTGAAGAGTTGTCAGGTTCAGGGGGCCCTGGGTGGCAGGGATGGAACCTTTTGGTGCTCTCTAGCCTACACCTGTGTGGTTTATGGGCACCAGGCAGCTAAGGTCTTGCATTATGGTCTTTGGGGGAAA
Source organism: Cricetulus griseus (assembly GCF_003668045.3). NCBI lineage: Eukaryota > Metazoa > Chordata > Mammalia > Rodentia > Cricetidae > Cricetulus > Cricetulus griseus. The sequence continues at coordinate 167,440,246 of NC_048596.1, forward strand.
TAAACCAATAGAGTGCCCAGCCATTGATCTGTGATGCCCAACAACGGACCACACATATGCTAGAGACTCCATCACCTTATAATGGGGCCAGGTGTGATGACACACACTGGTCATCCCAGAACTGGGGAGGCCAGGCAAGAGGATGGAGAGGTGCAGACCAAGTCTTGACCCCAAACATAAACCTCCCCTCTCATGTGCATGTTTTCTGTTGGCCGTACCTTTTCCATGTTCAGGTCTGTTCCAATACACAAATGCTTACCATTGGGTTTTGGTTGCTCATGGCACTCAGTATAGTAATGTGCTGTACAATGCTGAGTCTCAGAGCAACAGGCCTTCCCATGTGCCTGGCTGTGACCATCTACATTTGTGTAAGTACATGCTGGGATCTTTGCATAATGATGGAACTACCTAACTGCATTTCTCAAAACATATTCTGGTCACTAAGCCCTGAGAATAAAATCCTCTTTATATGGTCCCTCAAAGGGCAGTGCTTACTCCTTCTGGACACACCTTCATAGACATGTCCAGAGAAGTGTCCTTCCAGCCATGGGGCACTGTAACCTCTGGAGTGTTTCAGAAAAGCTGGAAAAGCTTCAGCCAGTGGTAGAAGTTTCAAGTTAAGAATATTGCTTAGGTCTCAATCACCTGAAACTGTCAGGAAAGCCAAGAACTACACATCCAGGCTATCCTCATAGAGCCTGTAATGGCCTGCTCCCCAAGGCCCATCTGTCCTGAGGGAGCCACCATAGATAATGACCCTAGCTTCATCCATTCCTTCAGTCTGACAGCCAGCAGAGGCCCATAGGTCGTGGTCAGTAAGTCCCTTTCTAGGACTACTGGTCCTCTATAGAGTGAGTCTTTGCAGCTCCCTCCCCCCCATCTGCTTATGAAACAGAAGCCCACCAGATCTGGGAAAGGGAGGACTGTTACAGCAGCTCTGTGGAGGAGTAGGGATGGGGTAATGCAATGGAGTCTCCTAACACAAAGTACTTGGTGAGAAGCCTTGCTCTGTCACCTGCAGCTTTGGGTGGAAAGGAGTGCACCCTCCTGCTTCCGTTTGCTCATCAGTCAGATGAGGATGCTATAAGGGCTGAGCCACTGGGGTAGTCAGTCAGCCAGTGAGGTGTCGTTTCACATATCTCCTGCTAATGGGATCATGGAAGAGACTAGCATGTAAAACATGTTAGCATATGGAGTGGCCTTGGGCAGATTGGCTATCTGCTATGTGTTCTCATTGTCATTCTCCAGCTAGATCAAGAGTCAGTCCCTTGAGGGGTCAATTTCCTGGGGGTTGCCTAGATTCAGAGTTTGGGGAGAGAGGGCAGAGCCTACCTGCCTATGTCCATTCAGTGCCTGAGCCTTTGCCTGCACTTGACTTTGGACCTACCACAGTTGCTATCTGTGCCTGCCCACAATGTGAGCCTCTTACAAGAAGTGAATTCATTCAGTTATCCACTCATCCATGGCTAAAACCAAGTTCCCCAAAACCTCAGTTATCAGGTTAAACAATGTTTACAAAAATCAAAACTAGTGCCTGGGATGACTAGTGCTAATTGTCAACTTGACTGAGTCTAGAATCACCTTGGAGATGGGTATCTGGGCAGGTCTGGGGTGGGTATCTTGATTACATTAATTGATGTAGGAAAACCCACCCTAATTGTGGGTGGTACCCTTACCTGGCCAGGGGATTCTGGATAGTGTAAAACAGAGAAAGCATTCTTTGCTGTGTTTCTGAACAAGGGTGTGATGTAACCATATGCGTCAAGCTCCTGCAGTCTTGACTTCCCAGCCATGATGGACTGTGCCCTCTAACTGTGCACCAGACCAAGCCCTTTCTCCCTTAAGATGCTTTTGTCAGGATGTTTGATAATAACGACAGGAAAAAGAGCCACAAGAATGCCCAGAGTAACAGTAGAAACCAACAATGTGGAGACTGGCACGGGACAAGAAGGGCAATGTGGCATGGAAATGCAGGCTGGGTGGGGACGGCTGGCAGGGAGATGGGTGCCTCAACCCCCATTTCTTCTACAGCCAGTCATTACTGTCACTCCTTTGCCATCTGTCCTTATGGCTGAGACTTGATTTTATTTTTCATGAATTCTGATGATTAGTCTTAAAAAAAACAAACGATGAGCCATCTGATGTGTGGGGAGCAGAGAAACTTCAGGCTGTGGTCTGAAGGTGCTTGCTGCCATCACATAATACCTGTTCTGCTGAACTGAAATGATTTGTGGGGATCAGTCCAATAGGGACCTCTGTTCTGAAGGCTCCTATGCCAGGAGCTTGTGCCTCACCAGAGAAGATCCTCAGGGAAGAGAAAAAAAAAAAAAAAAAAAAGACCAGTGTCTTCCTTCACCCTATCCCTGTAAGTCCTACAAAGCCCCACCATGAATGAGAAGCCAATGTTTCTCAGAACACAGTGTGACCCTCTCCCAGCCACTTGATTTCTCCACATCCTGTTTCTTGAGGAGAACAGAAAACAATAGCTGCAGATCCTGGGGAGCATTCACTATCACCCAGGGAGCATTCACACTCATCTAGGGGAGCACTCACTGTCACCCAGGGAGCACTCAAACTCTGTGGGGTGATTTACCCAGCCCTTAACTTCAGCAGGGCAGGGACATTCCAGAAGCACTGGTGAGAGACATCAGGTCCCAGAAGGCAGACCAACTTGTAGATGGCAAATGTGGGCTCCAGAGTAAAGTCAGACAACTGCAAGAAGAATTGAGCTTCCAGAATGCTTCAGGCATACAGCACTGCACAAAGCAAATAACTGGCTTTAAGCCTCATTTCCTCCCCTACGAACTCTGCTTCCTGAACAGAACTGGTCTGTGTGGCAGGAGGCCCAGTACTGCCTGGGATACATTAAGTGCTCAATAAATGCTGACTGTTACTGAGAAGTCACAGAGCTGGGCGGGGATCACACTCTTCCGGTCTTAAGGGTGAACTTGGGGAAAAAGACACATTTACGTCCTTCTGTACCTAATGGATGACTGTTGAAATAAAGGTCAAGAATGAAATGTTGGATTGAGAGAGCTCTTCTAGTCTCAGTTCTGTGATCTTCTCCTCTTGGGAACTCAGGTTTCTTGTCTGTGAGATGTGGGCTTGGTCTGGGAGCAGCATAGTTTGTATTCAGCAGGCTGAAGGAAAGGGAGGGGTCCAAATCTGAGGTTTTAGGAAAGGGTCACAGAAACAGTCAAGTCAGTTTTCTCCTCGGGACTTCGAGGCTCTCTATGCAGTCCCTGCTTCTAGGTCACTGAGAAGTGTTCCATTCTCTCATGTGCTCTAAGGCATTTCTGTTCCAGGGTGTGACCTGTGAGGTGCTCTTGCAGTGCATGACTGCTTCATTGGGCCTTTGCTGGCCCAGGAGATCCCTCTGCAGTGGCAGCATGGTGACCCTTAAGGGAAGGGTCTGTCTGCAGCCCTTAGCGCAAGGTCAAGATTGGAGAGGGGCTATTAATGAGGATGAGAGTGTATAAAATGCTCAGGAGTGTGGGCTGAGCAAAACCCTTAAAAACCTCAATGGGAGGCTGCTCTGCTGGTCTTATGTCCCTTCTTGCCTGCTGTTGTACAAGGGTTGTAAAGTGCAGAGATCACATGGGCACCACATGGGTAGCAGGTTCTAAGGTCCTCAGGTATGAATGCAAACTTAGGGAATGGAGGAGGCCATAGCGGGTAAGTCACTACAGGGAAGTGAGTGGCCGGGAGTGGGGTGGCAGAACAAATTTTTGGTGGGTCTGTGGGTGTGGGTAGCATGTTGAGCCTTGTACTGAACACAAGCACACCCCTCACGCACACGCACACTCAATCACAAGGGGGAGAGAGAGAGAGAGAGGATCGACCTTTTTCAAGAGTGCCATCCATTGCTTTAAAAAGGTATCTTTACTCAGTTTTGCAACTGTCACTCTAAATCATTCTTTCAATTTTTAAAAATTAATTTATTTTAGGTATGTAAGTGTTTTGCCCACTTATGTGCCTGCGCACCACATTGGTGCCTGCAGAGGTCAGGAGAGGTCACCAGATTTCCTAGAACTAGAGTTGTAGATGGCTGTGAGCTGCCATGGGAGTGCTTGAAACTGAAGTTGGCTCCCCTGAAAGAGCAGCCATTGCTCAGAGCTACTAAGTCATCTCTCCAGCCTCCCCCAGGCACATTTCCAGCCGAGTCTCCACCAGCTCCCACTCTCCTGTCTGCTCCCTATAGCTTCTGCTCTTTGGGATATTTCATCATACAGTCTCTCCTGTTTGGGTTCTTAGGAGGAGCCTTGCTGTGCTGCAGCACACACTAGGAGCCACAGCGAACACTACACACTAAGACATGCAGCACACACTAGGAGCTGATTTCTCTTTATAGCTGAACAGCACCCCAACTTGTATTGGCTCTTAACATTGATGCACTTCAGTAAAGGATCTGGTGCCTGTGAGAGGTGCAGCCCAACTGGCCCTGCACCCTTCAGACAAGGCAGCTCTTCCCAAGGAAGCCCAAGGCCCTGCATACACACATGGGTTCAGGCTCTACTACACAGGCTAATACCATCCACAAGTCTTCTTTTTCTGAGCTTTAGCTTGTTTATTTTTTTTCTTTTCTTAATTAATTTCTTTAAAATATTTTAAATTTATTTTTATGTACACTGGTGTTTTGCCTGCATGCATGTCTGTGTGAGGGTATCAGATCCCCTAGAACTGGAGTTACAGACAGGTGTGGGCAGCCATGTGGGTGCTGGGAATTGAACCTGGGTTCTCTGGATGAGTAGTCAGTGCTCTTAACTGCTGAACCATCTCTCCAGCCCTCCTCATCGATTTCTTATTTTAGTAAATTTGCTTAACAAAAGTTGGTTATATCAGCCCTTGCCACACACACAGTGAGCTACATAACAGTATGTTTGTGTTGCTGTCCAACTATCACCATGCCCATTTCCTGAATGCTTTTCTCTCTCAGAACAGAGACTATCGATTAGACACAAGCTTCCCATGCCCCCTTTCCTAGCCCTTGGCAGGCACTGAGCCAGTGACTGTCCCCAAGAACCTCACTGCACTAGCAGCCTCACACATGTAGATCAGGACAATGTCTGCACTTCTGTGTTTGTCTTGTGGACATAATATCTGCAAGGCTCATCCCTGGTGTGGAGTGCCAGGATTCCCTTCATTTTTAAAGGCAGAGTGCTCTTTCACTGTTATTGATGGACATTTGAGTTGTCGCCACCTTTTGACTATTTAAAGCTATCCAGTGCTGAGTGAGTGCCTTCAAAAGGAGAGCTGATAGCAACAGGGTTGTTACCATTGATGATGAAGGTGTACAGCCAAGCATTCAAGAGAAGCTTCCTAAGACTGGAGGGTCAGTGAGAGGGCAAAGGTCACTCCCCCTTCCCTCCCTTCTCCTTCAGTATAAACCCAACCTTAATTTTATTTTAAAACTTTTTTCTTTTTCATTTTGAGAGATGTGGTTTGAGTACATTGTCTAGGTTGGCCTTGAACTTACAATCCTCTTCTCTAAACCTGCTGGGTGCTAGGACTACAGCATGTAACGCTATCCCTGGATTTTTTTTTTTTTTTTTTGACAGGGTTTCTCTGTAGCTTTGGAGCTTGTACTGGAACTCACTCTGTAGACCAGACTAGCCTCAAACCCACAGAGACCCATCTGCCTCTGCCTCTCCAGTGCTGGGATTAAAGGTGTGCACCACCACTGCCCAGACCTATTGTTGGAATTCTGTGTGTGTGTGTGTGTGTGTGTGTGTGTTGTGTGTGTGTGTGTGTGTGTGTGGCTAGTGATCAAACTCAGGGCCTCAATACACGCAGGACAATAGCTGAACCACCACCCAGCACCTCCAGCCCCACTTATAATATTTTTAAATTTAAAAAACAGTGGAAAAAAAGACACCACCCATCCCAGGCCATTTGAATGAGTTTCAGTTTCCTTCCCCTTTAGAGAATTAAACAACCTTTCAGGTGGGAAGAACCTGGGGCCCAGGGCTGGCGAGTGTCGAAAGAGCCTCCTGGAAGCCCTTTCCCCAGGTATTCTATTTGGAAAACCCTGGGTGACTGGCTCCGCCAAGGAAGGGTGAATATTTGGCTGAGGCCCTGGGAGAGAGGAATGACAAAAAGGAAATATCGTTTCCTTAACTAGTAGGTATTGATATCCTGTTTAATTTAATTTTGGCTTTCTGCGCCAATGAGCGCTTTCCTCTCTAACATACAGTGTCAGCTTGGCAGGGGGGTTCTGACAGCATCAAAAGAGGATTTAGCTCTGAACCCTTGCCATGAAAGTGTCTCTGTCTGCACACAGAAGAGAGCATTGTGTCCTGCGAAGACGGTAATTGAGTGAATGGGGCCTGGCACCTGGGCCTGCCGTGGAGCACTGATAAGGACATAAAGACAGGCTTAAAGGGCTTGCTTGCCAGAGGCGGAACCGCTGGAGGAGGCAGCCCAGTGGTCCCTGTGGAGAGCTTGAGCAGAGAGCCTGCTCGGCCCCTGCAATGATGCAGAAAGGGGGCCCTGGACAGATGGAGGCCTGAGCATTCTGCACTTCCACAGTGGACAGGCACTTTGGGGAGATAAGCAAGCAGCGGTGGATGGATGGTTCTGGCTCTGGCTGGCTGCTGTGCCCTTCTCTCTTGATAAGCATACTGTTCTTATGTGGCTGGTTTTGCAGACAGCAGAAGAGCCAAGATACAGCCTGAGCTGTCTGGACCTGCTTGTGCTCAGCCTTGCCTTGAGATGCTGAAAGGCCATAGGAAGTGAGGTTGAAGCCACACGTCCTGCGGTGAATTTCTTCAGTAGTTCTGTGTGCATCTGACTGTCCTTGTTCAGGTCTTATGGCCCAAATAGGCATGCTTGTCCCTTTGAGAACTGTGGGCTGAGTCCATCACCTCTTCCTACATTTGAGGAGAATAAACTCTCTAATTGTCATCTGTGACAATTAGAAGATCAATGACAACAGGGTGAACGCCCACCAGTTCCACCCATCCACTCACCCAACTGCTCATCATCATCATCATCCATCCATCCATCCATCCATCCATCCATCCATCCATCCACTTCCCTATTATTCTATCTATTCATCCATGCATTCATTCATCTGATCTATTCCCTCAATCATCAATCTGTTGCCATCCATCCACTCAGCCACCTATTTCTATCGATCATCCATCCATTCATCCACCCATCTGCTCCTATCCACCTAGCGACATCCATCCAACTTTGAAAAGTCTGTTACCAAAACATTTTTTTCCACTGAGCCTTTGCATAAATATGTTGAGTTTATTCAAGATACACTCTTCAAATTACCTCATTTAAAATTAACAGCTAATAAAGTCTATTTTAAAATACAATGATATGAAAATAGGCACAGTATGGAAACAAAGACTCCTGATTTTAGAGACTTACTATGAAACTTCCCTTACAATGAAATTATCCTTTTAACTTCTTCAGTGTCAATTCTGGGTGAACCAAGATGGCCTCTTCATGTTTCGTTCCACAATCCTCTTGCCCTGATCCTGTTCTGATGGTTTCTCTCCTGGGTACAGTACCACAGTCTCTACGGTAGGAGCTTTAAATGGGCCCCCTTCCTGAGCCCATATTTGTTGTCTGGTTTTTGTTGTTTCCTTGCGTACTTTCTCATGTAGCAATAGCCACAAAGGATATGCTTCTGCTTCAGGTGACCACATTCAGGACAAATGTCTATATTGTTCTTAATTTTAGTAAGCTTAATTTAATAAGCTCCTACACAGGTTAGTTTCAATGGTGCATCTCTATTTGGGAGCTGCCATCCAAAAGACACTATCTAAAAAGCTGGAATCTTCTTTATTTCCACTGGTCTCGTGTGCTAGTTCTGTGAGTACAGATGAGCCCTGGACTGCTAATGCTGGTGCCCACTGAGGACTGGCAATGCCATTCCAGCTCTGCTGCAGTTGCTGCAGCAGCTCCCTGCACCTCCAGAGCAGATGCGTCGACCACGGGAAATGCAGCAGCAGCAAAGCAGACGCCATGTTTCTTGCTGGAGTAGGATGTGTGCTACCAAAACATTTTAAAAACAGACTTTTAATGGTTAATATTATCATATAATTGTGCCCAGACCAGTATTCCAGAGTCTGCACAGATGGGGCCTGCATTGAAATCACAGCCCCCAGATTCCAGTGTCTTGACAGAATGCACAGTTAATCCTTATCAGTTATCCTAAGCTGTGTTCCTAACTGAGATAGGCACCTTTCCTCCACACTGTGAGGCAGGGATCTGAGTTACTTCTGCCTGGGGAGAAATCAGAATTAGGTGTGTGAGGCCTGGAAGTGGTGCTCGTCATATCTGCACATCTGCTCACTTTCTGCCACCAGGACTCAGACAGATGACCTACCCATCATGGTAGCCTGGTGCCCAGGAAGGAGAAGGGAGCCATGGGTGTGGGGGAGTATCAGTGTCTGCTCCTGAGCCTTCAAGTGTTTTGTATTGTCACAAAGAAATGGTAAAATGTTAGGTGTAAAAGGGGAGTGGTAAGCTTCCTAATATGCTTTATTCCCAGAGCAAAAAGTTAAAAAAAATTAGGTGTGACCTACATTGCCTGACTCCCCCAAAAGGGGAGGGTTTTTAACTGTGCAAATAGCCTGGGTTTAGTTGGGAGGGGAAAGACGGGAGGTCTTCTGAAACCCTTCAGTTGGACCTGAATACCATCCCATAGTGGAGGTTGGGGTGTGCTGACATCTTTGAAATATGTGGCCTTGGAATGAAATGAAAGGGAGATAGTCCCAGCATCTCTAGGAAAGAAACACATGGGGTATCATCTTTTCCCCTGTGGACTTATGATGGGCAGGCTGCTGGCTAGGCTCTTCCAGAAACATAAGCATTTCAGAGATCTGTCTGCTGTTGTTTTCATCATGACCACCAATGTGCACAGAGTACCTGCAGCCACACGTCACAATGATTTTCGTGTAATTAACTTACTCTTCCTTTACAACAGCCTGATGGGCCAGTGTGGTGAGTACCCATCTCCTGGCATCAGTGGTCCACACACCCAGGGCAGGGAATTGTCCTTGGAGTCCTTTTTACGTCCATTGTATGTCTGTTTTTACATCATAAAATGGGAAGACTGATTGACCTGCCTCGGTGGCAGCCTTCTGGAGAGAAACAATTGAGGATGGGTTTGGAAGCATCATTCTAGGTAGATGATGTCACAGCTGTGCAGAGTCAATGCTCCTAAGTGCTAGCATTTGTTAGCCCTTTGATGTCTCCCTCTTTTAAAAAGGGGGTCATGTAGTAGCATCTTGAGGTAATGGCCTTAAGGTGTGGCTTTGCTGTGCAGATGTGACCCCTTATAAGGAAGAGGAGTGGCTTCCCAGGGCTCTCTCTTGGGTTGTGGTCTGAGCATCCTGCAATGGAGACCCGTGCCTGCAAGGGCAGAAGACTGGGTGGTTATTTGCCATCATTGTGTGAGTGCTCCCCAAATAAATATCTGTTATTCTTTATTCAGGCATTCATGGACTTTCTTTAACCTGCCTTCAAGGTCGAGTGACTTACTCAGCAAGTGGACATCTTATGGCAAAACATGGCATTCTAATCCCATTCTGCCTTTGTAATAGGGACCTCAGGAGGCTGAGAGGAACTGGGAAGTGCAGTACCTTCCCTCCGCCCTTGTAGCCTGCCTAGCTGTCTGTGGTTTTTCCAGCCCCTTCTCTCCAGATGTTTCCAGGTCTATAGAGCTGTCACCATGTATAAGGGAGCTGTCAGGCACCAGCTCTGGGGCCTGCATCCTGCCATGGGTTCCCTTTACCCTCTTCAATTTCAGTGAATGGGAATGCAGGAAAAAAGCACAGGCCCTGTGATCTGCTGTGCACCTGGGCTTGACTGCAGACTAGCAAGAGTGAGCAGCTGGGTAGGGGCAGCCCGGCCAAGGAAAGACCTGCTCCTTTGCAGGCAGCCCACCTGCTTTGGTGGGACAGGTACTTCCCTATGCAAGGAGCCAGAGAAGCCCACTGGGTGGAGTGGTAGGTGGGTGGGGGTGTTTGCTTTCTAGAGGTTCTGGAACCATTTTTATTGAAGTCTATCTGGTTCTGTCTATCTGGGATCTCTGGAAGTAGTTAGAAGAAACAGCTGGGTGTTTGAGGGAAAATGTCTGGTGTGTTTAACATCTGTATAGAGCTAGCACATGGCAAGAAAAATGAGTGATTAGAATTGATTCTCCCCACACTGGCTGGGTTTTCCCCACGCAACAGGCTTTCCTGAAGCTTCCAAGTGTTTATAGGGTCAATTAACAAGCTGGAGGTCAACAATAGCAGCTGCTATTGAAATAGAAGCATCCAGGACTCCAGCATCTGATGACTGAAGATGCAGAAAGCCACTTGCAAAGTGTGCAGCCAGCCAGCTGCCCCATCTGCCTTACTCTGATACAGCCCGAAGAGTCTTGCAAAGGTTTCTAGTATTAGATCAGAGCCTGGCAAAAGTCAAGGGAGTTTGGAAAAGTCTTGTGAGGCTTTTCACATTTCCTCCCTTGTTTTTTCAATTGGACCAAGCAGCTGATGCAAGCTTTGGACCAAATTACACATGCCAATAAGTCATAATTTCAAATTGTAGTTGTTTGGAGGAATTCAGACTTGTGATTGGCCGCCAAAGAACATACTTGGGGCTCTTTTGAAAGTCTCACCAAGGCAAGGCTGGGGAAGCAACTGACTGTCACTGTTCTCCAAGACCAGGACTCACTGGTTCCTAGCTGAAGGTACCATGCAGGTCAGCACACAAGTTCAAAACAGTCTTCTGGAGTGACCTACAAGGACCATCAAATATTTAATAAATCAAGAAGCAAGAAATAATAAATCACAAAGAAATTTTAAAAAAGAGTGATACAAGCAGGACATGTGTCCTAGTCGGGGTACTATTACTGTGATGAAACACCATGACAAAAACCAAGTTGGGGAGGAAAAGCTTTATTTGACTTACACTTCCATATCATAGTCCATTGCTGGGAAGTGGTGACAGGAACTCAAACAGGAACCTGGAGGCAGGAGCTGATGCAGAGGCCAATGAAGGGTGCTGCTCACAGATTGATCATCATGGTTTGCTCAGCAGGCTTTCTTATAGGACCCAAGACCACCAGCCCAGGGGTAGCACCACCCAACATAGGCTGGGCCCTCCACCTCCAATCACCATTTAAGTAAATGTACTACACCTGAATATTATGGAGGCATTTTCTCAATTGAGCTTTCTCCCTTTCAAATGACTTTAGCTTGTGTCAAGTTGACATAAAACTAGTAGTCAGGAGAACTGGTCACACACACACACACACACACACACACACACACACACACACACACAAATAAATAATGAGAAAGAGGGTTTGTCCTCTGGAGTGGGGTGTTGGAAACGAACTTGGCTGTGTAGGTAAACTCCTAAGAGCCCAGCTAATGTTTGGTGATTTCTGTCAGCTTGTGAAAACCCAGCCTTTTACTTGGCCATATTTTCAGAAGTGAAGACAGCTAGTGGGAGTAAGTTCCTTACATTAAAAATATACTCACAGTTAACAGCAGCAGAGCACTTAAGTTGGCAGCAGACCAATTATTAATGAAATGAATGGCCTTTTATAAATCCTCCTGCAGCCCCAGGACATCTGATGGCTTTATGGTCCTTGCATTAGGGAGCATGGGTCCACTGTGCTTATAGCTATCCACAGTTGCTTCAATTGCGGGTATGTTGCACCCCAAACTCTGTGGAGTGGACATGTTGTTCTGTGCTGTCATGGAGGTGAAAGGGAGAACTGAGGTAGAGGTGAAGGTTGCTTCTAGTGTCCTTCCTGGCTCTTTGATCTTGGGAAAGAGTCTTGAGTATCATTGCATTGTGTGTATGGAACTAGCATTCTAGATTTACCCGCCCAGATCCCTTCCCCTTTGACTGCAGCACCTCGGTTCTCCTTTCCTACATTTAGCCCATTTGGTTTGAGTAAGGACTCCAGCATTAGCTCTTGGAATGGACATATGATTTGTACCTGGCCCATGTCAGAACATTGTCTCTTTCTGGTTTCAGCCAGCTCACATCTAATCCCTGGTGCCACAGAAACAGTGGCTGTCAGTGGGGAGCAGAGCTAACCTGTTTTTGGTTGACAGCTTTGCCCATGTCTGAGAAGTTAGAAGCATTGGAAGTGAAGTTTCTGTGATCATCTCAAAAAAACATTTGGAAGACTGGAAAAAGAAACAAATTTCATTCATAAGATGAGGTACAGAAAATGGAGCTTTGACTTTTGGTGGGTAGGGCTGAGGAACATGGGTTCCATGGAGAACTTCTCAGCCCTCTATTAGTCAGTGAACATGCTTGATGGCCTGTACACACACACACACACACACACACACACACACACACACACACACACACAGAGAGAGAGAGAGAGAGAGAGAGAGAGAGAGAGAGAGAGAGAGAGCACGCACTTAATTTCAATCCTATTACTGCCTCTTGGCAGTGGGTAAAAGGGGACTTAATGTCCAGGTTCTTTGCATCTCCTCACTCCACCCTGCATTTGCTGCATTTCTGTGAGGTCTCCCTATCCTGGCAGTAGGTGGTAGGGAGAGCATGGAGTGTGGTGCTGAGGTCTGAGGGAAGGCTGGTTAAGGTGCACATTAGCTTTTCCAGAATTTAGTAACTTGGCTATGCCAGTGCAAGGGAGGCTGGGAAATGTAGTTCAGTGGGATGCCTGAGAAGAAAAGAGGAAAATGTGGATAGACAGCAATTAGCTGGCTCTGCCATGCTCCAAAGGCACATTTACAAGTTGGTGGTCCTGGGGAGAGCATGTTTTTATTCTGTGCCTATGGATATCACAGGTATACTTTTGTGGGTAAACCAAGGCACAAAAGAAAACAAGAAAAAACTCAAAGTTACCATTTCTCAGGCTTTCTGGATACATGGGATTGAACATATTTAGACCTGCTGGGTATTTTTAGACATTTATTTATTTGTGTGTGTGTGCCTCAAGGCACACATGTGAAGGTCAGGGGACAACTTGCCACAATTGGTTCTCTTCTGTTGTGGGTCCTAGGGCTCAAACCCAGATCTCCAGAGTTGGTGGCAAGCATACATGTGCATGCAGAGTCATCTCACTGGCCCATTACTGGCTTTTTGCTTATCCTTTAATACCACCTCCACCTTAAGTGACGTTTTACTTTGTGTTGAGTAGCAGAGCTGAAGGGTCCATGCTGATCTAGTTAGACCTGGGCTTTCCTGTGACACATGCACTCTCTTGTTTATGGCTGTCCTGAAACCTAGTCCCCGGCAGAGCTGGAGCTCCGCATCCATCAAAGCGCTGTAAGGCTCCACTCCACTTCTATGGGTGACATTATGTGTGTTCATGAGAAAATCATTTCAAGGGCTACAAATGAGTCCTTTAGTAATCCCCTGGAGTCATAATGTCTGTGACATAATGAACCTTCCTAAATTACAACCTACACTAATTACATCACTTACTGCTGCATTCCAGACCCTGAAACAATTTGCTTAAAGTGATAGTTACCTCTAATGAAAAGATACATAACGGAAAATGTCAGCAACCTTTTAAGTCCTCAGTGACTTATCATGAGGACTGTCTAGTGCAAAGTGCCTGCCGAGCGACATCTGCGGGACCATTTCCTCCTAAATCAGGTGAGGATTTTATGATCTCAGGGACAGAGATAGAATTTCTTGGGACTGGAGGGTTAGGTAAGGGCTGGCTGTACCTTGGCCCCAGACTCACAGCGTCTTGACAAGGAAGCTCCATAACTGCCACTATTCACCATGACATGTAGATGCCTAGAGTGTATGGTCACCTGCAGGAGAAGGTTCCTTGCCCCCATGGAATGGATTTCACAGCCCTTTCACTACAGAGTTTGGGAGGGGTCCTTTGGCCCTGGGGCTGAGGGAGAGCTAGCAGACTTGGGGTTATTCAAGGAGGCCTCTAAAAGGCACTGTACAATATGGGGAACATTGGAGGTGACATTGAGCCCCATCACCACCTCAGACCAAAGGCACAAGAGAAGGAGCTAGGAGAGGGCCATGGGGGACCTTGAAGCTGTACCATTGAGCCTTGGGTGGAAAGGCAGCAAGAGAATGAATGTCTCACTTCCTTTCCCTCCTCCTCCTCCTCTTACTCCCCCTATCTGCTCTCTCATGATTCTCTTGTCTTCTTACAACCTGACTTTCCTGTTAACTGTATGCTGGGGTCTGAAGGGAGAGTTGAAAGGGCATGTGGACTTACTCTGATTTTGAGATCAGCTTCCTAGATCACAGAGCAGGGATGGAGAGTAGAGAACAGATGCGAGTGGGTACCCAGATGACCCCTCCATAGCATCTTTTACCTAGGGTTCTTTAATTTGGGGACCCATCTTCCCCACCTGCACTGCTCTGCATCCTCCTTCATCCCCTTGGTCCTCTTTTGGGCAGGCCACAACCAGCCCTCTGTGTGCTTCAGCAAGGCCAGTTCTCACTGGTTTGAGGTCCTGCAGTCTGGGCACATGTTGCTACTTTTGACTTTGGCTCCTTTGTGAATGACATCATGTCTGTGGTCCCCATTTCAGAAGGCAGCACAAACTCAAGACTTTCTCCATGTTAGGGCTACTAGCAGCTTGAGGGGATGTCCTAATGAAAATGAGGAAGGTCCACCAGAAAAAGATGAAAACCACACCCACTTGGAAGAGGAGCCTGGCACATTTCTGATTCTTGGTGGATAGGTGATGGAATATTTATTTTTTGAACACTGAAGCTCCTGTGAGTAGAGGACACTTTCATGGAAGTATCCAGGGTACTTCCTGGCATACAGCAGCTATTGAGAAGTTATTGGAGGTGTCTAAGTTGCAGAGCTTAAAAACTAGTTCATTAGGGTTTTAGGTTCTTGGTAAAATTTACCCTGCCATGGGAAAATATTGGGGGCAGTTTAAATTTAAGACCATTTATATGTCTTCAGGCTTGAGTGGCAGAATAATTGTGACAACAGCAATCTCCCCTTTGCATACATTAGGTGATTTTTAAAAACATTCATGTTAGCTGGTCATGGTGGCACACACCTTTAATATCAATCAGCACTCAGGAGGCAGAGACAGGCAGAACTCTGTAGGTTCAGAGGCCAACTTGATCTACATAGTGAGTTCCAGGTTACTTTTGATAGTTGGCCCTATCAAAAAATAAAAACAGAAAGGAAGAAAAATATTAATTTACTATGTGTGTGTGTGTGTGTGTGAGAGAGAGAGAGAGAGAGAGAGAGAGAGAGAGAGAGAGGAGAGAGAGGGAGAGAGAGAGGTATATGAAGCCCTTGGAGGCCAGAAGAAAGCATCAGATCCCCTGGAGCTGTTGTTACAGACAGTGGTGGGTGCTGGGAATTGAACTTGCATCCCATGGAAGAATAGAAACTATTCTTAAACATTGAGCCATCTTTCTGGTCCCTTAGGCAACATGACTTTGTATCTAGAGAGGGCAGTGGGGAGACTAAGAGGGGCAATGGGAGGTGCCTTTGGGCTCCACCTGCCACATTGCTTTGGAAGCCCATGTTGGAGAAAGAAGAGGATGGAAGAATCACAAGATGCTAATGACCTCCCAGGGACTTACTGGCCTCATTAAGAATACAGGAAGACTTTTAAGGAAGAATTCTGGAGACTGTGTGTGAGTAGGTGTATCTATGTGAATGTGTATATGTGTATGTGTGAGTGTGTAATATGTGTGTGCATGAGTGTGTATGTGTTCATACTTTATTACTCTGAGCCCCTCAAGGATAAAAATTTGAAGCAAGAGCTTGATTGGTTGCGGTGGAATTATACCCACACTCAGTGGGCAGAGGAAGGTGGAGCATCTTGGCTGATAATTTTGCCAAACCACTGGGAGAGGGTTAATACATACAAAAGAAACATAATGACTATCACTAAAAGGAAACAGAATTTATTACGGCCAACAAATGTCCACTATGTAAGTCGCTGTCTTAATCAGACCTTTACTCCACCCTCTGTATCCCCGCACGGAGAGTAAAGGAGATGGAACTGGCTAGTAAAGGGCAAGTGCAAGCTCAGAGAGGGAAGTAACTTGTCCAGCTAACACACAGCACCTGACTTTTTCTGGTGCCACTGCCTGCCCACCCTCACTGAACTTCACACAATCTGTGTGTCTACTTAGGTCACCCAATTCCTGCCCGACAATAGAGGAACAGGACATGTCACTTGTCCAGGCTTGAGCATAGTGGGGCAGGGAGAAAGAAGCAACAACCCAGCAGGGGCAGGTGAGCACTTCCTGAGAACATGGGCCTCCACCCAACCATGGGGTCTGCTGGGACTCTTGCTGGCTAGAGGAAGGTTCTGGATAGAGAAGGAGGGCCTAACTGTGGGAGAGGGGCTCTGGGTGAGCAGGGAAGGTTGGGAGGACCCAGGAAGATAGGCAGAAAATAAAGTTGGCCATCCTGTACTGCAAAACTATAAGCAGCCCTAAAACACTGGCTTTCTGAAACACACACACACACACACACACACACACACACACACACACACAGAGAGAGAGAGAGAGAGAGAGAGAGAGAGAGAGAGAGAGAGAGAGAGAGAGAGAGAGAGAGAGAGAATACTGGCAACACAGGACAGGACTACAGGACACCTTTCAAGTCTCCACCCAAGACAAACAGCCTTGGTAGACCTTTTCTTTTCCCTAGTTCCTGAGGTAGGCTAGAGAGTTGGCTTCTAACTCTGCTTCTGCCATTTATCGGCTGTAGTCTTGCACAAAGCCCTCTGCATCTCATTTGTGCAGCTGCAAGTTTGTATTAGAAAACAACAGGTTAAAATGATGCTAAAATCAACGAACACCCCTGTAGGAAGTGCTCGTGGCAGACAGCATATTTCTGTCCACTGAACATTTGAGCTTCTCCTGCCTACCAGGGACTCAGCCACTGACTATGTTTCCCAGACTCCCTTCTATCAAAGTGGATCAGCATCCCAGGAAAATGTTTGCAGAAGCAGGCAGGGGATTTGGCTTGGTCCCTGAACTGTGGCTAGCCTCTGCTGTAGAAGATGTTTGTAATTCCTTTCTCTAGCTCCTGTCACCTGCTCAGTGGCATTTGCTAATCTGTATGTGTTGTGGAGGGAATGTGGTGGAGGTCTGGGTTTTACAGCTCAAATTCCCCCAGCCAGAGTCTGTGGAGTCAAAATCTACCTATGTGCCAGATTCTTCCAGAGTGAGACTGTGACCAGCAGAGATAGAGGGTCTGGGTGACTAATGTGACAGTCCAAGAACAGATGCTAAGGAAGGACATTAACTCAGAGGCCAGGCTATGCTGACTTCACAGGAGTGTGTAGTTCATGGACCCCTGAAATCTTAGTGTCTCTGCATCTCAACGATTCTCCCTCGGCCCTGTGCCATCCTTCTCTTCGCCCTGGAGTGAGAAGCAGACAACTCCAGAACCTAAGAGATAATGGAGAAGGCTGGAGCTCCCCAAACCATCATGGCTACCCCCTGGATACAAGTGCCTACCCTGAGCCACTTAGAACTGATTGGTGATGCCGATAAATGTGGCAGTGAGGCACGACCTGGGATGCATTTGATTCGGTGTCTAGCATCACTTAAATGAAGTACTTAGTATCCCTCATCTCAGTTTAAGCTTCTATGAAATAGGGACTTGAATCACTCCCTCTGAGAGTTTGTCTTGTCCAAGAAGCACATTAAATAATAGCCTGAACTCTAACCTGGAGAAGTCTGCTTGCAAAGCCCTGCTTTTGGCAACACCACTAGCTCAGATTCTGACCCATATATGAGCCAGCCTCCTGTCAGTCTCTACCTCACAACCCAGGAAGGAGGGGACAGCCCCAACCTGGCACTTGCACTAATGGGACCAAGCAGGATTTCCCACTATAGGGCCCTGAAGGCCAGAGGCCAGGCAGACTGAAAAATCAGCCTTTCAAGAGGTTAGAACCAGACAATATCCCCACACCCCACACCCCAAATCCTCCCTAGGCTGTAGTGAGAGATGGAGGCACCAGCCAGGACTCCAGATCACCTTTCATTCCCGCTTTCTAGGACATGCTTTCCTTTGCAGCTCACCAAGGGCTAGGACTCCTTGTGGTCAGTGTGTCCAAGGCTGTCAAACTGCAACCGCTTGCTTGCTTTTAAGTGTCAGGAGATGTAAATGGTTTTAGCCTTCAGTGGCTTCTGATTGAATAGCCTTTTGAAGTAATGATAGCTATAATTTAAAGCAACAGTTACCATATTTTCCTTGCTGGCTGGCTCTCTTTGAAGCACTAAGTATAAATCTGCTTAAAGTCCTAAAATAGCTATATTTCTGATTCAATATTCTCCCAGGAGCCTGGGTGATGCTGCCTCTAATCGCCATCACCTGTAACTAATACGAGCTGCACAGTGGCTGGTGATGAGGTGTCTGGAGAGTTGCTCGACTGTGGGCAGGAAGGTGAAGGCTGAGACGTGGTCTCCCTTTAGGGACTTTGGCTTTGCTTGGAGTTCCAGTGACCTGTTCTCAAATCAGGAGCAAGTGGGCACTGAGATGCTGCAGATTTTGAAGACTTTTTCCAGAATCTTTCTAGAAGTCTGAGATGGAAGATGGGCTTCCTTGCAAAAACAAAACAAAACAAAACAAAAAACCTCAGAAGGCTCCAGTATGGTGACATCTTAGCCCCAGCCTAAGGCATTCTGGGTACTACTGTATCCAGTCTGGAATGGGCTTTTAGGAGATGACAAAGGCTGTAGCAGTGTGTCAATATGGATGGCAATTAACAGGGAATAAAATGGGCAGCCACTGCTGTAGCACATATAAAATTTGTTATAAGGTAGGGTTGCTATCCCAGCATATGGGAGGCTAAGGCCTGAGGACCACTACAAGTTTAAAGCTAGCCTGGGCTATATGGAGAGTTTTGCACTAGCCAGGGCTACAGCAGAAATATTCTAACTCAAACAAAACAAAATAAAATTCACAGTGAACATTAAATTCCTGTGTGTTCATTCATTTGCCAGTATCCATTCGCTCAGGTGTTTACACTGTGTGTCCTGCACTCTGGCAGTGCACTAGGCCATGAGTAAAGCTGTGTTTACTGGGCTATGCTAGTACCATACAAATGGGGGTGGAGGAATGAAGGGACATGTCAGGGAGTAAAATAAACCAAAGAAGGATGCAGGGAGTGTTAGGGTGTGACTTTAAATAGGCTTGTTACTGAGAAGAAGCCGTTAAAAAACATGTCACTAAATGATCCTTCTGCAACCCAACTAAAATTTGTATCTGTTATGTACATGAAAGCCAGAGGTTGAAGGCAAGTGACTTTTTTAGTCACTCTCCACCTTATCTTTTTATTTATTTACTAAGTTTTATTTTCTGTGTTATGTATGTCTGAGTGTGGGTATGTGCATCACATGTATGCAGGTGGCCATGGGGGCCAGAAGAGGGTGTCAGATCCCCCAAGCTGGAATTGCAGGTGGTTGTGAGCTGTCTGGTGTGGGCACTAGGAACCAAACATGGTTTCTCTACAAGAGTAATAAGTGCTTTTATCTGTTGAGCTGCATCCCCAGCGTCCACCTCATTTTTGAGACAAGATCTCTCTCTGAACCTGTAGTTCACTGATTAGACAGATTTCT
Organism: Cricetulus griseus; assembly: GCF_003668045.3. Taxonomy (NCBI): domain Eukaryota; kingdom Metazoa; phylum Chordata; class Mammalia; order Rodentia; family Cricetidae; genus Cricetulus; species Cricetulus griseus. The sequence goes on from NC_048596.1 coordinate 167,459,782, forward strand.
ACATGGTGCTGGGGAGTCGATCTTAGGTCCCCGTGTGTGTGTGTGTGTGTGTGTGTGTGTGTGTGTGTGTGTGTGTGTGTGTGTATTAGTGTTTGGAAAACAGTCTTAATATGCACATATTTAGGCACCCTAAACAAAAGCCCTGATGGGAAACAATAAGATTTGTAGTATTTACCTTTGAGTGACAAAGTTTCTCTTTCGGGCATTTCAATTCTTTCAGAGACAGAGGCATATATTTGGGGGAAATGCTAATTTGAATTGGTAGTTTCTCAATAAACAAGCACAGAATTATCATATGACTCATCAGTTCCACTGATGCCACAAAGATGGAAAATAATGTGCAAAGAAAAACTTACACACTTACAGGTATATTACATACACTTGTGATCACACTCCACTCAGCAGAGACAGCAGAATGGCCAGCACCAGCTACAGTGAATTGCTTGTCAACCTGAGCTACACAGAGAGACCCAAGTAGTAGACTGCTTATCTGGTATGTGTGAGGCACTAGGTTTAATTCTAAGGATGGTGACAAACAAAAGTTACATACAAACGTGCATAGCAGCACTATTTACAACAGCCAGAGCATAGAGACAATCCAAGTGTCCTTCACTGGATAAACAGAGAAAAGGCATGTAGTATATTCATACAACGGAGTATTGCTTAGCTATATAAAATGCTGATACATGTAAACAAGAGATGGACTTTAAAACATGCTAAGGGAAGGAAGTCAGATCAGGGAATCACACAATTTATTGTTTCATTCATATGCAAGTCTTGAGAGGCAATTTTTTTACAGACATAAGCAATGGAGTGCTTACCTGAAGCTGAGGGGAGAAGAGGAAGGGGAGTTGGCTTAGTGGGGATAGAATTTCCTTTGGTAAAATATTTTGGGCTGAGGGTAGAGGCAGTGCTCATGTAGCATCATGCATATATAGACATCATGTTGTTTCAGGATGGTAAAAGCAAAGAAAGGCAGAAAGGAAGGGATAGAGGGAGGCAGAGAAGGAGGAAGGAAGGAAGGAAGGAGGGAAAGAAGGAAGGAAGGAAGGGTCCTTTCTGTCACTGGGGAATTCTGTCTCCTTGTGTCACCTCCTCTAGAGCCCTGGGACCTGGCCTCACATGCCACCTCAGGCCTCTGATTACCCTGAAACCAGCTGGATCTCCCTGCCTGTGCCTTGCTTTCAGGACAAAATGCAGCATGGCAAAGCTTGTGCTGCCTGAAGGTCCTGGGCAGAGTTCCTTGATGTTTCTTTAATGACAAAGGTCAAGGACTGCCCCCAAAGATATGGCAGCTCCATGCACAGTAGTGGCCAGGCACTCCCTTTACCCCAGGAGGGCTCTCTGTGCTCTGGGACTCCTTGTTGGCCTGCCCTGCTGTTAATGCTTCTCTAACACCCTTTGTATGTGTGTCCCACGCCCTCGCCACGCCTGACTCCTTACTGTCCTGGCTTGGCCTCTGCCCTTCCAGTCTCCAGGTTTTGTCCCTCCTGTTCATTCCTTCTGGAATGCCCTCTACCAAAGTGCTGCCACTGAAACCCAAGCCATCCTCCTCATTCCATCCCAAATACTACCACATCCTTCATGCTCTCACTCCTGCACCTGTCCATCACCCTCAGACCCCCCCACTGCCCCAGAGCCTTGGCAGTCTTTTCCACATAATCTATGTGTTAGAGGCATCTGCCCCAAACCACTTGAGCAGGTGGCCTGCCCTTTGGGCATCTTGCTGTTCTTACCTGTAAGATGCTAATAATAACCTATCGAGAAAACACACTGCTTCTGGGGTTGAAATGCAAAGAATCACTGCTCTGTGCAAAACAGGACCAGGAGTGAAGTGATGCTCATGCAGGAGGTATGTGTGCACAGGCAGGCAGGAAGGCAGATTAGTTTCCAGAATATTCGCTGCCTCACTGGATGTATTTGAACAAAGGCAAATACATGGCAAATGACCAGTGGACCTGGGGAATACTGTCACTCCTCCACAGTGGTGGGTCTGGTAATGATGCTGAAGGCCCACATGGAGGCAGAGCCAGGAAATGGTGGTGAGCCACGGAGGGAACTGAAACCATGATGTCTAGGCCCCAACCTTCCTGCAGCCACATACCACCCCGCCTCTCTGAGCCTCAATTTTCAATCTCCAAAGTGGGACCTACTGTGCTGAAGTGCATCCGGATCTGAGCAGACAGGTGACAGAGACACATGTGTGACTGAGCAGTGCACCAGGTGGCAGATAGGAAGGGCAGCGGGAACCAGGCAGGGAGGTGGCTGAGGGCAACAGGCCAGCTTAGTCACAGTGGGAAGGAGCAGAGGTGCAGAGACAGAACAGATACGATCTAATGAGCTTGGCGATTGATTTGAAGTAGGAGCCAAGGCAGCGTGGGGAAGAGGGAATGCGATTGACGAGTGGAGAAGTGAAGAAAATGTCCTGGGGCCTGGGAGGACACTGGGGGTGGCTCAGAAGAACTGTGCTCTATGATGACATTGGGCTGGGCATGCTGAGTTAGATAGACCGTGGGAATGGAGGCTGAAATCTTAGAAATAGGGAGGGGTGGCTCCTGCGAAAGGTAATTGGTGTCAGTTTCCCAGTCACCTTTGAAATAGGCTCCTGACTTGAACATCTGGAGGTCTTAGAACTGGTTGTTAAGATGTAACATCCCATGGGAGCCCCACTTGTCCTGTGGTTCCCTCTCTTCCGAGGAAGGGTGGTGTTTCCAGAAATATATTCCGCACCCGGGCATTCTAGGAAAAGAATAGTTTGTAGTAGATAAGTTTGGAGGCGTTCAGTTGAATAAATCAACATGTTCCTGTAACAATGGACTTGCCAGCATGTTCCTGTAATGTTAGACTTGTCAGGACTTTAAAGGAGCTGCTGAGTTTTTGTGGGGAGAGGAACCTGGTGTGTAGGATTTCTCACATTTATCAATCTGCAGAGCTATTTATTTATTCATTTGTCAAGAGCTAAGTTATGTGAATCTGGGCTTGCGGTAGAGGAGGTCTCCAGGTCTTTGGGGTTACCAAGTTAATTGTTTATTGGTGGGGCATTCAAGGGTTCATAACTCTTACAAGTTCTCAGGTGATACTGAAGAGCTAGGCACAGACCACACTTTGATTTTTTTTTCCTTTTTAGTATCAGTGATTGAATCAGGAACTGATGCTAGGTAAGCCTTCTAGCACCTTCTAGCCTTCTAGTTACATTCCCAGCCCTCTTTTTTTTTTTTCCTTATTTTTGAGATAGGGGCTCACTAAGTTTCTTAGGCTAGCCTTAAACTCACTGTGTAGACAGGCTTTGAATTTATGACCCTTGTACCTCAGTCTCCTGAGTGGCAAGGTATTAAACCTCTGCCACCAGGCCTGGCTATGGGCTCCAATTTGAGAAGGAGTCAGGAGTGTCCTAACCAAAGGGATTATCTTATGAAGATCACTTCCCGCCTCTTACTTCGAGTTGGCAGAAAGGAAGGAAGAGACAGGTTAAGTCCATTCAGACCACACTGAGCAAGAAGTCCCACAGGAAGGTGCACACCCACCCACAGCAGTCTCAGGTCTCTCATTTAGATCAGCACGTGTAGCCCACTAACTAGTGATAGAGAAAGGCGATGTCTGTCCTTCTTTTTTTTTTTCTGGAGCACACATATGGTGTTAGGGGTACCAGCAACCTTTGAACATCATGAGGAATATGGAAATGATGTGTTGACTGGAAGGAAGACAGGACTGAGGGAAGAGCTTGGGTCCCTCATGACCATGGTGTCACAACCTGGGCTTCTTGGTACTTTTTAAATGTGAAATAACAAAACCCATTTTCTAATTTTGCGTTTTCTAGGATGCATGTCTCCAATCCATGTTAACATATAATGCTCTGGTGTATGACACCCAATCAGGAGAAACTGCATCACAGGTGGAGACATATACCTGTAATTCCAGTGCTTAGGAGGCTGGGCAGGAGGATGGTGAGTTTGAGTCCAGCTTGAGCCTCATAGCAAGACCCTGTTTTTATAAAAACAAAAGCAAAAAACATTGTTTTAAGGTGCATAACGTATGCCAGAAGGCCATGGGCTCAAAGGAGTGTCCAGGCATTGGCCCTTAGGTCACTACAAACAAGCCTGCTCACCTGACAATGGTATAAAGGGCCCCTCACCCTAGAGCCAGGCCTTGATCCAGGGTCTTAGAGTTTGCAGACTCCATGTTTGTTCTTACAGGGCTTAAAATTAAGGAAGGGAGGAAGAATATTTGAAGACAATTCAAATTAACCAGCACACTTAGGGAGGGAATGTCTAGATCATGTGAAAAACATAGTTAATTAATCAAATAACTGCCTAACTGTTTTTCAACCGCCCCCAACTGTTTTTCAATGGCAGGCTTCATTTTGCTTTCCCATCAACACAGGACTGAGATTTCTCCATAGCTTTGTCAACAGTTGTTGTTTTCTGTTTTGTTGTTGTTGTTTTTGTTTTTTGCCCATCTGTGCTAATTTTGTTGCAGGGTAGAGTTATCTCGAAAGAGGAATCTCCATTTAGAAAATGCCTCCATCTGATTGGCCTGCAGGGGAATCTGTGGGGGCACAGTCTTGATTAATTATTGGTGTGAAAAGTCCCAGACCACTGGGGGCAGTGTCATCCTTGGGCGGATTGTCTTGGGCAATACAAGGAAGCAGGCTGAACAAGCCTCAGAGAGCAAGTCAGTAAGCAGCACTCCTCCATGACCTTCGCTGCAGTTATCGCCTTCAGCTTCCTTCCTTAGTTTCCTTCAATGGCTGTGACTCGGGATACGTAAACCAAATATGCCCTTTCCTCCCTAAGTTGCTTGTACTCATGTTCTTTTGTTTATGATTTATTTTTGTCTTGTATGCATTGACTGGTGTTTTGCCTTCAGATATGTCAGTGTGAGGGTGTTGGGTCCCCTGGAACTGGAGTTACAGACAACTGTGAGCTGTCATGTGGGTGCTGGAAATTGAACCCAGGTCCTCTGGAAGAGTAGACAGTGCTCTTAACCACTAAGCCACCTCTCCAGCCATTGTGGACATGATCTTTTTCCCATTTCTTGAAAGCCAAACTAACTTGGATTTTTGGTTTTGAGTTGTGCTTCTCTGATAGGTAACAATGCTGTCTACCTTTCTGTATGGAAGCTTACCATTTGTACATCATTTTTGGAGAAATATCTGCTCGGAATCTTTGCCTATTTTTAAACTGAATTATTTGTCTTTTATTGTTGAATTATAATGTCTTTATATATTGTAGGCATACCACCAAGATATATAACTCACAGGCATGTCTTCATAGCTTACAAGTCTGTTTTGAACTATTTCTTTCATTCTTTGGATGTCCTAAAGAAAGCTTTGCTGGACCCAAAGTTAAAAAAGTTCCATGTATGTTTTCCTCTATGGATTTTGAAGTTTCAGGTCTTCTGCTTAAGGTTATGATGCATTTTGTGAACAGTGTGAAGGAGGAGCCCAGCTTAATTCTCATGGATGTGGATATCCCACTGCTGGTTTTTAAAATGAAGTCTTATGCCACTTGGTAAATTGTGTTGTCCTGAGACTTCCAAGTGTCACCTATTTGCTCTGGTCCCTCCTTGGACTCTCCGGACATCCCTGTGTTTCATAAATTGAGATGACAGTGCCTGGAGTCACAGGCATCAGCATCCTGCTGACTGTGATACTGCTGAGGTCCCACTTGTGAAGCACTTAAAGCACCGCCCCTTCAGGGATGTTGATGTCAGGGCCGAAATGTCCCACAGCCTTCCATAAAACAGGCTCATGCCTCCATTGTTGGAGTCAGGAGAGATGCCAGCTTTGCATAACTGTCACACTGGTGAGGACCCATGGAAGAGAAATGACCTAACAGGAGTTGGGACAACTGTGCAAATGCCTCTGAGCTGACGGTCAGGAGGCTGAAGCTGAGAATGGTCGGCCATGGTATCTCCTATCACTGATTTTCCTCCTGGGGAACAGAGGGAGTCAGGGGCTTGGAGAATAGAGAGGCCTGAGTGGACCCTTCCTCAGTTTCCTTCTAGGCACAACAAGCTTTAGTGTCTAAGGTTTCCCAGGACACAAGGGATCTCTGTCTTTCCCCAGGTTAGCCAGCCATGACAGCTTCCTTAAAAGCCTATAGTTTGCAGACCAGCCTGGCTTGGTGCCTGGCACTCCCTACCCTACAATGGTTGTCTACCAGGTCACTGAGAGGCAGGCCCTCTGCCCATCTGTCAGAACTGGCTCTGCTGCCACCTGCCCAGCCATTTCCCATCTCATGTCCTGCTCAGCCCTGGCTCCTGCAGTCTCTTCCTTCTACATTTCTGGATAATTCTATTTCTGGCAGTGGCCCTCGACATGCTGTGACCAAGTGGCAGAGTCTGTGGCCTTTTCCCTAGTCCTATTTCCAGCTGGGCCATACCACCCTGTTCTTCTATTCTAGTCCCGGACATGAAAGGTCAGGAAAGATAGACCCCATGTGGCAACCTCCTGGCTGGACTGCTACATGGATAAAAACGAGCATCTTAGGAAAAACCAGGACATATGATAAGACAGCCCAGGTCCAGCCTCCCCAGCTGACCCCATAAATGGTTCCAACTGTGCCTGTGTATTTGGGCAAGAGTCAGCAGGGGCTCTGGGTATATTTGGAGTACTCGGGTGTTGTAGGGAGGAGACAGGAGACAACCCAAAATAGAGTGGCTGCTGGCACTCAATTGTACTTCTGTGCTGACTACAGGGACCAGTCCCTGTCCACAGGGTAACTTACCATAATGTCTGATTATGTCTGATTATTATCCATTGGATAATAGAGTGTGAACTGTTGTGACATTTTATAACTATTAAATCTGCTCATGCAATTCTATTGATGATGGTTGTGTTAGTAACTGTCCTATTGCTGTGAAGAGACACCATAACCAAGGCAAGTCTTATAAAGCAAAGCATTTAATTGGAGCCTTGCTTACAGTTTTAAAGGGGCAGTCCATAGCCATCATGGTTGGAAGCAGACACTGTAGTAGCAGTAGATCAGAGTTGTACATCTTGATCTGCAGGCAGCAGGTTGAGAGGGAGGGCCTGGCCCTGGTATGGGCTTTTGAAATCTCAAAGCCCATCCCCAGTGACAAACCTCCTCCAACAAGGACATACTTCCTAATCCTTCCCAAACAGTTCCACTAACCTGGGACCAAGCATTCAGACAATGAGACTATGGGGGCCATTTTCATTCAAACCACCACAATGATTATGTTTATTTAATAGGTTTGGGTGGATGAGAGACTGAGTCTATATAGCTCAGTCTGATCTCAAAATCAAGATCCTCCTGCCTTAGTCTCCCAAGCACTAGGATTTATATGGGAGTTCCTCACACTTGTCTTTAATGGATTTTATTTCATAAAATATCTGTAAGTGGTCTTCCTAAATATCACAGTGATACCTCAAGGGAGTCTGACTCTAATGCTGAGTTCCCAAACAGAAATGCATTTGGTAAATTTTGTAAATGCATTTGGTAAATATTAGTCACTTGCTAAGACTACACCACCCCAGCACCAGGATAGCCCTTAGCTCCAAGAAGCTCAAGTGAGAGGGGAAGCAAGACTGAAGGATAATCAAGAGAAGAGACACGGCTGTCTCTAAAGTCCCCAGTGATCTTGAGCTCCCCAGGAGTCTTCTACAACCTGATCCCTTTGTCCTGTGCCACCCCTGCTGGGGTCCAGCTCTGGCAACCCCACAAGCCTAATTTCTTGAGTTGTCCAATAAAGATCTCTAAGGTGTGTAACAATACCCCAGTAGGCTGGAGACAAACATGGGCTCTGAATGAGTCATTTTATCTGCAGGCTTTTGTGGAGGAAACCCGTTTTGGTAATGACAAACAGAAAAGATCATGCAGAAAGATATGAAGGCCCCTGTTTTAAGATAAAATGCATGCATAAGCCTACTGCATGGGGCCACCTCTTCTTTAATCTTTGGGTCCTCATGATGTTAGGGCTCCTCCCCTGACCCCAGGTTGTTCAGATAGGAAAATTTGCAATGTTGTTGATTGTACCACTGTTGACCTTGTTGCTCAGCCTGTGCCCAATCGAGTGTGATCCAAAGGGGACCTCGGCACCTGGAAAGCTCAGGAAGGGCCCTAAGGCTGGCTGCCTCTGGTCTCAGTCAATGCTCTTATCAGCCATGACAGACTGCATTTGGTAAAAGCTAATTTTTTTGTCGTATTAGAGATGGAACCCAGGATTCTGTACCTGCCACACCCCTAGCCCACAATCACACTCCTTCTTAGACCTTGTCCCTCTCCTCTCCCATGCTTTGCCTCACTCTAGCCTACTAGATATCCTTGATGGTGTCCATCATGAGATGCCAAGGAGGGTCTCTTCCTGCCACACACCCTGGCTGATGGGAGATGTCCTCCTGTATGCTATGAATATATGTTTCTCTTATTGGTTGATGAATAAAGCTATTTTGGCCAGCAGACAGGCAGGGTGTATCTGGGCAGGAAGTATAGGCAGAGCTACCAGACTAGGAGAATTCTGGGAAGAGAACCATAGAGAGTTAGTCTCAAGGGAGACTACATGAAGCTGCCAAAGACGCAAGAGACCCAGGCTTCATCAGTAAGCCAAGACCATGTGGAGATACACAGATTAATAGAAATAGATAATAATTAGAGAGAGCTAGCCAATAAGAAACCTGAGTCACCAGTCAAACAGTTTATAATTGATATAAGCCTCTGTGTATTTATTTGGGACTAAAAGGCTGAGGGACCAGGCAGGACAGAAACTTCTGCCTACATTTGGCCATTGTGATTGTCCTAGCAGTGAGTACATAACCCACACTGAGTCCACTGGAACACTCCTTTGAGATTTGACAGCTGAGATGATCAAGAGAAACCATTTCATTTGACTGTTTCTGGCACCCAGAGAAGTCTGTGAGCTGACAACTATTTCTTTATGCCCCTGGGCTCGAGGTGACTGATTTTGCAGTAATGTGTGACTCTCTGAGGCAGATTGTCACCTGAACACTATTAAGGTGTTTCCTGGTGAAAGTTCCTTAGATTGTCCCCTGACATGTTTTTATCATGTTGGTGCTATTCTAAGGAACAACACGTTGTCCAAATAAACATGCTACAGTTTGGATCTCAACTGTCCCCAAAGAGCCACATTAAAGGTTGATTGTTCGGAGAACTGGGTGATGGGATTTTTAAAAGTGGTGTTTAGCAGGAGGTGCTCAGGTCAGAAGGGTGCGCCCTGGAGAGTGAACATTGAGATTGCATCTCTTTCCTCCTCTCTTACGTCCTGTTCATGAAGGGAGGAGCTTTCCTGTGCTTGCCCTTCCACCATCGTGTGAGGTAGAATAAACCCTCTAAAACCACAAGTCAAAATAACCTTAGTATGTCAAGTGTGTGTGTGTGTGTGCGTGTGTGTGTGCGTGCGTGCGTGCGTGCGTGCGTGCGTGTGTGTGTGTGTGTGTGCGCTTTGGGGCCACACTGGCTTAAATCCTGTCTCTTTCACCTTCTGAGAATGTGGATCTTCTGAGTTCTGTCTCTCTGAGTCTCAGTCTCTCCAGATTAAGAAACAATGAGAGGAACTGCAGTACCTACCTCATAAGACCTTTGAAGACTAGATTAGCTGGTGCTTTGACCAGAAGGCTCTGCTCAGGAAGGTCAGGTACCAGCACAACAGAGGAAGATCCAGGGGCTCAGCACAGCTGGACTAACACTCACCAGCCTTCAACAGAGAGCAGTGGTTCTGGGCATCAATTCCTGGCATTTCAATGTCCAGGTGGCCCAACTGCCCACTGGAAGCACAATGTGAACCATGGATGCTAATAAACAAAAAGAAACCAAAAAACCCTCTTATCTTTGAAAAAGGTAAGTAAATACAATTGACGTCAATGTTTCTTATTTAATCTGATGTGTTCAAATATTGTCATGTAAAAGCAGGAATTTAGGGGCTGGAGAGATGGCTCATCAGTTAAGAGCACTGACTACCCTTCCAGAGGACCTGGGTTCAATTCCTAGCACCCACATGGCAGCTTACAACTGTCTGTAACTCCAGTTCCAAGGGATCTGACACCTTCACACCAATGCACATAAAATAAATTTAAATAAAATTTAAAAAGCAGGAAATTTTTGTGATACTTTATCTTCTTTGTTTTAATTACCAACTCTTTGGATTCCAGACTGTACCATGCTTTTACGATAACTCGCCCAGTTGTGTTAGTCAGCATTTCCTCACTGTGACCATGTACCTGGGCAAAACAACTTAAAAGAGGGAAAGCTTACTTTGGTTTCAGAGGATCTTTCCCATCACTGCAAAAGGGCGTGGCAGAGCAGAGGGCAGCCTCCATTGGTGGCCGGGAAGCAGAGGGTGCACTCTGCCTCTCCTCCAGCCTATAGAATGGCATTTTGTACCTCTGGATCAGTGTTACCCACTTAGTTAATCCTCCCTGGAAAAAACTTCAGTAGTCTCCTAAGTACTTCTTAGCACAACCAAGGTGACAAGATGAACTCTCACAAGTCACACTTTGGTGCTCAATAGCCGGGTGTGTTTGGTGGCTGTCATACTGAGTGGCACAGGTCTGGAGCTTAGCTAGATCTCACAGTGTGGTAGGTCTCCTTGGTACATTTGCACAAGCTTGTAATACTCTGTATGTCCCACTACCTAACCCCTATCTTGGCCAGATACCTATGAAAACATTTGTTTCTAGGAGACAGGAAGTTGCATGAGGACAGGCTTGTTCACTGTATATCTCTTTGGTAACTACTGTTGAATGAATAAAAAGGAGTAAATGAGGTGGCCTTGCCTTCTAGGGCTCCTGCCACTTTGTGCCATCACAAATGGTACCCCTTTTCCTTTCTTCCCTTCCTGTTTCCCCTCCTGTCTTTTTCTCCCTTTACAGAAACATACCTGACTCCAGTGCAGATCAGATGTGAACCTCAAGGTGGTGAGAAACCACTGATACCTCTAATGTTTTTAGTGACTGTCCTGTTACCGTGAGATATCTGGAAGGCCACACAGTCATAGGCAAGGAACACAAGGAGACAGCTTGTGTTGCTTACAGCCATCTATAGATGTGTCTAAAGGTAAACAAGGAGGCAAAGCACATCTGACCCTGGTATATCCAGTTCTGCTGGCCCATGGACCCTTCCCCTGACTTCCCTCATTCCTTAGACCTTCCGTCTCCCATATCCAGCTTTCCCTGCAGCTCAGTCCCAAGCCACATTCCTGGGGAGGTCCTAGTCTCAGGGATAAAGCTAGCTCCATGCTGGGGGGCCACATGTTTTGTTGGGGTGCCTCTAGAATGGTGAACCTTGCTCTAATATACACTTGTATCACTCACCCAGGCCTCTCCAGGGAAAGGCATATTCCCACTCAGTAGGTCTGGGAAGGACCTGAGCATCCAGGACTCTCCCTTGTATTTATACATGCTGCTGCTGGTCCAGGAACCCTTGCTAAGTGGCAGAGATGGGAAAGGGATGAATCTTCTACTATGATGGGTGGGCTTTTCCCGGCTTTCTCGGAAAAACCTTGATGTGTGCAGATGCTGGCAGCCCCTTCCACAAGGACTGGCCAAAAGAGGGAGTTAAAGGAGTGGGCAAAGAGCCACACCCTGACCTGTGGTTACTGGGAAGGTGTAGGTGAGGAGATGGCAAGAGTTCAGGGTTATCCTCTGGCACAACCATTCAGATGGCCAAGTGTCCCATTTTTCAATGTAGAAGTGGGTGTAATTCAGTAAGAACTATGGTGCGCTATGGGGCCCTATCCAGAGTCTCAGGTCCATGAACATCAGATATGTCAGGGAGTGGGGTGGAGTGGAGACAAAGTAGACTCACGGACACAGAGCCATATGCTCCAAATCCAGATGCAAAGAACTTTTTTGGAGTTCTATTCTGGAATCAAGAAGCCCTGAGTCCAGATGCCGGCTTTTTCATTTATTGGCCATGTTGGACAAGTGGCTGAGCCTGGATTTGTCCATTTACAAAATGAGGGCAATAGCACCTATTACACCAGGCACTTGTTCTAATTAATAAGAATATTAGCTATATAAAACTGTATATTAGAATTAATAACAGTGGAGGTCAGGGGACAATTAATAGGGGTTGGTTCTCTCCATATGTGTCCTGGGTCTTGAACTCAGCTTGTCAAGCTTGGTGCTGGGTGCCTTAGTCTGCTGAGCTCATGGTTTTGGTCTTAAATGTCCCTTCTAGGCCCCTTTGAGGGAAGAAGGTTGGTTTCCAGTTGATGGCAGCACTGGAGCTGGTAGTCTCTTTAGGATAGGGCCTGGTGGGGGCTGGTGAGGTCGCTGGGAGTGTAGTGTCAAAGGGGCTGGTATAAGTGCAGTCGACCTCCCTCCCTTCTCTCCTACTTTCCGTTTCCCTGCCAACAGCCTTTCTCCATCACACATTCTTTGCCACTTTTCCACCTTGCCACAAGTCCAGAGCACCATGTACTGAACCCCGGGCCTGAATGCAGTTTTGCTCCCTTGAGCACTTTGCCTCCTGCATGTGTGTGAGTGGCGTGGAGCTGACTGACACATGAGGATTGTGGTGTCCAGTGAGTCACTACTTCACCTCCACTGTGACACCCAGAAAAGTAAGCCTGTCTGCCATTCTTTCTCTCTCTCCTTCCCCACGTTTATTTTAGTTATTTATAAGCAAACAAGATGTTTGAAAGCCAACATATTTATGTGATCCAACAGGAGCAAATGATTATACATCAGTGGCTCTCAACCTGTGGGCTTGAATGACTCTTCCACAGGGTTGACCAAGACCATCAGAAAAAGCCTGGTGGTGGTGGTGGTGTCCACCTTTAATCCCAGCACTAGGGAGGCAGGGGCAAGTGGATCTCTATGAATAAGAGTCCAGCCTGGTCTACAGAGATAGTTTCAGAACAGCTAAGGCTACACAAATAAAACCTGTCTCGAAAACAAAACAAAACAAACAAGACAAGACAAGACAAACAACAACAAAAGACCATCATAAAAAACATGACTCATAACAGTAACAAAATTACAGCTATGAAGCAGCAATGAAAATAATTTTGTGGTTGGGGGTCACCATAAGATGCAGAGCTGTATTAAAGGGTAGCAGCAATAGGAAGGTTGAGAACTGCTGTTATATATGGAAAAATATTCTTCCTGCACTTGACCCCAGCTGCCAGGTCCTCTCCCCAAGGTAGCCACTTTTACTAGCCTCTTGCACATTCTCCATTTTGGTTTGTGGGAGCTTTTGCATTGGGTGTTTTATCATTGAGTGCAGACTGCTCCATGTTTCCAGATGTTTCTTGACACCTTCCATCCCGCTCCCCTTTTCCAGCCTTAGTTTTCTGCATCAGCAAAAGGGAGAGGATAACAGCTGTGAGTATTAAATAATGAGCATGGGAACTGCTTTGCCAGCTTACTTGATTCCACTTACTTTACTTTAGATTTTAAAGTTAATGCAGGGAGGCTAGGCAAGGTGGCCTGTAATCCCAGTACCTGGGAGGTGGTGGCAGGAAAATCAGGCATTCAAGCTACATATTGAGTTTAAGACCAGCCTGGGCTATGAGACTATGACACTCTTTGACACTATGAGACCCTGTATCAAAAACAAAACAAAAAAGCAAGGCAGGAAAGTGAGCTAGAAAGTGGCCTCCTCTCTAGGTATTCTGAGAAAGGTGGGCAAGACTTCTTGGTGGTGGTGTCAGTCTGTACTCAGAGCAGATCTCCTAAAGGCAGGAAGGAGGGCAGAGAGGATGGAGCAAGTGACTACAAGGACAAAGAGACTTCAAAGTCACTTTTTTAAAAGTAGAAATGTCCCCAGACACTAGGCAACCCCAGTCCTAGGCTCCCCCTTCATGACCTTTCCCTGGCCTCCCCAGACCCATTCCATCCATACCATCTGACTTCAGACACTTTCACTCAACACCCCAATGCCAAGCACAGTGGGGTAGGAAGAAAGAAACACATGGGTTCACTTCACACAGAGGCCCCAGATTCCATGTCCTGTTGAAAATACTGTAAAGCTCTGAAACTTTACAGAGGCTGGGGATGTCTTCTTCTCCAGGTGCAGGGGACAAGAACAAAGGCCTCTGCTACAATTTGTGGAGCTAAGATTTCAAGGACAGCACAGGGTCCTCAGGGGCCAGGCCAGTCTGCCCCAGTGGGGTCATCTGCCTGGCTATAAATAAAGACTTCAGACATGGGAGGGGTCCAGCAGCTAGGCAGAAGCACCTACCTCTTGCTCTCCCCAATTCATTTGTCCTTTCATGGCCATCAGCACCCCACTGAAAAAATAAAACCTAACATGAAAATAATACTGATGCCATTTTATATATACACAATTTGGATGCCACTTAGGAGTTTTTTTTTTTTCCTCAACATTGTCCCTAGAATATCTCTCACTATGTAAGAATTATTAGGAAAAGAGAAGAAAGAGAGAGAGAGAGAGAGAGAGAGAGAGAGAGAGAGAGAGAGAGCCTGGAGAGGCGGGGAAGCTCTGTTCTACTCTGTCAGGGAGAAGAAAATAAAGAGAAATCAGGCTGGCTTCAAAGGGCACATTTCCATAATTGCCCTGTAACTTTGGCAAAAGAAATCTGAGCATCCGGGGGCAGCACAGTTGCCAGATGAGTGCACTCCAAAGGCCCTGGAGGGCTGTGGCCCACTTGTTAGCAGCCTGGTGTAGTGAGAGAATGCAGAACTGTCACCAGCACAAAAGACATGACATCACAGCCTTCATGGCCAGGCCAAGCCAGGGTAGGCTACAGGCCAGGAGTCAGATTTGACCCCGCCTTTGTCTTTGTCCTGATCCCTGACATGAGACACATACATGTGCACTGCCCCCCTCTCTCCTCTCTTTCTATCTCTCTCTCTCCCCTCCCTCTCCCTCCCTCCCTTCATCTCCCTCCTTCTTCCTCTCCCCTCTCTCTCTCCAGCCCCCTGGGAGGGGGTTAAACTAAACACATAACTAAATGGATGCGTTTTGTTGTTGTTCTTGGGAGACCTGGAAGTGGCTGAGGAACAGCAGTAATTACTAGACCCACACTACATGACTTGAGCTCGCATCTGTGACCACCTTTTTGTACCAGCATCTACAAGAGAAAGGCCCCAACCTTTTAGACCGATGTTCTCCTTGGATGGACCCCTTTTTTGCCACCTCGGCTTGGGAAAGGCTTATCTAGAACTGACCTAAGTCCCACTTTTGCTTTTTCCCAGGTTCGCATAGTTAGTTTCCTGTTGGCTCTCTTTCACCCCCACTTCTTCCTTCTAATACTAAACACCTCTAAAGAACAGAAGCCGTCCACTTAGCACTCGGTTTGAACATTTCCTTCAATAAGTTATGGCTTCTGGGAGGAAAGGTTGCTGTGAGTGCCATAGACCCTTGTCACCTCATGCCCATTGTCTCTTAGCTTCAGCACTATCAGCATCTTAGTCATATCCAAATACCCAGCAGGCTTTACCTGTGTGGCTTAGAGGAGCATTGGACACGATGCTGTGGACTCATTCTTGGTGGAGGATCACTTGTGTCCAAAGGACTGTGAGCAGTGATGTTGGCCTCTGTCCCCAAGGTGCCAGTTCTGTCCTCACCCCCTGGTTTTATTCTTCTGCAGGCATTGTCAAACATCCCAGGATGGGAGAGGAGACCAGATGGCTTCGTTGTGGATTACAATACTATTCCTAAGGACTTTGCCATTGTTCCCTACTTCAGAGATTTTTCATCCAGAGACCTCACCTAAAGGGCCTGAGCCTGTTTCTGGGAGCAATCCCATAGCAGGCAGACATTTTTTAATGTGGTCAAGCTACATGGGGGGATCAGATGACAGTGGTCAATTCAGATCAGGAAGGGCTATCTGATGGTGTATGGAGTCCTCTTACCCCACAATTATCTTTGGTCCCATTTTTCTTTTCTGTTTTTTTTTTTTTTTTTTTTTTTCCCTTTCTTAACCACTGATGGACTTGCAAGAAAGTTTGGCTAAGTCTGTCAAACCCAACCTTTCCCAGATGCTCAAAGTGAGGTATGAGGCTTGTCCCCACTCAAGTTAGAGTTAGCTTCAAACACAGACACAATTTTTACTGACATGCACTTGCCCATTTTTTTTCTCAATGGGGGTTACATGTTGAAGTTTCTGCATCCCAATAAGCCTCTCTGCCGATGCAGCAATCCAAATCAGACCAAATCAAACGGAATTAGAAAAGCCAACATTTAATGGATACAATGCTCCCGGATGGCCTTCCAGCCCCCCCCCCCCGAGAGGAGTCAGAAAAGAGAGACCAGAAAACCACACGTCTGTTTTCTGGAGTACAGTTTAAATACCCTATGGGAGTGGTCTTGAGAATCTCTGGGTGAGGGGTCATTATTAGATGGGTTTTCTAAGATACAGCAGGGTTTGGAGAGAGCTAGGAGAGGGGGCTTGGGGTGGAATTTTCACCAGAACACATGTAACCAAGGATTCTAGGAAGGATAGGACTTTGCTAGAAGGCTACAAGGAATCAGTTCCAAAGAGAGTCCACACCTCCAAATAAACCCAAACCAGAAAACATCTCACATACAATTCTTTTCTTTTCTTTCTTTCTTTCTCTTTCTTTCTTTCTTTCTTTCTTTCTTTCTTTCTTTCTTTCTTTCTTTCTTTTCCTTTCCTTCCTTCCTTCTTCCTCTTTCTTTCTTTCTTTTTTTTTCTGAGACAGGTTTTCTCTATGAAATAGCCCCAGCTGTCCTGGAACTATCTCTTGTAGACCAGGCTGGCTCAGACTCGGAGAGATCCACCTACCTCTGCCTCCCGAGTGCTGGGATTAAAGGTGTGTGCCACCACTGCCTGGCCTGAGGTGCAGTTGTTACCCAGGCACCAGTCTCTGTGGCTACCCTACCTCCCCAAACAGGCAACCAGTGGCCGAGGAGCCTTTGGGTCTCCCTGTCCTCCAGGTGCTCAGAGAATGCCACCTGGTATGTGGGGCTTTCCCCCTCTTCACTCCAGGCATAGAGCAAGTGAGTGGTGTTTTATGTACTAGACCCTGGCCCTTCTTTGTCACCTTGGGATAACACTGTACTTCTTCCTGCCTGACCCCATTCCCCCAAAGACAGTTTAGTTAGAAACCATTAATGTGCAGGTAGTCACCTAGGGGGCAATTTTATTTTCCTTAGCCTCCCCAAACCTGGGAGGCACTGCCCCCCACCTAGCTGTGTGCAGATATTGAGGAAGCAGTTCCTCTGATCTGCCTGATCTCCCACACACCTTGGAGGGCTCTGAGTAAACTACTGAGCAGCAGAGGCACTTCCTAGTGGGGGATTGACATATTTCATCTCTAATTGAAGCTGCACTGGAGACAAAATGTTCCCTGCTTCTTACCCCTGCCACCATCTCTACTGCTTCCTCCTAGATTTTAGGCATCAATGGAGAAGGTTCCTCGGACTCCGTCTTTTGTTGGGAACCTGGGAGCTTGCATTTTGCTTTGGGATGAGTGGAGTTAGAAGTACACACTGCATGGAACCATGCCCAGGGTTAGTCTGACTCCACTAGTACTTCCTTTTGCTGTTCTTTCAAGACAGACCTAAGCAAAGGATGTCATGTGGGAATGAGATAGCTAGAAAAGCTGAGTAGTTCCAGAGGCTTCCCAGGAGAGAGGTCCTATGCCTGCTGTCAGACCTGCTGGCCCTGACCAGCCTCTCCACACCCATCTGCCTCCAGTGAGGAAACTCCTTTCATGGGGCACTCCTCCTAGAAGACTTCTGCTGCACACACCAAGATCGCCTTTCCCCTGGAAGTTTTCTTTTTCCCTTGGTGGAGCTGGTTGCAGAGACTCTTGAGTCACCCGAAGGAAGCGTCTTCACTCTTCTGGGCGATGGGAGGGGGTGAGGCAGATACCCCCACCCCTGTCCCGGTACTGAGGATGTTTGTCCGAGCATCTGCAAATGGCTGGACATTGCTACTTAAGAGTGAACACCGGCAGAGCATCCTCTGTCATCCTCGCTCCACCTTGTGAGGCGACTAGCTGATGAGAAAGGACCCAAGGAAGTGAGTTCTATGTCATTGGCCTCACAGGAAGTAAATGGGCAGGCCGTGTGGGCCACAACTAAGCGCTGGGGCTGAGGAAGGGTGTGGCCCTTGTACAGACACTCATGGTGCTAACCAAAGCTGTGGCCCTGACCCAGAAGATGGAGCTCCAGTCTTCACCATGAAGGACCTTGCGCCTCTGAAACACCTTAGCCAAGAGAGCAAGGGGGTATTTGCACGAATATCTCAGCGTCCCTCCCATCCAGCCTGCCCCGTTATCCTTGTCTTTGCCAGCGGCCGCCTCCCTCCTCCGGTCTCTGTTCTGGGGACACACGTTGCTCTCTCACTTTCCTAAGGAAAGCCCCAGGTCCCTCGCGGTGCTGGCAGCCGGGTCATCATCTCGCGGACCCGTACACACTGGCTGCCCTCGCTCACAGACTCTCGAGGGTCCACAAGGTTAACTGTACCGGATCCAGACTTCAGCTCTTCATACCTGCCACTCCCCCCCACGACCCTCCCCCCCAACAGCGCGCATGACAGTCACAAGCCCTGTTCTGCAGCTCCGATGTATGGCATCCGGCTAGCCTGAAAATCTAAAGTTCCAGAACCGGGTGCCTCAAAGGTGCTCCCACTTAGAACCCCGAGGTGTCACTATCCTAAGCGTGACTCTCCAGTTCCTAGCGTCAAAGTTGGACAAGCCCGGCCAGCATGGTCAAGCCGGGCTAGGGGCCAGGAGGTCGGCCTGGCTGCAGAGGCCGGAGGGGCCGGACGCCGAGCGTCCCCTACGTCCTGTAGAGGGAGCTCCAGCCCCAGGTTTCCCACTGTCTTGCCTGCCCCCCCCCACCTCCACCCCCCTCCCCGCCTCCCTCCGGCGGACTCCTGCGGCCGCAATCCCAGCTCCAAAGGTGTCGGGACTCGACCCCGAACCCACGCCGGCGTCTCTGAAAACAGCCCCTTCTCTGGCACTCTGGATAAAACGTCCAGAAGTACCTAGGAACCAAACGCCGCCTGGCTTCGGCCTCGGACTCCGAACACCAGCGCGGTCACACGCCACCAAGCGGGAAGTGTGAGCACCCGGCTTCTCCCGCAGATCCCCAACGCCCTTACACCAATACGGAAGGAGGTGTCAGAGAGGGAAGCGCGGTGGGAGCGGCCTCGAAGTTGAGCATGGGCAGCCCCTATACACGGGACTGAGAAACACCAGTTGTGCTGGGTCGGAATCGGAGCAGGGAGGGAGAGCCTCTCAGCCCATGCCCTGAGGTCCTGGAAGCTTCCCTAAGTCTTTCTGCTAAGTCATCAGAGCAGGCCCCAAGGTTACTCCAGTGGATCCCCGACAGTACCCAGTTCCCCAGCTCCTAGTAGGGAATGGACCCTATTTTCTCATCCGTCTCCACCCTTTCTCTCGGAGGGGGGCCTTCCATCGCCCCTTCTTGTAGAGGACCTAGCCTACCTACCTCAGAGCGGACCACTTCCGCCATTGCTGTCCCCAGACTATGCTCGCCCTTTCCTGCAGATTCTTTCAACAGCCGAGGGTGGGGTAGGGTAGAGGGACGCTAAAACACCAAAGAACCATCAAACAGATCTGTTCAGGTGGCGGACCCGCCGGTTATAGTCAAAAGTGGCAACAGCTCTTTTATTTAGCCAAAAATAGATACTTTCTTGTACAATTTGGTTCACACATATGTACATTTTCTGTATATACAAAAAGAGTCAGACACGCTTATTCTCTCTGCAACTCCACCCCGCCACCCCCGAAATCAACAGAACAAACAAGCCTCACAATCTAATGTGGGGCAGTACAGAAGCGACTTGGGGAGGGCCAAGGGGGGGGCTGGCTTTATTCTTTCTTTTGTTCTTTTTGTTTGTTTGTTGGTTTAGTGTTTCTTTTT
The DNA here is from genome assembly GCF_003668045.3 of Cricetulus griseus. NCBI lineage: Eukaryota > Metazoa > Chordata > Mammalia > Rodentia > Cricetidae > Cricetulus > Cricetulus griseus. Next base: position 167,479,587 of record NC_048596.1, read on the forward strand.
TAGGTATTCATACACAGACATGCTTGCAAGTCATAACTATACAGAGCGATTTGTGTTTTTTTTTTTACAATTAGTACAACGATTTAAAAATTGATGAAAGAACTAAGATGAGGAGAGAGCTGATAAGACCAGAGCAGCATCCAAGTGGTTCTGGGGCCTGGAAGAGAGCAGGAGCAAAGGAAACGAGATTTAGAGACGTGGAGGCTGCTCAGATAGGGGACACTCTACTGAGCCTAGGGCCAGGCTTATGGACTTGTTCAGCCCTGGGTATATTAACTATAAGCTAGACAGAAGAGCTCAGAATTAAAGGTCGGGGGTGGAGGAAGATGGAAATCAGGCAGAGAAGGCCTTGTGTTCCTGAGGCTTGTTTGAGGGGCCAGCCTTCCCCAGTTCTGTACCCACAGGCCCTGCTTGAGGTGCCAAACTGAGAACGGAAAAGCCTCTATGAGTCCACAAGAAGTGACACAAGAGTGGGGTTTTGGTGCTTTTTAGAAATAGTCTCCCAGCCACTTTTCTCCCTTCCCCGGGTGCGGTGGGGGGAGCAAAAGGTTTCTGTCATTGGCTCTGTGTTTTTCTTATCTCTCCTGAAGGGTCTCCCACTCTGCTTCCCAAATGCAGGGTCTCTTACCGCCTTGGCACGGGCTGGAAAGCTGTCTTGAGTAACTTTTTCTCCATTTCCAAGGCACTACAGCGATCTGTAGGAAACAAGGGGAAGAAAAGAGAGGCCTTCAGAACTCTGGGTCCAGGCCTCTAGGGCCGCTGCACTAGAGCGGGAGCGAAGAGGAAAACATCGAATGTGCCCCAAACCCTTGTTCTTTCCCTCTAGCCAAGGCGAGAGCCCCACCAACACCCTCTCACTGAGACCCACACTTCTGTAGTCACCTGTTCCACTCTCCGGCTCCGTAGGCCGAGCATAGGCGGCGGCCGCAGCCGCCGGGTGACCCGTGGCTCCGGGAAGTCCCAGCAGGTGCTGTGGGGCCGAGCCCAACATGGACAGCGGGTGCGGCCGCGGGCCGGGCGGCGGGCCTGGGAAAGGCCGGTTGGTCCAAGCGGGGAATTTGCCAAGCGGCGCCGAGACGAGTCTGTGTGCCGCCGCTGCTGCAGCGGCAGCCGCGGGCGAGAGCTGCAGCGTCGGGGGCGCGACGGCTGCCCCAGGAGGAGAACCTCCGGCTCCAGTAGGCGAGCGACGAGGGTTGTCCGGGCTGGTGGCCGTTTCAGCCAGTGACCAGATCTTGGGCTTCTGCAGGGCGGAGGAGGGCGCTGGTGCGGGAGCACAGGAGTCCAGGCCGGAGGGTGAAGAGGGTGTAGATGGAGGAGCCCTGGCCACAGGCGGTGGCACTGGGGCCAGACTTAGGACAGACAGTGGTCGCTCCTCCAAGCCTTCAGAGCTGTCGTCAGAGTCACTATTTTTGCAGTCCGAAATGGGTCCTAGGCCGAAGTCGCCGTTCCTGTGCGCTGCCCCAGTCAGGGCCAGGTCCGGCCCGGCTGCAGCGCTGTCTAAGTTTTCCAAATCGATCTCCTCATCCTCGTCGTCGTCGGCCAGGCCCTCGCCCCCCGTGTCCTCCTCCTCCCCTGCGAGCTCCTCCTCCTCCATCTCCAGCTCGCGTTTGCCCTCTTCCTCATCTTCCTCTTCGTCTTCCTCCTCCCGCTCGCTCCCATAAGCATTGCCCTCCTCGTCCGTGCGACTACGGGGTGCCCATGTCATTTTATTTTCCTTCTTGAGGCGCCGGCGCGCGTTGGCGAACCAGGTGGACACCTGGGTGAGGGTCATCTTGGTGATGATGGCCAGCATGATCTTCTCGCCCTTGGTGGGGTACGGGTTTTTGCGGTGCTCGTTGAGCCAGGCCTTGAGCGTGCTCGTGCTTTCGCGGGTGGCGTTCTTGGGACGGGACGGGTCCCCGAACTGGTACTGGCCGTAGGGGTAGAAGGCGGGGTGCGGGTGCGGGAACGCGGAGGCCGTGGCTGTGTGCTGCACCCCAGGGCTGTCCTTCAGCTCATATTGAGCGCCCTATACGCACATGGAAAAGGAAAGGGACACGCGCGGGGTAGCGCAAGTGAGCTCCAGCCGTCGCCGTCTCCACCCTCCCGCCGGGACCCCTGCACCCCAGCTCCAACCCCTCTTTCCCGGTTTTTTCCGGCTCTTACCAGCTGTGGGAAGATGGGCAGCTCCGTAGCGTAGGGCAGGAAGGCGCCGTAACCCTGCGCGGCAGCAGCTGCAGCTGCGGCCGCGGCGTAGGGTGCCCCGTACACGGACGAAAGCACATTGGATAGAGACCCCGAGGCTGCCAGCTCTGAGGCTCCGGCTCCCGGACCGCTCCGGCCCCCCGCGCTGCCGCCGCCGCCTCCTGCGGCTCCCGGGCGCTCCGGTGGGTAGAGCGGGCGGATGTACTGGTATCCGAGCTGGGGGAAGGACATGGTGGCCCGAGGGGCACCTACGTTGAGGGGGCCCGGCCCCCGGGGCCGCCGTGCTCAGAGCCGCACGCTGGCTCCGGAGCGCATCGGGGGCTGGGCCGAGCTCGGGCCGCGCTGCGCTGCGCTCCGCGTTCGCCTATTGATCTGCTCCGCGGCGGCGGCGGCGGCGGCGGCGGCGGCGGCGGCGGCGGCGGCGCGGCGGCGGCAGCGGCAGCGAGGAGTCAGGTCAGGTCCGAACAGATTGGCCGAGATTCCCTGGGCTCCGGGCTCTGATTGACATTTCTACGGGGCCTCAAGCCCCTCCTCTCTGCGCCGCTCTCCCTCCTCTAGGCCTGGAGAGCTGCTCTGCGCGCAGCGCTCAGTTCTGTCCTCTCCCGAAGCTGTGTCGCGCCTCGCTTCCTTCGCCCTCCTATAGTTTACACTCCCCTCCTGTCCTTTCCTCTCCCCTCCCCTCGCTGCGTCCTCCCCACCCCTCCCCCTGATCGCTTCCGCTCCCGAGGCTCCTTCGCAGTCTCGGGCGCTTGGAAACTGCGGTTCTTTTTCCTCTTTCCCTTTCTCACAGTTGCTTTTGCTCACCTCTCTTTACTTTTCCTAGTCTGACTCCTCTCTTTTAAATCTTTTTTTTCTCTCCCTCTCTCAGTCTCTCTTCCTTCTCCCTGGTCTCTGTTCTGTGTCCTGAGCTAAAACGACCTAAAGTTGTAGACACTTAGAATGCTGTGCAGGGGGTGTGTGTCCGCGTCAGTGTCTGTGTGTCCGTCCCCGCCCTTCCACCCCCTCCCTCACCCTTCCCCAAATCTCGAGTCTGACGTTGCGCCCTCTTATTCGACTTTTCCTCGCGTCTCCTCCTGGAGTCTCCAATCACCCGGGAGCCTTCTGGGCGAGGCGGCCTTCCCTCGCGAATACAGAGCGCCGGGAGGGGCGGGGCGGGCCGGGCCGGGACGCAGTCTTTTCCCGCCCCCCTCCTGCCGGCACAGGGAGGGGAGAGCCCAGACCAGGAGTGGAGGGTTAGTACAGGGTCACCTCTCCCCTCGGGTCTTCCAACTCCTCGCTTTTCAGCCCCCACAGCAGCTGTAGTTCCGGGGTGGGACGGGACCCCGGCTCCAGGCTGGCACCCGGGTTTTTCTGTGCGATGCTGTTTCCCTTTGCAGTTCTCAGCTCTGGTCCCTAGGACGCTTCCAATAGCCTAAGCGGGCAGCAAAAAGGGCAGCTAAAAGAGTTGAGCGTGCAGCCTGGGAGTAGGGAGAGCTGCCCCTCTGATCTTTTAAAAGACCGAATCTGTGTCGGGGAAACCCTACAGTTCACCACGTTAACACCTCCGGGGTACCTCGGTGAGAATTCTCATTAGAAAGTGAGTTTGGCGCCCAGGTGGTCTTGCGGAGCAAGCAGAGTTGGAGCTCCTGGCTATGGGGTGGGGGAGGAGCAGAGAGAGCCTCACCGCGGAGGCTCTGGGAACTTTCTGAGAGCACTTCGAGAAGTTTCTGTGTTGATGTTTTTGGTCGATTACGACCATTCATTTCACTGTCCCTTCTCCTGTTCTCTGGGCCCAAGGCCAGTGTTTTCTTTTGGTGACAATCCCCTAGAGCCGAGGAGCGTGTGCATGTGGGGGGTGGGGAGCCAGACTCGTTTTCTGGTAGGATATCTAAATGTTTTATGGTAGGATAACTAAATCTAACTTGAAATGTAGTGTTCAATTGCCCACCTTCACGGATTACGGTGGGCAGTGAAAAGCCACACTGAAATGCTCGGAATAGCTGTGGCTATTTAGACTGTGGCGATTTAGACTGTGGCGACGACCCACGCGCGGGCCAGGCCTGCTGCGGGCCTGCGGCCCAGACAACTCCCGGACTGCGATTCTTTAGTAGAGCGAGGAGCCCAACTTAGAGGTAGAAACACCACTCCCGCGTCTCCAGGTGATCTACGAAACAAGTCTGAATTCCCAGTGGAGGGATCTGAGGGTTCCGGGCTGATTGGCTCTGGTATGAATAGTTAAGTCAGGAAATGAAGGTTTCTTTCGCCCTGGCCCTGGACTCCAGTCAAAAGTGGAGTCCGTGTGCCACCTCTGTTACATTCCATGGGCCTTTGTACGGGCCTAAGGTTCCAGGAGGTGCCACTCAGAAAATTAGTAGGGAAGCACGGACCGAAGTTTGGGGAGCTGCCTAAGGTTTAGAGTTCAATGGCAGCATCTGGAATCTCCCTAAATTCTCTCTGTGCGGCTTCTCTGTTCCTTCCTGGCCCTCCTTGCCGGGTGCGGGGTGAGCCTTACAGAGGTTGGCTTTCGGTGAGCCTGACAGAGGAGGCACTGCAAGGCCAGCTGTGGCCTTCAAATGCTTTTCCCTAGCCTGATTCCGTTTCTGGTTAAATCTGTCAAGGGAAGCTCACCTGTTCAGGAAGGGTCTTAGGGGTACAGAATCGGGGTAATATTATTTCCTAGGATCTTTCCTATGTATAGGGCTGTGAGTTTTGCTAGGCAGCTGTGAAGACCTACCTAAACAGTGGTGGACCAGGCCAATAAGCAATAGCCAGATTACAAGGTGGGCGAAGAGGCTTCTTTGTATGTACCTGGGTAAAAACACGGATATTTAATTCCGTTTTTTTCCAGATGGAAAAGAAAACGCAAAAACACAACACACACACACACACACACACACACACACACACACACACACACGAGCCCCTGAGATGCTCCTTCCGCATTGCATTAACCAGCTATCGACCTAGCTGTGTCTGAACTGCGGAGTGAGAGAGAAAGCGAGAGAGCAAGCACCGGAAGAGCCAGGCTGTTCTCAGGAAGGACCCAACGCCGGTGGGGGGCTGCCCCTGGCCCAGAGGGTGAACCTCTAGACCCAGAAACGAACCTAAGAACCTCGCTTAATTAGATCCCTCCAGGCATCCCAGGCCAGAGACAGAAACAGCTTCCCGGTTACCCCGTGACCAAATGGGAAGAGCGTGGGCCAGGCCTTGAAATCCGCACTCCACGTCGGGATTCAGTATCTCCAGTGGCTGGAGTCACAACATAGCTCTGGTTCCTCAGCAGGACCAGGCCAGTGGAAGCCAGCTCCCAGACTAAACTCTTGAATCTGCGGGTAGTTGAACCTTTTCAAGGGATTTTTAATCCAGATTAGGTCAGATTGACATACTCGCACAGCACGGCAAGCGAAGAGAAGCAGGTGCACCGGGGAGTTGATTGGGAAAAAACCTGAACGCAACAACGCTTCCGCCGCTGGCAGAAGCTTCTCCAGCACCCATCCTTCTTCCAACAGTCCCAGCTCACAAAACGCTGCTAGCCCTCGCCGCGGATGCTCTCTGGTCTGGGCCCAGGGCGCCAGTAGCATACGTGCTGGAGGACAACTGAGAGAGGTGCCCGACGTGTACCCAGGGCCAGAGGCCCACCAGGTCCCGGGTCTGAAGGGCGCAAATCAGGCACGCTCGGAGCCACCAGTCCCCATCTCTTCCCTCTCCTGGTCTAGCTCCCCCCATGTGCCTGCATCCCCATCTCGGGGAGCCACTGCAGCCCTGGGTCTCCCAGCCGGGCCAGTTTTCAGTCCTTTCCTCCCAAGGCCCAGAGTCCCCCAGAGGAGGTGCTGGCTGGCCATCCTTCAGCTTCCTGCAGACGCAGCGGCGTGCGCTCCCACTGCCCCCTCCCCCGCCCCCCCCCCCCGCGCGTTGGGGTTACAGGTTAATGAAACGCTCGTTTTCCTCAGTCATTTGTTTTGTTTTCCTGCAAAGTTCTGATAAGTAGCTAACCAACGAAGCTTGTAATTACAATCTTACAGAAACCGGGCCGATCTGTATATAAATCTCACCATCCAATTACAAGATGTAATAATTTTGCACTCAAGCTGGTAATGAGGTCTAATACTCGCGCATGCGATAATCCCCTCTGGATGCTGGCTTGATCAGATGTTGGCTTTGTAATTAGACGGGCAGAAAATCATTATTTCATGTTCAAATAGAAAATGAGGTTGGTGGGAAGTTAATTTCTCTCCGCTCTGTGAAGCGTAGACAAGAATTTAATGATTTAATTACAGTTGTAAGCCCTTTCCATGAGACTTAAATTGAGCTGAGAATATTTTTTTCCTTTTCTCTCTCTCCCCCTCTCTCGCTTTCGCATTCTCTCTCTCCGCTATTAGCAGCCACACGGACTTGCAGATGCGTGGCCTGGCGTAGCACCGGCAGGAATTCACATTTGACTGTGAATCTGGCCTCGGAGCATCCCAGGAGGCACCGGCTGGGCGCCGCCACGTCTGCCGTGCAACTCTGGCTGAGCCCTGTGAGCTGTCAGGGCCTCGGAGGCTGTCCCTGAGTCCAGAGACGCCACGGGAAACTGGGAAACTTTGAGGTAAACTTTGCAAACTTCTCTGCCGGCGCTAGAAGACCGCCGGTTGGAAAGGTAGCAGCATTAGCTGCGTGGGCCCCAGGCCTGATTTGTGCACCGCGGAGCGGACCAGGACGCCCCAGAAGGAGCGCGAGTCTTCTCCAGCCCGCCCTCCGCGCTCCGGAACCTCCCGGACCATGCCCTCTGCCACCGGCTTTCGAGTGGCCAGATCTGCGCTGCGGCTCCCGGAATCCCAGCATGGATGGAAAACCGTGGCCCTGAGCGCGAGTGGTTCTATTTCTCTTTTCTTATGCAGCATCACCCCGTTTCCACCTGCGACGAGTATTTCCGCTGAACGCCTTGTTTGTTTCAGTCCTATCTATTCCTCACATTTTCTGCATATTTGGTTTCCGGAGCCTTTATTTTTCTCTTTTTTGACTCCTAATGTGTTCTTTGGTGTGTGTGTGGGGTCTTTTTAAAATTTCAGGTTTTTTTCAACCCCCTGTTTTCATCTTCTCCCCTCTCCCTTTCTCGGTTTCCTCTTCTTTTTCTCCCTCTCTTTCTTTCGTCCCCATCCATCCTATTTCAATCTTGGTCTATCCCAAGCTCTCTTCTGCTGGTTTACTCTGTCTTCCTTTCCTTTACAGAGTCTGTCCCCTCCCCCGCCCGTGGATCTGCTTCCCAGGCATCCCTTTCTCATCCATCTTGGGAGATGAATATGTCGCCTTATTGGATGCGGAGGCCAGAGCAGGGCGATGGGGCTCGGCCAACGTCGCACATTTTCTTCATGCATATTGAGAATATGGTAATGAGTGTGTTTGCATTGTTGCATGGAAATGATGCGGTTCCCTCTGCGGTGCAGAATGGGCAAGATTGGTGTGGACCCACGGGAGCCCGATAGTGGGCCCGGGGCCTTGTGGCCCTAGTTACCCACGGAAGGGGGAGCGAGGAAGTGACCTTTCAGAGTGCCTTGCCCACCCTCCACTTGCTCTGGCTTCCACAAAGGCGTCTCTGCCCGGGTTAAAGGCTGGTGAAGGGAAAACAGCCTGGCTGTAGCGCCCCAGGTCCACGGGCCTCGGAACTCTTTCCCGGTGATCAGAGTCCTGAGAAAGAGAGCTTGGCTCTGTTCTCTAACGACTACTCGTTGTTTGCGACAAGAATGGCCTTTTAGGATGAAACATAGCTGCACCATGTGCCCTACACTACACGCATCTCCTTCATCCCGGGGGGGGGGGCGTGGGCATCACTTGACCCTGACAGGTTGACTCAGTTGGCTATCGGAGATCCACTTTTTTTCTAGACATGGGCTCAGAGCTGGTTCCCAGTCATCTAACAGAGGCAGCCCCCTCCCCGAGGCCAGCCAACCTCAGGTGAAGGGTCCCAGGGCAGGTCAGACTCTGGTTGGGGCTGGGGGAAGGCAGGAGATTTATGCGCCCTGGGAGTTCAGGGCCCCATAGCCCACCTCAGGACATTTTTCTGCCTTCCCTACTTCCTACTAGGGATGTCCCTAACCGGGGTTCCATGGCTGGCTGAAATGCATTGTGGAAAGGAGGCCATTGTCTAGGGTCAGGTTTCTCAACCTTCAAGCATCCTGCTAGCGCTTCTACTGTTAGGGACTGAAGATTTTTCCTTAAATCAAGTTCTTTTCAGAACTCAAATGCATGATTTTGGATACATATGTGATCCTTCCACCACTTCTGCAAACTAGAAAGTAGCTGTTGGCAGAAAGGAAACACAGCAAACCTTACTCCCGAGACTTGTCCCTTCCTCTTTGGGGTTCAAGTACAACCGCTGAGGGTGTGCGAGCATGAAAAGGGAATGTTTCTCCCTCCATCCTAAAATGATGTCCAGGGTCTCAAGGGCTGTCCTGGCTTAGGGTTTGGGGAAGTTGCTCTGTTAACACGAATGTGAAAAGTTTAAGGTAAAACTTAACACTCTGAACTATTATTATCAAATAATCTCATTACAGGTTTCCAGGCAGCACTGCATCTAATTCTCACCTTCCCTCACCGGGCAGAGACTGTCCAGAGGCCACACGTGGTTGTGTAGGATGTTTACTGAACACACTTTCAAGAGGATAAGAAGGTACTTCTCACACCCCCACCCTCACCCCTCAGCTGTGTGTCCTGGTTTTGGCAAAACAGGGAAGCTATTTTTCTAATCTGTACAAAAAGTTAGGAAGATGACCAGTCCTTAAAAAACTGGAACACTGAGGCTCTGGGTACTTGGAAAAGCCTGAACTGATATTTTTAAGTATTCCCTCTGGAACCAGAGGGTTAGAGTCTTTGAGGCATGGGGCAGGGATCTGGGAAGACCCTGGATGGGTTGAAGGAAAGAGCCACAGGGACCCCAGATGTCTATCCCTCAAGCTCTTCACTGTTCACCAAGTCCTAGATCAAAAATTGAACTGGTATCCAGACTGCATAGTCCCTTCTAGGGTCCCAGTTGTGGGAGGGGAGAGGAGGTCTATAATTTTAGGCCTAATGTTGGGTGTCTGAACAATGTAGATTTTACCACATGTGCTTTTCCTCATTCATACCCACACTGCTGGAACTTTCAGAATCTTCATGACACACGAAAATGGTTTTGTACCTCTACTTTTGTGATTAATCTTAATAGTGACTTCCCCATTGATTGGATTGTCTGAATTATACTTTAAGACCACTAAAATATTTAGATCTCAAGGTTTGTTTGACAAATGGGAAAGCTCAAATATGTAAGATCGATCCTTCAGGCCCTTCCACCTTCCTTCCCTTCCCCTTCCCTTTTCTCCCCCCTCCATTTCTCCTCTCCTCTCCTCTCCTCTTCTCTCCTCTCCTCTTCTCTCTTCTCCTCTACATTTTCTTCCCCTTCCTTTCCTTTTCTTTTCCCTCTCCTTTCCCCCTTTTCTCTTTCTCTTTCATTTCCTGCTCTTCACCTTCATTCCTAGCTAGGCAAGCCTATTGCCACAAGACCATATACACAGCCCCTACCACACTCCATTCTGAGGGCAGTCTTCTGGAGCTCTTTGTAGTTCAGTCCCAAGCTCATTGGCTTTTCTCAGGGACCTCTAGATAGTAGGGTTGGTAGCCATTCTTGGTGTCCATGAAAATGGATCAGATCCTGTTAGTAGACAGTCTTCTTCATGAAAAGAAGCCGTAGGGAAGGAGGGCAGATGCAGGAAGGCTAAGAACATCTTCCCAACTTCCCTCCCTGGCCCTCTCTGCTTTGCTGGAGCTGTTCACCCCAGTATAGGATAAAGCTGAGGTCCCATAGGTTGAATGCTGCTTTCTAGAAGTCCAAGGGATAGTCATGCCCTTTTGCAGGGTGGTTACCCAGTTGGTCACAAAGTTGTAGCAGGGCTGATCATTGAGCTTCTGGAAGAATCTAGAAAGTCTACTACCCAGTAGGAATAATGGATCTGGGTTCTCCCAATGCCTCCCCCACTTAGCTTAGGCTTGTCCTGGCTCTCATGAACCATTTTAGAGATGGGTGAGTCTGTTTCTTCTCTGTCATTCTTTCACTCTTTTCCTACTCTTTGCCCCCCTTTGCTTCTTTCTTTGCAACTAGCAGTTGCAGAAAGCCTTCTCTGTGCCAAGTGCTGGGCATGGAGTAGTGAGGGTACCCAGAGTCTGGCTTGAATGGTCTTGCGTTTCATTGGGGTGGCAACCAAATCAGGAAACAAGTGAGACAAGGCTAGGGCCAAGGATGGTGTGTATAGAGCCTTACCCAACCCAGAGCCTCCTGGAACAACAGAAAGGAAGCTTGTTTGGAAGCATGACTACAGATGATCGGATCTGTTATGGTACACTGCTGCTGTCATTTTTGTGTCATGTTTGAGGAGGGAAGGACCTTATCAGTATGGTGAGTACCCTTGTAAAAAGATGGAAGACATAGGTTGGAACCCAAAGGAGACAGCCACCAGCTGAGAGAGGCCAACAACAGCAAGAGGCAAGAAAGGATTTCTTCTCAGAGACCCAGGAGAGTGGATCTGTCTTGCTCTGAAGCCAAAAAAGAGCCACTTGTAATTTCAGCCATCCAGAGTAGGACCCTGAGTGACAGAAGCTCTGGAACCCAGTAGATTGGGTGATGTGATAGGGGCTAGGAGACTTTGGCTTTAGAAGCACAGGCAGAGGATGGGTTTGTGAGAAGGTGACATTTTAGTTGAGATAGAAGTTAAATAAATAAGCAAATAAATAAATAACCTCAAAGGGGAAGTGCATTTTAGGGTTGCTTTCTATGATAGAGTGATCACTAGCCTCAGGTGGTATTGGCCAACTGAGATGCAGTCCTCCAAAATCTGGAGATGAGCTAAATGAAAAACACTTAAGTGGCTTCAAAGACTAGTGCCGAAAGGAAAGCTGGGAGCTGGACTCTAAATGGCTGACCACATGTCCAAGTGGTACTGTTTTGCATATACTAGATTAAGTAAAGTATGTTATTAAAATTAATTGGCCTGGTAAAGTAGATTGGTGGTAGAGAAAATGCCTAGCTAGCATGCATAGACTCTGGACTCAGAACTGCATACACCTTATACCATAAGCCCTCCCTCTGCCCCCAGAACACACAATTTTACCTCTTCTTACCTTTTAAAATACAGTTGCTAGCCTGGGTATAGTCATACTTGCATATAACCACTGTACTTATGTGACAAGCAGGCAGATCAATGCCTGATACAATATATAAAGTGAGTTCCCAGCCAACAGAGGTTAAAATCTTGTTTCTAAAAACCAAACCAAAAACAAAACACACAAAAAGTAAATGAAATATTAATGAATCCAAAATGTAGTTACTAGAAAGTTGTGTTTGTGGCTCACATTATATGCCTGCTGTGTAGAGTTATTCTAAACAAAAGGGTCTATGGTGGAGACAGAGCTCCAAGCACTTGCCTTGCTTGTCTTTCCTCACTTGGCATGTGACAGCATTAAACCTGCAGAGCTAAGTGGGAAACACTGCTAAACTCAGAAGAGGTGAATAGGCTCATACTGCAGTGAACATGGAACATATGAATGAATCACCAATCTGAGGGGCAAAGTGAGTTCAGGAAACCTGGCCCTTAGCGCAAGGCCTTCTTTCTGAATCTTGACTCTAGCAATCCCTCAGAACACCTGAGGAAGAAGGCAGGCAGGCCTATACTTCCTGCTCCACAAACTCATCTCTCCCTGTCATATAAGTCTCAGCAGGGGGGGACTTGGTCCTTGGACCCAGCTCCCTAGGTCTCCAAGTTTCCAGATGGTCGGCACAAAGGTAATATGATTGTGCTATCAAGGAGCCTGCAGCTTGCATGTGACCTTCAAGAGACAGTTCACCTGTTAAAACAGGACTTTTGCTCATTTATGTGAAGTTCTCATGGTGATGGCCTCAGGCTCACCTCTACCCACTGGGTGTGGTCATTTTGGAATTCTGTGTAGATTTGGTTGTTTCATCTGCCAGCCTGGGCTGGAACTAGTGGCAACAACAAACATCTTTCAGATGTTAATAGTGGGCACCCTCCCTCAGCATGTTCTTGGCTATGACTCCAATCCACACAAAGTCACTCTCTGGATGCCTTGCAAGGGGGAAAGGTGACCTGAGCTCTGGCTGTTGATGCTTCTGATTGGATATGAACTTTAGGGTCCTTTTGCTCACCTTTCATTAGTCAAAGTCATCATGGGGTCATGCTTGAAGTCTAAGTTGGGATACCTGACTTCTTTTGGGAGGGGTCAACCTGTGGATGCCTGTGTGCCACTCTGTTCCCTTCAACTCTAGTTCCAGTTACTGCTTTAGCAAGCTGGAGGCAGGTCTATGCTGATGACACCCACTACATCCTCTGACTTCCTGTGCCAGCAGGACCCTCACACACGTGTCATGTGCAGGGGCAAAACACATTGTGGCATCAAAGGAAGGAAGAAGCCAGATAATTGTCCCCTCCACTCTTGGGGCCAGGTTTTCAGAGAGTCCAGCTACAAGTGCCTGGGAAGGTCCCAGCAGGGGCTACATCGCGTAACACTTTTCAAACAGTGTGTCTCTCTCCTGTTTCCAGCTCACTCCCAGGGGGGCATTTCCCCATAGACCCCCCTCAGTAACCTTCACTACCTGTCTGCTGAGTCCTTATTTAAAAACTGGAGACTCAATATGAAATCTTAACCTGCACCTCCCCATTCACCGCTCTCTTTCCCAACCAACTTCCCTCCAGTCTTCCCTCCCTTCTCCCTTCCTTCTTTTCATAGTTCTGGGGATCCAACCCAGAGCCTCATGACTAGAACTCTACCAATGAGCTACATTACTCACTTTCAATTTTTCAGTCTTAAATTTGTGGAAGAGCCAATCATTGAGTCTGAGTCCACATGAGGCCGGGCTTGAAAGGGGACAGCGGGTATGTTATTATAAAGTAGCAGAGGGGTAATGGGGGGGGGGTGAGAGGACACAAGGCAGGGAGGGTGGATGGGAGAGGAGGTGGAGGGAAGAAAAATTTTGTTTAAAATATGCCATTATGAAACATGATGCTTTGTAGGATAATTGAAAACAAACAAAAGAGATGGCATCTATGCTCTCTTGTTGACTCTGCTGTCTGAGGTCTCCTTTAAACAGTGAGCTTTTAAGGCTATAGTACAGAAACTGTTGTTTTGCCGCGTGTGCGTGCGTGCGTGTGTGTGTGTGTGTGTGTGTGTGTGTGTGTGTAAATTCAGGTGTCATTCCTCAGGCCCATCCACCTTAGTTTGCTTTTCTTTTCTTTTCTTTTCTTTTTTTTTTTAAGACAGTCTCTGGCTAGGAGCTTGCTAGGCTAGCTGGGCAATGGCTTCGGGGATCCACTTGTCTCCATGTCCCAAGTGTTGGGAGATTTTCCATGCACCAACACACCACACCCAGCTCTTTATTGCTTGGGATCTGAGGATTGCACTCGGCCCTTTGCTTGGATGCCCAGCACTTTATTGGTCAAGCCTCCTCCTCCCAGTCCCTATAAATCCATTGCATTAAAACTGGGATCACTCTTACTTTTAAAGTATTACTCACTTTGTGTTTCCCTTTCTCTGTTTTATTACAAAAGGTGTAGAATTGGCTTTTGGTGCAGCAGTGAGATGCTAATTATACAGGTTGTTTAAGAGAGAGCTCCTGTTTTCCCAGGCTGATGTTTTTTTGGATCACATGGACAGCAGGTAGCAGTGTGGGGTGGTCCACATGGAAGTCACTAAATCCTACGTGGGTTACTGGTCTATGTGGAGTGGCTCCTCAGACCTTGGGTTTGGGATGACCGTGGCCCCTGTTGCTCACTTCATTGCAACTTCCAGAGAGCTAATAGCCAGATATTACAGCTAAATCTCACATTGCTGGATTCCTGACTCACAGAGACTGTGACATAATAAGTGCTTGTGTGAAGGCAGTAGGTAGGGGTCCCTAAACCTCCATCCACAGATTTTTGTAAATAAAGTTTTATTGGAAGCTGGCAATGCCTATCAGTGCCTGTATTGTCTCTGCTGCTTTGTTATGACCTGAGCAGTAGCGGCTGCTGGTTTCATGAAGAGACTACAACTTGAATATTTGCTACCTAGCCCTTGCTAATCACTGATACAATGAAGTCCAAAGATAGAACAGTGCTCTCCCTGCCCTCAAAAGATTTTCCCTTTTCACTTGAACTCAGTGAATAGGCATTAACTGAGAGCCTACTGTGTACAGATATGGTTTCAGTTATATTTCAAAATACTGCCCTTATTCTGTATCACAGTCTCCTCCACGGGGGTTTCATACCATGCATGCTGGGATAAAAATGTATATCATGAGCTTGGAGTGAACAGGGTGCCCTTGATAACACAATGATCTGGAGAGCAGGGGCAAAGGCATGTCTTCCTGCATTGTCCTAGCATGGTCATGTTGGCTGGGCCCTCCTATTCTGGGCCCCAAGTGTCTTACCCTCTTCTCTAGCACAATAATCCAGTAACTAAAGGTGTTCAGTGGGCATGGTGGGGGCTGCCTAAGCATCAGAGTTAGCTGAGATCTGCTCTGAATGATCCTGCCACTGAAAGTTTTGCAGGTTGCCTCAGGGCACATGCCTCACCTCTTGCAATCTGTCCCTCCATCCAGACTTGGAATGTGGATGAAGAAGGATAAATCACTGCTGTCTTTCTGTCCAGAGCCAGGCTTCTCACCTGGTCCATAAACCATACTTGGTAGTGCTGGTGGTGTAATGGAGTTAGAGATCTCTGTTGAAGGATCACTCCTCTTGGGGGTGGGGAGGAGATGAGGAGGCTACAAGTATCAAGAATGGGTTATGGCCTCAGAGGGGCAGTTTGATTCCCTAAGGACATCCCACCTGAACTCAGTAGCAGGCTCAGCGTGCAGGTCTCCTGAGTTGAAACCCAGAAGCCTGTCTTACCATCTGTATGAGCTTTAGCACGGTGCACTTCTTTGCCTCTGTTGCCTTCTCTGTGTCAATAATACAATCTACCTTTTAGCATTCTAGTGGGGTGAGCTGACATAGCAAGGACTAGGGGTAATGACTCTTGCTTATAAGTACTCATAAATGGAATAGCATTGAGATTCCTGTGCCCAAACCACACATTCAGAGGGTAAGGTGATGGTGAGATACACATTCTGTGGGTTGACTGACCACTGACTAGGTCCTGGATTCATCTGTTGATTCAGCATCAACTGGTTCTACGTTCTGCATTCAGTGTATTGGCTGGAGAGCTGCGAGGTCCTGGACTCTACAGGAGACTGTCTGTGCGCTCTTGGGGCTGACTTCCTGGGCATGTGAATTGTTGTGTGTGCTGCTTTTTGTCAACCTGACATAAACCTAGGGAATCAAGAAAATGCTTCTATCAGATTGGCCTAGAGGCAAGTCTATGGGGGTGTGTTCTTTATTAACAATTGATGTGGAAGGGATCATCCCACCATCATTGGCGCCATGTCTGGGCAGGTGGTACTGGGATGTCTAAGAAAGCAGGCTGAGCAAAACACGAGGAACAAGCTGATAAACAATGTTCCTCTATGGCCTCTTCTTTAGTTGTTGTCTCCAGGTTCCTGCCCTGCTTGAGTTCCTGCCTTGGCTTCCCTCAGTGATGAATTGTGATGTGGAACTATAAACTAAATAAACCATTTCCTTCCCAAATTGCCTTTGGTCATGGTATTTCATCACAGCAATATAAAGCCAATTAAGGCACCTTTACTTGCACTTGGCTTAATCTTCTGTTGCCCCATCTTGAAGGTTTTCAATATATTGGGAAAGGGGCTCCAGGTCTCATTTTGCACTGGACTAGTGGATGCACATGAGCTGGATCTAGTGAAGCCTTCATGAGAGACGAGCCATCATAATTTATTACCAGAATGTCTCTGTCACTGTGAGGAAACATCATGACCGAAAGCAACTTGTAGAAGAAAGGGTTTATTTCATCTTATAGCTTATGGTCTATCATCCAAGTAAGTCAGTTTGGGAACTCAGGGTAGGAACTAATGGAAACACCATAGAGAAGTGCTACCTATTGGCTATAAGAAAGCTTGCTTTCTTATAGCACCCAGAACCATACACCCAGGGGTGGTATTGCCAGCAGTAAGCTGGGCCCTCTTAACGTTAGTCATTAATGAAGAAAATGTACCACATGCTTGTCCCTGGGCCAAACTAGGGAGATATTTTCTCAACTTAGTTCCCTTCTTTCCAAATGACTCTAGCTTGTGTCAAGCTCTAGCCAGTACATGGGGGTTATATGTGGTAGTGGGGGCTATGCTTCCATGTAACTCAGCTGGTTAGAGGCAGTCAAGGAGACCTGTTTAAAGCAGCAAAGGCTGCCATCACCTTACACCTTTAAAATCCAGAGAGGAAGCCCAGCCCAGAACCACGTCTCACAATACATGTTTTGGGCTGGGTTTCTTTTCTGTAAGAGTCCAAGGTTTTAAATTTTGAAAGAGTTCTCGAATCATTGGGAAATCATTGATGACAGTTTGCCATATTTCCAGCTGTTTAGTGCCAGTAGACAAGCCAAGTTGCCCAGTGGGTACAGGCTGGTATGCTGGGAAATGTGTGGGAGAAAAGGGCCCCCCAAAAAAAACAAAAACAAGAAACAAAAACAAAACCCAAAGCTGGGCTCTTACAGATTTATACCAGCTCATGACATCAGCATTCAAGGATTTTCTCCTGAAAAACTTGATTGGTGGCTTTCCTGTTCTCCTGCATCCCAGTCACCCCTCTCTAGAGTGCCACCATAGAAACTTTAGCATCTTTCTGTCACTAATCCCAACTCTTGATTGTGTGTGTGGGGGGAGGAGTAGTCTCAGTGGCTCATGGGCACCAGTGAACATCCTTTACAGCATCATATGTCTTCCACATGCCACCAAGACTCTGGTGTGGACTGTGAGCCAGGGCAGAAACATATTGGCACGTCCCAGTTCTGCATCTTATTCTCTGGGGACCACTGAGCAAGTGGCTTGGCTTCTCTGTGTCTCCACCCTCCATGTGTAAAACGCTGCAAGGAGAATTAGATGACTGGATACCAGTAAAGTGCTAATAACAGGTAATTAGGTGCTCAGTAAGTATATAGTTAACAAGCTTCCTTCGGTAGCTCAGTTGGTAGAGCGGAGGACTGTAGGTGCATCTTCTAGGTATCCTTAGGTCGCTGGTTCGAATCCGGCTCGAAGGAAGACTCTTTTGGTGAGCTTTAGATTCCAGTTATCAAAAGATAGTATAAAAAGTGTGTAGTTAACAAATTTTAAAAGCATCTTTCCCATTATTATTATATATGGAAATAGATGTGTCTCTGTCATCATATTCCTATTTATAAAAGCTAATCAGCACCTAGCACTCACTGTGCCAAGTGTGGTTTTAAGCTCTTTACAAATATTACCTCGATGAGAACTCAAACATCCCAATGAAACAGGGACTGTTGTTGCTTCTGTTTTGTAGACAGTGACAAACAAAACAACCAAGGCCCAGAGTGGTGGTTAAATCACTGCTAAAAGTAAGAGTGTTGGGCTTCACACTCAGGAACCCAGAGAGCCTGTAGCTTAGCCACTGTGCTTTGCTGATGTATACAACACGTGTTTCGCTGGATGTTCAGGGTTTTTCCCTTTCCAGGAAACTTTAAAGTTTCTTATTTAACAATTTTTCTATAAATGAAGTGCATGAACCCAAAGCATGGAGCATACACATTTTCACACAAACTGAGAAGCCACGTGAGCAGACAAAGGAAGGAGGAGGCTCTTGGGTAGCCCCCGATGCTCCTTTCATTCACACTCATTTTGCACTTTATGGAAATGGAGGTCCAGGGTGCATTCTTTTGCTTCTGTCATCTATGGTTCAACATTGTGTGTATGTGTGATCTACCTACACAGAAGCGGGGATACAGGTGCTGGAGATCTCTCACTCCAGCTACCCTCAGTGCTCCAATTACAGTGTTTACCATGAGTGGGCATTTGGGAACTTTCTCGTGTCCTGTTCTTTCAAAGAGAACTGAGAGCTCAGACTATGGGGTTCTATGACATTGTGACTGAGCCTTGAGACAAAGAACTCAGCTCAAATCAGACTAGGAACTGTTCCCTCATGGGAAGAATAATTCTAACCTCTCAAGAGCTGGAGTTCCCCATGTGAGGTCAAGAGCTCATATACTTGGTGACCAAACCCCGATGAAGCATTCTGTGTATGGCCAGCCATGTGACAGCCAGCCCCTGATCTTTTTGAACTTCCAGACTCTCCAAGGGCCACACAAGAATGAGCCAATTCTAAAAGTTATCTCCAGAGTGATGAGGAAATGGAAAAGATCAAGTAGGGGTTGATGATGCTGCTGCAGATGCCCAGGGAGGGTGTCTGGTCCTTATTTATTGACTTACAAATAATCATTAAGCAAGGTTGGCCCCAGAAGTGGATGAGTCTGCACATCTGCTTTAATGCTCGCCTGGGACTGGATTAAGTGTCTTCATTTTTGCTTTAAGAAAGCTGTAGCACCTGCTATGCATGTCGTTAGTCCCATTGGGAAGTTGAGGGTGGAAGAAGCTGCTACCTCTTCTGGGTGAGGGAGGAAAAAATTGTACTATGGAACTTTCCCAATGGTGACATTGACAGACTCAGTTTATATTGCCCTTGCCTCCTCCATTGTTGTTTGTCTGCAACTTACAAGTTCTGAACCTGGCTCTGAAGCAAATCAGGATCTTTACTTTCCATGGGGCTTTACAAGGCTTGGAAGTCCTGCAGTGTGGACCCTAGTGATTAATGACATTGGGGCTTTCTCCATTGTGCAAGCCACAGGAAGGAAGGAAGGAAGGAAGAACACTTAACAGGAGAGGGTGTCCACGTGTTGGGCCTTTGCACTTCAGATCCTCTTGGGAGGGAAGTTGAATCCTTCAGTCCACTCCCTAGTTGGATTGACTCTGGTTCCGGATGGGGCTATGACCTGGGCCGGGTCATCAAGCTGTGACCTTGGGTCATCTGGGCTGTGCTTTGATGATCTGTCACCACATCAGCCAAGGCTCAACAAACTACTGCTGAGGACCAGAGATGTAATCTTCCAGGTCCACACCCTAGATCTTTCACTAGTATTTCCAAGGGGGAAAATACACCAACACAGTGCCCCAAAGATCGTGGTTGTTTCTAGGCACTTGTCAGCAAGGAATGGATGCTTTTAATGAGCACAGACGTAGCGAGGCAACATAGTTATTTGAAGACAGGAGTTGGATACTCCCCTTCACGTTTAGAACTTTAGTTAGAAGTGGGAAATTTTGAACAGACAGCTCTGCTTTCCTGTCTCCCTATGGGATGACATTGAACTTAGTTCAATCATGCTTCTTGGAGGGTCTGGGGGTATCAAGAACCTTTGTCTCAGAGGTAACCTACTCATTGTCATTCCTGTTGGCTTTGCTCCCTTCCTTTACTTGATTCACTCATGCTTTCTGGAATTTCTCCCTCTCTCTCAAGCAAGCTCACTGTACCCCAGATTGCCATACTGGTCTGCTTTGGGAAGTCTGAATCGGGACTTGGGCTTAATGATTTGGATCTACTGTTTTGTCCCAGGTCCCACCTGACTACCCTTCAGTCACTCTACTTGAAATCCCAAAATAATGTCTTCTTGTCACTCTTGGGAGACAGAGTCTTACTCTCTAGCCTAAGTCTTGCTATGGGGACCATGTAGACCTGCAACTTTTGGCAATTCTCCTATCTCTACTTCTCATGAACCTTCAAAGTCATTTGTCCCTGAGTAGCTGCCAGGCCACCATGAAATAGGGCCATGGGTAGTTTTCTGAATTCTTGCTAAGGCAGGGTATGGAGCCGTCTACTGATCTGCTTTTGAGTGTGAACAGAGATGTCCCTGGAGGCTTTCTCTCTGCCTCCAGAGTCACCTCAGTGGGTGGAGACATATGTACAGTGGTTTCAGGCCTTGGCATGTGAAGCCCAGAAACAGCGGTACTCCTAGGAGTATGAAGGGAGAGCCCCTTGCCTGTATCTGATGTATGTTCATGTGAGCAAAGGCTGTTTCTAAAGACAGAGGGCATGTGCCCAAAGCTGTCCTAATGGGCAGCCCTCCCTGAGGGACTTCCTTCACTTGCTCCTTGAGGTCCAGTGGTAGGAGTCATGGAGGGACAGGAAAACACCAAGTGAGCAGAGGAGTTTGGAGCCAGAACTGTACAGTCAGGTTGCCTGGATCCTGACTTCACCTTTTCCTGTGGTGGGTGACATTCGAGCAGTTTCTTGTCATCTCTGTGTTTCAGTGTCTACACCTGTAGCTTGGGGAGCACTCACTGGCTTATGCAACCAAGATGGCAGCTCATGACAACCATCTCTGGATGCTGAGGTGAGTGCTAATTTTCTATCTTTTCTGATTTTTTTGTATAATGTGTATGCTAATACTCTTACTGCTATTAGAATATTAAAAGGCAAATTCTGCCTTTTTGTTTTTCTTTGAGACAAGGTCTTTCACTGTGAAGCCCAAGCTGGCCTAAACTCATGATCCTCCTGCTCTCTCCTTCCTGAGTGGTTTATAGATGTACTCAACCACATCCAGCAAAAGACAGTTTCTGAAAGACTGATAAAGAGGATAAGAGGAAGGAGGTAGTTATGCATAGGGTGGATTTTGGAGGTAACCAGTAGCCATTTTGGAGTCATGTAGCCAAGGGTCCATCTGAGCCATTATTCTTTGTGGCAGGAACTTAGCAGTTCAAGCTCTCAGGTGGTCCACAGGAGGCTGCACTGTCGGGGAGCAAGACACTGTGACAGTTACTTTCATATTGCTATAATTAGTTACCTGACAAAAACAACGTGTGTGTGTGTGTGTGTGTGTGTGTGTGTGTGTGTGTGTGTGTGTGTTTATTTTAAATCATGGCTCAAGAGGGTGCAACACATCATGATGGCAAAGGCATGGTGGTTAGAGATGGAGGAGGTTGCCCAATGGGGGAGAGGGGGAAGCTGGCTGTGAAGCTTGTCATTAGGTACAGACCAGGAAGCAAAAGGGCTCAGTGGGTTATAACTCGAAAGGTCTGACTCTAGTGGCCAACTCTACTACTAGGCGTTACATCTCAAAAGTCCTATGACCTCCCAAAATAGCACCACCGGGTATTCAAACACACCACCCTGGGAGGACACTTCACATTAAAACTATAACATTCCCAGAGTGAGGGCTGAGTTGGGGCAGCAGAGCTGGAGGGAGCTGAGAACATGAGTAGGGAGGGCAGGATCTGAGGAGGTTAGAGCCTGCAGACACCCTGCAGGAGGTGTCAGCTTCTCTTATAAGGGTGTTCCCCATATGGTTTATAAAAGGAGAAACCAAGAAAGCCAGACTTGGGAGTACAGGCTTATCATCCAGCATGCAGGAGACTGAAGGAAGAGCATTGCCCTAAGTTTGAATGAGTTTAACATCAATGTAGGCTACACACATAGTGAGACCCTGGAGGGAGAAGATAGAGGTGAAAGGAGAAAGGAGAGATGAATGAGATATATCCAGACAGCTCCATCCCTGATTGTAGCTCTGATGAGCTTCTGAGTCTGTGACAGGGAGCCCAAGAGGAGGAACATCTCTGTCTGTTACAGTTAATGCTTGCTCACACAGAAAGAGTATATGAGAAAAGGAAAGAAAGAAAGAAAGTACAAAATGAAAGAAAGAAAGAATACAAAACAACAACAAAATGTTACTGAGGTGGGGTCTCACTTTGTATTTCAGTCTGGCTTTGTGACCCTCCTGCCTCAGCCTTATGAGTGCTGAGACTGGAAGCTTGTGACACCAGGTCCAGCTTAAAACAAACAATCAAAAATTGAATTTCTCAATTGACTTAACCTGAACACAAACTGAACTCTATGTGGGCTAGCTTTACCTAGGTGCTGTATTCAGAAAGAGTCTAAAATGGAGACTGTTTATAATCTTTAGAGGGTTCTATTTTTTTTCTTGTGACTATCAGAACACTTTAATGTGTATGACATTCATCTCTAGAGAGATGCTTCCCCGCCCCCTCTGTTACTCTTTTCCTTCTTCCATTTCCTGTGGCTGCCCCAGGCACACACTCATCTCCAGGCTGCACCAGCTTCCTCTTCCTTCTCTCCACAGGTCTCCCTTCGCTGCTTCGCTGCCAGATGTCCTTGGAATTTCAGCTCTGGCTGAGGCGCTCGCTGGAAGGACTAGATGGAGACTGTGAACAATTTTTGCCCACAGCCCTTCCTCGTTCCTTACAAAGGGATTCATGCAGAGATCACTGGCCAAGAGAACAGACATGGGATGGGCCTAGTGAATTTGGAACCCTGGGTCATCTCTTGTTCACCCCATGACATGGAACACACTATAGAACAATTAGGAAATCCAGCCTCTGAGGGAGGAAATCAGGGAGATGTAACAAATACATTTACTTAATTCACTTCCTCTGACAGTGCTAGGTCTAAAGGAGTTAACTCTCCATCCAGATGGTGCAGCAAGGCCAGGTTTGACTCAAACATGGGTGACCATCATTCAATGTTTTGTAGTCATATGGGCTCTGGCACAAGACTGCCTGCCTTGAAATCTCAGTTCTATCTCTTATTTGAATCCAGATAAACAGCTTAACTTCCTCTGTAAAGCAGGGTGAGTAGTGGCACCTACCTTAGAGAATTTCGGTGAGGGCCATACACACTAACCCTGTGTGAAGTGGTTAGAAGAGCAGTTGGCATGTGGCAAGGGGCCCATAAGTGTTCACGGCTTTGCCTAAGTAGAGTAGGAGGTGGAATCAAGATTTAAAACCAGTCCAGTGGGTTTACAAATCTGAGCCGGGAACCACAGCCCTGCCTCCTCCCCCAAGCTAGTGAGGGACCACTTGAGGTTACAAATGTTCCCTCCTTACTGAGAGCAGAGTCTCAAAGAGGCATTTGCACACTCATACACACAACAGCAAGATAGCCAAACAATGTGGGAGCAACCCAAAGTTGGCTAGACAAACAGAACAAGGTAGATTCTGACGTAAACTACATCATGGATGAACCTAAGGACACACACACACACACACACACACACACACACACACCATTCCACTTCTGTGGGGACATTTTATGTCTTCACAGTCACAGATAGAGAAAGCAGGCAGGCGGTGGCCTTTGGGGCTGAAATAAGGAATGGCTTCTGGGTGTAGTTTTAGTTTTACAAGGTGGAAAGGGGCTCTGGGTGGTGACTGTTGCACAGTGAAAGGAATACTTAATGCTTAATGGCATGCCTAAAATACTTACGTGCTCAAGAGGGGTGATTTTATGTGATAGTTTGCCATCGATTAAACATACATTGAAAAAAGTTTCCCTTGGGCTAGGGAGATGGTTCATTCAGTAAAGTACCGCTCAAGCAGGAAGATCTGTGTCTGGATCTCCAGAACCCACATAGAAATCTGGGTGTGGCAAAGCATACCATAACCCCAGTGCTGGGTGAGTTGGAGATGGGGCAGGCACAGATCCATCCCTGAAGCACACGGACTAGAAGTCTAGCTGAATCAATGAACTTTAGATTCAGTGAGAGACCCTATCTCAAAATATAAAAGAGGAAAGCCAATTGAGGAAAGGCACCTATTGTCAGTCTCTGGCCGCCATATGCACACATAGCACTTTCACAGGTAGAATGTTCATGTGCTAAAAAAATACACGTTCACACTAAAAAATACATAACACACACACACACACACACACACACACACACACACACACACACACACACACACACCTCTTTAAAGTTTTAAAAAGAAAAAAGAAGCTTTGTCTCTTCCACTCCAGGAAAAAGGGACAACTGTGTTCAGAGTGTCTTTGCTGCTGTTCTGTGGACTATGGGGTGCCAAGATGAACACCATTCACTCACTCATGCCCTGGACATGTGAGGGTGTTCAAGAAGCCAGTGAGTGACAGGAGGAGTCCATGGGTGTTCTGCTGGGCAGGGCATACAACCAACATAGCCATCCTTGTCCTTCTGGAGGAAGATCAAGTAGATCGGAAGTGGTCAGAGCAGTTGGGCCTTTCAGATGGATCCATTTTGGAAGATGTGAAGGTCTTATTTTATCACTAGCAAATTGGTTTTGTTGTTACCCTCTTTGCTTGGGTGTGGGATAGGAGTAGGTACACCTGGCTATGTCCCCCCTCCCTTTCTGTCCCCAAAGCTCTACACAAATTGCCTGGTCTGAGAGCGAGAATAACTCTTGTGTCAGGTGTGGCAGTGATTGCTTTTCCTTGCCTAGCTGACTGGCTAATATCTGCTGAGATTCAAGTGGAAGTGGAAGGTTTTTTTTAGCCTCCATCCCCCCCCCATGGCACCCCATGCTGGTGGGTGGGAGACCCTGAGTGGGCAGAAACTGGTGGGTGGGAGACACCAAGTGGGTAGGAGACCCCAAGAGGACAGGTGTTTTTGGGAGGGAGACCAAGGGCAGGAGCTGCTTGCAGCCTTGATTGGAATCTGGAGGAAAGCAAGACAATTTGGAACTTAGAAAGTCAGGGAGGCATTGAGCTAACCAACAAATTGAGATCCTCCCCCCACCTCCTTCCTTCTCCTTCTCTTTCGGCTTCATTTTTCTCCCTGTCTTCCCAGAGTCCCTCATCCCATTTCTCTCTGCCAAGTGATTGCTGTTTCTTACTTGAAAACCTCATTTAGACCTTTTGGCCAGTGGCGACTCTGATTGTTTCAGATTCACACCTTGTTTTAGCTGGGCACTCCCTGAAATAGCTCCATAGGCAAAAGCTGATATACAGGGAATTTCTTCACAATGTTCTCAGGGAGCAGGTGTTTAAAACAGACAGGGGTGTGGAGGAATGCTGGACAGAAGGAACAAAGAAGGTGGAGAAAGTCACCAAGGGTTCATGACAGAATGTATTTCCTACTGTCCACCTAGGGTGAAAGGAAAACATTTCTTCATCTGTGTCTACCCTTCCTGTCTATGGAGGTGGCCTCATGGTCTTTGGACCTCCTTGAATACTTGGGATGCTCATGGCTGGAGAAGGTTAAATGGACTCCTTCTGGCCCAAGGAGTCCTAAAGTGTCAGAAAAACCTGGGAACAGGAAACAAAAAGAGTAGGGTTGAGTCAAGGAAGTGAATATAACTGATATGTCTGGGTTCCTGTTCTTACTGGGAAATGGAGATCCGAACACTTGCTTTCTGCTGGTAGGATGTCAGTTGGGTTAAGGCTTAGTTGCTGTAATAGAGAGGTCCTCAATCTCAATGGCTTGGTGTAATGGAAGTTTTTTTTCCTCTTAAGCAGTTGTCTTCAAGCAATGAATGGGACCTTTTCCAGCTCTGGTTCTTCAGTTCATAAGTATCTTGTGTGCCTCAAGCTGAGGACAGTGATTATGGCCTGGATAGTCCATGGGAGGTTGTAGGGGCCAGGCTAGAAGGAGCCTAGATTAATTCTGTCTACATTTTATTAGCCCTCAGCCACTGATGGTGTGCAGACATGCTGTTGTGCCTCTGGTCTCCTGCTATGGGAGCCCAGCTAGGCTGCTGTCTATCCCATCATGCTCCTGCAGTGTGAGCACATTTTGGTGTGCTAGAACAGTGACTGCGCATGGTAGAGCTATGAAGCCAGGCTCATTGAGGCAAGAGCAGTAACCTGCCAATGGGCAAAGGCTCAAGTACTTCCTGTTAGCCTGGCAAGCACTTCCTTGGAAGAGTGATTCCCTTCTGAGAATCTGTGCTCATGCTTCTTTTCTCCCTGTTCTGCTTCTGTAGCAATTGGATGGCTGATAGCCCAAGGCTTCTCCTGCTCTCTATTGCTTCAAACCCCTGCATATCTAGTGTCCAATCTCATCTTGGTGTCTATCTATTCTTGGTCAGTCAAACTAACTCGCATGGCTACTTTTAACTGCAAAGGAGTCTGGGAAGTATAGTTTAGGTGTGTGACCAAGAGGAAAAGGAAATGAATTTAGTAAGCAGTGAGCTAGTCTCTGACATCATGAGGAATTCGATATTTAAAGCTGTCCTTAGCCCTGGGCTGGACACACAGCAATGCAGTATCTTGAGGACATTGCCATTTGTACCAAGATAGAAGGTTTCTGCAGGTGCGCAGTGAGTCTTCTTGTCATTATACACATGGCTTGGTGCAGCAGGTTGTAGGACTGCTCTGTGAGGTTCCTCTAAATAAGAGCTTGGAGTGTTAGCAGGTGCCCAGCTGTTTTATCTGGAGCATCTTTCTGGCAGCACTCATCATCTGGCATCATTGCACTTGGCTTACTCCTTGGACATGCACAGGGTACCACCATGTGGTATTACCAGCTCTGCCAGTGATGGCTCCTGAGAGAAACCCATAGGTCCTGCAGGAATCTCAACCTATCCCTGCCTTCTTATATGCCTACCTTCAAGGGCCACCAACAACCACATTAAGAGTTCCATAAATGCTGATAATTGCTGCATTAAACTTCAGTTTATTATTTTCTCAGGGTGCAGGTATGCCGATGATATGAGGCCTCACTGCATTTACATACAAATTGAAGATTTTTATTAATCAGTCCAGTACCAGGAATCCAACGTTAACAGTCCATCAGGCCCTTAAATACATTTGGTGACACTTTTACCATGCATTAGCTTGATAGGGCAAGGCGAATATAATGTACCAATGATTGCTTTTCCATTGAAAGCACAAATGGTTTCATTTTTCCTGTCATCTCAAATAAGTGTTAAAGAGGGTTTGGAGGCTGTTGTGTCCACGCCGTATGCTCAGGACTTACAAACACTGATGAGCACATTAAATAACCATTAGCGTCTGGGCCTGGACCACAGCACTGGCCCTCCTCTTCAGAATTTATTCTTTGATTTAAAGTGAAGGCAATCTGTGGTTGCTTTCATAAAATCCTGAGGCCCCTCCATTCTCCCTCCAACAAAATGCATTACAACAGTAATTTTATGACTGTTAAAATAACTGTCGTTAACAAGCACTTAATTAAAATGTACAATAAATAGCCGGCTGCAGTCTTGTCTGCTCTCCGGAGTGGCCCGGCCCGAGACTGAAATGCCCAGGCCTGCTGCTGCCCAGCTTGTTTGCAGATTAATTGCTTTTCAAGCTGGCAGGAGTTGCCTCTATAGCAGCCAGATCGTAAATGACCAGATAGGGACTTTATCAATCAAATGAGTGTATGTGTGTGACCGCTGATAGTTGGGAAGGAGAGCTGGGGAGCGGTCAGAGGACAAGCTTTGCATAGGTGGCGTTGCTGACCAAGGTGGAGACTGCCAGAGCAAGTATCCAGAGATGAGGCAGAATGTCAGGATGGGCAAACCTGGATGGTCTGGTCCATGGTGGGCAAACCTATTTCAGGTCTCATTGTGAATGTCTCCAGCACAACGATAACTCTATGAATATAATAAAAATAGCTAGTATTGGTAGGAAGCTGTCATCTCTGTACTCAGGAGGCTGAGGAAGGAGGGTCCCAAGAGTTCAAGGCTGCCTGGGCTATATAAAGAGACCTTGAAATAGGGTTGGAGATGTATGCAGTTCAGTGGTAGATTCCTTACCTAGCATGTTCAAGGTTTTAGGCTCCATCCTAAGCAACACACACACACACACACACACACACACACACACACACACACACACACACACACTTGAGTTATTATTTTACCAATTTATTTAATTCTCACAGCAATTTCATAAAGTTGTTATTATTCAAATTCTCATTTGTAGGCAAGAAAACTGGAGATTCAGAGGTTAAGTGACTTGCTTAGGGTCACACATCTGCTAAGTGGCTTAGCTAGAATTTACACCCAAGCTGGATGGCTCCATGGAATAGAAGTTGAACCTCTAAACCACTGTGCTTTGGAGATTTTCTCTGAAGGTGTGAATTTATCATGTGCCTGGAGCTGAGCTCTCCTGGGCTTCTTTTAATAAGCACACAGTTATGGAATGTTTCCTTTGGGCTAGGTCTGCTAGAGAGTAGAGGAGTAAATGAAGAGCCCTGTGAATTTGGCTTTTTCCCTTGGATAGCTCACAGACCAGTGAGAGACTGTTGAGCAAATAAAGGGACCTCAGAACAGAACCCCACAATCGCAGTACCCAATGCTGTGTGTGTGTGTGTGTGTGTGTGTGTGTGTGTGTGTGTGTGTGTACACATGTACAAATGAGATAGCAGATCTTCCAGGGTGAGGTGGGGGAGTTCCTGTCCCAGACAGGGACAACATTTGTAAAGTACAAGGTGGTCAGAGAATGGTGTCCAAGCAACTTGGAGACAGCTAGGAGATCTCGGGTTCAGGGGGGGCATGTGTGAGAAGAAAGCAGCAGGGTTCATGAATCTAGAAGGTGCTGGATGATGTGAGGGACTTGTGAATCTGGTGAGTTAAGCAGGAGATCTGTCCCCAGAGAAGGTTCTGGTCAACAACTTTATAAAGGAGATGTCACAACACCCAGTTTTACAGATAAAGAAACGAAGTCACACGGAGGGGTACAGTGTCTTGCCAGTGTTGGTAGATGAGGGTTGTTGGGCAGACAGTGGTAAATGGGAGGTCAGCTTCCCACATAGATGCCTGGAGCTTGCTCACCCGTGTAGATGCCAGGCTGGGGATGTCTCTGAGTTTTGAAGCTGTTGTGTTGAAATGACTGAGTTGTGAAATAATTATCTTATATGATATTGATTGGTTCCTTGGAATTTCAGGGGGCTGTATGCGGCTTTTCCAGAAGCTGCAAGCAGGTCTAGGGACAATGGCTGAAAGTAGGATAAAACGTAAGGCCCAGCCAACAGTGTAGATGTTCAATACATCATCCACCAGAGTCTGGAAAAGGCCTCACCTGGGCTTCTTCTGTGCTCCTGCCAGCCCTCCTTCACAAGCTGGCCTTTCCTTTGCTGCTTTTGAAAAATTGGCACAAAAGATTGTGAGATTGAAGCAGGTGGACAAAGGGGCAAAGTGGGACATGGATTATGCTTCTTCTTCTTCTTCTTTTTTTTTTTTTGGCTGGAATCAAGCCAGCACCTGTCCTCTTATGTGTCATTGGTCAACTGGCTCTGACTGCAAGGTAATCTGGGAAAGCAACTGTCCAACTGATGCTGGATTGAGTGTTAGACACATGGCCCTGAAGAGCAAAGAGCTCCCAGGCAGCACAAGTGGCAGGATGGCTGATGGGAAGGCTTGCACAGAGACCACCATGGCAGCAGGCAAGTCAGGGTGTCAGCAATGATACCAAGGGCTTACATGGTTTCTCTTGTCATTCTCACACCCCCATAAGGAGACCTCAGCCTGGGTCCCTGATCCTTACCTTGAGGTCACAGTTGCATGGTTGCTGCGGTCTCTAAAAAGGGAAGATGTGGGAGGGAGACTCTCTCTGTCCCTGACACCCATAGGCATAAACAATGTCACCCTCCATCTATGTCAGGTGACCCAAACCTTTCAGACTTGGACCTGAAGCCACCTGAGGACTAAAACAAGCCACTCACGACCTCCTGACAGGTTGACCGAATGCCGGACTGCTATCAGCAGCTGGCTGTGAACTTGAGCAAGCCTAGATCTTAAGTCACTAAGTCCTTACTATGCTAAGAAAAACTCTGTCTCCACATAAGGGAGAAGCAATGGGAGACTTTTGTTTGTTTGTTTGTTGTTTTCTCGAGACAGGGTTTCTCTGTGTAGCTTTGGAGCCTATCCTGGCACTTGCTCTTGAACTCACAGAGTTCTGCCTGCCTCTGCCTCCCGAGTGCTGGGATTAAAGGAGTGTGCCACCAACGCCCAGCACTGGAGATTTCTTTAATGGGAAAATAATCAGGGGTCAGTGAGATGGATGGCTCAGTGGGTGAAGGTGGTGCCTCCAAGCTGCTGACTGGAGTTCAATCCCCAGGACCCACACGGTAGAGGGAGAGAACTGACTCCCACAAGTTTTCCTCTATATAGCACACAATGCCCCTACCCTCTGACAGGCACATATACACAGACACAAAATAAATAAACAAATGCAAAATTTTAAAAACAAGAAAACTTAAAAAAGAAAATGATGAAATTCCTTTAAAACTACTTTCTGTATTTATTTATTTTATGTGTATGAGTGTTTTGCCTAAGTGTATATATGTACAATACATGCTTGCCTGAGGTCAGAAGATAGGGTCAACTGTCTTGGAACTGGTTGTGAGCCATTGTGTGGGTGGTAGGAATCAAACTCAGGACCTCTGAAAGAGCAACAAGTGTTCTTAACCTCTGAGCCGTCTCTCCAGATCCTAAAATGATCAAAGTATTTTCTGAGGTGCAGTCAGACTTTCACATCCGTAGTGGATTCAACAATATTTGAAATTAACAATGTTTGAAATCCTGTTCCATCCATGCCGAACGTGTCGAGCACTCTTTTTTTTCTCTCAGTATTCCACATGTAACACAACAGCACACCTCCCTAGCACTTACAGAGTACAAGGTGTTGAAAGCAACCTAGAAGTGATGTAGAGTCTACAGGATGGTGTTCATGGCCACATGCAAACACTGTGTCACTTCATATAAGGAACTGGAGCAGTCATGGATTTTGACATGTGGGGGTGGAGAGCTCTGGAACCACCCATTAGGATTCCTAGAGATGACTGTTTGTATATGTGATGCCTTTAAGGCAGCACACTCAAACCACTCCACACTGAGGAAGATTGTGGGGCAAAAGCAAATGTATGCAGGGAGGGTCAGGCCAGGTACCTGGCTGCATCCCTGAGGCTGAAAATGCAGAAGACTCCTACTAATAAGTGAACTTTATGCATATGGCTCCCTCTGAGCCTGGTACATTAATGGAGGCCAGCCAGGGAGCTGGGAGCCTCTGTAGACACGGAATCGCTATCAGGTGGGGTGGAGTTCAGGGAAATATCGCCATTCTTGGCATACTGGAAGATACTTAGTGAAAGTCTCTGCCTGCCTGTTATTTAAACACACACAAGATGAAGGCAAGCAATACCAAGAGGATGCTGCCAGCCCTCAGCAGTCTGGGCACTCAGCTGGGAGGGGGTGCCTTGTGTGTGTCAAATCCATTTGTATCAGTATCCCGTGGGGGCAGACATGTCCAAATGTTGAGAGAGTATGCATAGCCATTTGCTGTGCAAAGGCCTGGTCAGGAGCTGGGTGGGTCCCCTGAGATGAGCAGAGGGGCACCGTCTCTTGATGGCCAGCATCTCCTGTGCATTCATTATTGGGCCCACTCAGTGGTCACATGGACAAAAAAAAAAAAAAAAGACAGTAGCATTTATGCACTGGGAAAGAGTGTTACCCGGCATGCGCCACCCCAATTTATTTTGATTAGCTTGTTAGGAGTCTGCTTGCTGAGTGTGGACTGCATTTACTGAGCAGCAGAGCCACCTCTTTGTGGGTATGTCTGGGCTTTGCTTCTGAAACTTGCCTTAGGGAAGTCTGCATGGTAGAGTTGAAAGGGAAGAGGCTTGAGGTTAGAGCCACAAGCCCTGGTATGGGATAATTGTGTCACTTTGGGGGCATTACTGTCCTGCTGAGATAGATCACACCCTCTTCAGTCAAGTAGAAACCATTTTTCTCTCAGCAGTGTTGAGAGCATTAAAAGAAATCCTGCCACACCTTCTCTCTGTCATGTGTCAGATTCAGATTTAGTCACATGCTTGTAGCAAAATCAGACTCTAGAGACAGAAAAACCTAGGGACACTAGTGGGCCATCTGAAACTTGTGCCACACATGCTAAGAGTTTAGATCAGTCATGGTGTGGGGGCATCAAGTCCCACAGAGCAAAATGACTTATTTGTTTTTTCCCCATGCTATGTCTGTTTGTCAGAACAAGGGTCACACTTCTCTAATTTGTTCCAGTTTCCCTTTAAACCAAAGAAATTATGGGGACAGAAGGTGTCCTGGGACTGGGACAAGGGTGGGGTGGGTGCCACTGTTTATGGCTGTGGAATTTCAGTTTGGAAGAATGAAAGAGGTTCAAGAGATGGCTGTTGGTGATGGATTGTCAGGAAGGTGAGGGCCACTGAGCTGACTGGTATAGGCCTGGGGAGGGTTTTGCTCAGTGGTGGAGTACTTGCCTAGCACTCACAAAGCTCGGGGTCTGATGGCCCATTGCTGGGGAAAAAGAAAACAAAACAAGTAAACAAACATAGCCACCACCATGGATAAAAACGGTCGTGGGGACCAATTTTCTGTTCTGTATAAATTGCTATAATAAAAACAAAGAGCAAGCTCCACGCATGGAGAGTTTGAGTGGAAACATCACCCAGCTACACTTTAATAGCACCATTCGGAACATGTTTACTCTTCGGGTGCCTTCCCTCTAGGTCAACTTGTAGGCTTGCAATGTGGCTCAGTGGCAGAGGGGTTGCCTAGAATGTTCCAGTCCATGGGTTCTGTCCCCAGCACTGAAGGAGAGAGCATCTGAATATCCATTTTGCTTGAAGTTCCCTTCAAAGAGACATTAAACCAACCAAGGAGAAATAGGAAGAAAATAGATTAATGTTGACAGGCAAAATCACAGAGCTGGAGCTTCAAGACCAGAGAGTGGAGAGTCAATGTCTGAACCTGTTATGGTACCTGAGGCTGGTGCTGGACCTGTGCACACAGAGCACCAAATTTCCTTGTGTCTTTTGGCTTCTTTGGCTCTTTGTCTAAACCCACTTTCCCACCCCACTGAGCCAGTCAGGACTCCATGTCTGATGAGAAGGCCTTCTTGCTCAGCCTGGAGAGGCTGAGGTTGCTACCTTGCCCTGTGGTAGCCCTGGAACTTCTGTGGGCTCAAGGGGAAGGTCCCAGGATCCCTGGGAGGAAACATGCCAAGCTTCTTAAGTGACAAATCTGCATTATACTTCAAGGTTCTGATGACAATACAGAATTGACTGGAGCAAGGTTTGAAGGTGACCATCTTTATGGTTACCTGGCTCCACCCCCAAAAGACTGCCTTTAACACTAGTCCTTATCCATCAAAGCTTTCAGGAGTCTGGTTGTGTTGATTGATAGGTGCAGATAAGAGCAAATGCCATTGCTATGAATACCTCATCCCACCAGGCACACCTTTAATTCCAGCATTTTAGAGGTAGAAGCAGGCAGACCTCTGGGAGTTTGAGGTCAGCCTGGTACATAGTGAGTTCCAAGCTAGCCAGAGCTACATTGTGAAACCCTCTGTCTTAGTTAATGTTCTATTGTGAAGACACCATGACCAAAGAAATTCTTATGAAAGAAAGCATTTCATTGGGGCCTTGCTTACAGTTTAGCCCATGATCATCATGGTGGGAAACAGCCAGGTACGGCACTGTAGCAATAGCTGAGAGCTTTACATCATGAGCCACAGGCAGGCAGCAGAGACAGATTGGACCTGGCATGAGCTTTTGAAACCTCAAAGCTCACTCCCAGTAACACACCCATTCCAACAAGGCCACACCTCCTAATCTTTCCCAAACAATTCCACTAACTTGGGACCAAGCTTTCAAACATATGAACCTATGGAGGTCCTTTGCATTCAGGCCACCACACCCTGTCTCAAATTAACAGAACAAAACAAAAACAAACAATTACAAAACACCAAAAACCAATAATGACAAAACAAACAAAACCACAAATTTTACACACACACGATTTCTCTGACTAGAATGGCTTTTTCTTCCTTTTAGAAATCTCCAAATCTGTCTAAAGACTCAGCTGATGTGCTGGTCCCTCTAGGGAGGGCTTTGTGACCTTCTGAGCTAGCATCCTTACCCAGCAGCTCCTAGCTCTCTGCTATTCTCTCTGAGAATCTGTGATGCTGCAGGAACCAGGTGAAATGCAAGTCAGGGCCCTGGTGTTGGTAGGTGAAGCTAGAGTGTGCCAGACTGTGGGGCTGCCTGCCCCAGGGGTGGTGAAGTCACAGCTGGGTCAACCTTTCTCCCAGTTAGTGATCATGGAAGCAATAAGAGGCTTCTGTGTTTGCCTGGTCTGAGGAAGGGTCCTGTTGTGCATCTTCTGTTCATAATTTCATCTCTGATCTTAACATTTGGAGCGTGCTTTGGTTGGGTTAGAAAAAGCTCTCTGCTCCTCTGCAGAAGGAACACACATTTCCACTGAAACGGATGTGACAAGACTGGTTTCTGAGTCTTCAGATCCCCTGAAGTATATCTGACTGTCAGGCACCTGAAATCCCTCCCTTTCTCACACAGCCAGACCTACAATAATCAGGAGAGGTGAGACTGGGATGCAATAACAAGGATCCCCAAAATGCTATTGACTTCAAGCTCAGCCTTCCTTTTCACATGTATGTTGTAACCAACATAGGTGAGTGCAGAAGCCAGAGTGGGGGAGATGAGAGGCCAGGCAGACTCCACGGCATCAATCACCAGTCTTCAGGCTGGGGAAGCGCCACCTCAGGCCAGTGGTAAGTATCTTAGCTTCAGGCTTCAGAGGTCCTTCTTGCCCAGGTGCCTGGTGGCTTGAGCCTGCTCCCAATTCTTCAGCCCTGGCTAGTCATAAAGACCAGGAATCACCATCCTTCATACATCCAAAAGAAGAGCCATGGATCCTGGTGACCCACGGTGATATACTTTCATCTGACCCCTCTGCCTGAGGGCCACATAGAAGGACCCAAAACAGAGCCCTTCTTGAGCCTTCTTTGACTGCCTTAACAGGCAGCAGTACAGTGGTTTCTGAACAATGATTGTAGAGCATAGACTTTCTGAGCTAGAATTTGGCTCAGTCAAACATTCTACCATTTCTGACCCTTCATTTCTCATCTGGGGAGCAGGGAACAGTTAGCACCGTCCATATTACATTGCAGATACGTGTGGCATGAAGGAAGATGCCTGGCACACGGGAGTTGATATTTAAGTGTAGTCTTAATGACCACCTAGTATGTGGTGAGCTGCAAGGTGTCACAGAACAGCCTGAGGCCTGGGTAGGGGTGTGGGGCTCAGCAAGGTGGTGTTATCATCAGCCAGGCTGCTGATGCTCTCCATGACAGTCTGTTTTTTTCTCAGGTGAGGATTCTTAACTATGGCAAGCATGTCTCCCTACTGCCCCATCTCTTCTAAAGTGTGGCCCACGTGGGGCCCTGGCCTGACACCAAGGGCAGGATGCAAAGGGAGTTGGTGTGGGAGTCTCTCTCCAGCTTTGCCTCTGAGCAGCCTGACTCAGGGGAGCAGGGAGAACCCTAAGTCCTTCCTCTGCTGCTTATTAGTGGGGTGACCTGGGCAAACCACTCTTAAGTTTCCTAATCTGTGAAATGGGGGTTACAAGGAGGCCACAACACTCAGTGACACATTGTAAGAGACATTCTCAGCTTCGACTCAACACAGAAGAGTGGTCAATATGGAGGCTGTAATTGCTCTCGTTATTGCATTATGAGAAGTGTACTGATGCCTGGGAGAAGAACAGACTGGAGAATTAAGCAAGGCCCGGTGTAGTGTGTGTGGGGTGTCTTATCATTTCCAAGTTTAAGCCATGCTGAACTCAGTGAAAGACTTGGCCAAAGGTGACACCCTTGGGGTCTGAAATTTGGAAAGATGCCTCCATCTTCATTATAAATGGGCAGAAACTATCTAGATAATATTTTGAATAAGGATGGGAAATAGAGAAAAATGGCATCATAGTCTATTTGCAGACAGTATTTTAGTGGCAAATACTTGTTGAGCATTAAGGACTTACCAGGTACTGACATAAACATCTTGGGATTTATTCATTTACTATCAGAAGATATTTCTTATGGGTTTTCTGCTATCAACTTCCATTTTGGCAATAAGCTGAGGCACCAGGAATTTAAACAATGTGCCCAGGAGAATAGGAGGAACAAGATTTGAAGCCAGGAGACATTGGTACATTGATGGCTTTGTAACAACTGTTAGTTCTAACATGACCAAAATGATAGCATGTGATAACTACAGACACCTCAGTGTTGCACACGGATTGATAGGTTTTTTTTTTTTTTTTTTTTTTTTTTTTTTTTTTTTTGAGACAGGGATTCTTTGTGTAGCCCTGGTTATTCTGGAATTCACTTTGTGGATCAGGCTGTGGATCTTGAACTCGAAATCTGCCTGTCTCTGCCTCCAAAGTGCTGGGATTAAAGGTATATGCCACCGCCACCTGGCAGGATTGATAGTATTTATCTGACATGCTTAGGATGAGAGGTATTTCAGAGTTCAGGGTTTGGGATATTTTTCATGTATCTGTAATGAGACCATGTGTGGACAAAGCCCAAGTCTGAATGAGTCCCTTTTTGTTTTAGGCCTACCTTATGCACACTGCCTGAAGGGAACTGTGTGATTTTTGTAGCACACCTGCTCTCTGTGCCCCATGTCATGAGAGCAGGGATGGAATTTTCCACCTGTGGTGTGTCAGAAAGCATCAGCTTTTAGAGCATTTCTGAGTGGATGTTTTCATGAAGGGTGCTCAAGCTATCTCAATGAACAGCTGCTTGTGCTCACTGTGTGATAGCTCAGAGCCCACTGGCAGGGCTCTGTCACTGGCCTGTGGTCAGCTGTGTGACAGTAGGTCACTTCAGATAAACTCACAACACATTTGAGGGGTCAAGCAGATGCAGCATGGGTCCACGTGTCTCAGCCTTCTAGAGGTGACCTGAGCTGTTGCTCTCTTGGAAATACAAAAGAGTTAGGTAGATGGGATAAAGCAAACTGAAGCCCTTGCTTTCAGTGTGCTGCCTGCTAAGGCCAATCAGCAGCCTGCCTAGATCTGAGGAGCCCAGGAACAAACCCTCTCCCCTCCCCTTCTCTGCCCTCCCTTCCTCTATCCTCCTCTCCTCTCCCTCCCTTCTTTTCTCCCCCCATCATTCTCTATCCCTTCCTCTTCTCTCCAAACACCTTCCTTTCTATTCCCTTCTCTCCCTTCCTCTCTCTCCCCCTCCCATGTCCCCTTCTAACCCCACCTTCTGTATTTCTTTGCAACATGCTCTCACTATGCTGTTGGGTCTTGGAATTTGTCATTCTCCTTTCTCAACATCTCTGGTGTTGGAATTATACTGGATAGGCTCTGACTTTGAGTGCAGAGAAAGTGAGCGGCCTGGGCAATTTGGTCATCAATGACTCATTAGTCCCAGATACTTAGGCTGGGCAGCTCAGTGCCAGCCATTTCCAGTCATTTCTGGTGAAGTAGATGGAAGGATGCTTGGAGGAGAAGGTGAGGATGGGAGGCTTGCTGAGGCTGAGCATCTGCCTTGGACTGCACAGTTAGTATAATCAGGGTTCAGATTCCACCTGCTTGGCTGGGGAGCCAGAAGCTGTGAGCCTGTGTATGGCTGTGGCCACTTCGCTGTTCTGAAGTATTTGAAAACGCTGCTTGGGAACAGTTTTACATTTAGTATTTCTGTTTTGAGAAGGGTGCCTTCCTTCTGACTTGGCAGAGTCTTTTCCAATAATATCCCCAGAGGGGCTCCTTTCTTCACATCCAGCAACTGAACAGCTGGTGGTCCCCTCCGGGGACTCTCTGGAGTGGCCTCTGCAGGTGCTGCCCCCAGGGACTGGAGGAAAGGGCTTTGCTTTGACTCTAGGCTGCCACCCAGTCCAGCCCACTCTGCTCAGAACTAGGCCATAGTACAACCAGAGGAATAATGGACCCTGGCTGAGGGCAGCTTGAATGAGCATGCCTGAGTGGAGTCATGAATCCTGGCTTTTCACCAGTCCGCACTCTAATCCCTTCTCTTTAATCCAGGGCTCCCTTCTGACACCCAGGGTGTTATTGCTCTTCCTGGCAATGGAAATAGCTTCCTTTCTGAATCCAGGCTGGCCTACCTGCTCAAGGCATCTCTTCAGGATTCTCCAATGGTTTCCAGAAAGCCTTATCCCAACCTGAAGCCTGCTGCCTATACACTGCTTAGATGATGGCCTCTGTCCTCTTTGTTACCTTTCTGGGAAAGGCTGTGAGCAATTGTTTGTCCTGGAAGTTGGTGCAAGGTAGCAGAGAAACAGACTAGGGTGGGTGCTGACTTTACCCCCATTGTGGGAGATGGTCAAGGGCAACATCTCCTCAGAGTAGACTGCCCTGCCACCATGCCCCTGCTTCTCCTTTCTTTCTTACTTCCTCTGCAGAGGGAAGTAAGGGTCTTCAGCAGGGAGCCGCCCTCTCAAGATCTGAGCAGTGATTACTTGACCTAGTTTGAGCCTCATTTTCCCCTTCTGTCCAACAAGGCTGACTAGCATCCCTGTCTTGAAGGATCACGGAAGGGACGAGAGTCAGTTTATATGAAGGGTCTGATGCTTAGTAAGCTCTTGGTCCCAGGTTTCTTATTTATGTGGTTCATGAGCCTGGGCTTTCAGTGGCTCCCTTGAAGCCCTTCTCTCTTCTGCATCCAGTCCAACTTCTTCCTTCTGAGACCCCTGGGGAAATGTTCCTCGTGAAGATGGAAAGAGGTCTGGACCTTGTTGTTTCTCATGCTGCCATTGCTGGATGGACCTGAGCCTGTGGATACTCTCTTTACTGCTTCTGTTGTTCTTTGTGAAAGTGATTTGTAAGTTGACAAAGGTGGAGTAGAGCTTTAGTTGGGAGCCTGGTGGCTAAGGACAGCAGCCTAGGAGGGCTGTTGGTGTCACATTATTGCTGTGGTGTGGTCTAGGCCTCTGCTGGACAAGAAGCTGATGGGCGGTCAGGCATCATTCCTCTCTAAAGTGGTTAGGTGGTTAGAGCGTCAGTTTCTTCATAAACCTCTGAAGCTGACCTCCAGGCAGCTGTATTTCCCATGAAAACATCATCCCGAGGTAATGCCTATTCTACAAAAGTCATGTCACCACAAACCTTGAGCTGAGGTGGGCTCTCTGGGATCTGGGAAGAAGTCTGGCTCTTCATAGGGAAACAATGGGGATCCCCTCCCTAGCTTCTCTGCCTTGGTGAAGTTCTTTGTTAATTTACCTGGGGGGATATTTGGGGTTCCATGCTTGATGGCTTTTTGTTCTGACCTCTAAGCAGATGAGTGAATGTGAAAAACACATCAACAAATAAACACTGCCTCCATTAGAAGAGTCAGGAACAAAGCAAACAGCTGCCACAATGTGCAGCAGCATAGCCTGGAGTCATGAGGCAGGAGGCAGATTCCATGCATAGTCTTGGGGCTAGAAAAGTCAGAACTGGGGCATGTGCCACACAGAAATGAGAGAGCACAGCTCCTCCACTGACCGGCTGTGTGGCCTGGGGGAAGAGACTTACTGTCGCAATTTCCTCACCTGTAGAATGGAGATAATAATGGCGCCTGTCGCATGAGATCATCTTGCAGATGACATGAGATAATACACGTAAAAGCTGTTGGAATAACGTCTGACACACTATGTGCCTAGTCAGCAACAGCCATGACAGCTGTGACTCAAGTGATTATCGATAGAGTCTGAATGCAGCTAGGGCCTTAGACAAATCGCCTAATGCTTTGCTTTCCATATATGAGCATAGGGACACTCATGCCTGCACCATCGAGCTCACCAGGAAAATTAAGCTGGCTAAAATTTAGGAAATGTTACTCTCAGTAGTTAAGACTCAGTAAAATTTGCCTTTCACTTAAGTGGAACCCAAACTGAATAACCAGAAAGTTATGTTTTTTAAGGAAAAAAGTTGTATGTACATTTTTACAATTTATTTGTATAATATTAATTAAGCAATTTGATACAGGGTCTTGCTATGTGACCAAGGCTGGCTTCAAACTCTTGGTTTTCTTGCCTTAGCCTTCTGAGAACTGAGGTGACAGTACCATCACATCAGCTTGTTTTTATTTATTTTAACAGACAAAATCGGATCTATTTATTGTATGTGTTTGATATATGCAAACATTATAGAGTTACTAGTAAGGGAGCTAATCTCTCTCTGTCTTGTGTGTGTGTGTGTGTGTGTGTGTGTGTGTGTGTGTGTGTGTAAACCCCTTCTCAAAAGTGTTCTAGTTATACTCTAGTTACCATGTAGGAAACAGAACTAGACTCATTCTTCCTGCTCTGCTGGAATTTTGTAACTTTTGGATCTAACCTGTCTCTTAATTTTAATTGAACCTCTCTGCTTTGGGGATGTTGATTAACCATATTTCTTTCCTTCATCTATCTATCTATCTATCTATCTATCTATCTATCTATCTATCTATCTATCTATCCATCCATCCATCCATCCATCCATCCATCCATCCATCTATCCATGCATCTATCTATGTAGCCTAGGTTGGCTTCAAACTCATGGCCATCCTCCTGCCCCAGCCTCCTGAGTAATGGGATTATAGACATGTGTCATCACATCCAGACATTTTTTTCTTATTTCTAATTAATTTTCTAATTTCTAAATAAGACTAATGTGCATTGTCTTGCCCATGCCTGGACTTTGTGCACATGGAATTAGAGAAGATTTTTTTCTTTCAAGGCTGGTTTCCTTGTGTCTTCAGATCTGCCCATGGCATTGAGCCTGCCATTAGCACACTGATTTATGTGACTTATGAATAAAGCTATTGTGAACACTCATGCTTTTCATGGAGACATGAATCTATTTTTGTTGGACGCATCCACAGGATCGCAATCCTGGGTCAGAGGTAACGGCATGTTTAGCTTTAGCAGATCTTGCCAAACATATTTCCTAAGAAGTAATTCTCATGCTGCCCTTTGAGCTGTTAGAAGGGGGAAGAATTGCATCTGGGAAACTTTTACTGTTGTAATTTCTTTTTTTGTAAGTATCACTGTAGCTCACAGAATTGTCCATTTTCCACAGAAATACTATGACTGTGGCTAAATTTTACAGAATTCACTATTTATAATGAGAAAAAGAGAATAAAATGTCCATTTATAGAGAAATGATTAGTAAATCACAGTGTATTGGTGGTACAATTGCAAGACAATGCAGAAGGGATTGTTAGCTGGTAATAAGTTCAAGCTTCATTTGCAGAATACAATGTAGACTCTAGGCTAAAGAGATCTATTGTGTTAGGAAATGGTTCAAAGCATACTTCTTTATAAACTGTTCAAAGACTGTATCTATCTATCTATCTACCTATCATCTATCTACCTATCACCTATGTATGTATGTGTATGTATGTATCTATCATCTACCTACCTATCATCTATGTATCTATGTATGTATGTGTATGTATGTATCTGTCTGTCATCTATCTATCTATCTATCTATCTATCTATCTATCTATCTATATCTATCATCTATATGTTGAAATTAGTCAGGGTACAGACAAGTAAATCCCAGAACAAGAAGTTGGAAAGGCCAGAGAGCATACAAAAGGTGTTCAGTCTGGTTAATTATAGAGATGCAATTAAAACAGCCATGAAATATTTGTCCACACCCAACAGTTGGCAAAAATTTGAATGTCTGACAACACCATTTAGCAAGAGTGCAGAGCACAGAGATATTCATGCCTGTGTAGATATTGCCCAATTGTTCTTCAAAGTGTTTTCACTGATTTCTACTTGATGGTAAGCCTGCTGATTGTGTGGACATCTTGGAGAGCAACTTGTCCAGCAGAGTCTAAGATGCTCATACCATGAAATGGACATTTCTTCTTTAGTTGCATACTCCAGTGGGATGTCTGCATGTGCTGGAAGACTTGGCTGCCAGAATGGTCACTGTAGCACTGCCTGTGAAGCGGAAGACCTTCGACACCAGGACTTCCTAATAGGACAATGGATAAATAGATTGTGGTAGAATGACATAATGAGACAGAAAGCAGAATGAACAAATAGTGCTCCAACGCTGACAGCACGGAGAATCTGGAAAAGCAAGATGGAGAAAGTTAAGTGCATTAAGATTGCTATGTAAGTAAATTGTTTTACTGTTTTCAAAAGGGTGACACAATTTTACATATGTTTATGGGCACAGCAGTACCCTCCTCTAGCAGTTTGTAAGCCTGTGATTCACAATGAGTGCTTGAAACCACAAATAACACTAAACTCTCACTAAAGTTGTCCTCCTCACAAAGTACTCAGGACTTGTTTTATCTTTTCACATGAATGACTTCACAAGTTGTCTTTACTATATCTAAATCACTAGTGTCTTTACTTTCCTGTTTTAGGGACATACAATAATGGTGACTTGAACACAAGCCCTGTGATACTGACCAATGTTCTGATCGCCAACTAAAGTGACTAAAGGGAGTGTAGCATATATAGTGTGGATGTGCTGGGCCAAACAATGACTGGCATCAAGATGGAAAGGATTTTATCACACTGTTCCCAAAATGCACAGTTTAACGCTTAGGAATAGATTATTTCTGGAAATTTTCACATAATACTTTTAGACCAGGATGTGCTATGTGTTCTAGTTTCCCTTCTGTTGTTTCGATAAAGCACTGACCAAAAGTACCTTGTGGAGGAAAGGGTTTATTTGGCTTACACTTCCATGTCACAGTCCATCACTGAGGAAAGTCATGGCAGGAACTCAGGGGAGGAAGTTGGAGAAGAAAATGGGAGAACGCTGCTTACTGCCTTCCTGGCTGGCTGGCTCTGGCTCTCTTATACAGTCCAGGGCCACCTGCCTAGGGATGCTGCTGTCCATAGGGCCTGGGACATCCTGCATCAATCATCAATTATACACGTCCTCAAAGATGTGACCACAGGCCAATATGATCTGGGCCACAATCCCTCTGCTGAGACCCCTCAAATGATTCCGGGCTGTGTTGGGTTGAGGTTGCAGAAAGCAAACACATGGGTGAACAGTGGGATGAAAAGTGATACAAAAAGGGTAACTTCTGGGAAGAACAGGTTGCTTTTGGGAAGACATGGGGAAGGGCATGGTATAAAAAAGAGAGTCAGAGAATAGAGGAACCGAGCTTGATTCGGATGCTTTTTTTTAAAGCTAGGTGGTTTATATGTAAATATTCAGTATATTAGCTATCAAAATACTTAATATAGTGAAATTCATGTCTCCAGAGAGCTATAAATCATGATGTTGGTTATGGTTATTTCTGGCCAGTAAGATCATGGAAGAAGGGGTAATTTCTCTGTTCTGGGAAATAGGAGCAAAAGGACAACTGACAGCTCACATGTGCCCATACAGAACTTTAAAGACAACACCCTCATTCTTTGGCTCTTTTGAATGATGCCCAAACTTAGGCTGAAATATGGGTGGCTTCCAGTGTTCAGGTACAAGCAATACCCTCCACCCCCACCCTGTAAGGGTTTGTGAGCAGGGAAGAAGGAGCCTAAGGCAGCCTGGCAGCCTCGAGGTGGCTCTCAAGTAAGAGTAGCTGGGGAACTGTGGGCTACATATGATCCTCAACATTCTGCTCATTTTCTTAAAGCCTTGGTCTTAGTGGACCATTTTATGGTCAAGACACTTTATAAATGGAAACTCTTAAAATGCATGCAGGCCGATACAATCCCTTTGGGTTATGGCCCATTCACTCGGAGCCAAATGGTTTGCTCCCCTCCATTCTCCTTATGACCAATTAGCAGCTATTAACAAACTCATCCTGCCAGAAACTGTTTCCCTGCAGCAGCTTTAGGGACTTGGAAGTTCCCTGTCCTTGAGTGGATTCCCCACTTTTCTCCTGATGCGTAAGGCTTGCTCTGGATTAAATCTGGGGGAGCCAAGGCTTTTTGGGTGTTGACAATCCTGAACCTAGCAAAGAACCCATCATGGAAACTAGGGAAAGGTTTTGGCACACGTCTGTCCAGACCCCTGTGCACCCTCTCTCACCAGGACAGGCATCTCTGGGTGATGCAGTGATGTTAGACAGGGCTCTGTTGTGGATGTGCAGCACACATCCGTCCTTGTCCCCTCTTCTCTGCTGTCCTGACACTGAAGGTGCCACATACTCCAGAAGCTGTTCGGAGAATGCCAATATATTTTCTCACTTGTCTTTCCCAGGAAGTCTAAGAACTCCATGATTCCCACTTGACAGACTGAGGCACACACAGAGAGGGTAAATGATTTGCTGAAGGTCATGTTTTGAGAACTGGCAGAGCTTAGGCATGAACTTGAAGTCTGCATCTTTCTCTGTGAATCTGTGTAAGCGCCTTTAGTGGCAACAAGGCTCCTGAGTGTGGATAAGAGTGGG
The DNA here is from genome assembly GCF_003668045.3 of Cricetulus griseus. Lineage (NCBI taxonomy): Eukaryota > Metazoa > Chordata > Mammalia > Rodentia > Cricetidae > Cricetulus > Cricetulus griseus. The sequence continues at coordinate 167,523,548 of NC_048596.1, forward strand.
TACAATAACCCCTCTTCAAAGGACACACTCTAGCTTCACCTGGAGGAGACTTAGCCCTTAAACAAATGTTATTGAATGCCTACCATGTGTCCATCACCTACTGTGTGTCTAACTCTGTTCTGGATGCTAGGGATATGGCAGTGGATTGCACTGACATGGTCCCCAGCACATGGAGGGACCTTCCCAAGTGTGTGTCTGTCTCTCTCTCTCTCTCTCTCTCTCTCTCTCTCTCTCTCTCTCTCTCTCTCTGTGTGTGTGTGTGTGTGTGTGTGTGTTGTGTATGTATGATGGAAAAATAATGAAAAAAAGATAAAAATTAGAGATGATGTCAAAGAAGAATATGATATCTGTAGAATAATATTGGATGCCTAACCAGAGACAAACAGGATATGCCTTTCTAGGGAACCATAAAGTGACATGACCTTGTGGAAAGAGTGTTGTACAAGCTAAATGGCCAACAAGGTCAAAAGCCCTAGGCTGGGAGTGCATTTCCCAGGTGCAAGGAACTTATGGGGTCAGGGTGGAGGTGCTTGGGTCAAGGTGAAGTTCAAGTCAGGCCCGGAAGCACATGGCCTCTGAGTCACAACTGTGTTTGGTTTGATACTAGGCTCAGTAGGAAGAAGCAAAAATTTCTGGGGCAGGAGAGTGTTATGAATGCTTAAGATCCCCTTGGCTGCTGTATAGATATTGGCAGCTCATTCTCCCCACTCATTGGAGTGTGGAAAGGTAGATGAGCTGGCTGCTGGGGTGGGAAGGGAATGTTATGGCTGTGCCATGATGCTACCAGGAGCAGGTAGGCTGAGACCAGAATTTGGAAACCTGGACTTCTGAGGGCTAGAAGCTGACAGGAGAGTGGAGATTTTAGACTCTGGGCTCAGGGACACTGCACGGGGATTGGGATGCAGGGTGATGCTTCTGCCCTGGGGCATCCTTTATATTTCCAAAGTTCCACTTGCATGCTTGATGCTGGTCATTTTGATTTTCCTCCTATGGTACATGATGCTGCATTTGCAGTGGCAGCAATCCTGTGCAGTCCACAGGGTCTTATGAGGGTGAAGGATGGACTACCTGGTGCCTAATGGTATGGATACTTAGCCCACTGGCCCAGCCTCTCATTGCCTCCCAGTTCTTAGCCATAGCCTGGACCTGTCAGCTGTGGTCCCTATGCTTATAAGAATGGTGAAGAATTTCATCCTCTCCCATGACTCCCTGCACCATCAGTGCCATGTCTTTACATCTCTGCTCTGCCATCTTCATATCTATTTTATTATCAGGCAGAAGAGGGATGGCTGCCATGTTCCCAGCACCATATTCACATATGGCATCATAGGAAGAGAGTTCTGCCTGGATAAACACCATTCTTCACCCGGAGATTGCATGGCCAGGGTACATCCCATACTTAGTCGCAGACAACAGGGGTCAACATTTACAAGTGTGGTTTAAACATGGCACATGAAGGGAGGTGGGTTGGGCTCCATGCTCTCAGATTTATCTTTGTAACAGTTATCCTACCTTACAAGGTTCTAGAGAGCCAGGTCAAGTGCTTGGGACAGTGAGGGACACAGAGAGTACTTAGTGAATCTTAGTACCTAGGTACCAAAGCCACTAATCTTAAAGTTAGTGTCCTTTGTCTCCATTTCAAGGGTGGAGGTTTGGGGGTGATGGCAGGATGACTTTGAAGGCTCAAGAACAGTTTGCCACCATTCATTCAGTTCCTTGAATGCAGGGCCTCAGCTCCTCCAGTCCCCCCTTTCTCTAGCTCTCTCTCAGCCCCGCCCAAGGCAGTCCTCCATGGGCCACGTTGCATATCAGGCATGTGTTAAGCATCCTTCCCTGGGTTCCAGGCTCTCCAGCCTGAATTCCAACAAAGAAACTGCATGGAATCCTGAGCTCTGGCTCCCTTGCCTTCCAGGTCAGGATGCACATCCTCAGCCCCTGAGGAGATGTCTTACTCAACACTGAGGAATTTCTGGGCAGTTCAGAACCAGCCTCTGTGCAGACAAAAAGACCTCTGGTCTGCCTAGAGCAGGGTGTGAGTATGCAGCCTTGGGCAGATCAGATCACCTCCGAGCCTCAGTTTCCTTATCAGTCAAGTGGGGTAATAAACTCTGCTGCTGCTGGGGAGGCCTGTTCTACAGATGCAGGGGACCATGTGGAACACATGGTGTGGCAAGCAGAAACTTTTTAATTTTGGCTTGATTTCTCTTTAGTGTTGATACTTACACAAAACTCTTCAGCATTTGGCCCCCACCACCCCCGCAGCTCAGTGCCATTCAGTACTTTGACAAAGCTGTCCAAATGTCCATCTGTCTAGTTCCCAAACATCTTTATGACTCAAAGTAAAGCCAGGAGCTATGAAACAACTACTTCCCAGCCCTCATCCCCACCACACCCAGGGAAACCATTGACCTGCCTGCTGTTCTAGGGATGTTCCTACCTTAGATAGTTTGAATATAAGGCATCATGAAGTGTGTGACCTTTTGTGTTTGGCTTCCTTCATTTGACATGATGTATCCACATTTATCCTTGTTGCTGTGTACAATAGAGCCATGTTCCTCTCTATGGTGGTCATGTCCCATTGAATGAATAAAATTAAAGATATTAAGAATCAAGGTCTGGTGAGATGGTTAAGTGGTTAAGAGAACTTGTTGTTCTTGCACAGGACCTGGGTTCAGTTCCCAGCCTATTAACGCTTGTTCCAGGACCTTTGGTACCCTCTTCTGGCTTCCATGGGCATTTCATGCACACGGTGCATATACATACATAGAGTTAAACACTCATCTTTACATAAGATAAAAATAAATAATTAAGAAAAAAGAGTCTACTGCTGGTTATTTGGGTTGTCCCCAAAATTTGTATGTTCTGAAGAGTTCCATTATGAGCCTTTGGGTAATCATTTTCCATTGTCTGGAGGTATCCATAAGCATGGAGTTGCTAGACTATATGGTAATACTGTGCTGAACTTGTTGAGCAAACAGTTAATTGCAGTTTGCAGCATTTGGTGTTCCCAGTGGTGTGTCCAAGGCTTCCGGTCTCTCTGTACTCACTAGTTTCTGGCTTTGGGGCTGTGCAGTCAAGCAGGAAGTGGCAGGAAGGTGAGGTCATGGCTCATGTTTTACCATTAGCTCAAGGTGACTAACTTTGCCAACCAGATAGAGCATATGCCTGAGAAACAGCCCACAGTGACCAATGTGGACAGAACTATCATGCTCAGGGGTGACCCACAAATCCTCACCCTGAGCTTTCCTCTTTAGCCCTCCCTTAGCCAACAGAGCTGAGAACCTGAAGGTGAAGGGCCTCAACTTCAGGTCTGTCTTCCCTCCATCTTGAGTGGGGAAGAGCAAAGACTTCGTGGTAAATGCAGGATAGTCTCCTTGCATCTTACACCTCCTCTGCCATATTGTTGTTCCTAAATTGGCAGGTGACAGGCCTCTTGTATGATGCCAAGTTCCTGTTTTGAGGCTAAAGAGACCCAGGCTAGTCTGGGAGGGGTGGCTCCCTATAACGACCCAGAAAGAACCCAATCTCCTCTTCCATGTCTTCCTATGTCACAGTCTTCCTTGGAGGCCCATGAAGGGTGCCTCTCTAAGCATGGCTCTCTCTGACTTCAGTACTTGACTTCATTGATTTTTTTCCTGTGAAGGCAGTTAGGACAAACAGGATAGAGACTGCATTTTGATGTCAAGGTCCTTCTCCAGCCCCTGGCCACTGTTGATATCTGGGAGATGGAGTCCAGTTATGGAGGATCAGCAGAGCCCTGACTCTCAGTAATACATCTTAGGGGGCTCATGTCAGGGGAGTGTGGACTTGTGTGACATTTTCAGCCCCAAGGAATCTGGAGACTGCACTTCTGAACTCTTGGGACCCCTGGCTAAGACAAGGGCCATTCAATCTGGGTTTTATGGAACATTCTGAGCTATGCTAGCTCCCAGTAGTTCCTATTTACTTTCTGCCACTCCCCATCATTAGCAACCACCCCAGTGCCCTCACTATAAGACTCAGACCATAGCGAAAGGCCCTCATAAGTTTACACATTTCTCAACAACCCCATTCCCAGCTCAGTCCTTTCTTCAGGATCATACAACTATCTGAAGTGAGGAGCAAGATGGGGATCACGGGAAGGGGGGTAGGGTGGGGAGGAGGCAGAGTGTGGGGGGGTGCCAGGCATATGCAGTTTGTTTTGCTGTGTTTCCATCTGTCTCTCTTGGCCTCTCTGGGCTCTGGTTGCTGATGTGGCTGCCCTTTGGCCTAGCTTCCTCCTAGGTGATGGACTTACACAAAAGCTCCTCACCCCTACTGGCAGAAGTGGCCACCTTGTCTCCGTGTAATTCATCCAGGCCCCAACTCTTCACATGTCACAGGTCACAGCTCCTTTTCCAGCCCTCCGGCAGCTTTGTTAACTTTAACTTTGGGGTGAGGTTATTACTCTAATGGTACCTCCCAGGATCAAGTGAAGCAAACCTAGCAAAACATAAAATGAGGGGAACCATCTTCCCATCTGCCCCCCAGCATTATCTACTTTTACTTCACAGAAACAATACTCCCCACTTATTGAACAATTACTTTATGTAAGATATAAAGTGAAGATCTTTAGAAGAATATTTTGTTTAATTGTTAGAACAGGCCCACAAAGCTGGTCTTTTGTATTTTATTTTATTTTGCATTTTATGAATAAAGAAACTGAAACATAGGGTGAGTTCATGTGGTTTGCCCAAGGTCATTTACATACAGCTAAGAAAATCCAGCCTCAAAACTTGTCTGTCTGCTTACAGCACACACCTTACCACCCAAGCACTGTCAAGTACATGTATAAATATAAAATAGTTTAATGGCATTAACTGTAGCCTTTACTTTGTAGCCTGCTTTTTGTCCTTCACTTAACAACAGATGATTAACACTCCTCCCATGGCAGGATCCAGCCTCCTACATAATATTATTTTAAATGGCTTCTTAGAATCACATTGTATACATGTCCAAGGTTTGTTTAAGTAATCCCCTATTGTTGAGCACCTAGGTTGTTTCTAAAGTTCTCCTTCTTATAAACAACACCCCTGCACTAATTTTTTTTTTCACTGTGATTTCCTTGGGGGTAAATTCCCAAAAGGAGAGGCTGGGAGGGAGGAGGCAAGCCCTTTGTTTCTCAAATGTCTGCAACATCTTTGGATCAATTACATATAATTTGTGAACACAAGCTATGCCATTCATAGGGGGATGGTTGACACCTTTCTCAACTTGTTGGGCTTTGCACAACCTAGAATTATGAGTTGTAAACAAGCCTTCTAATAGCCCTGGATTATCTGTGGTTATTGTCAGGTCAGGGAGAGGTGGTAATTTATTAAACAGACCTTTGAAATGTGCCCAAGTACACTTGGGGTGGAATGAGTGTGGGAGGGGCTGCCGAGGGAAGAGATGGGTGTGATGGTGTTTAGGGGTTTCTGGTAGGTTGTGTGGGTCCTAGTGTCTAACCAGGGGCTGACTCAGATCAGACTCCCTCTGTCCCACCTCCCCAACAGCTGGTGCTAATCTGTCTTGCCCTGGTGTGAGCTGCCCTGGGCTGTTCCAGGAGAGATGGGAGAGGGCAGAGGTGGATGGGACTGCCCAGGCTTGAGGAGGTAACAAGTCATGCCCTGTTCCTACAAGGCCGTGGGTGCCATTTCAACATGGTTATTATCTTGTTTCAGCTGCCAAAAAATACCAGCTGCTGATGGTGAAATAACCCCGAAGAATTTCCTTGGGACAGTTTCTCACCCCCACGAACATCATGAAGAAGTTTCTCTGTGTGTGAGGGACATCCTGCCTTCTGCCATCCCCGAGGCACCCCTTACTGACCTGGTCACATTCTTTGGACATCACTTGCTTGACCACATTACTTGGCTTCCAGGCCACCTGCTCTGGGAGTGAGCTGGAGACACTGTGATCTTGGCCTAAGTGGGGATGCACACCCAGGGAGGTGAGGTGGGGCCAGTTCGGACTTAAGTCCAACCATTTAGTGAGATGCACAGCTCAGGTCTTGTACAGGCAATGGGTGGGTAGAGACAAGAAGACTTCCCTGCCCATGGGTTTACCTTAAGAAGTACAACAAGCCCCCAGCCTTAGAAGAGCTTCCTAAGGTGGCAGTGGGCCTGGTGGCAGCCATATTGGTTTTGTGGTGGGACCAGAAAAGAGGTCTCCTCACACAGTCCACAACTCCATGCCCCCTTTTTCAGCCCCATGGTGAACACAGTCATTTCACAAGGAGTGACACAGTGTCAATTTATTGAGCATTCTCTGTGTGTTAGGAATGACCTTCAGCACTCTGCACGTTATTTCCCCAGTCCTGTGAGGTGGATGGCCGCTGTATGTTCTCTGTAGTGAGATGGGTAAACCAGGCGAGAGGAGTATGCCATTTGCCCCAGATCACCCAACAAGACGAGCTGCTTGTCATTCAGTCTCTGGTAACAACTGCCTTGTGTTTTCCTCTCCTGCATCTCCAGTTTGTACTCCAGGTTATTTCCTCACTAAATCCTACGGCCTCTGCTGCTGTCCTAGAACTGTCACCTTTAAAGATTTCAAAATATTATTGTTTCCTTGACCTGCTGGAGGGGAGGCCCCAGGACACAAGGATTTGGGAACTCAAATTTGTAACTCAGTATGGGCATGGGGTGTGTGCTTGAAAAATTGAGCGACTCAGCCCAGGTAGTGGTGTCCCATGCCTTTAATCCCAGCACTAGAGAGGCAGAGACAGGCAGATCTCTGTGAGTTCAAGGTCAGCCTGGTCTACAGAGGGAGTTCTAGTACAGTCTGGGCTACACAGAGAAACTCTGTCTCAAAAATAAATAAATAAATAAATAAATAAATAAATAAATAAATGGAAAGGAAAGAAAAAATAAATGAGTCAGAATTGTAACATCAAACTTCATCTCTGGAAACCTTTTCAAATAAGGGACTGAGTTAAGGTTTCCTAACATCCCCGGAAATTTGCAAATACATTCTTCTTTCTTGGTGTCTCTTCCTTTTGGTGTCTTTCTGGAATATGGATGAGTTTCTTCTTTGTGAGCTGTTGGTATTTTCTTGAGATGGAACTTGCTTACCTGGCCCCAGCTGGCCTTGCAGTCTCCAGCTCCCTGCCACACTATCCCCTGTTTGTGGTCTTGATCTTTACTCCTGTTTGTGAATGAGTGTGTCTGGCAGACAGAGAGCTTGTCTTTTGCATGATGTCCCTTGATCACAGGGCCATTTTCAAGGCCAAAGTCTCACAGGAACTCCGGGTGGGTCAAAAAGGACTCTGCCCTCTGGCCCCCATCCTGGCTCTTTCCCTGCTTGCTAGAGAGCCCAGCAGGCACAGACTGCCGGTAGGCATCCTTGTTGAATGTTCTGTGGTGTTGTGGGAGCATGGTCAGGTCCAAGGGTGACAACTGTTTCTTTCACCTGGAGCTGGAAAGCTTCTAGAATGTGCTGTGTCTTTCTCATATTTTTCTGAGTCCTATTTGAGGACAAAAGCTTTGGGCTTGAGACCTCTACAGATCCCTGGTGTTTTACTTGCTTGTTTGTTTGGTTTTGAACAAACCACACCTTAGATTCAGAAACAATCCAGGTCAATACAGTGCTCAGGTCTCTTAGTACTGGCTTCCTTGGATCTGAGGAGTCATGAGACTAGCCCTTCCGCCCAGGTGTCTCCAAAAGGCTTTCGTAGCCCTGTGAGGGCAGTGAGATAGTCATGCAGGCCTTAGAATTGAGGAATGAGGGGCAGGTAGTCTTTGTAAAGACATGTGTGGAAGTGCTGTGGAGAACGGCCCTCCATCTTAAGTGCTCAGGAACTGGTGTGCGGAATAAAAAGACTTATGTAACAGGCTGGGGAAATGCTACTAAACACACTAGGGAGGGTTGGGTACTGCTCAGTGATGGAGTGGGTGTGTAGTATGTGCAAAGGCCTGGGTTCCATCCCTAGCTAAATGGTTTTCTAGAAAAGTAGCCTGCCTGAGGAGTCCCCAGTATGTCCATCCAAACTATTGTGCCTGAAGGAAAATTCCAGCTATTCATTTCATTCACTCCAGTGTGGTCACTAGAATAATCTTTAAATGGAGAATAATTGCCCATGCTGACCCCTTAGGGACTCTTCTCATGCAGGTATGATGACTTTGATGGGGACAGGGGTCATGACAAAAAAAAATCACCTTCAGTGGCCCCAGTGGATGCTCTGGACTCTTCTCCCCCCGGGGACCATACAATCAGGCAAAGCCAGTGACAGGGTGCCACTGCAGTCTCCACTCCAATGTCCTTCTCAAGGACATGCCAAGTGTCCAGCATGGCTCTCTTGTCAAGCGGTGAACTCAGAGGGGCGGAAAGCACAGGGAAGGCTTTGGCTGTCAGCAGAAGCCCTGGTGATGCCTCCACTCTGGCTGTCAGGCCTTGCAGGAGGCTGTGGGCGCTTCAGCAGGCAGTGGCAGACTTCCTGGAGCATTAGCTGTCTGGGCTGTCAGGGGAGGAAGAAGCATCTGGGTGCTGCCTTTTCCCAGCAAAATATTCCTTTCTTATGGCAGTCAGAGCCAGGGAGAGATTACAGTTTGTGGTGGTATCTTGAGATATGCTCCATGTGCCACAAACATGGCCCTTAAGTGTGTATGTGTGTGCAGCACAGTGCATATGTGGAGATCAGACACCTTCTGGGAGCCAGTTCTCTTCATCATGAGTTCCTGGAGATCTAACTCAGGTCAGCAGACTTGGTGGCAATGCCTTTATCCACTGAACCATCTCACTGTCCTGCAAACATTTTTTTCTTTGAAGAGTAAGTGGTGTTGAGTAAATCTATGAGATAGTGTGAGCGTCACCACTGTCTAAACCCATCCCCCACAAAATAATTTTCAACACCCCAGAAAGAAGCCCTATATCTCTCAGTGGTCTGTTCCCTCTAGTCCCTCAGCCTCTGTCTGTCACTGACCTCCTTTCTGGCTCTCTAGCTGGACAAGCAAGTAGACCCATAATCTGAAGTCTTTGGTGACTGCATCTACATGGATGACATTCTTAGCTGGCCTATCTATGGCATGCAGGGTGTTTCCTTGTTCTCCATGGGTGACTAACATCTCTTTGTGGAGAGTATGCACCTGTGTCTTCAGTCACCAGAAGTTAGACACCTGTGTTGCTTCAACTTTTTGACTTATGAACACTGTTGCTGTTAGCATTTGTGTGAATATTTTTCTGGGGCATATTTTCAGCTCTTTGGTATGTCTCTGGAAGAGGAATTGCTGGACCATATGGCAACTCTGTTTAAACTCAGAGTGACTCCCAGCCTGTTGCAGAGCAGCTGTGCCATTTTGCATTCTCCCTGGCAGTGTATGAGGGGGCCATTTCTCTGCACTCTCTCCAACATTTGTCATTACTTAGCAGCCAGCCTAGGCAGAGTGACGTGGAGAGCCCAAGACACACAGAAGCAATCCTCAGGTAGGATGCTCTTGAGTAATGACGAAGGGCAAGCTGCGGGGACGTTCTAGGTACTGTCCCTAGGAAGCTTAGCTATGTGTCCCATTGGGTACCAGTTAGGGAAGCTCTTCAGGGTCCTCAAGTGACTAGCTGCTGGCCTGTAGCCCCAGAATCCAGTGTCAAGTTGACATCAGTAGACACTCATAACTGAGTGTTGAATGGGTGATTGACAGAATCAGTCCCTGCTGACCCAGGGAGGATGGATGGGTTAGGAGTCAGACCACCACTATGTGTTATCCAGAAGAATGATGGTTCCCTTGGGCCAGGATCTTGAGTCTCTCTTTGTGGAAAGGTGTGAGGATTCTTTTTTGTGGACAGAAGCAGAGACGAGAGTGGGAAGGGACACCCTTCCTGTGGAGACTGCAGGCTATGACTGGTGAGGGAAGCAGCCTCAGGATGGCTGAGAAGAGGCTCCTGCAGCCCCGGAGTTGCCCACCTGTTGCACTTGATGACCCATGTCTAACCTTCAGACCTGAAGTTTCAGATCCTTCCCTGGGTATTCTCTTCTCTCTGCAGACACTCCATGATGGCTGCAAGAAGGTAGGCAATGCATGTGACCCTTCTGGAGTAAGGGTGGAGATGGGGATGGCCAGTGACTGGATTTTCTGGTGAGGCTATACAGGGTCAGGGGAGATGCCTGGCAGGAATCATGAGGCCCCTGGTGACATTCTGCCCTGAGATGAGAAATGTCCTGGCTGGCTGGCAGAGCATGCTGTCTAGTAAGGACAATGCTGCTTCCAGATCTAAGTATTTCAAGCATGCTGGCTTTTGTCCAGTGCTTTTTATTATTTATCATTTGGCAAATACTGCCTCCCTGGAGTTCTGATACTGGAGATACAGAGCACAAAGCACTTTTTGTTGATCTTCCCAGAGGCCCTTGCGGCTAGGAGCAGTCATGTGATCTAGTTCTGTCCAATGGGATGTAAGGAGAGGTATGCTGGGAATTCCATTTTGACAGGACAGGTCTGGGAATACAATTCCTTCAAGTGCCAGGTTCTGCAGTTACAGAATCACCCTACAACTGCAGAAGGCCAAATCCATTGCAGGTCACTGAGGTAATTCTGGAGACACCTAGATCTGACATGCTCTTGTTTGAGAAAAACATATACAGATCTCTTGGTTTGGTTCGAAGTAACAGGAACTTCCTATTTGCAGCTGACACAGATGCACTTTCCAGTTGATCCTAATTGTTGTCCCAGGGAGTTATTTCTATTTCTGCTCAGAAAGGTTAAGGTACTAGCTCAAAGCCATCCAGCTAGAAAGTGTCTAGGTAGGATAAAACTCAACACATCTCCCAACATTTACTCCTGTTTTTTACAAACTTCCCTCACAGCTGGCTAGATGGAGTTTTGACAGGAAGAGAAAACATATCCATACCTCTCTAGTCTGAAAACATGTCTTGGCTCTCTCAGGCTGCTGGGCTGTTCCTTCCCACATGGGATCAGTGTTGGAGTCCTGTGGTACAGGTTCACAGTTGGCTGGCAGGGAGGGTCAAGGGATGGAAAAGCACAGTGGACTGAAATTAAAAGCCTGGTCTTGAGACCCAACTCTGCCCTGCTCTGGGCTCATGGACTCAGGCAGGTAGCCAGACTTTTGTGAACGCTGCATCTTCATTTATAAAATGTTCATTTATAAAATGTCCAATTATAAAATTGGACAGAAAAGCCATCTCAAGTTGTCTTGCATCAAGATGGGGAAATTGCTGGCTTTTAGTGATTAAAAAATTCCAAGGGTGGACCTGGCTTCTGGCAGACAGATTAGCATCCTCCTGCCTTTCATCCCATGGTCTGGCTTACCTTGCTGTCTTCAAGCAGCCCATGCTGATATGGTCCTGCCTCCAGGCTGTGTCCTGAAAGCCCACACAATGGACCTACAGTGAATGCCAGTAGTCCTAAAGGACTTGTTTTGGTCACATGACATATTCCCAAGCTGGAGGCCTAGCCAATCCTGCCCTATCTCCTCTCAAAGTAGGAATGGGGTGGAGTCTCCACGGAACAGAATTGGTCCAGTGACTAGAAGTGAAAAGAGGACACTGAGTAGAAAAAACTTATGAGATATCTGTCACCTCAGGGGCCATTTGCTAAGATATGGCCTTCTGTGTGAGTGCTGTGCCCTGTTCGTCTGGTAGACCATTAACTCACATGAACAGGCCTCTTCTCAAGACTTGGCACCGTCTTCTCAGAGGCCCTGGGTCTGTCCCTTGTGTCAATGGCACACTGCAGGAGCAGGCCTGTCTGGACCACGAAGCTCCTATCCATCACCCAGCCTTTGTCCCAACCTGAAGATTACAGTGTGGCCCGAGACGAGACGCTCTAATCCTATTACTCATTCATCAATGGGTGATGAGAACCCACACTGGATCGAATGCTGCCAAGGAAGCTGCAGAGGCCTCCTCCACCACTGTGAAGCTGGGCTTAACTCAGGCACAATAGGTGTGTAATTTAAGGTTTTGTTGAGCCAAAATCCAATCACATACTTGAATGGTGGATCACAGAGCCTTGCCGGCTAAAAGAATGAGATAATTCCACCTCCCACAAACACCGGGACATGGTTTTGACTTAACAACACATGTGTGACCAACCTTACGCTGCTGCATTCTCACTCTTTATTTTAATGCATCGCCATCTCCTTCCCCTCTCTCACTCTCTTCCCCCCTGTATCCTCCTTGGCTCCCAGGGGGCAAGGGGAAGTGGTAGAGTTCTGAGGGGAAGCACACAGGTAGCAGGAGGAGCTTCCTGAACAGAACTGGGGTATGTTGTCACTTGGTCCCTTGCCCTATGGGCTTCCTTGGTGGCCCAAACTGCAGTTTATTGTCAAAGCCTGTTGCATGTTAGCATCCACTGGGAAGACAGTGGCTGTGCCATCCCTTAGCATGTCACAGACACATTGTAGAGGGTCAGAGATTTTGAGTTTCTGCCAAACTGCTACACGGGAGAGGAGAGGTGGCTCCTAGGGGCAGTGTTATGCTGAGTAGCCTTGCTTCTTCAGCTCCTGGAGTGGCTTAGAACGGGAAAAGATGGCAGGCAGGAACTGGCAGCCACACCATGAACTGCTCCCCTTAGTCACTCCGTGTTTTTTTTTATTTGTTTTTATTTATTTATTTTTCTGTCCTGGGAAACACTGTTCAGAATGTGGTGGGGCAGAATTTGAAGGAGAAATGAAAATCTTGTTTGGGATTCCTGTTGAGTGAATTTATAGCCATTCACACAATCCTAGGTTCCCCTCTAAAGTGTTCAACAACTTTATAACACCTCTCAAGCTTATTCAGTCAACAAACACTTGCAGAATGGTTGCTGCACAAAACCGGGCACTTTTCTAGGCATTGGTACCTCAGTGACTAGAGGCATCCACAAACAGGTGGTGGGTAGTTAGGTCTGGCTGAGGAAGCTGTGTTAAGAACTTGCAAGGTGGTTGTACGGGAAGAGCACCCAGAAAGCACCTGAAGGAAGAGAAACACCCATCGGCTCCTTCCACCATGGTGACATTGTGACACTTGGCATAGTAACACACTTGCTGTAATTGCACACTTGCAGTCACAAAATATTATGGAAGACTGACTAAACCGTGTTTCTGTGTCCCACTGGCATTTGGTGCAGGGCTTGTTGACCTTACAAGAGGAAATAGCTGCCATCACATTTTGGACCCCATTTTTATTCCACTTCCTTCCTTGGCAAGGAGTGGCCGCGAGAATCCTGGGCTAGCAGCTTTTATAGGTAGTTTGAGGTGAACATGACCCTCATCTCTTCTGGGGCTTTGGCTCATTAGGAGGTTGACTTGTAGCTCAGGTTAAAGGAGCCTTAACTGAGCTCTGGAAGATTTGCCAAGTATTTTATGTCACCTCGTTTCATCTTTACCAAGAACCCTATTCTGAGGAAATGAAGGCTTCTTGTGGGTAAGCATCTTGTTTCAGGTCCCATAATAAGGCAATGGCAATGCCCGTAGATCGATTATCACTATGACAAGTACCTGTCATGAGGGTGTCGCTATGGGCCCTTACTCTTCTGTGCGGATTACCACTTCCTTTCCCATTTTCTGCAGGTAGGATTCCTCTTATTTCAAGATGTTATGATTTCCTGTGTTGGGATTCTTTCCGTGAATTCTGGCTAAATGTTGATGTTTGCTTATTCAGCTTATAACCCTGAGACTGAAGACTGCTAAGTAATTTCTATCATTTCTGGGATGTTCTTTACCATCTTCACCAATATTACTTCCTCTCTAATTTCTTGTCCTCTTTTTCGGGGGTCTGAGATCAGATATGTATCAGGTGTCTCCCCTGTACCTCCCCCCCCACCCCATGATGCTTCTGCATCAATTTCTCACCATGCTGTGGTCTAATTTCTTCAACCCCATTGTCCAGGGCATGGGTTTCCTCTTAGCTGTGTCTGATGCATTCTTTGAGTTGAAGTCTCGCATAGAGACAGGTACAGATGTCATGACACACAGCTTGATGAATACTCCGGTAGTGGGTGTATGAAGGAATCCCTCACTTCCTCCCATCACCTCTCTTCTCCTCATTAATCTTTAAATAAGAGTATCCCAATGATCTCACAATAGTGTCATCATATCAGTTATCCAAAGTAATCTAGAGATGATTTATAGTACATGAGAGGACTGTGTAGTTATACTGTACTATTTTATAGAAGTGACCCTAGATGTGGAACCCCCATCTTGATCCTGAGGGGTGACTGGAAGCTCTCTTTTGTATGTGACTGATTTACTCACTTATGTATCTTTGAAATTTATCAATATTGTGTGGAGAATCTACTTTTAGAAGTTTTATTTATTTATTTTTCTAGTCACCCACCTCATCTTTTTGTTGTTGTTGGTTTTTGTTTTGTTTTGTTGTGTTTTGATCTCACTAAGTAGCTCTGGTTGTTTAGAACAGCCTGGCCTCAACTGCCTGGCCAGTTCCGTGTGTGTGTGTGTGTGTGTGTGTGTGTGTGTGTGTGTGAGAGAGAGAGAGAGAGAGAGAGAGAGAGAGAGAGAGAGAGAGAGAGAGAGAGAGAGAGAGAGAGAGAGACGCACTCCCCAATTCCACCAGGGACAACTTTGTTCTCTCTTTTCACCTTTACAGGGGGTCTGGGAATTGAACTCAGGTTGCCAGGCTTACAAAGCCAGCACCTTTACCTGCTGAGCCATTTCTTGGCCTCATTTAGTCCTTTTATTTTAAAAATTATTTATTTTGCTTTTTTATTGAGAGTCAGAATTTTACTTTGTATCCCAGATTGACCACTGTCTTGAAATCCTTTGGGCCCAGCCTTCTGAGTGCTCTGGTTACATGTGTGTACCACCATGTCCAGATTTATTGGATTCTTAAGACACCCTAAATATACTCGGTTTGGGATTCTGTTCCCAAGCATTTACATGTCTGCAGACTCCTGAGGTCTTTCTCATGATGGGCTATGTCCTTGTGGTTTTGTGATGTGGGGCAGGCAAAGTCATGCTCTTCTGCAGGGATTGCTGGTGCGGAGTTGCTAGGTGTAGCCCTCTAGGGAAAACTTCAGCCAGGCTTACAGACCAACAGGGAACACTGGTCAGTGGGAAGCTGTGTGGCATAGGAAGTGGCTTCTGATTCTCAACTGAAGGCAGCTTGTGACTGTGGCTCCCAGAAGGGACTGGTAAGATCTACCATCTCCCTATTGTGGCTGATGGCCAATGGCCTGTTCTGTTTTGTTGTCTTCTTCTTCTTCTTCTTCTTCTTCTTCTTCTTCTTCTTCTTCTTCTTCTTCTTCTTCTTCTTCTTCTTCTTCTTCTTCTTCTTCTTCTTCTTGTAACAGCATTAGTGAAAACCTTTACCCCACTCATCCCAATTTACTTGAAGAGGGTGGGTCATCTTTTGGCTTTCTCTGGGGGGGGTCATAATAAAAATAGCCACATTGCCTATGTCTCAAGCTTTGTCTTCACCTCTCCACCCATCAGAGACCTTGGAAACAATGGCTCAGGCCCACCAGGTGTTTAGCAGCTTCTTAGGTCAATGCCTGTTGAGTACATACTCATTTATTTCTGGTCTTGCTTTTCACTTGCTTATCCTGCCAGCTCCCCCAAGCAGTAAAATTTTATTTTATCCAATATTTGGTTGTGAGCCTAGCCTTTAATGGCTGAGCCATCTCTCCAGCCCTTATCCAATATTTGTATGCGTGTGTTTGTATTAGTGTGTGTGACTTAAACAGCTGGAAGTTTTTTTTTTTTTTCATAGTATCTATTCTATTTTCATGCTGGCCTGGGTACATAAACTCTTGACTGGTATGCACTGAGTGCTTCATCTCATTCTGCCCAACAGAACTTTGAGACCAATAGCCAGGAATACTCCCATTTCACAGATTAGGAAATTGAGATTCAGAGGGTAGCTGTTGAGATGGTACAGAATTCTGCAATGGCAGAATTGAAAGCAAATCTATGTGATTCCAGAGCCCAGGTCTGTATCAGGCTTTGTTTTGGCCATCAACCAGTTCCCAAATCATGACATGGAGACTTAATATTAGTTATGAATGCTAGGCCTTAGCTTAGGCTTTCCCCACTAGCTCTTATAGCTTAGTTTAACCCCATGTTTCTTCATCTATGTTTTGTCTCTGGACTTTTTACCTTGCTTTCATTCTGTATGTCCTACTTTTCTGTTTCTTCCCTGGCTGGCTGGCCCCAGAGGTCTCCCTCTCTTTCTTCTTTGTTCTCTCCTCTCTCACGCCTAGATTCCTCCTTTTACTTATTCTCTCTGCCTGTCAGCCCTGCCTACTCATTTACTGTCTAGATACTGACTGTTCAGCTTTTTATTAGACTAATCAGGTGCATAAGGCAGACATCTTTGCATTGTTACACAAAGGCAGCATAAACAAATGTAACACACTTTTCCATAGTTCAAGTAGTATTCCACAACACAGAGCTGTGACTGTGAAACTTGTGAAATCGGCGTGATGTGTGGCTCAGGGTCTGGCCTGACTTTGGGACATTAGAACAATCACATTATCAAGGGAACTGGTTGGTTGCCAGGGGATGAGTCCTGCAGTGCAAAGTGACAGCAAGTGGTTGGTCCTCACAGGCAGGCTGGACACAGCCTTAGACGGTAGTGTTGGCTTCTTTGGGATGTAAAGATGGACACACAGAAGAGTGACATTCACTAAGTATCGTGAGCTAGTACAAGAATTCAGTGTCCTAGATGAGGTGAACATGGGTAGACAGAACACTGTAGGCCGTCAGCCTAGTACATATGGAGGTCCTCAGTACAGCTCTGATGCAGAATTGTGGAGTCCTCTAGACATGCCCCCAGCACAAGTCTCCCTTCTTCTGAGAGTCTTAAGACCCTTGTAACTCCTCCTTTCCTCTCCCAGCCTCATTCTTCAGTCTGGCCTTATCTTGAGGCTCCAGCCTGTGGCTTCCATTTACCATCTTGGCTAGGATCTGACTCCTGAGCTCCAGGCCTAAGAGGACAGGGGAGCACAGACTTGAGTTCCTGCATCTCCTCTGCCTGTGCCCCAGTGTCTGGGCGGATGTGTGCCAGAGTCCCAGTTCTCAGCTGCTGCCGATTCCTCCAAGGGAGAGTTGTTAAACAGAGAGCAAAGAGATCTAAAGGGTTAGAAGCATGGAAACCAACCCATGTCCAGCATGTGACACGTGTCAAACACCTAGCCGAATAAAACATCCTTCTTGACATCCTTTCATGGTGTTGTGTTTGGACAAGCAAGGTTCCTGATAGAGCCTCTGCAGTTCCTGGCGATCAATGAGTTCTGAATTTGCTGTTCTCAGTCTGCATGATGGTGATGCCTTCTCCAAGCCTCCCTGCAGGAAAAGATGCTATTGGGAACTACTTCCTGGAACGTGGCAGACACTGTCAGTCCCAGCCACATTCCCTTGACTCTACTAGGAGGTCATCAGATGTTTCTTCTTGTTCTTCCATTCTCCAGCAGAACAACAACAACAAAAAAGTCTAGAAAGTTAAAATTCCAAGAAAGACTGACATCCAATGAAGCCTATGAGTGGGAGTGTAGGGGTGCTCCTGGACAAACTCTTTCACTCTTGGTGGGACCCTGACATGTGAGGTCAGTAGACTCAGAAGGTCGCCTGCTGAACAGTTCTAGATGGCCACATTGGTGACCTGCTCATGAGTGTTCCTTGAAAAGAATAACCTTTGTTTTTATGAGACACTTTAACAGTCCTTAGGGCCTCCTGAGGTCACCCTCCATACATGCTTACCATGATCCTTGTCCAGACTCTGATTGTCAAGGTGGCCCCATGCTAGACAGGAGGTGAGAGGCTGCACAGGATAGCTTATGCTGCCCCTCTCTGCTCTCAGAACTACCCTGGTGGTTGCCTTCTCTCCACTGATGGCCTGGAGGATGCTCTATGCTCTCCTCTGATTTGTAATTCAGCAGTTCCAGAATGGGAAGATGCCCATTTACAGGGAAAAGACTGTTGCTTTGGGACTACCCTGCCCACCATCTTCAACCACAGAATCCTTTGGTTTGGAGATATCCCCTTGTGTGATGAGGCTGCCAGCTGGATGGCTATGTGTTTTTGACCTTTGGATCTTGCTCTGTGAATGGCAAAGGATGTTGAGGTTTTTGTTTGTTTGTTTGTTTGTTTGTTTTTTGTTTTTGTGTGGGGACTGGAGAGATGACTCAGAGAGTGAAGAACTTGCCGTGCAAACGAGAGTGTTTGAATTCAGGTCTACAACCCATGTTGGAAAAAAAGACATGTGACAGTGGACACATGCCTGTAATCTCAGAGCTAGAAGGTAGAGGCAGTCCTAGGAACTGGATGACTAGCCAGCCTAGCCAATCAGTGGTTCCATTCAGGTTCAGTTAGAGAAGCTTAAAACAAAAACAAACCAAAGCAAACAACAAACAAACCCTAGATGGAGATCTATAGAGGGAGACTCAACATCCACATCTTTCCACCCCTTCCCACATGTTCTTTCCCAACTAAGACCCCAAAACCTCCATTCAGAGCGTTGTACTAGACGGCAGGCCTTGGCTGGCACAAACTGGGGGAGACTTCTTGTTTCCTGTCATCAAGGCTGTCTATTTGGGGTGATCATTCTACAACCTGTCTCAGAAATTGATATTTAGGGAGCCTTGGTTAGGACTTGCCTTGATCCAGTCTAACTGGCTGTGGCTGTCCATGGTGGCCCTATTCTCTTCTCTGTCTGTGGCAGCTGCCACTACTCATCAACCTCTTCACATCCCACTACAACATCAAGAGGTGGGAATGCTCATGGCTCCTGTTTCATAGATGAGAGAAGGTGACCCACCCCAGGTGCCTTGATGGGGAGCAGAGAAGCAGGATTGGAAACCAGGATGGCTTGGAAGGAAGGGAAGTGATTGGGGTCTTTGGCTGAGCATGGGGCTTCATGGTGCTAGGAACTCCTGCCTCCCGGATCCCTGAGCAAGGTCCAGGAGCTGATCTTTCAAGGCAGTGTGTTGGTGGGCCTCTCGTGGAACAAGAGGTAGGGAGGCCAACACTGGGGGGCATTGTGTCACCTTCCTGGGTGATGTTTCCCCCTAAGCTGGGGAAGGGGCAAGGGGAGCTAGACCCCAGAGACTACTCCAAGCATGCAGACAGAAATCTGTTCCCAGCTGTGTGAGGCTGCGATCAGAGCTGGGATTTACTGCATTTTTCCAGCTGGGCAGTGTGGGGAGAGGAGGGGCATTCCAGATGGAAGGACATTGCCCACTCTTCCCTCCTGGGCTGACCTCAAGACCAGTCTAAGGAAGCAAGGAGCTGGGTCACCTGCAGCCCATTAGCCCAGAGTGCTACTCTCAAGGAACAGGTGAGGTATAATTATTATTACTGGACAATCCCCCTGCAGTGTGACATTTCATGGTTGACTGACATTGTCAATATTGTTCCTGATATTTTCTGAGCACTTACTATACTCCACTTGATGCTCTGGTACTTGGTCTAAATTACCCTGGACAGCACCTTTGTATGAATGATGAGTGCTCCCTCTGAGGAGATGGCAGAAAGCCACACATCCCTGGCTTGCCAAGTGAAAAGAGCTAGGTTTCAGCTGGGCAGTTAGTCACCTCACGTACTCACAACTGTAGCCTTTTAGTGGGAACAGCTCTCATGATCTCCATTTAGCAGATGATGAAACCGAGGCTAAAGAGGCGGAACAGGTAGGGAGGAAGTGGCTGTGCTTAGATCTGAGTCCAAAGCTAATGCAGTTCTCCATAGGACACATTTCATAACCACAGAGAGTGATAGGGTGCTTGACTGTGCTGGGGCTTGGGCGGGTAGGGAAAGAGGTCCATCCATAAAGATGCCTTTCATTAAAACCTTGTTATTTCCCCACTTGTGCAAAAAGCAGATGGTTTGCTGCAGTTTTAAAGTCATCAGTAGAGGAAGAAAAAAGCACACAACAATTTGTGAATACTATTAGGTTCTCTGCCACTTTGTTGAATTTAGCTGGTATTTTTTGGTATTGACTTTCCCAGCTATCAGCTTAACTATATAAATCCAGTTGACGTGTCTTTATTCAGATAAAACTCTAATACTGCAAGTGTAGCAAATTAGATGCAAATGCCCCCTTTTTATTTTAAGTATACTTAAAGCTGCCTTTCCAATGCAAATTTTATAGAAATCTCAACCAGCTAGGACAGACGTCTTAGCTGTCAGCGGGCAAATGCTTTCATTTTGGTCCCAGGCAAGGGAGCTGCCTGGTTCTTTTTTATTTTTTTTTTTCTTTTGCCCCTGCAGACTGAGATAATTAAAACTACAGAGAAATTGTTTTAAATATACATGATATACATGATACACACAGTTCCTTAAGTTATGGGATAGTGCATAAATTCACCTAGTACCATATTTGATAGCCCTCTTGCTGACCAAAACTGGGAGCTAGGGCCAATGGACAGCATAACTCTCTATGACACCTTGTTTCCCTTGTCAACCATCTCTAAGATCTCGTCACTTCAACTGGTACATCCTCAGGACCTCTGGTGGAGGTTGAGAAAGAGGCTGTGAACACCCTCATTAAAAGGGAATTGCTGGTTTTTTTTCTTCTTAAGAAATAAAAATGTTAATAGTAACTTTCCCCCTTTTCTTCCCCCAGCAGCTTTTAGTCTCTCTGGAATACATATCCATTTCAGCTTTGATTTGTTGAGCTTCCCGAATGAGTTTATCCAAACAATGTGAATTTACTCAGATCTCTCTCAAATCCCACATCTCTTGTGGTTGATAAAGCTGACTTCAGCTAAGAAGGGTGGATCAGTGTGATTTGAAATTCACATTGGAAGTGATATGGGCTTTGGTGGAAATGATACAGCACAGTCGAAGGCTGCCAGAAGGAGCCAGGCGTGAGTAGGGAGAAGTTTGGTTAGGCCATCCTGGCTTCCTGCTCCTCCCAGAATCCAGGTGGAGAAACAAGGGGAAAGGGGAATGATGCTTTGCGTGGCTAGACACTTAAGCCTTGTGGGTGATATGGATGATAACTAGACAGGAACACTGAGCATCTGCTTCATGCTTTATCACCATAAAATGACAACCACCCCTCTATTCGCAATGGGCAGTCTCCTTTTGTGCAGTTTGGGGTGTCTGTCACCATCTTTACATATCATGGCTCTTGACACCAGTTGAAAAGAATCTCCCATAGGCCTCCCCTAGCACATTGGCTACTGGACTCAGCATTTTGTATTTCCTCCTCCTGGCCCTACTAAGCAACATAACCATTACATCGATTTCAGAGAGGTGGCATTGAAGTCAAGTTTGAGTCCACAAAGTAGCTCACAACTCCTTGTTCAAGTTCCTGTTGTAATTCACAGAGGACACTGTGTCCTGAAATAAAGGGCAGATAGCCCAAAGATACTATGACAGCAATCCTTTCCCCTCTGCTTCTAGGCTGGATCTGACCGACTCACTGAAAGATGAATTGGCTTGGATCATAGTTCTGGAGAACTTTTATAGACTGTTCTTTTGGACTGTGCTAACCCATGGAGCATCATGGGTGGGGATGGGCAAGGGCAGAGAGCTAGTTCTGAGACCAAGCAAACTGGACTTCCTCAGTGAATGGCACATGAGGGGATAAGGCTTCTTGCTCCTGTACTGATGGAATCTGGGGATTGGTAGTTCTCTCTCTCTCTCTCTCTCTCTCTCTCTCTCTCTCTCTCTCTCTGTGTGTGTGTGTGTGTGTGTGTGTGTGTGTGTGTGTGTGTAAGAAGGTAGGGCAGGGATATATCATCCGTGGCCTCTGCCCACTAGATGCCAATGATACCCTATTCCAAGTTGTGACAACCAAGACGCCCCATGGCATTGCCAAGTATTTCATGGAAAGCAACATGGTCACAGCCGATGAGGACCACAGTCTAGAGGGGCTTCTCCAGAGCCCAGAGTTCTTTTCTTCAAAAGGCAGGTTGCATTGGTTCCTCCCATCCCCTTTGTCTCTGAAGATCCTACTTTCACACGCCCTTCTAAGCAGCTGAGCAACCTTCCTTGGAAATAGCGGGATCAGAGGAGCTTTGCCACGGAGCCCTCATTTCTAATTACCGTAATTACTCCCTCTCGAAATCACCAGAAGGCCTGTTGGATAAGGCACTGGGCTTCTCCTATCTGCCCTAATCTCTGTGATTCCAACTGGAATTGATGAATGAGTTCTCTGAGCACGTGACCCGCCAATGCGTGTGTTGAGATCACAATGGCTGGGCCAGGGCAATGGACCACTAATACTTCTCATCTCCTGTCGGAAGCCAGCTTTCAGGTCAGGCCCTGTCTCTCCATAGTGAGGGCTCGTTACCAGATGAACTGAATTGGAGCTGACCACTCCCTTCACCATCTAACACCTGTGCTGCTGGGCCTGACCCTGAGGCTGATGTTTTCTAACCTACCAGACAACAATCATCAAAGGGCAGTTTAACATCTATTTAGGATGGAAAAAAAAGGGAGTGGGGCATGCAAAAACTTCCAAATGTCATCTGTAACACAAACAAATCCCTTTCAGATAGGTTATTTTCTTGGTTAATGACCAATTTTCTGCCCCGGGCTCTGTCTGTTTCCATTCCAGATGGGAGCAGGGCAGACCAGCCCAATTATCTTTATTAAGCACCCCCAACACACACACACACACACACACACACACACACACACACACACACACACACACACAGTAAAAATGAAAATGGCAGCCAGCTTCAACATCCCCTCCATCCCCCGGCTGTCACACCCGGACCATTTCCTGCCTTTGCCTCATTATGGACAAGTGTGTCCTTTAAGACACAGACTAATGAGGCGGTTTTACGAGACTAATACATTTTAAATTTTAACACGGAGGGTAGCATCTTTAATTGTGCAATTACACATTCATTTAGCACACACTTCCTGGCACCCTCTCTTTTCTCTTTAAAGGATAACAAAATCACACATGACTAAATGTGTCATTTTCAGGGTTTTAAATCACAAAAGTATAGGAATCTTTTCCTCTCCTGACAGATTTCTTCAGCAAAATCAGCGACTCTTCAAAAGAAAATGACTTTTAAAAATGAGCGAGGAAGGGTGCAGGATCATGCCTTTTTGTGAACTTTTATTTCCAGTCCTCCAACTGGAAATAGTGCCACAAATAGACTCTTACTAGAAAGTGTTTTGAGAATTGAAGAATTAGGGAGGTGAAGAGGGAGAGGAAGAGAGAAAGGAAGGGAGAAAGAGAGAGGCAGAGGAAGAGAAGGAGGGAGGGAGAAGAGGTGGGAAGGGGAGAGGAGAGTAGGGGAGGGGAGGGAGAGGAGAGGAGAGGAGAGGAGAGGAGAGAGGAGAGGAGAGGAGAGGAGAGGAGAGGAGAGGAGAGGAGAGGAGAGGGAGAATCTACTAGAACAGCCCTCACTGGGAAGGGATGCATCCTGTCTTCAACAAAGGCTCCTGAATTCCCACCTGACAGCTCTCTATCAGTAGTAATAAATAAGGCTGAATTATTGATGATGAGAACTGCTAATATTATTATGACCTCAATTAAGTGCTTTTTTCAGATGCATTAGTAACAAAGGGTCTTCCCTTGCCCCCTTGCTGTTTTTTCCCCCAGGCCCCACTTTACATTAAAATCTAATTGATCAAACCTAGTTGCCATTCGCACAAGAGCGATCACCATAATGGGTCATCTATCAGCATGGCCCCCTCATCAGGCTATTAACACCTTTTGTTACTAGCCCTGGTTCTGTAGCAGCTGAGAGGATCTGAGAGGCAGGGCCTGGGATCTGGAAGGATGGTGTGTGTGTTTGTGTGTGTGTGTGTGTGTGAGGTCTGACATGTGGTACCCTTTAATTACCCTCTTTAACACCCTTACAAAACACTTAGATATTCTCACTTTGGGAGGAGCCCTCCCAAGCAGCCTGGCTACAAGATGGCGCCCTCTTTATCTGAAGAAAAGGGTGTGTCTTGGTGGGCTCCTCCCTTCCACTCACTGACTCTCTCACAGCCCTGGCATATGGCCTGAATAGGAATCTCAGTGCTCTGTGACTGAGGAGTTTGGACCTTAGTAGCTGGTTCAATCTGGTAAGAAGAATGGAGCAAACTCTTCCCTGAAGCAGAGACTGGTGCTTATGTATAAAAAAGGCTGTGGTACCCAGCTGAACAGAGCCTCCTATGACTTCCTGACCCAGGGTGACTCAAAGAAGTTCAGTGTTGATGACTTGTAATTTCCCTGAGAAACAAGTGCAAAATTGTGTTTAGATGTGTTTTTTTTTCCCCTAGGGGCAGAAAAACAATCTTCCATTAGATTTCTGAGTTTGTCTTTGACCCCCAAAAGAGAGCTAGAATTCTCATTCTGGGAGCTTCTTATGTGGAGGAAATATGTATCTGACCACATCAAAATCCCAGGCCTCTGGCTTTGGGGCCAGGACAAAAGACATTGAGTTGGCCTTCCTTTCTGGTGCACTGTCTAGTGGAACACTTCCAGTTCCCTCTCTCTGCTCCCAGTTTGTCTGTATCTTCAACCTCCTTCTCCCACAGTAACAGTGGGAAGGGGCTTTCTGAATCACCCCATCTTCAAGTCTCCCCAGAGCCAGAACAAGGCAGGCAGTAGGGGATGGCTGTTGCCGCAGCAGTGAGGAGACAGACAGAACAGGTTTGGGGCAACCTCAGAAACATGGAGCACTCCTTCCAGCAGACAGAACAGGGCAACCTCAGAATCATCCAGGGCTTCTTGGTGTGTCATCCAAGTCCACCATGAAAACAGCAATATTTTTACTTGATTATAAATTCATATACTTAGAAATCAGTCCAAAAGGCATTAAAAATTCTCCCAAATGTTGACATTTTGGCCTGTCTCAAATTCTTTCCTTCTTTTCTTCATTTCATGTCTAAAAGGTGGGATTCTGTTCTTGGGGTGCCTCCCCTCTGGTTAGGGTTTGTCTGTGCTAACAGTGGGTACTGCACTGGCTGTCCTCAGATCATGAGCTTACTCAATCATGTCTTAAGATGGGCTGTGAACGTGTAAGTTCTAGCTTATGAAGGTTATGTTGTTTTTCAAGTTCACAGTACAGAACAGCTGTAGCATTAATGCCACTTCAGGCTTGCCCGTCAAAGGTTTGTGCAAAGCAAGGTGCTTTGAGAGAACGGCAGCTTCTGGGCTGACCTGAGTCAGGTGTGCCACTGGCTGGGCTAGAGGGATGGGGCTCAGATTTGCTGCCCAGTGGGATAAATACACAGTCCCTCATCAAACAGTGGGTCAGCAAAGAGGCTTCAAGGAGGGCTAGCTGTGACATGTCCCAGCTTGCTTACACCTCAGAATTCTGTACAGACTTGGGCAGACACATATCAGGCATTCAGGGAGCCTCTTCTATGCGTCCCAGCCCCCCAAGAGGATGATGGGTAGGATGCTGTGGGGTCAGGGGGTACTCAGCCTCGAAGCCCTGGGTGTCAGTTTAGTTCAGACTGGTGACTTCTCAGCCTACATTGTCTTAATTCAAGTTGTCATTCATAGACCAGCAGAAAACTAAAATCAATAAAGGTGAAAATGGGCTTTAAAGGCAACTAAAGCAGCAGAGGAAGAGGGAACAGCTTCCATTCCCTCGATGGGCTACATCGCTCCTGGCTATTTAGGACTGTATCTGGCAGCCATGTCTTTAAGACAGAAGAAAGTAGGAAAATACAAATAGATTTCTTTAAAGGTAGCCTGGGAATCCATCAGGCAAGACTTGGGGCCAGGCCATCCTTGGACTATGGAGAACAATGGGGTCAGCCATTTCTTCAGAAAATGAAGTATCTGTCTGCTGATTGCTGTGTTACTCTCTATAAGTCTGTATACTTCTCTGGTCCTCAGTCTTCTTCACTAAGAAATAAAGTATAGTGTAGTAGTTTTCAGCCTATTCTCCTCCTATGAGGAACTGAAGCAGATAGACAGTGGGGAGTAAGGAGAGACCGGATGTCAGGGTCAGGTGGCAAGCATGGATCCTGCCACTGTGTCCCAGCAGCTGCTCTGGGCCCCTTTCAATGATTTCATCTGAAGTTAGAATCTCGCAGAGAGACAACTGTTTGGAGATCACCGGGTAGAGGGCTTCCAAGTTTCCCCCTGCCTCAGAGGGGCTCTGGCATGGGTTGCACGGTTACCAGTTACCATGGGAAAGCCAACTTCCACCCTCTTCCCAGGGCCAGCAGAGAGATGGCAGGGGTAAAAAAGTGCCAGCCTACCTAGTCTCTATCTCAGGGACCCAGAGGTCAGAGAAGCTGGGAGACTCAGATGATAGTCCTCAAGACAAGGTCCTGGAAGCCAAGAGACAAGGACAGCAAAACTCAGGTTGCAAACACGCTGTGTGTGTGTGTGTGTGTGTGTGTGTGTGTGTGTGTGTGTGTACATGTGTGTGCATGCGTGTTGGTAAAATTACATGACCTAGTCTGTGTGACAAGGCTGGGTATATGAGACTCTATTTAAGATCAGACCATCTGGGCATTGTCACCTATGCTGGTTAGTTTTTTCTTTTCTTTTCTTTTTCTTTCTTTTTTTTTGTTTGTTTTTGTCAACTTGATACAAGCAGGGTCACCTGGGAATAGGTAACCTCAGTTGAGAAAATGCCTCCATCAGATTGGCCTGTAAGCAAGTTTGTGGGGGAATTTTCTTGACTAATGACTGCTGCAGGAGGACCCGGGCTACTATGAGCAGTGCTACCCTGGGCATGTGGTGCTGGCATGTGTATGAAAAGTAGCTGACTCCCAGCTTGAAGCAAGCCTGAGAGCAGCTTTCTTCTGTGGCTTCTGCTTTAGATCCTGCCTCCAAGCTCCAAGTCCCTACCTGGTATCCCTTGATGATGAACTGTACTCTAAGCTACAATAAACCCTTTGCTCCTCAAGTTGCTTTGATCCCAGTGTTAATTCCAGCAATGGAAAGCAAACTAGTGCAATGCCAAAGGGACAAAGAGTCATCCTGGATGGCGAGGGAAGGATGGTGGAAGAGGCTTTATCTCACCTTCTGCCCAAGCCATTGCTGCATGGAAGTGCTCAGATCCCAGGCATCTATTTCCTTGTAAGTCTATCATCAAGAGGCCCTTCCTACTTAGAGGTTCTGGAGTTTGTGGGACATGCATGGATTTATACATGCAGTCCACATGTAGAAACCCTCTCTGGCCAGAGAGTTGTTAGAAACGTGCTTGCTGGTATTTGCAATACATGATATAGACCAACCCTTTGGGAGAGTTTTCTCCATAGCTGGTTGTGACTGGGAGCTGGCTTTGAGAGATGGCAGTGACTTCCCCCATTGACAGGAGCCAGCAGGAGTTGTCCGGAGCTCTGAGCAGTGTGTGCAGCAGCTGTCCCATACCCGACTCACTGCACATGCAACAGCAGATATCCGGAGACTATGGGTGTTGTGTGCACATAGCTGCAAGGCAGATAGGCCAAGCAATGCCAAAGACATGGTGGCCCTGCTCAGCCCAGTTGTTTCTTTGACCCAATGGGGGCTCCAGTTGTCTCTCTGTGTGTCTTAGCTGTTGGCATCATCGGGTTTTATTTAAAGAGGTGCTGTCATAGCTTGTCACATTTGCGGAACTTCCACCCTGTCATACATTGACCGGTGCCCTCCCTATACATGAAGGCACTTGATTCTTTCAGCAACTTGACTGATGTTCCCATCTCACAGATGAGTATGTTGAGGTTCAAGAAGGGATTCAGAACCTAGAGGTTGTGTATCCTGGAGGATAGTTTTCTTGGAAGCCACAGACTACCACGTTTAAAGGGAGAGAGATGATGGGGACCTAGGATATTAATCTTGACAGTTAGGCGCCCATTTCTTGGGCTGGTGGCAATCTCTACTTACAGGGAAACTTCATCCAAGTGAGTACATTTTCAGCATCCAGGGGAGATAATAGCACCAGCTCCAGCCCTCCACAGGAGAAAGCATTGAGTGTGCCCAGGGAGATCACCTCAGGACCATGGAGTGTCATGTGCTCCTGTGACCCTTTCCCAGGATCTGACCACCAAAATGTCGCCTATCCTGATGGATGATGGAGGAAATGACAGGGGACAGTCTATGTTCCCCAGGGCCAGGAGCACTCAGAGCACATACCTTTGGGGAGCCCCGTGTCCTTCTAGACGAGTCAACCCAGCACACTGACAGCCAGACCTGGTTCCCCAACAAACCAGGAAGGTGCTGAGACCTTGTTGTGTTAACTCTTAATTTTGGGATGGCAGAACCTTGTTTATTTTATGTGACAGTCACTTCCTTCCCCCCTGCTGTAACAGAATGTTCTGTGGTGTATTTTATGATCTTTAATTAAGGGAACTTAATTTGGTTTTGAGGCATCCTTTGTTTGTTAGAGACACCCTATGGTGTTTAAAAGCCAGTTTTGGAATCACTGCCATCAAAGCCTGCAGTCTAAGCCAGACTCAGTCCTTGGGACCCATGTTGGTTTAGAGTAGGAGGCCATGGTGCCTCCTACCCACTTCGGGTCTCCATTGAGAAACCAGAACTTTTCCCATTTGCTTTGAAAAAAAAAATTGGCCCATCTTCCAAGGAACATATCCTACCAGCCCCCCAAATGGACCATGAGCCAAAATTATGTTTGAGAAGGGGATGGACCATTTAGATGACAAATGAGCTTCCAGGCGCTGTCAGAGAGTCCAGGCGGGGAGGACTATTAATGGTCACACAGCGGCAGCCACATCTGTGATACCAGAGCCAGTCGGTGGGTCCCCACTGCTGTGTTTACTGCTCCTTAATGCGGTATTGTTTACTCACAATTAAACCCTTTACCATTAATTTAACTTTCAGATGCTGAAATTGGTCACACAGCCTCAAGTCCCAAGGCCCGGACAGATGTGTTCTATACACTTGTTTAAACACGGCGCTCATTAGGAAGTAAGGCATGTAAAGCAAGTTGATTACACCACAAAGCAGGACGCTTTATCACGGGGGCCTCTCCGGAGGCGGCAGGAGGGGCTGTCAGCTGCCACTGTCACTCTTCTGCCCCTTGGATCCTGAGTGACAGCCAGGCCCACCACCTCCTCAGCTGCCTGCTCGGAAGTACACGGCTTCCCGTCAGAGCGCCGCCGAGCTGCCTGGGAGGAGGTATTAATTGTTGTCAGCGTTCATTTCACACCCTAGATAACAAACGAGAGCCACCCTGGCAGTGTGCAAGGAAGATAAACAAGTTGCCTGAGCCTCCGCAATTAAACATGCTTGCATATTTAACGGAGACATTTCCTGGAAAAATGCAAACTGCTCTGAGCAGACACCACACAGACGCTCTTCCAAAAGAGACACACAGGGTCCTGTGTGATGGAGGCTGTCTACCCTATGTGGCTCAGAAATGGGAGTCTCTTGGGAAAACCCATGTCTTCTACGGCCCTCTCTCCTCTCCTCTCCCCTCCTCTCCTCTCCCCTCCCCTCTTCTCCTCTCCTCTCCTCTCCCCTCTTCTCCTCTCCTCTCCTCTCCTTTCTTCCCCTCCCCTCCCCTCCCCTCCCCTTTCCTCCCCTCTCCTCCCCTTTCTTCCCTCTCCCTTCTCCCCTCTCCTTTCTCTCTCTCGTTCTCTCCTTCTTTCTTTCAAGACAGAATCTCTAGGTAGTCCAGGTTAGCTTTGAACTCATGATTTTTCTGCTTCTGTCTTCTAAGTGGTGGGATCATGGCTATGTGTCTCCATGCCTGGATCAGTATCTCTCCATCTTGATCCAAACAAACCTTTAGTTTAGTGGGATGTGGGCTTATGTCACTCAACACAACTTGTACAGATGATGAGTTAGTGCTGGTTATAACGAAGGATGATTTTCCACTAACATGCTCAGAAGTGGGTGGTTCGAAGGGCCAGGTACAGGCTATTGCTAAACAGGAATGGTATTCTATGTTTGGTTGCAGACTGAGAGGTGGCAATGGGTGAGCTCATCTCGGAGTTGCTGGTGGATGTTTTCACCCAGGACAGTTGAATACACCTAAGAATTGGGCGTATTTCCATTTTCTAGAAGTTTCTAGATGCTTCTGTTTCAACACCTAGGAGGACGGAATCTCACAGTCAAACTTTCTTTTCAATTTCTTTTTCTCCTCCCTGTCTTCCTCCCCCCTCCTCTTCATCATTTCCCTTCTCCCTTCCCTCATCTTTTCTCCTTCTTTCTCATCTTCTCTTCCTTCTCCACCCTGCACCTCTTCCTCATCTCCCCCCCTCTTCTGTTCCTCCTCTATCCACATAGCAAAGTTGTAAACACACTAGCCCATGGTAGCCCATCCCTCCATTTCCTGCCTAGGGTGTCCCTGCTGTTCTAGTTCAGCTCGGATTCTGATGTTTAAAGTGTGCAGAGAAACTGAGGTGGCTGGGAATGGAAGTTTCTTGCTATCTGGTTGGTCATTTTGTTCCTCATTGGGAAATTCTAAGCCACTGTCTCTCATGGCAAGCCCTCTGTAGACATCCTTTTCCTGCCTGGGCTGTCTCAGTCTGTCTCGGTGCTCTTTCTGGTGCCCTATGCCAGGGAACCTCTGCCCAGTCTTTCCTACCCTCCAGATGAGGGCAGATCTTCAGGTGTTCAGGGCACCCTTGGTTATCCTTTGTGGCATTTCAGATAATAATACTCATTACTTGAGTTATCTGTTTACTGTTTACTGTTCCAATGAAGGTGGCAGGTCATCTTCATCTGTTGGGGCTCAAGGCATAGCACCCCCAAAGTACAAATGCATAAAAATGTGACATTTTAAAGTATATATCTTTGCAATTTTTGGGCTGGCTATTTTGAGAAGTCAAGGACACATGGATAGCCCTAGTCATTTCCATAGCCCAGGGAGGTCTGCAGTGGTCATCTTATGTGTGCCTTCTCTGTTGCCAGACCCAGTTACTCATAGTTAGCCATGCTCTGAAAATAGTAAGTGGAAAACTTCAGAATAGTTAAGAAGTTAAGCAACATAGCAGATTGCAATAAGCAACTGCTCTATTCTGTTATTGCTTATCGGTGCTGGTCCCTTGCTATGCCTAACTTTATCAGCTTTATGTGCTTTGTAGAAAGTGCTGCCATGCATCAGGTATCTGCTGGGGTCCTGTCTGGATAAGAGGATGTTCTGCATTTGCTTGTAATCAAAACAGGTTTTCTCCTGGTGACTTGCCGAGACCCCATTTGGATCTTCTGAGGGTAGAGAGAAGGCATTGCTTCCTTCCTCTGTGCTGAAGATGTTTATGACATGCGTTGTAGTGAGTTGTCCTAGTGACTCAGACCATGTTTCTAGACTTGCTAGAAAGAAGAGCATCCTTTCTCCCACTAAAGCCTCCCCAGTCTTGACATTTGTGGCCCAGTGAGGGGAATGTTGCTTTCCTTGGAAAGAGGTCTAAGTGCTCGTTTGCCCCTCCCCAGGATCGTGAGTCATTACTTTTTCCTTCAGCCCTGGCGACACCGTCTGCCCAAGAACCCATAATGGTTTGTCCTTGGACAATTCGAAGGATGTGACTCTGCCTTGAGGGCACATTTTGGGGAGGTGGAACCTCCATTTATTTGTCTCCACAATTGTTTCATCTGTGCTTTGTGGCTTCCTGTCCACTGCCTTCTCATCTGATGGTGTTGCCATTAATAACCCTCACACAGGTAAGGAATTCTGCATCTTGAGCAGGCATGTGTGATGTGTCCAGCAAATGTTCTTAATGATGCATTCAGAGCACTTCTCCCCCAAGACCCAGCTTCCAACTCATCCAAATCCATCCAAGCTCTCACACAGGACCTTGGGGATTAAAATTCCTGAGTCTTTTGTGAAAAGCAAAAACACCTTCTGAACACACACACACACACACACACACACACACACACACACACACACACACACACACAGAGGAGGCTAAATCCCCTAAGCTTTCATTTCCCTTCATGGTTGAACTTCTATGACTCAGATCATTTGCAGGCAATCTATTTAGTTTGCTGGTCCTGTTGACTTCCAGGAGGTCAGAACTTCTGGTTTTGCCCCTCCAGGGGCAGCATGTGGCCCCAGCTGGCTATGGGGTGATGGAAATGGGAGCAAAGAATGAGCTATGTTGTTTGGAATCCATGTTGGGAGTTTGCAGGATGCCCTATGTTCTGTAGAGATGGAGGTTTTCAGGTAGAGCTGTGGTTTGGGGTTTGCTGGTGGGAGGTGGGATTGATATCATTACATATACGTTACTGGGAGCAATATCTAGCAATTAGATGTTATCTTCCAGGTGTATAAACTAAACCTTTAAGATTTTAAGCTGCTTGGAGGCCTCTCGGCACTTTATGAAAATAGTTCCAATTGAGAATGCCAGTTGGTGGCAATGCTTTCTCTGGATTTTCTTGCCAGCCCCAGGCCCTAGAAGCCAGGGTACCCCTGAAAAGGCTCAGAAGCGTTTATTGTGCTGGCCTCTGCTTAGGAACAATCGGGGCAGCCACCCATTGAATGGGTGGCAGTGGGCTGGCCAGGCACTTCTGGCCCCTGTCAACCCTCCTCCCAAGCTCTGTCACTTCTTGAACCACTTCACTGAATCGCTCAGAAGTTCCCTCCTCCGAATCTCACACAATCGTCTGTTCTCTCTTTATTAGGCACTTTGAGGGACATCGTGGTCTACACCTGCCTTTGAAGGGGCCCCCACCACAGTTTTAATGACCTCCATTTGTCAAAGGAAAAGTTCAGAGTTCATTCTTTTGTCCAAGCCCTGGCAACTGAAGCGTCCAGGGTACTGGCTGGTCAGTGATCTTTATGTCACTGGCTTGAAATCTTTCCCTGTGACCCCGCTCATGTCAAAACAGCTAGCTGGCCACTCTGGCCATTGTCATCAGAATAAGGGCTAAGTGATGCTGCTTGGTCATTACGTGTGCCCTGATTGCCAATCAGGGCACAATAGGAGGTCATTAAGGGCCATAAAAGTGCCAAAGCTGAGAAAGGAGACTTTGAATGGAGCCAGAGGGCCCTGGGAGCCTGGCTAGCCTTGCTGCCTCCAGGAGAGGGGCTCCAGCAATCTTGGAGGGGAAAAGTCAACTTGACAGAATTAAGAAGTTTCTCCTCCCCATGGCACTTTGAACAACTATGTCCCTCCTTTCTCAGATGATACTAGGACAAAAACCAAGCAATGTTGCATGAGAAGACAGCAGTTTCCAGAAGCCCAGTCGTGTGGGCAAACAGGAAGTCATTCCTGCCACATCAGTTAGAGTCACACACACTTAGGTGCAGACCCAGCTCTCTGAAGGGACAGCGATGGTTTTCTCAGAGTGCCCATTTCATGCCAGGCCGCTTGCTCTGTTCTGTTGTACATATTCATGGGCATTAACTCAGGTAAGCTTGACACTAAGTCATGTAGGCAACAGAAGGCTTTCCTGGGTCTCTTCCCTGGCATTGCTTGTCACAAGCTTCAGATGAATGTGGGAGTATTTTGTGTAAGCACTGAAAGTTAAGTTTTATTGAGCAAAGACCTTGTGCTAGCATAAGCATGATCTCGATCCACATGTTGGATCCTGGGGTCCATACCACCACCATCCTTGCTTCATAATCTGGAAATTGAAGCACAAAGAAGTGGTGTGGACATTGTCCATTCCTGAGGTACCAGCACCTGCGTTGCACTGTGTAGCTTTATGCCTACAGCTCCCAGCCACACTGACTGGGCTGTTAACCATTGTGTAGGATACAGGAGAGTATAGACACTGACTTACTGTGTTGCTTCGGGCAAATCACTTCACCTCTCTATGACTTAAGTTTTGCTACTGGATCTTGCCAAGAATAGGTGATCACTGAACTCATCCAGATGGTCTCAATGGAGGATCCTTCTCTGAGAGTATGGATGGCCAGAGCACACACTATGGTCATCTTTTTCATTGCAAGGCAAGTCATTTGAAACCTTGGTTTCGTATTTTACAGAGACTAGAGTCCTTGTGAGTTTCCAGAGCAGGAAGATTTTGGGGAAATGTGGAGTTTGATCTTTGTGTCTTTGGGCTCTGTGCATCCTACAGGGGTGTGTCCCTTCCCCTCTGCCTATCAGGAATCTCCAAAGCTGGGTGTGGAGTCCCCCAGACAAGCCTACACAAGAGCAACTTTCAGCCCCTTCAGGGTCACCTTTTTGTTCATAAGAAAAGGACCCTCATCATCAAAGCAACCTCCTGACACCAGAAATCAGCTGGGAGTGGATGGTATGGGCACCAGAGGAGGAGGTCCCATCCTGAGACTGTTGGGGGTTTCCAGAGCTGTGCTGGCAAGCTTCTCCTAGAGCCCACAAGAAAGCCTTGGACCCCAAAGAGGGACATCTGTAAGATTCTAGCTCTCTCAGAGATTCTGTGTCCTAAAAGATGGGGCTGTCCAGAACACTTAATGTCTGAGAGAAGGGAATGCTGGGAGGAAAATTAATGCAGCTATGTGGAACAACATTTGCGTTAAAGGCCTCATGGTTCTCAGCGTGACCATGGACTGATTGCTGCTGCATTCTCAAGGTGAGCCTCTATTGTGGGCCCCAAGAAGTCTGCTCTGATGGAGACACAAAAAGAGGAAGGGAGAGGGAGGGAAAGTGGAAGAAAGAGAGGACAGAGGGAGAAAGGAGGAACAAAGTGCATGTTCACACCTTCTTTCTCTAGTTCAAGGTTCTTTTTGAATGATTCATTTATCCTCCTTCAAATCAAAAGCTGGTTAGAGTCTTACCACCAGTCTCTGCATGGGTCTATGGTCTTTTTAAAATCTGTCTCTTTCCCTTCCTGTCTCCAGGTCTTCTTCTCCTCTACTTTTGAAGCATATCTCATTTTATAGCCCAAGCTTTTCTCAAACTCAAGATCCTCCAACCTCTGTCTCCCAAGTGCTGAATGACAGGCACATCCCAGCAAGCCTACCATCATCTCCTTCTCTTGGCTATAGAATAGAGTGAACATTTCTTCCTCTTTGTTGCAGGGGATGGGGTCTTGAGGATGGGAGGGGAAAGACATTGTGGGTGGAGTTAGTCTCTGGTTCAGAGACTGGTGTCTCTGCAACATTTGGAATGTCTAGTCTGTCCTCAATGATGTGTCCCTGAGAACATTCTGGAACACAAAGGAACTATGTTGGATTCTTGTTCTCTTGCATGACTTAGGCCAGACTTATCACCACAGGTAGAGAGAGAGTCCATGCCTTCGGGAATTTTCCAAGAACATTTGTCTTTGTCTAGGAAACAGGCGGGATCCTGCCATCATCTGTGACTTTCGAATTCCCAGTGCCTGACAATGTTAGAAATCTCATCCAGCCTACATCCTGTTCCCTGGAATAGCAGGAATGGACCTGCAGCTGCTGAAGTCTGCATTATCCAATGATGCTTTTGGGGAAGATGCTGTCCACTTCCAGGTCAGAAAATTCCCTAATGTTTGCCAGTCTGCCTTCAGTCCAAGTGCCAAACATCTACATATTCTGTGTCGGACAGCCATGCTCATCATGTGACCCAGGGCCATGCCCTCTCTGTGGCTGACCCTTAGTAGTGAAAGATGGTGGAGCTGACCCATTGGGGACCTCTTCTATTGTTAACATGCTATTTTAGCCATTCCTTCCTTCTTTGATTTCATATGTGTTTCATATGTGTTTCCTGTGGTGTGCTGGTCTCACAGACATGGAATCACTGAATTCATTTGTGAATGAGACAGTAGCTTCAGCTCCCATAGCTCGAAGGAAATCTGAACAACTGGAAAGGAAATCCTGGGACCTGGAGAAGGATGAAGAAGGATCCAAGAGGAGAGTTTACAACAAATGGGTTTCATATCTCAGAGACTGACAGCCTTTCCAAGGAGTCTTGGCAGATTGCACCCGAAGAGCTGAATGGCATTCAAGTGTGTCTCAGTGACAGCCTGTAAGGTCTGTGCAAGCAATTCCTTCTCAAGAGACTGGGCAGGAGCTGGCCAAAAGAAGGACTGAGGGGTGTGGGTTTGGGTAATAGAGGAGCATAGGTAAAAGCTAGAAAGTCAAGGGTAGACTTGGAGGAGGGTAGACTCGGAGGAGGGTAGACCCAGGTCCATCCCAGGGTAGTAAAGATACTCCAAGGCTATTCAGCATAGCAGGGATGTGATCACAGCTCTAGGAAAGCCTCATTAGCTGCAGCAATGAGTGGGTGAGATGTCTGATCTAGAGCATAATGTAAGAGTAGTCCAGGGGAAAACTGTAATCACTGTCACTCTCTGAAATAAAGGAGACTCTGGAAGGGTGGGAAAAGAGCTGGGTGTTTGGCATCAAGAGGTGGGGTCCAGAGAGGTAGAACACCAAATTGTTCAAAATAGAGAGATGAGTCGAAGATGACATCTGGGCCTACACGTTCCCATGGGAAGATCACTGTGGGCTATTTGACTCTGCGGCTAGCACCTTTGGAAGTCAGATGGGGGGGGGAGGTAAGTTGGTTTTTGTTTTTATTTTAAGTAAGAAAGGATGCTAGTAGCTGATGGTGAGTGTACAATATATCCATGTGTTCTGAAAGAGCACATTCAACAAACCACTGAAAATATTCTATAAAACTTGCACCTGGAGCCCTGGAGATGGCTCAGCCAACAATTTGCTTTCTAAGCAAGCAAGGACCAGAGTCAGAATCTCCAGGGCTCAAAGTCAGGAGCAGCAGTGCATTTCTGTGATAGCAGTGTGCCTGCAGTGAGATGCAAGGGAGACAGGGGACTCCACAGAGGCTCACATACCATCTAGGATGAGCTATGTGGCAGCGAACCCCAAAGAGATTAGTGGAAGGTGAGTGCTGACACCGGAGGTTGACCTCTGATGTCCACCCATGCACTATGGCATGGTGGCTTCAGGTGGGGATGCTCTTGCTGTCTAGACTAAGTATGTGGCTTCTTGCTGTCTAGAGTCAGACCTCTAGTGTCTCCTCCTCATGCTATAAGGACAGGCATGTTCCTGTCCTACCTATTCACGTATTAGTAGGCTTAATTTATCTACTTATTGCCCCATCTTCATGACCATATTCCTCTTACTTATCGCTAGGCTCGTGTGGCCTTGTCTCCTGATAGCAAATTGGTCATTATGTGTTCAACAAGTAGACTCTTAGGTGCTTGTCATTTGGCCAAGCACTTTTGCAAATCCTGGGGAAAGATTAATATATAAGCAGTGGACAAAGAGACCCAGTGGCCTATGCTGCTTAACAACAATTGTGGAAATCTGTTAACTTCTAACAACCTGTGAGATTTCCCTTGTCCAGACCATGCATAAGGCAATCCTGTGTGGGCAGCATGGAACAGTGTAGAGTAGCCCGGAACAGCACACAGAAAGTTGTGCCAAATATCAGGGTAGGATGTGCCAGAATGAAACATCAATTAGCTATTGGAGGTGTCAGGAGAGATTTTTAAGGGACAAATGAACTGTGTGCCCTGGGGTATTAGGGTCCAGCCCACTGTCTATTCTACTTGGCTATTTTCTCCACGGGGACTACATATCCATCTTGCCTACTGGAAAGTCAGTGGCTGCCTGGAGCATTGAGGTTCTCTTATTATTAACCAGAGGGAGCCGTTCTTCCCTCTCTCGGAAGCCCTAGCTTATCTGGAGGGACCTCTGTCTCCAAGAGCTGTAAAACAGGCTTTTCCCCTAAGCTAACGGCACACAATAGAGTCACATTATGTATAATGATTTTGTAATGTGAACTAATTCCACCAGGGACCTCATGGAAAGTACCACTTTCATTAAACTCATCCAGCAACAAGGACCGAATACCAATTTGGAGGTGATGGCAATTTGCAAGGCACGAATGTTTGAGACAGTTGCTGGGGCTTCCCTGAGCAAAGGCCCTTGGGATAGAAATCCACCCACTGGGTGACTGTGGAATCCTGGCACAATGGTGGTTGGGGAAAAGGCATACTCCCTCTCCACCCCACTCTGTGCTCTAGCTATTAGAGTCTGGGCTTCTTGACTCTGTTTCCGTGGTCTCCTCCATCTCTAGGGCAGTTCTGCTGCCCCTGACACAGCAGCAAGGGCACCAGGGCATCACTAGGAATTAATGAGACTCCAATTACATTTATTTGCTTCAAGGAATTATACCCAGCACTGACCCTCCCAGATAACAGTGGCTCCCAACACCTTGGTGTCCCTTCAGAAGTCAGTAATTATGAGAAAGACATACGAGAGGGACACATGGGAGCTGACTCAGAAGTAAATAGAGA
Organism: Cricetulus griseus; assembly: GCF_003668045.3. NCBI lineage: Eukaryota > Metazoa > Chordata > Mammalia > Rodentia > Cricetidae > Cricetulus > Cricetulus griseus. The sequence continues at coordinate 167,561,466 of NC_048596.1, forward strand.
GACACAGGCCTCCTCTGCAGCAGGGCACACCAGCTCCACTCTGATGCCTGTGTTGCCTTCCTGAGACTTGTCAAGGCCACCAACACCCAGAGATGAGAGAGAAGACAGTACCATCAGAAGCCCCCCTGTGCCATTTTCCTGCCTCGCTAATCTTAATTGAATCCATCTCTCAGGCTCTCTTGACAGTGAAAGATTGATCAAATCAGAGAGGCCAGGCTGGACACCACTCTTAAAAGAAAAAAAAAATCTTCCCGAATCATTAATTTGTCCATTCTCTCCCATTTGGCCCCATTCTTCACTGTCCTGCAGTCCCCCTTCTCAGTAATCACTCTCGAGTGTTCTTCCCAATGGGCCACCATGGCAGGAAAGTAATTTACCAGAGGCGGGTTTTTCAGGACAGCTCTGTTCTCTCCCTCCCTGGCATTCTTTGTCCCCTGACTATGAAGTCCAGTGTGGCTCTAATTAAGTCTAGTGAGGTCTCGGAACACACACTGGTGAGCAGGTCTCCATCCCTCTTCCCTGGAGCCAGAAGTACCTGAACATGGGAACTGTGGGCTGCATGCACCTGGATCCCGTCTTGAAGGGAACCATGGGGTGCCTTCAGGAGCTGCTCCTTCCCCTCCACTACCCCCAGCTCTTAGGCTGTAGGCATCACCTATCCCAAAGTAAGTCCAATATACAGTGAGCAAGCATGAGGCAGCCAGAGCCATCAGAGAAAGCTCCTCACCCACAGCCATTATCTTTGGTGTGGCCTCTGTAATAGCATGGTAATGGGCCCTGCTCCTTGTCTTGCCTCAGACATTCAGATCTCCGACATTCTGTACTCCCGGCACAGTTAAGCCTCCAAAGCACTGGATGCATTGTTTCACCCTCTGCTCAGGCCTCCTTATGCTCCATTTCTTCCTCAGCTAAAGTTAAAGAGTTCCGGTGGTCTACCAGCCCTGTAGGAACTGGACCCTAGCTATCTCTCTGATCTCGTTCTCTTCTTAATGCATTCTCTTGCTCATTCCCCTCCAACTGCCCTGGTCTCTCTTAAAGATGCCACTTTTGTTCCTCCTTCAGCCTCTCAGCTGGCTGTCCCCTGCCTTCCATGTTCTTCGTTGTGGATACAACCATTCCTTTCCCTTCACTGGCATTAAATGCCTGGGCTAGATAACAGGTTTTAAGATGAAGAGGACTAGCTGCCCTTGCAGGTAACTCAGTTTCCGTGCCCAGCACTGCACACATGGTGGCTCACATATCATCTGTAACTCCAGTTGCTTAGGATCCAGTACCTCCTCTGGTTCTGAGGGCATCAGGCATGCACATGATACACATATACATATGTAGGTAAACATTAAATAAATGAGGTCATTCTGTCAAGGCACATGCTTGACCACATTGCTCCCTAAACTACCCCCTATAGTGCTACTTAGCTTTCCAGCTAGTGTTCATTGTTTGGCCCAGTGTTTGCGTTATTTCTGTCTCCTGCTACTGTTTTGTAAGATCCATAGCAGGTTGTCCCTACCACATAGTAATATTTATTAAATATTGTGAATATATAAATGTTTAGTGATGGGGCTGTTGAGATGACTCAGAGGGTAAGAGGTGCTTGCCGTCAAGTTTGATGCCCTGAGTTCAATTCCCCAAACCCACATGGTAGAACTGATTCCCACAGTGGCCCTCTGATTTCGATATGTGTGCTGTGGCAATGTGTGCCCACAAATATGTGTAAATATTAAAACATATGTAAACAAATGAGTAAGTGTGAAACACTTTTAAAGATGTGTTTAATGAGTGACTGTTACAGTAACAAGATTTACTGTGAGCATGTTTAATGACAACATGGTTGATGACTCTTCTTGGCAAATTTTCATGATTTTAAAATTCATAAGACGTCCCATCCAAAAAAAAAAGAGGCAGGGTGTAGTGATGCTCCCCTTTAGTCCCAGCCCTTGGGAGGCAGAGGCAGGTGGATCTCTGTAAACTGAGACCAGCCTGGACTACAAAGCAAGTTCTGGGACATCCAGGGCAATTACACAGAGAAACCATATCTTGAAAGAGCAAAGGGGGAAAAAAGATGTTCCATGAATCGAACCTAGGGCCCCACACATGCCAGGTAAGAGCTGTACCACTGAACCACATTCTCAGTCTTCAGTCTTCATACTCATCTCCAGCTTCCCACAGCAAAAACAAACAATCCTAAGGATGAGGGAAGGCCCTAAACCAATTCTCTACGGTAGCAGTGACTCACTGAAATCCAAGCAAGACAGGGAGTTGTCACACTGGACTTGCAGTCTGGCAGCATCTTCCGCCAGACCCCATGCCACTGAGGCAGAGGCCCCACTCTCAACCTTAAGGGTGAGGTTCACAGGTGGATTTACGTTAGCAGTCCCCTGGTCTTCCCGGTCAGCACTCCCGAGGCCCTGTGTGCAAATACCAGCTGGTAAAATAAACAAAGTCCACCGTTCTCTCCTGCCTGGCCATAAATTGGCCCTGGCCTTACACACAGGGACAGTGTCAGACCTGATTTATGCAGTTTGTGAGATTTACAGCCTAATCATTTAACATAAGAAACAAGACCTCTCAAACATAAATTCCAGAGAAAGCAAATGTTTAGGAACTTGTGTTTTCTTTTGGTGACACTGAACATGCCCACCTCATCCTAGGGTTCACAGAAGGTTGGAGCCTTCACTTCTGAAAGTCCATAGCATGTTCAAAGGCCATCGAATGTAATACACAGCATGGGCTATGCCCAGCAGGCACTCAGTTGGATTGTGGAAACTGGAGTTTATAGAAACTTTGAGTGCGGAGCAGCAAAGAGCATTTTTAGTGTGGGCACATGGTCCCTCAGCCCTGCTTCTGTAGACAAGGTGCAGATTCTACCTGGAAACCACTGATGTCAGAAGACAGCAAACCTTCATGGCTGCTGTCGGAAAACTGGTGGCTGGGTGTGCACCTGCTGCTGGAAAACCTGAAGGCTAAGGATGGGTAGCTTTGAATGTTTTCATCATCTTCATGCTTCAGTGTCTGATCTATACAGTGAAGGACTGGACCACAACTGCAGAAATGTCTTTTGGGTTCTCTGTTCAGGAAGGGAAACAGCTTCTCCTTGTATTTTCACAGGGTTTGGTGCCAGGAGCAGGGTCATTTGGATAGAGTTTGATTTTTATCAGTGTAGTGAATTTATATGCAGTTAGATGTGATGTGTTTGTTTACTTGCAAGTCTTTAAAGAAATAATAGAGTTTAGACAATTAAAAAGAATTTGATTTAAATTTTTTCTTTGTCATTTGTCTATTGTATTTGTGTGTGTGTGTGTGTGTGTGTGTGTGTGTGTGTGTGTGTGTGTGTGTGTGTGCGCGCGCGTGCGTGCAGGCTCACATGCCATGTGTACATGTGGAGATCAGAAGACAACTTTCATGAACTCATTTCTCTTCTTCCACCATTATGTGGGTTCTGGGGACTGAACTCAGGTCATCAGACTTTTTTAGCATGTGCCTTTACCTGATGAGACATTTAGCATGCACAGAATTAGGAATTTTTACTACAAAACTCTGGAAAGATGGGGCCAGTCTTTTAAGTTTGGAAATTTAATTTTTATTATTTATATGTATGTTTGTATGTATGTAGGTACATCATATATATACAGATGCATGTGTTTTGGTGTGTGAGTGTGTGTGTGTGTGTGTGTGCGTGTGCGTGTGCGTGTGCGTGTGCGTGTGCGTGTGTGTGTGTGTGTGTGTGCATATATGTGGGTACATGTGAAGGTCAGATATTGACACTGGGATATTTTCCTTTTTCCTCAACTGTTTCTCCATTTTGTTCTTTGAGACCAGGTCTCTGACTGAATTTGGAGCTCCCATGACCACTATGCTGGCTAGCCATTGATCCCCTGGGATTTTCTGGTCACTGTACTCTGGTGCTATGGTTACAGACTTCACTCACTGCACCCAGCTTTATATATATATATATATATCCATCCATCCATATCCAGGCGGTTGTGGTGCACGCCTTTAATCCCTCTCTGTGAGTTCGAGACCAACCTGGTCTACAAGAGGTAGTTCCAGGACAGCCTCCAAAGCCACAGAGAAACCCTGTCTCGCAAAACAACAACAACAACAAAAAAGAATCACTCCTTGTAGGGCTAGAAAGATTGCTAAGTGGTTAGAGCACTTATTACCCTTGGAGAAGACACAGGTACAGTGAGCAAAACTGACCTGGGGGCTCACAAATGGCTGTAACTACAGTTCCATGGATCTGACGCTCTCTTCTGACTTCCTCAGGCTCATGCACACATATGTTACACAGATGTACACTCAGGTACACACACATACATATAAAATAAATCTAAAAGAAGTTACTTTAAAAAATAAAGAATTGTTCCTTATTGAATTTGCTTGTCTATGCCACTTGAGAAATACATGGTTACCTTACCTTTAGGGACCCAAAAGCTAATTTGAGCAGGGCTTCCTTGGCCTGAAAGTTGATTGCCTTGTTGTGATATTTGTCTACTTTAAAAAGTTTAGTTCTTCAAGGTTGATTATTTCATTTTACAAGCAGTGTGTGTGTGTGTGTGTGTGTGTGTGTGTGTTCACATATTTTCTACCACTCAGAGAACTATCAGTTTTACCATATGCCATATGAACGCTTGTATGGAATATATATATATATATATATATATATATTATATATTGATAGATATGTGTATATATATATTCCTGTTTGGCTGACAGTTTTAAGATCCTTCTGAGCAGTGATGAAAAGCTCACAGTTCTAATGTGTGATCATTTCTCCTTTCATTATAATGCAGAATTTCTCCATGCAAAATCAGGCCAAGATAGAAGCTGAAACCCAGGGGCAAAATTCATTCATTATGCATGTGCATTACTTCCCCCAAATATTGATAACACTTTTCATAATAATTATTTTACATATATTAGCTCTTGCTGCCATATTAGCATTAAAGATACCTTTATTAATCTTGAATATTTTACTGAATAATAAATAGGGTCTCAGAGGCTTGAGTTAAAAGCTGCTCTTAGCTAGAATGCTGTAAATCAGTTGTTTTATGAATAAAATTGGCTTCCATATTTTTCCTCAGGATTGCTTATTTAAATAATTTTACCGTTTATTGAATGTATTTTTTTTCTTTTTTTTCTTTTTTGTTTAAAGCTAGAGACAAGGCCCCCTGCTGTCACCCTCTCTTCTGGTCATTCCCCCCGCCACACACACAATCATGCCTGTTGGGGAAAATGCAGAGCTCTCCCTAAACCTCTGTGTGTAATAGCGGGTACTCTGTACTATTTAGCAGAAGCAGGCATTTTGCTCTGCCAGTTAAAGCCCGACAGTAGCCAATGAACTCCACACCACAGCACAACTCTTAGAAAACATCAGGCTCGAGCTACTGTCTTGGCCAGCATACCCTGTTTCTTGTCTTTCAGATTCACCATGTGGGATTGGCTCTGCTCTCCCTCCTTTCTCCAGCTTCCTAAATCACGGACATGTATCTCTGCCTACTTAGGGTGGGAGACGGCAGCAAAAAGGCAAGAATAAAAGTTATTAAGAACCTATTCTGTGCCAGACATGTTTGTGGGTTTTCTGTTTCACCTTCAAGGTAGGTGCTTCATCCTTATTTAAGCAGATACTATCAAAAATGCCAGCTGGGTGATTTGGGTTGGAAATACTTCAATTCTGGCTTTTTCAGATATTTTTGCATTTACATAATGAGAAGGGAGACCTCAAGTTTGAACACCAAATACACATCATATGTACCTTGGACATGTAGCCAGAAGGCAAGCTTGCAGAATACTTTTTATTATTCTGGAGCAGGACTTGCTATGATGCCTAGGCTGGCCTATAACTCATGGGCTCTAGTGACCCTTCTTCTATCTGCCAAGTAGCAGGGATTACATACACATGCCACCACACCCAGCTATTTGCAGAATACATTCTTATTAGTGTTGTGCATGAAGCCATGTTTTTTGATGGGAGATTTCCCACTGTGCCATCATGTCCATGCTCAAAGAGTTTCAGATGTTAGAGCACATCGAACTTAGAGGTTAGGGATGTTCAACTGTAATGGTAACAGCAGCATTGACTGAGACTTGTGCATGAGGCTTTGGAAGCATTAGCTTGCTTAATACTCACCCTGTTATCTCCTCCACTTTATAGACGATGAAATTAAGGCTTAGAGAGGGCAAAGTGCCATGTAGTCAAGATGCAAACCCAGGCTTGTCAAACTCCAAAGTCCCTGCAGTGTTGCCTCAGAGAGGACCATTCAGAATTGTGTGTCTGGGTGGTATTGAGAAAGGCGGGAGGTCACACTGTCTGGCCCTGTATGTCCCTAAGATTCCCAGTCAGGATCCCTGTACCCTGGTGGTAGGATATCTGTGGTGAGAGGGCTGTGACTGTTGGAAGGTCAAGCTTAGGTGCCCCTCACCGGACACAGCTTAGTAGCACCTTCTGGTTGTGCCTATAAGCAAGAGGAGCTGACATCTTCTTGGCAGTGCTTCTTTATGTCATGCTTTACAGAGGTTGGGCCACTAGTGCCAGTGTGGATTGACTGATGCGTCTTGCCTGGAGCTGAGCTAAGTCAGAGGCAACTTCACTCCATTAGTTAGTTGCTTCCCTGGTCCAAATGCTTGGCGGAAGACACTTAAGAGAGGAGTGATTTATTTAGGTTCATTGTGTCAGTCTCAGTCCATAATGGCAGGGGAGGCATGGGGCAGTGGTTTTATGGCAGCGGGAACATGGGTAGAATCCTCACAGGATGGCTGGATCAGGAAGCAGAGCTAAAGCAACCAGAAGTAGAGGTGGGCACTGGCCTTAGTAGCCTGCAAACATCTGCTAGACCTCAGGTTCCGTGGCTTGCCAAGACAGCTCCGTGAACTGGGGACCAAGTATCCAACACATGATGAGCATGTGGGGACCATTCCAACCAAAATGACAGGGGCTAGTGAGCTTTTCATTACCTTAACCAAATTCCCCAAACAGGGAACTTAGGAAAAAAAGAGGTTATTTTAGTTCAGGGTGGAGGCAGTCTCTGGATGTATCTGTCACTTCATGGAGGACAGCAGTGGCAGGTAGACTTTCATCAAGATCTCATGCTGAATTTAGAAGCAAAGTACCATTAAGGCACCCTGTGACAGGGACTCTGAGGGTCCCACTAGAACTCCCCAGGGTACACATCCATGCTGCAGGGATCTCCCTTCAGGACCCATCCTCCAGTCACAGTGAACCTTGGGGGACACTTGAGTCATTCCCAACCGTGGGCACAGTACTCCTTCCACATGGCAGTGGACATCATGGAAGTTTTTCCCCCTAAGTTTGGTGCTGTAACTGTTGGGTGGCTGCTTTGCAAAGAATTCCACATTGGGGATTTGGAATTGTGGGTCTCCTGTTCTGAAGGGAAGACAGCTCCAAGCAGGTATGAGTTCTCTAAAGCCACATGGGATAAAGAGGAGAGGGGAGTATGGCTTTGCAAGTGCCTCCAAGCTGCTTCTTCATGAAGCACCTCCTCTGAGAGGGACAGCAAGGCTGACTCCATCTTCCTCACCATGTATAGGAAGCACATTTTGCCTGGCTGACATAACTCCGGTCACTGACTGCTTGGCCTGTGTGTTCTGGTTGTCTATGTGAGTCTCATGAGAGCAGGAACTTGATCCACCTTGTTTACTTCACCTGGACCTCCACCTGCCATCCAGTAAATGTTTGTTGAATGGATGAATGAATGTGTAAGTGAATGGCTCTGCTGCTTTCCTAGGACCCACACCCCCTCCTTCAGAAGGTCTTTCTGCTCGTCCCAGTTTCATCCTTCCTAAACTCCACCTTTTGGATCTGACCACTGTCTGAGATTCTGGATTTTATTTCTCAATTCATTTAGTGTCTTCTGGTTTTGCCATTTAATCATGACCCACAGCCTTCCTTGGGAGTAGCCCAGGGCCCAGAAACATATTCCTGAAGTAATTTGTATTCCTAAATATGGCCTCTTTGGCTCCCACAGCTAGGGGCAGCCTGGCTTAGTCAGGTTTTAGATATGCATATTATTATGTAAATGTGCTGGAACTGAATATAATTTCCTTAAAAAAAAAAACATTTTCCAATGGAAAATAGATCCGCTTGCAGGAGAGACCTAGCCCAGCAACCCCGAAGACAGCTGCATTATGACGATGACAGCAAAAACTAGAATTCATGGAATACTTGCTGGAAGCCATACACAGATCTAAGCTCATAAAAAAGGAAGTCCTTACAACTATATCCCCAGGTTACAGACAAGTAAACTGAGGCATGGAGAAGGCTTGGACTGTGTGCCAAGGTTACCCATCTTGCAACAGTTTCTGGCATGTTCAGGTTTAGTTAAAGGATGACCCCATAGTGCTCCCCATGCACCAGCTCCCCACCACTGGGTCATCGTCTTCAGAGATACCTCAGAGGAAACAGAAGTGGACCTGGGGGACGAGGGGCAAATATACTTCTAATGCTCTTCATATCTTTCTTTCCTGAGCTCTGCTGGCCCATCGCCCCTTTCAGGAGTAACTGGAGAAGGCTAGACGCTTCTAACATACATCCGGACTTCAACATAACACACAGTGTCAGTCCCATTTGGCTTTCTACGTGGCAATTCCAAGCACCCTGGAGAGTATGTTGTTCCTCATCAGAGCTCTGGGAGTGAGATTCCAGGGGAGATTCAGTTTGTGCCTCTCAAGGGACATTGGGCACCTCCACCCCACTCATATCTCACAGACTTTTCCTCCACATGACTAATGCAGTACCCTGTGACCTCCCTTTAAGTGGGATGGGGACACAGAAATGGAGGCTGCAGCTCCTGCCGACTCCAAACATTTAGTTACATTAATCACAGAGTGCTTTTGGACTCCGAGCGTCTAGAATGAAAGACACTTTCTTGGGGAGACATTGATCAAACAGTCTACAGGTATCTGCACATCGAGGGGCATTAATCATCTCTGCATTATCTCTCCCACCAGTAGAATATGTAAATGTGATTCCTGTCAGTGATAAGAGGAAGTGAAATTATTCTTGGAGATTGGTCCATCTGGAGCTGTTGATACAATCTTACCTAAGACAATAGGTTGTAAAGATAAATTTTTTAGCATTACTAATCCAGCGTTGCCAATACCCATGGAGAATGGAGAAATTTAAAACCAAACCAAAAATGTACCATTGGTGCAAGAGAGGAAGACTACCCCCAGCTCTGCCTCAGTTCCTATAATACTACTTTTGGCAACCTTGAGGGAAAGATGCCTTCTGCATAATTAAGGAGGACAAGTTTGGAAAGGTCTCAGGATGCATTTGCAGAGTGTTCTGGAAGAGTTCACATCTGGCTACAAACAAGACAAAAGCTTGCATATAGATGCACCTAGGGATATACACTGTTTCTACACACTTAAAGCCCAGGATTTTCATCTTCACAAGAGGAATCTTTCTAGAACCTTCTGTATCATCATCTGCCCCTTACAAGTTGGCCAAATGTGCCCAGGATGGAATGAAACAGGAGAAAGTGAGTAGAGCTCTGTGGAAGAAGAAGACAGAGGTTATAATCTCAACCTTACAACTTGGAGCACTCTTTAGCTCAACTCTGATCTCTTCTCACATATGTAATGTGAGCTGGGCTGGGTCAGGCACTCACTCCCCGGGACAAGCCTTCCTGCATGCCCACCTTTTCTGTCAAGGTTGGAAAAGTAGACAAGTGTGCCAGAGCATCTTCAGGTGTCCCCTGCTGCCTCCTTCATGCTTACCATGCCCAGGGACTGAGGGCTGTGTGTGTTGCTGATCTTTTGAGACATCCTGTTGGGAAAGAGGCCCCTACAAAGAGACTAAGTATGAAGACCATTTGAATAGAATCTGTGTTGCCAAAACTGAGTGTTCCTCCTTTATGATGGAACTGAGAATGCACCCACCCTCAATGGGCTCAAGTGTTTGAACCCTTGGTTTGAACCCAAGTGTTTGAACCCCCAGTTGGTGCTGCTATTTTAGGAGCTGGGGCCTAGCTAGAGAATGTGGATTTTTAACAGGGCAGTTACAACCTGGCTGGCCTCACTTCTGATTTGAGCTCCCTGTCTTCTGATCCATCTAGGTGTGAACAAGCAGCCTCAGACATTCACTGCCATGAACAGGAGCTGTTCCTGCTACTGTAAACAACTGCCATGCCTTCCCCAGCTTGAAGCTGTGAGCCCCAGGACACCTTCCCCCCTTAAATCACTTCAACTGGAGAAAAAAGTACCTAAGACATGCTCTCACCATGGAACGCTGTCCCTCCCTGTGTGACTGTGAGTGTGAAGGCTAAAAATCTGAGATACAGTGTTGCCCTGGAAAATGATCAGAGATCAATTATAGGAGTGAGTTTCCCCAAGCTTTCTGAAGTAGGGCAGCAGCCCCCTCCCCCCTTTTAGGGTGTCATGTAAGAAAAGAGAAAGTCCCAGTTGTTAGTTTTCAGCTCCAGCAGGAAAGGGACAAGACGGGTGTTGAAGGGTTAGAGGCTGAGCTTTCCCAGGGAATGAATGGTGGCACAGCGGGAGGCAGGCTATTAGGGAAATGCATGTGGAACACTCCTCCCGAGACCTTTAAGGAGAGGACTAAGCTTGAATCCCTAAGAAAGAAGGGACAAGGCAATTTCCTTCCATGATGTCAGCTTCCAAAGGTCACAGATGTTTCTTCCCCCAAATTCTTAGCTTTCTTGAAATAATCCATTACAAACCTGACATGTACAAATTAGCCAAAGTGTCCCTTGGACATCATGGGGTAATAATGAGTGCCTTGACTTTGTCATCCCTCTGTGAAGGTTAAATGGTGTCCCTTAAGCTGTGTGGGCTGCAACTTCCCATCTCAGGATCACCTTTCCTGGATGGGCCCCTTCAACTGTGTTCTAAAACCAGCAGTGATAGTTTTAAAAACTCATTCTCACATAAAGCTATTACTTACGAACTTTAATGGCTTCTCAGTGTTTTACCATGTGTCCTTAAGGTAGGCTCACTATGTAAGGTTTTGATTTGTTCCCCTTACATGTGCCAGGGATAATTATGTTACTTAATAGCCTTTAATATCATTACTTTGAGTACTCTTTCATTACATAGTTACATAGATTGTGTGTGTGTGTGTGTGTGTGTGTGTGTGTGTGTGTGTGTGTGTGTGTCTGCCAGAGGTCAGCATTGGTGTCTTTGCTGATGACTGGGGCAGTCTCTCACTGAAACTGGATCTCTAATTCTGCTAATCCTGCTGGCCAGCTTGCCCTGGGAAATTCTGTCTCCCCCAGCTTTCACATGAGTCCTGGGTATCTGAACTTTATCAGTGGAATTGTTTCCCTAGGCCAATTAGGGTAACCTCTACAAATGTTCTCCCTAGTGAGACCCTTCTCAGTTTTAATCTTTACTAGTGGGATTATTGGGTGGGAAAAGCATGATGTGTAATGCCAGGCGTCTCATCTGACCACAGCCCCCAGATCTGTTCTGAAGAACTGTCTGGTTGAGTTTCTTACAGACATTATTCAAACCAGGGATTTCATTTGGGTACTCCAGGTCAGAGATTGTAATGCTCAGTAGAACAAGGTCTTGACAATGCTCTTTGCAAGCCAGGATGCTCTGGAACTAAGAAGAGGGTAACAGTATTCAGCAGCCCCCGCATTTGTAACGATGGACTCCTTTTGTTTTCAGCACACCTCCTGCAATAAGCATCCACAGGGCACATACTGGGGGAAGGAAAAAGGAAGGCCACATGTTTGTGAGTGGTGTGCTGGCTTCCCTCAATGCAGAGTTCAAGAAAGAGAATCGATTCTGTTTGTCCTGTGTGTTACTTAGGAGTCTAAGAATTCATGATAACCTGAAATTCACTTGTTAAAGAGATTTTTGATGGCAAAGAGGTGTTCTTTTATTTTTGAAGTTAGGATTAAACTTGACTTTCTGGAAAGTGGTTTCATACTTGTAGAAAAAGTGATTACTTAGTAAATAGCAACTTTTTTTAGGAATGTACATTGTGGCTGCTCTTGGCCACTAAGTCCGAGTATTGGGGGGAAAGCCTGGAGATTTGGATGAACCACAAGACTCCTGGTCCTTTTCTGAGAGAATGTCTCTCACCTTTATTGTGGAGCAACCTTATATACAAACTTACAAAAACCCCAGGTCAAAGGGTTCACAACAGAATATTGATCCCAGTGGGGTGAGGTAAGGAAAACAGGAGGTACCTGTGGTTATGCTGGAAAACAACTCTTAAGAGACCTCATGGGGGCTGGGTGCCAACATCTCCCCCTTCTTTATATATAACAAAACAGTTATCAAGGAAGAACTATAAGAATCCAACCATTCTATCTTATAATTATCTATCTTCAACGCCAATAAAGACCATAGAAGGATAATATATAAACTCTAGAACTGACAAGAGACACCTTGCTTCCTAGAAAGTCACCCAAAGTTTCTTGGTAATCTTGGGGCATCTATTTTTAGCCTGCAGGCCACAATGTGTCTGGCAGACTTCTCAGCAAAGCAGGAAATTCTAAACTGTCCACCTGCATTGGCAGTTTGTTTTTCTGTATCCTGTAGAATGTCTGGCAGACTCTTTCATGAAGCAGGGAATTCTAAACTGTCCTGCATTGGCAGTTTGTACTCCCCCATGAAGCAGGAACCCTTTAGGCATTTTCCTGTGGGTCCTGCATGTCCAGTTTATAAAGCAACAGTTAAACAGTTCAGGCAAGAGTAGCTTCTTGCCCAAATGGTTGGTCTTGCCATGTCAAAGGCAAACTCTATAACGAGTTTCTTGGATGCCCATCTTCCTCTCAGATGTAACTGGTATGCCAGGAGCAGTTGTGTCTCACTGTCAAGAAAAAACCCTAAACCATTTAAATGCCATATTTTCTGTAGGTCTTTGAAAGGTTTGAAGTATATCTATATATCTAGAAAACCTAACTAATATCAACAAATGAGGATCCATTCCAATACAAAGTATCAACAAATGAGGATCCATTCCAATAAAAAGTATCATTTCTATATCATATTCCTCCTTTTTCCTTTTAAAAGTGATTGACTGTGACCACTGCCATTTCTAACTGACCAAATTTAAATGAAAACAAATATTCAGATCACCTGGGCCACTGCTTCAGGGGGTCCTGCCCCATGAAACCATACCACTCTGGAAACCTGGTACCATACCAGCCCTTCACCCTCCATGGAAATAAAAGCAAAAATTTCCCTCCCAAGTAACCTGTACTTTAACAACTGTTGCTCCTTCCCCAGCAATTAACAATTTAAAGACAACACAATAGCATTCTTTTGTTAACAGTCACACATTTACAATCACACTTCATACACACATGTGAAGCCACACCATACATACAGAACATACATACATCTTTTGAACAAAAGTCACAAAGGAGAGGAGGTATCATGGATGGCCATCCTTACCATAGTTTGGCATCTTTGGAGGGTCTTGAGGACTGCCGCATCTTTGTCCATTCCTGTATGGTCTTTTGTAGGGCCTGAGTCTCTTCTTTTTTCCACGTGGACATATTCTCCTTTCTCATCTGATGTGACAGATGATGTGGATGGACTCTTTTTTGGAGCTGGGTTGTTAGTACCACTGGGTTCAGGGGATGATGACACTGGGTTCTGCATGGGGACATAGTTCTCCTCACTGTCTCTGGAGTCTGTATTGGAGATGGAACAGTAGTACTGGGAGGAGTTGTAGTTAAAGGTGTGGTTGACTGTGGACCAAGACTTGGTGACAGGTGACTTGCAAGGGAGCTCATTGATACTGGCTTTGCTTTTTGGCCAGCTCTTGAGGTGGATATTGACCAGGGGTGGCTGGATCTCTTCCTTGGCTGGCAAAGTGATGGGGCATTGTGCTCATGAGGATGTCAGAAACTGGGTTTGTGGGCACATAGTTGTCAGCAGAGCTGGTAGTGGCTGATTGACCCACGACAGTCTTTTCTAGAGATTTAGCAAACCAGCAGGCTGTTTCTCTGCCTCATGTTGGACATTTGTAGTCACTGACTGGAGGTCTTTCTTGAGAGCTGCCCAACCAAGGTGTCTTGGGGTGCCATGGTGGGGGAGCTATGGCTGACTGGAGCTGCTGAGTTCAGCTAGAGAAAAGCAGAGGTTATGACTGACTAAAGAAAGGTTTCTCAGGGTGTCAGTGCTCTCTTTAGTTTGACTGAAGCCGAAGATCTGGCAGATGCTCTGGACCCACCTATTCATGTCAGTCTCTGTCTCAGCCACCAGGTAGAAGGTGTGCTCATTGGTCTTGATATCCTGCAGGGGTTTCTTGGAGTGTTCATTCTTGTAGTATTCCAGAACATCTCGGTCACCACTCATTTGACCGCTCCACTGGATAAACCAGTGTTTCTTCCAAGCATAACACTCCAACTTTTTCTCAGGAGGTGATTTCTCCAGCCAGCCTGTGCACACCACATCATTGCCGGCTGACTGGAGCCTGCAGCAGGCTCGAGTGGACAAAAGCACGGACTGCTGGGTCAGCTGGCTACTCGTGGGTAGCTCTGGAGGAGGGATTCCTCAGTGGCCGATTTCCCACATTTCTTTAATCCAAAGTTTAAATTAAATCTTACCAGTACCTTTTCTCTTTAAACTTTATCTGTGTGATTGGTTGTAATCTCTATTCCAATCCAACTCTCCTAGGAGTTGAGGCACCCATTTTCCAGTGCCTTTGCAGTCCAACTCTCTTAGGAGTTGAGGCACTCCTTCCAGTAACTTTCCAATCCAACTCTCTCAGGAGTTGAGGCACCCCCTTTTCCAGTGCTTTTACAATCCAACTCTCTCAGGAGTTGAGGTACCTATTTTCTAGTACCTTTTGCAATCCACCCTCACAACTCCTTACTTGCTTTCCAGCCTTCTGAGGATGATCTCTCAGGGTCTTCTTTCTTTCCCGAACTCGGTGAAACCTCGGTGAGGCCTCCATTTGTGGCTGCTCTTGGCCACTAAGTATTGGGGGAAAATCTGGAGATTTGGATGAACCACAAGACTCCTGGTCCTTTTCTGAGAGAATGTCTCTCACCTTTATTGTGGAGCAGCCTTATATACAAACTTACAAAAACCCCAGGTCAAAGGGTTCACAACAGGATATTGATCCCAGTGGGGTGAGGTCAGGAAAACAGGAGGTACCTGTGGTTATGCTGGAAAACAACTCTTAAGAGACCTCATGGGGGCTGGGTGCCAACAGTACATGGATATTAAACTGTACCCACCAGCACAATTCTGATGTTATGACAGAATTGACTTGAGATTGTGTGTGTGTGTGTGTGTGTGTGTGTGTGTGTGTGTGTGTGTGTGTGGGCACGCACACGTGCAGTGCTTGCAGCAAAGGCCAAAAGAGGACATTGGGTACCCGGAGCTGGAGTTACAGGCAGTAGTGAACCATCTGACACAGGTGCTAAGAACCCCACCCTAGCCCTCCTGAAGAGCAGGGTATACTCTTAACCAGTGAACATTTCTCAGCTGGAGAGTGAAGACACTTAGTGATGGCACTGAGGAAGACACCACTGATGGGAATGGAGGCCCACTTAGAGCATTTGTACTTGGACCAACATAACAGTTTAGCCTTATCACTGATTCCTCACGATAATGAAGAACACTGAAAAGAGCATCCACAAAAGGGAATGCCCCTCCCCTGACTAGAATGGCAATGGGACCCAACAAGGTTGTCTATCAGGAGCACATTTTCTTGTACAGTCGAAAAGCTTAATATTAAGACAGAAGTAATGAACTTCAGAGTTTAATGACTGAAACTGGCAGGTTTAGTCATTTTAAAATGACTAAAAGATGAAATTGTGAATAAATGCTCTTTAGGCATCTATCAGATTTATCACCAAAGTTCATGCCTCTTTGGAAAGTTTCCAGGGGAGAAAACTTAACAGAAATGTAACCTAGAAGAAATCTCCCAGATGTGTAGTCAAAGTGGTGGTGTTCTGACACCCACAAGATATGTCTCCCTGCTTATCCCTTTTTCCTTCTCTATACCAGGCGACTCTGAGGCTGTCACAGTAACACACCTGCTTTGGTGTCCTCCAAGTTCCCTTGCTGAAGCTATTCCTTGGAGTATGGCATCAGGAGGTGGGTCTTCTCGGGGTTGTTCATAAATGGAATTGGAGACCTGATTAAACAGGTCCCAGAGTTTTCTCCTTCCTTCTGCCATGTGAGGGAGCAGAAAGAAAAAAACAACCCATGAACCAGGAAGCAGGCCCTCCTGGTACCCTTGAACTCCCAGTCTCCAGATCTGTGAGTTCTTTGGTGTTTAACCCTTCCGTTGATATTTTGTTGCAGCTTTCTGGAGGAAGTAAGACAAACTTGCACTGGGACCACCTTGAATTTCAGCTGTTTGTCTGGTCAATTCTGGAAAATAGGAATGTCTTCTATGGGCTCCATCAGAGAAAAATAGAGCCCCTGATCAACTAAACCATCCACAGCACCTCCCCGTGAAGTGTTGGAACTTGTTTGGAACTTGTTTGGAACAAGTTTGGAACTTGTCTGCAAACTACAAATAGCCAAAGAACTTCAGAGATTTGAGATGTTTTCAGTGAAAGAAGTAAAAGAATAATAGCTATTAGCACCCTAAACAGGACTGGAAATGAAGACAACCAGAAGGAAAATCCAAAAACACTCACATTTTCGGTGACAAGAGAATATTGTATACTCATGAAAAAGGCTGTAAAAGCAGCAAGTCAGGCAGCTTAAAGGGGACCTGTTAGGAGGGAAGAGCTGCTGTTTGAGAGGCTAAACCCAGATGTTGTTTACATGAAGTTTAAGGAAGATTCCACACCACAGAGAGGGGTGCAAATCATAGAAGAAAAAAATACAATAAAACTGCTCAGAAATTTTAAAATTAAATGACTCACCTTTTCATGTAAGGAATGAAAAAATAAAGTTGACCCTGTGCTCCTCATAGTAAAATTTCAGAATGGTAAAAATACAGAGAAGATTCTAAAATCTACCAGGGAAAGAGAAAAAAATTGTCTTATTTGTAGACTGGGAATAAGAATCACACACGGGGCTGGAGAGATGACTCAGTGGTTAGGAGCACCATCTGCTCTTCCAGAGGACCTGGCTTAGATTGCCGGCACCCACGGGTGGTTCACAAACTTCTGAATCCAGTTCCAGAGGCCTCAATGCCATCTTCTGGCCATTTTGGGTACCAGGCACGCTGTGATGCAGACAGACAAACAGAAAAAAAAACAAAAAAACCCACATAAACATAAACTAAAGTTATGTAGAATTCGATATATAAAATTCTAAGAATTCTATATTTAGCAAGTTGGTTGGATTAAAGAAGCGAACCATTAAGAAAAATTTCTCTGGCATTAGTGACAGATGTATTTTAGCAAATTAAAGTTGTGTCATTCAGCATGGGCTTCCATGACAAAACACCACAGACAGGATGTCTTCAATGACAGAAGTTTCTTTCCTCTCAGTGCGAGAGGATCAAGGTCTGGGGGGGGGGGGAGTTCTGGTGAGGTTCTCATGACCGTTGCAGATGGTGTCTTCCTGCTGTGTCTCATGGCATGGTGGGGGAAGGGTGATGGTGTCCTCTTCATTTAGGGCACCAGGCCTATCTGACTAGGACTCATGACCTTTGTCATTCCTTCACAAACCCAGTCATAGTCACCTATAACAAGAATATCAACCAAAAATGTGGAAGATAAGAGAAGCAAGAAGCCAGAGGGGAGGTAAGGGGGATCCCCAGGGGCAGCACGGCCCCAGCTCGTAGTGAGAAGCTGTGGGGACTGGGGACAGACACAGCACAGCCTGGAGACAGGTCCTGAGTGCTGAATGCATGCTAATGAAAAACGTAACGAGGATTTATTCCGGAAAAAAAATACCAAGTGTTCAAGCAAAAAACTAAATCATGAGGCATGACTTTGGCTTGACCCGTGAGTTTTTATTCTTCCTCAGTATGTTCCAGCTGGCCCACGTCATGGAGTCTCATTTATTTGGTCTGTAAAATGGGCAGACTAGCATCACTAGATGCAGGCCTGCTCATAGGCTGACATGAGATGGCAGCTACAAACCACTTAGTACCTATTCCTGCTGGACATCTTGCTATACATTCATTGCAAGTATTAGTGCTGTGGCTGGAGGATGTGCTGGAATAACTTCAGGCTCTTCAGTTCTGAGGTGTCTAAAAAGGAAGGAAGAGGAGGGAGGAGTCCTCTTAAAGAGCCATTAGCACCCTCCTCTTCCCCCTACCCCTCCCACCTCAGTTTAGAAATGGAGGAGACTGTAGGGAGCCGTCCCTGCATTCTCCATTACAAGATGGCGCCTGCATCCGGCAGGCACCGAATGTAAACAAGATTATTGCGCAGGCGCTGGGTAAATTTCCATTCCTTGATCTCTGCCTATTCCGTGGCGTCATATGGCCGGATGAGCTGCAGCCAATCATGGGGTGACATGTCCAAGGCGGCGGTTGCCCTCCTTTATTAGGGGACGGGCTTCTTGGTTCAGGGTCTCCGCTCTGGTAAGCTTATGCTCTCCTCTCAAGACGCATTAAAGCTTTCCTGCAGAAGGATCCGAGTGTCCCGTGTATGATTTCTTGCTGGCGAGAAATACAGAGAGCGCGCGGGACATATGGTGCCGAAACCCGGGAACATGTGAACATTTCCAGCACCTCGGAGACCCCTCTAACGAGGCGGATTCAGAACTGCAGGGTGGTAAATTCGGAGAGGTATGATTTTTCTGGACTTTGGCTTGGGAATGTTGCTATTGTGGGAGGTTAATATAGAGGCTTCTATGCTTTTACTAGGAGCTATTTTGACTTTTCTCACTGTTGTAGCAATCTTAAAGAAGTCCAGAATTACATATCAGAAACCGAATGTGATGAGAGATGGGGCGCGCCTAACAATAAAATATAAGAAAAAAGGACCTCCCGGGATGTCTAGTGACAAGGGAGTGAATAATTTGTTAAGAGAAACAGCAATAAATAAGAAAAAAGGACCTCCTGGGATGTCTAATGACATGGGAGTGAGTAATTTGTTAGATGATTCTGTAAATAAGTTTAAAGCTTTAAATCTTGATAGCTCTGATGACTCTAAAAGCTCAAGAGATAAAGTTTTAGAGGAAACAGCTCAGCTAGGTGAAAAAGAAACAAAAATGGAGGGAGAGAAAATAGGAGATAACCGGTCACACCCCGGTAAATTTAAGAGAAATAAAGACTTAAAACCTAGCTTCTGCCCTGCAACGAAACTGGAAGCCTTGGAGCTGAACAGCTCAGACTCTGAGATTTTAGACTCTAACAAGGAAGCAGAGCTAGAGAAAGAAGCAGCACGATACCACCCCGATAGATATCGGCTGCCAAAAATGCCAGCGGGTGTGCTTCCATCAGCACCCCCACTATTTGGTACCGACTCCTTTTTACCATCAGAGGAGCGAAAAAAATTGCAGATGGCTTTCCCAGTCTTTGACAGGGGAAAAGGCCGCACATGTTATTCAAAACTTCTTAGAGGCCTGGGGTGCCTGGGAAAAGCCTCATATCCTAAAGATGCTCAAGTAATTTATGTATGCTTGTTTTAAAATGTTCTATTTCCTGGTACGGCCATTTTGTAGCTGGTCACATGACTGACGGTAGCCATTTTGCTAAAGTTAAAAAAAAGGATACTTAGACCGCCATCTTAACTAAAGGTGACCTCATAGAAATTAGAAGTACCATCTTAGAAACAAGTTTTTCAGTTAAGATTTAAAATGTTAATGCTTCTATATATTACAGAAAGACCTTAAGGGAATTTAAATTTCTTTTTAAAACCAGTTTTCAAATGTTTGTTTTTATTAAAGTTTGTACTTAAAGAGCTTCAATTTAAAATTATTCTTAAGCAAAGCCTGACAATGTAAAGTTCTTGTTTTGTGAAAGATGCTGATCTATTTTAAGATGTTACAGTTCATGTTTTTAAAAATTAAGTTTAAGATGTTGGTAACACACACCTTTAAGCTCAGGGTATTGGTGGCACACACCTTTAAGTTTAGGGCGTTGGTGGCATACGCCTTTAATCCCACCACTCAGGAGTAAGAGACAGATGGATCTTTATGAGTTCAAGGCCTGCCTGGTCCGGCAGATCGAATTCCAGGACAGGCTCCAAAGTCACAAAAAAGACCTGCCTCAGAAAGAAGTTAAGCTACTGTTTAAAAAAGTTCAGCTGTATTACAAAAATAAGACTTTACCTAGCCACCTGTGTGCTTCTTAAAAACAGATAATGGGCCGGCTTATACCTCTCAAAAGTTCCAGCACTTCTGTAGACAGATCTGACTGGCTTACCTTATAACCCTCAAGGACAAGGCATTGTGGAACGTGCCCATCGCACACTTAAGTCTTATTTAATCAAACAAAAGGAGGGAATGGGAGCATCCTTACCCTCGGTGCCAAGAGTTGCAATATCCATGGCACTCTTTACCCTTAATTTTCTAAACACCGACGCTCAGGGCCATACTGCGGCCAAGTGCCACATCTCAGAACCTAAAAGGCCAAAGGAAATGGTAAAATGAAAAGATATCTTAACTGGTCTTTGGAGAGGCCCGGATCCTATTCTCATAAGATCCAGGGGAGCGATATGTGTTTTTCCACAGGATGAAGAGAATCCCCTGTGGATCCCGGAAAGACTCACCCGAAGAGCCCCTTTGGACCCTCAAAAGTCGGAACTCCACCCTCTCCCCGGGAGTTGAGAGCCGCTATTATCCAGATTAACTCCTGTCCTTGACGGAGAGATTGTCATCATAGATAGCTTCAGCTGTCTCCTATTTTAAGGAAATGGGTGGAGGTGGGATTGTTTGGTGCAGCCGTTTGCTGCGGATTGATGTTGCTTCTCTGGCTGGTCTGTAAGCTCAGGGCTCAAACTAAGAGAGACAAGGTGGTTATCGCCCAAGCGCTTGTAGCTTTGGAACAAGGAAGCAATAGGCCGCTGGCCAGACAGCTCTTGCACACCCGGAGCCTAGGCTCATTGCACAGGGTAGAGTGCCTGGCTTGAGCAGCCCATGAGGGATGTCGAGCAAGGCATCGCACAGAGAGTTGCATAATATGCAGGCTTCTCTGGGAGGCATGTTGTCCTGCATAAGGGTTGCCTGCCCTAGTCTCCCTTTCCCAGAAAAACGGCAGAGGACAGGTCGAGAGTGCTTCGGGTCAAGCTAACAGCCTAGTTGCGACTCCCGTACACAGTCTTAATGTTTGATTTTGGGAAGGTTCAACCTCTGCCTCTATCCCTCAACATATGGGTGACCTATTTGCTTGTAAAAATATAAAGCCTTATCATTAATTAATAAAAAAAGGGGGATCTGTAGGGAGCCGTCCCTGCATTCTCCATTACAAGATGGCGCCTGCATCCGGCAGGCACCGAATGTAAACAAGATTATTGCGCAGGCGCTGGGTAAATTTCCATTCCTTGATCTCTGCCTATTCCGTGGCGTCATATGGCCGGATGAGCTGCAGCCAATCATGGGGTGACATGTCCAAGGCGGCGGTTGCCCTCCTTTATTAGGGGACGGGCTTCTTGGTTCAGGGTCTCCGCTCTGGTAAGCTTATGCTCTCCTCTCAAGACGCATTAAAGCTTTCCTGCAGAAGGATCCGAGTGTCCCGTGTATGATTTCTTGCTGGCGAGAAATACAGAGAGCGCGCGGGACAGGAGACAGCCTTGGGAAGGAAAAATCATGTGTGTAGACAGGAGATGCTGGCAGAGGCAGGTGTGCAGGGCCTGTGGTGTTGTGTGGGGGTGTAGAGATCTACCCGGCTCTCTCCCTGTGTTCCTCACCTCTGAAAGTCTGGTGCTACTCACTTCAGCCCTCAGGGCCAAGCCAGGAGCTCTCAGGCCAAGCCAAGGGCAGGAAGTTAGATCATCAGCCCTCCTTGAAGGGGCTAATTAGCTGACTGTGAAAACATTGTATCCGACCACAGCAATTCCCCTGACCAGAGAAGAGGGGAAGTCCATGTTTTCATTACAAACGGAATCATGAAGGGGTTGAAGGCTTTAGGAGTGTTTGGTTTGGTTTGGGCTCTTAATGACCTGAAGCAGAACTTGGCATCTATTGCCAAGCCCAGAAGAAAGGAAGTTTATTTTTGGGGTCAGATAAAGATTCTTTGGCACTCTTGACTTTTATTTTTGTGGAAGAGGAAGGACTGGTTGCTTGCTCACTCTGGGTCCTTCTGTCTGTTCTAGGCTTTCTCTCAGCTTCCTGAGCAGATAGCGAAGGTGAGTTGGGTCCTTGGGAGAGAGATGAAGGGAGAGTGGGGTAAGACTTGCAAAGCAGTTCTTGGGTCTCAACAGCTAGTGGGAACATAGTAATGCCTGAGGTGGTCCAGAGGCCACTTACTGACTGTGTGACCTCAATCAAGTCACTAGCCCTCTCTCAGCTGAGTTTTCCAATTCATGCCATTTGAGCCCCTGTTACATCATCTGTCTGTCTTATGGGGATGAGAATATTGGACTGTGGTTATGGTTGCAGGACATCACTTAGTGATGGAGCTACTGTGAGCAGAGGCAACATGGCCTTTCTGGTTTCGCCAGGAGAATGATGGATCTTAAGTCGAGTTCGGGGTCTCATTATGAATATTAGGCTAAGGAATTTAGACCCAAGGAGTAAACTTTCAGGTTAAAGGGACCCAAGAGGCTATTTTCAATCCACTAAAGGAAACCAGGGACACCGGCAACAAATGCAGCATTTTCAGTGTCCCACTTTGGCTGGACTGTATAACCAAGAAGGGTACCTTCAGAGGCACTCAATAGGACCATTAGTGGTTCAGTCCAGTGCTGGTGTCTACGATTCTGCCCATAAGATTTGAATGAAGGCGTTTTTGTCATTCACATGCAAACATAATATTCCCATTGGTCATATTTTAGCATGGGTTCCCATTCACATGGAAACTCATTAAACCCATTGGTCAGATTTTAGCATGGATTCTCATTCACATGCAAGCACATTAAACCCACTGATCATATTTCAGCATGGGTTAGCTTGTAAGCGGGCTTCCAGAGTGCTAGCTAGCTGAGAGCAAGGTCCTGCTAGGTGCAACAAGACAGAGGAATATTGATCCAGAGTACAGGGAGAGCCTGGAATGCTTTTGAATCAGCTCCAATGTGGTTGGGTTAGGCATCCGAGAATACTGAGGATCCCAGTGCCTTTCCTGAGGAACAAATCTGTATCCCTTACAATTCAGTCAAGGCATTACAGCTTGGAACTTACTCAGTTTAGGGCTGAGACTTCTCATCTTTTCTGACTACTCATAATGAAAAAAATAAAAACTCCTAAACTTGGTTTGTGGTATCTTTAATCGCAGAGGTCCACTTACAAATGGGCCTGGGGCTTTGGGTCCTACCATGTCTCCCATCCTGAGACATTTCTGAATTTCAGTAGTACAGCACCATTTGCTCAGATTGGCTCTAACCAGAGGATTTTTTTCTGGCAATTTATAAGGCTAAATGTTTCAAAAAACAAGATAGTTTCCCCACCACTACCCACACCCACTTTAAGGAGCAAAGGACGGGAGAATGGGGGGTGATACAGCAAGTTTGGCTAGGACTGAGCCAAGAGCTGAGGTATATGAGCTATGTAGCTCATCCAACACTGGGCTTCTTTGGACTGGATCCCAGGAGTCATTTTGGCCTTGCAGGAGGCACAAGCGGAAACTGCTTCTTCAGTCAGCTCTCGGACACTGGTGTGATGAGACAAAAGGGTCCAGTTGTTCCCTTGGTGAACACACTATGATCACCGGAAACCCCTACTGAGAGAAGGTTGCTTCCAGTGGGCTTCTCTTCAAATTATTGACAGTAACTTAGGCTCCTTAACTGATTCTGCAGCAGGGCATATTCCTCAGGCAACCAGGATGCAAGGGGCTCAGATCTTCCAATCACAGAGCCTCCATCCAGGGCAAGGATGTTGGCACATCAGTTTTTAAAAGTTAAAAGCCAAGAAGTTCTTTGGTCTCTCACCTTGGTGAATGTGACAGAAGTGCTATGGGAAAGAAGTGAGAGACCACAGTCCAGCTGGGAACGCAGAGGTTCTAAGTAATTTTTAGGAGAGTTCATGCAGGGGACAGCCCAAAGGTGGATGGACAGCTGAGACTTTGTGCTGGAAACAGTGAATTTCCTGGGGATCTGCTGAAGTGAATAAAGTCAGCATCCTTATCCCTGCATGCTGGAGGCCACCAATACCACCCAAGGAAATGCCCCTTCTCTGGCTGAGTCCTTGCCCGCTTGAGTCATTCACTCTGATGGAGAATTTATGATGAGGCATTCCATAGGAGAGGAAGCTGGGGCCAGGCAAAGGTCATCATATAATCAATATCATCGAATGAGCAAAAGACAGGACCAGGACCTGAGCGCAGGTTGCCTCCTCAATCCTGTGTCCTCCATCACTAAATCCAGACCCCTGCAGCTTCTGTGACCATGAGCTACCTAGCCAGGCCAGCTGTGAGGCCTGGGGACACTTTGGGAGGAAAAAAAGCAATTCTGTCATAGTCAGCGCCTCCCCTAAACACCCCGCCCCTCACCCTCCCACCAAGATATGCTTGAAGGTCTGGGACAAGTCAATGGCAAAACTGTGGCCTTGTGGCCCAGATGGCTAGAGGAAGTGACTCAAAGGATAGTGTGTGCTCTTTCTGATGAGGTATGGCATCCCCAGTTCCAGGGTGTCATCTTCTACCCTTGTGCTCTGGCCAGTGGTGTTGTATAAGGTTAGCCCCATCTGGAACTCTCCTTTTGCTGCCCTGAGCTGTCCAGGTAACTAGTAGCACCTGACACTGGTGGGCTGAGAGCAAGTGATCTCTGCTTCTAGAACTCTCTGAGTGTCTTTCCCCACCCACGAATCCATGAATGATCCACACCAAGAAGGTGTGAGGATGAAGGGAGCACCCTGGCCCAGCAGAACTTCTTCCTTGAGGACATACCTCCTGGTTCTTCCTGCCTCCAAAATTTCCTAGTGTCAGATATAAGCTGAGCATACCAGATTATCAAAAGAAGAAACTCATGTAAGGGGAGTGCTGGGAGCGGAGGACTAGGTGAGTTTCCTTTGAGGTCTGTACTCTGGGATGTAGTGCTCACACTGTCTGGTTCTGTAGGTTGCAGCCTTCCCATCCAGGGACTCTGATTGTCTCTCTTTCTAATCTCAGTTTAATTGCTGTGGTCAATTTGCCCTGCACTTAATAACCCACAGCTTGGCGTATGGTTTAATATGGTTGACACACATGTTGCTTTAAATGTCAGCACTGGCTGGACCTGGGGACTTGGCAGGCTCCCTGGGCGAGATGGCAGCAGGGCGGCATCATCTGCTCAGCGTCTGGGCTGCTGGTATGTTGGCTGAAGTGTCTCTTGGCTTGGAGACCCAGCCACTGCCCAGGCTGAGCCACTGCCTGGGAGATGCCATCTCCTGCCTGGATCATAGACTGCACAGCCAGGATCTGCTCTTCTCTTACTGCCTCCCACCCAGCAGCCTGTAGAGAAGGGGTCTCTAGCTTCTTTAGGAAGTATGTTGAGTCCAGGCCTCACCATGGGCCTGAAGCCCCAGGACTTGATGTAAGCTGGTCCTTAGTGTGTGTTTGTGACCAAGACCCCAGGGTAGCCGGTGGGTAAATGTCACACTCTGGTTGAGAGACTGTGGCAACATTCATAACGACAGCTGTGCCACAGTGGTCTGCCTCCTCCTCCTATGGTAGACCCAGCCAGAAAGTAGCATACTTTCCAGCCACCCACTAATATTCCTTGCCTGCTTCAGAGGGACTGAATAGTCTGACTGGGTGGCTGTCTGAGTGGCCTCAGCTCCTTGGGACTTTCTGCAGGAACTGCATCTCCATGCATAGGACAAATCCCCCCCCCCCACCAAGAGCTATTGGATGTCCCTGCCACCCTGGTAGGGACCTTGATTCAAGCTGGGCTGGGAGACTTGTGTCTCCTACAGAATAGGTTTGAGATGAAGCAGATATGGAGGAGTTTGTGGGTGCCCTAGATGTTACTTTGTAGAGTTGGAGCAGCCATTTGCACCATAGCTATGATGGCAGTTGATGCTGGCTTGCAGAGTGGGGAGCAGTGGGGGATGGACAGAGACCCCCAAGGCAGGAGGGGCAGAGGACCACTCCACCCCTAGATACCTTTCTGGTGCCCTTCCAGGCCTTCCATAAGAAAGACTGTTTTCCTGCCTTGGGCTTCTCTCAGGCAATGAAGCCTCGGGGCTCATCCGTCCTTTTCATCTAAACAGTTTGGATTGGCTTTGCCCTTTCATCTGGGAAAGATGCCCTAAGCAATGACCAGTAATGGCATGCTTTGCTCCGTGCTGGTGGGGCCGACAGTGACCTATCCTAAGCTGTGCTGATGATTTCTGGATGTCTTAGTTTCTTTTCTTGTTGCTTTGATGATTAAATTAAAAAACAAAAACTGTAACAAAAGCCTCTTAAGGAAGACAGGGTTTATTTTAGCCCAAATATCAGGGTGGAGTCATCATGGTGGGGAAATCAAGGCATTGAGCTTGAAGCAGGTGGCTAGGACACATCTACAGTAAGAAGAGGATAAACACATGCAGGGTAGTGCCCAGCACACTTTCTCGACGTTTAAAACCCGTGTGTTTATTTACTATTACAATCACTTATTTATTGTATGTGTGCATTCACGAAAGCGCACACTTTGAACATGAAAGGGGTGGCCATGGTGTCTGTGGAGCTCAGAGGACATCTTGCAAGCGTCTGTTCTCTCCACCATGAGGGCTCTGGGGATTGGGATTGAACTCAGGTTGTAGGCATAGTGACAAGTACCTTTACCCACTAAGTCAACGTACCTGCTTTGCTTTCTCTACTCTTACATATACCTGGGTCCTCTGCCTAAGGAATGCTGTCACCCACAGTGGGCAGTTCTTCCCACATCAATGAATCAGGATAAGTAACCCTGTCACAGACATACTCATAGGCCAACCTAATCCAGACAGTCCCCAGTCAAGACTTGCTTCCCTAATGATCCAGGTCCTGACAATGACAACTGAAGTTTACCACCACACTGTGTACACTCACTGGATGGGAGTCTGTTGAGGTTCATGTGTCTTTGAGGGTGTGGATTGGTTCCTGGAGTTGAGATGTCCAGTGAGCACTTCACTTTCTTTGGGCCCCCAGATCAGGTGACAAAAAGCCTTTCTCCAGCTGTTTCACGAGCTCAAACTGTCCTGGAGCTCCTGAGGGTGAGTTAGGGCATGTCCTCTCCCAGAGCATTTTCTCCCTGGGATGACCCCATGAGGTGTGGCCACCCCACTCCTTCCTGGAGTCAGCTTACCCTTAACTTCTAAATCCATGGCACTTCAAATGTCTTCATGCTAACTTATTCTCATCAGAAGAAAAGATGAAAGCAATAAGAGTAAATATAGAATATGCATGCATTTTGGGTTTTGTCTTTAGGACAACTAAGTTGTAAAATGTATTTCAGAGTTGTTGTTTTTTAATGGAGGGGAGGCTGTCAAGGAAATGTGCTTCAGATCACAAATAACATGATCAGTGGCTCTGCCTCCCCACCCTGAAGAACAAGCAAGAATGTCACCTCCTGGGGAGCTGAGGTAGAGTTCCTCATGGAGTCAGTGGATGGGCCCCGAATTGTTCAGGGCTATGCAGAGGGTGGTGTCCACACAGCTGTGTCTCAAGTTGCCCTGTTCACATGCCTTGTGTGGAGATGGGCAATGGAGGTGAGGGCTGACCCACTGATCTGGGGCTATTGCTTTGAACTGGGCTTATTATGGTGTGGCTCAATAGAGATTTGAGCCCAAGGCAGAAGCTTAACATTGCCTTAATCTTGGAGGATAACCAGCCTGAGTGTGAACACAGTTCTTAAACACAAGCAGGTGCTTCAGTGAACTATGCCCTGTCCTCTTATAGGCAGGCACAGGGGAGTGGCTTACTTTCACACTTCTTGTCCCCAGTCCCCAGTAATCAGAGATCTGCCCGGGGCTGTCATCTCTAGTCACCCAGAAAGCAGCTCTATAGGAAGCAGCTGTCATCAATGCGTAGACAGACACTGAAGCTCAAGTATGGCAAGGTCAGAGAGCTAGGGAGTGCTCAGGCCTGGCCCTCTGACAATTAGGAGATACGGGCAGAGGCAGGAGGCTCAAACATTTGAAGCTAGCCTGGGCTACATAACAAGACTCTGTCTCAAAACAAAACAGAACAGAAAGGAAAGAAGGAAGGAGAAGGGGGGAGGGAGGGGGAAGAGAGGAGGGAGTAAAGGAGGGAGAGAAGGTAAGAAATGAGGGAGGGAGCAAGTGGAAAGGGGAGAATGAGAGAAGGAAAAAGGAAAAGAGTCAAGGTTGGGAGGACTTGGAAGTTTATATATCCCTCACATCCCTTCTCCCAGCTAGAGAGCTGGCCTGAGGGGAGGCTGTCCCTCCCTGAAACCAGCCTGGTATCCCACATTGTTTCCTGAGTGAGACTCAATGTGGAATCCTGGCAGTCTATGAGATGACCCTTGAGTGGGGTGTGGCACAGGCTGTTTTCACACCATACACAGATACCTAAGAAAACAAGCTCAGTGTGCACACCAGAGCCGTGATTTCCCAGGTCTCCCTACGAGAGGAAAGTTTTTCAGAAATAGTGGTATGGCCTGAACACAGACAATGCAAAATTAGCAACAAAACTTACTGCTGTAAGTGAGAGTGTAGATCGTAGGCTCTTGGTCTTTGCATTAACTGAGCATGAGTCAGGCTTCCTTTCCTATAGACAAGGATTCTGTAGGATTCAAGGTTCCTAACCTCAGTGTATGCTTTGTCAAGCTGTAGGCAGAGGTATGGCGTATTGGGAAGACCCAAGGCATGTGTGTCTGGCTGGGAGCTGATGGGCCAGGAGGGGAAGACATTTTTGGATGGTAGGCACTATAAAGAGCTTGGACTAGGAACTGGGAGTTCTCAGTGCTTAATTCCACTGGGAACCTACCCCAGACGTCTGGGCCTCCCAAGTAATGAGATACAAATCCACTTAATTGAACATGGTTCTTAATTGCCAGAATTACCTGTAACATTAGCTTCTTTCACAGTTGTGCCCTCTCCTGGGGCTGGTGCCAGTTCTCTGAGGTACACTTGGGTCCCTGGGAGCCCAGCCCTGATGAGTTGGGCTGTCAGCCTAGAGCTCATTCTATAATGAGATTCTGTAACCAGAAAGAGGTAGCCAGGGCCAAGGGAGGAACCCACACTGTGGTATCACTGGCCTCCCCACTAGAATGTCCTCTCTTCCCAGGAGGGTCCTACCTGCTTCTACCAGCCAGCCTATACTCTTCCTCAAGAAGCCTTCCCTGATTGAAATGCAAGAGAAATTATAATTTTGTTGGAACCAAAAGACTAGATGTCAGGACCAACGCCAGTGCTCCTATTAGAATTCCACCACAGAGCATCAAAGTACAACCAACCAGATCACAGCATCACCAAGGGTTGATCAGAAGGGGTAGCACATGACCCAAATCCAGAGGAAGCTGTAGAAGCACAGGGCCTATCCCTGTGCCTCAGATGACCTGACCTCAGTGACTAGCAGGAAAAAATAAAACACTCAAGTGAGGGAATAGATTCAGTGGGAGAGAGTGTTTCTTTTTTCTTTTCTTTTCTTTTTTCTTTTCTTTTTTTTTATGAGGGACAGGCTTAGCCTCAAACAACAACAACAACAACACACACACACACACACACACACACTCAAAAGAAAGAAAATAATAATTCAGATTCATTAACTACCAAGGAAATGGGACAAAACAACGTGTTTACCCATCAGAGTACAACTGATTTTAATGTTTAGTAGTGGGAAGAAACTATCTTTTCATTAGTGTGAAGGACTGAAATGGGCCTTGGACATGCCAGCAATTACTCCACCACTGAGCTTTGTCCCTCATCCCAGCCATTTTTCTATTTCTTTCTTGTTCTAGGGAAGAGAAATTTGATTGAGAAAATCTGACAAGAATTCTAAAATTAAAAGTGAAATTGGTCTAGTGATTCTATCTCCAGCCATCTCCCCAACTTGAACTACTTGAACATGAATCAAGGCCAGTCCACAAAGATGCTTCCGACAGCATTGTGTAAGAGGCAGTGGGAATAGCCCAACAAGAAAGAATTAGGTAGAATACAGTGTTGGGGTAGCTATCACCTGCAGGATTTAATTCAGGTTCCTGGTCCCCTTGTGTTAGCATAGACTCTCAGTCATGCCTAATGATTATGCAATGGCTAGTTTATTGTCAGTTCCAACAGACTTGGAGTCAACTATGAGACACACTCCTAGGTTTTTGAGGGAGTTTATAGAGAGGTTTGAAGAGAGGGGACCCACCATGAATGTGGATGGTACCATCCTTGTGTCTGGAATCATGAACTAAATAACGAGAAAAGGAGCTGAGTACCAGCATTCAGGCCAGAAGTCATGCCCCCTGTATCTTCCTTCATGTCCCACTTGGGCTCAGGCATCTGAGAGTGATCCACAGTTGTGGGTCTGTCCCACGAGGGCCATTACTTGGTCTCAGACTCTTGTTCCTGTGGTAAGTCCCTTGATAAGACTTAGTGTGATAATAAAAATATAGTCACTACTCCTGTTGTTAGCCATGGGAGCCCTCATTTCACCCTTAAGGTTTGAAGCAGAAATGGAAAAAGGGGGAAGGGTGTGTGCTGCCATTTGTGCCATGGAGTCAGGGTGGGGGGAAGAAATGGAACCAGAAACATAAGCAGAAATGGGAATGCAGAGTGCTGAAGCTACACTTCAGGCACACCCCAAAAGAACAATGTCCGCTTACAGTGCTGTTAGTGGGTGGAACTATAAGGGGGAGGGAGGGAGAAAGAGAGAGGGAGACAGAGAGAGAGAGAGAGAGAGAGAGAGAGAGAGAGAGAGAGAGAGAATGTGATCCTGGCCATTTACTCTTTGCACTCGGCGCCCAGAGTCAAGCTCTACACAGACATCCCATGTAAACAACTTACAACACAGGAACAGAGCTCAAGTTAGTTGTAAGTGAAAATCACTGGTTCTGTGGAAAATGCAGGGTTTTTAGGGTGCCACTGCAAGTAAGGTTGAACATCTTGGAATGATCCTCAAAGCAACTGCTGGGTCAAGGTGGAGTGACTGGCAAACAAAGGAGCAGAAAATTGACACTGGCCACCAAAATGGCCACCAAGGCACTGAAAGCCTCTCAAGGAAGAGAGCAGAACTCCGTCTGTGTGAGTCTCTCACCAGCCGGCTGTTTACTGGAGCATGCCGGGAATGCCACTGTGTTACACTCAGATGTATTTTACAGGGTTATCAGCCAGGAGCATATTGTTCTCTTTCAGTGCCCATAGCAAGCACATACTTGCTAGTTTAGATAGTGTAAACATCAGACAAATGGGTTCTGGAATAACTTTACTTCAATTTTTCAAAATAAAGATATAAATTAAGCCCTTCTGACTTATTAGCATGAGCTTTTGTTAGTTAATCGAGGTGGGGAATGGAGACTTTATTGAAGAGTGGTTTAGCTTTTTTGCATGTTTCTGTGGAAACCTTTTGGTGAGGTCCTACTGTCTCAGAGCCCTCATCCTGTCTATGCCCAAGCACTTTGGATGTTTCTTGTGGGAAACTGACTCATTCTGAGATAGTCTTGGTACACAGCCTTGGCTGGCTTTGAACTCTTGATCCTTCTCTCTCAGCCAACAGAATGTCTGGATCACAGACATGTGTGACAGCATTCACTGAGGACTGAGTCAGACCAGCCAGTAAACATCAGGATTTTCCCAATGGACAAGAGAGAGAGGCATCATTTGGCAGAGGACACAGCATAAGCAAAAGCTTAGAAGCATGAACCATGGAGGTGACTTGGGTAACAGGTCAGTATGAGTGACAGCAGGGGAAGAAGTTGTAGAAACTGAGTGGAGACAGGTCAGCTGGGCTCAGCTTGGGAGCAGGCAGTTTCCACTAGGGAAACAAGAAATGACCCAGCTTTTGGAACCATTGTTCCAGAAGGGATGGGCATCCCAGTGGTCTGGGGCACCCCAGTCATGATGCTCTCACACTGTGCGACACAAGCCCTGTGTAGTGTATTCTAAGCTACAGCACCCCAGCTAAGTAAGAGCCAAAGCTAGGACTTGGGTTCAGGGTTATGCTCTCAGCCAGCATACCATATGGTCTCGTTTGCCTTCCTCACATCACTGGGATTTTAATTACCTTCTAAAAGGGGGAATGTGGCTGCTCTTGGCCACCACTAAGTCCGAATATCAGGCAAAAGCTTGGAGATTTGGATGAACGACAAGACACCTGGTCCATTTTCTGAGAGAATGTCTCTCCTTTTATTGTGGAACAGCATTATATACAAACTTACAAAAACCCCAGGTGAAGGGTTCACAACAGGGCATTGATGCTAGTGGGGTAAGGTCAGGAAAACAGGAGGTACCTGTGGTTATGCTGGAAAACAACTCTTAGAGACCCGGTGGGGTCTGGGTCCCAACAGAGTAAATGTTTTAACTTATGCATTGAAACACGCTGATTTGAAAGATAGCTTCATGACATTATTGTCATTTTAAAAGCTAGTTATTTTCCATCACCCCTTTCAAATACAAATCTAAGGTGGAGAAGGCATCAGAGAAAGGATCTGGTTATATATAGCCCAAGTAGTATTTGAACTACTATTTAGCCAGGGGTACTGTAATTTGCCATCCCCTTGCCTCAACCTGCAAACGAGGTCATGTGCCGCCATCTTGACAAAAATCTAACTATAAATACATTTGTCCATGAGAGACTTGAGGGAGTGAACTAGGGTCAGATGAGGGGGTTTTGGATACAGGGTGTATAATGACAGGTTTCATGAAAAGGGGCCTTTGGGACAAACCTGGGGTCTGTGTGGTCTGTCACATACTGGTGACAGTCCCCTGTATGCATGAAGTTAAATTCCTAAGTGCTTTGTGGGGTGGGTGCCATCTGAGAGGGGGCTGGCATGGGCCCAAAGACTTGCTCACTGACTTTTGGAATATACTAACAAGACTGGTGGCTTAGGAGCCTGGCACTAGACCAGGAGGCTTGTGGTCAGTGCTGGGAATGGAAATCCACCAGTAACACAAAGGCTTCATGGAAGGTAGTGGTGCAACACAGCCTGTAACTGGAGCCCTGGAAACACATTAGGAACTATGTGACATCAGGATGCTTCACAGCTGTGCCAACAGGTGGGTCAGAGACTTGAGTAGGTTTGGGTGGGGTCTGAGGGGTGAGTCAGGAGT
Source organism: Cricetulus griseus (assembly GCF_003668045.3). Classification (NCBI taxonomy): domain Eukaryota; kingdom Metazoa; phylum Chordata; class Mammalia; order Rodentia; family Cricetidae; genus Cricetulus; species Cricetulus griseus. The sequence goes on from NC_048596.1 coordinate 167,594,586, forward strand.
GCTGAAGATAGTGGCCTGAGCTCTCCAACTCCTGCCCCAGACCTCGGCTTTCTGGCCCTAGTGCTCCATACACTCTCAGCCCATCATCCCAGCTCCAAGTCAAGAGTCCTTCCTCCGTCTGTTTTTGTTCCATGAGAGAAAGTTTCAAAGCACAGTGGACTATCACCTTTACTTATTTGTTTGTTTGTTCATGCATACCCATGGCATAAAGGGGATGTCTAGAGCTTGAAACAAAATGTGTAAAAAGTGGGGTCAACCAGGGACAGACATTTGTAGCCTTCAAAAACACTCTGTCTCTTGGCTAGAGACCTCTTTTATTAAAATGAAACTTACAGGTTGAGATATGGACATGAATGGGAGCAGACAGGGGCTTAAACCTGAGAAGAGGCCTGCAGAATAAAGCAGGAAATGCCTCAGACTCACGCTTTCAGAACAAAACTCGGTCACATTCGTTTCAGTTCACCCTCCTCTCCTCCACCACCTGTGATATGGGCCCCAGATTTATCATCAGTTCCCAGGGACTGGCCCCAGTCCAACAGCCCCCCGCCACCTCGCCATCAATCACTGCTGACAGGAGTCGAGCACAGCCTGGCAGGAGCATTCAGCCCTCGAGGTGGCCAGCACCCAGCCCTGAGCTTGCCCATTTGCCCTACAACATAGTCCCAAGAGAGAAGGGGTTGGGGATAAGATTTGGTGTTTTCTGGAGTTAGAGCTCAAGTGGGGAGGGCAGATACCTTTTGCAGAATCCTTTCTCCTGTCTCTAGATTTTGGGGGTGCTTCAACAATCTCAGAGTCCAAATGGGACCAGGTAATCATGGGGCCAGAGACTGCCAGCCTCAAGAGAATCATGCCCTGCTTTGAAATAGCGACAGCACACACCCTGTGCAGGTCACTAATGGTACGCTGCATTAGGAGTCCCGTCAAACCTCTGGGCATATTTATACAATTAGCACAGACATCGAAAGAAAAACAGCATGCTGGTGACACACCAGCCATGTGTGCTCTGATGAACTTGTTAAGATAAATAAATGGCATAGGACGCGCCGCACTGGTTGAATTGATACAATCGCTTCTCATCAAGATGGATGAATGCTGGCCTAGTATAGGTTAGCAGCTGCCGGAAATGAGTCCAGATAGAATGGAGATCGTCATCTACCTTCATCCATGATGGCAAATTTCCTTTATAGTGTGAGGCAGAGTGGCTGTTCAGCCAAAGCCTGCAATTGGCTTGCTTCAGGCAGGCCAACTCCCAGTAATGCATGGCCTGGGAAGCAGGCTGCCTTCTGCCAGACAAGCCTTTTGTTTTTGTTTTGATTTGGCTTGTTTATTTCATCAGTACTGAGGACTGAACTCAAGTCTTTACAAATGCTGGGCAAACACCCTACTCTGAGCTACAGTATCTGCTGTCACCTCTGTCCCCTTCCTTTTAAATCAGATTTTAATTTTTTTATAATTTCATACACAACTACTGTATTTACCTCACTTCCCCTCCTCCCTTTCCATGCACCAACTCCTTACTCCTTCCGTGGCCCACATCCTCCTCCTCTATTCATGACCTCTTCCTTAATTACATAATACATGATAATTAGGTATAAATATATAGCCTACTGAGTCCATTTAGTGTTGTCATACTTAACTTCTGTTTAGGGCTAACTACTTGGGCTTGGATAGCTATCAGGGAGCTGGTCCCTAGAGAAGATGGCTCCTCCCTCTCTTTCAGCCATTGATTGGAACCTTGGGAAATTCCCACCATGCACATTGGCATGTCAGCTGATGTTGTCATTATTCAAGTTTGGTTGAGGTAAGCATACTTTTGAGGCTTCATTGGTACAGCTTGTCTGTCATGTCTAGAAGACACATCTAACAACAGGCATCCTTATCCTCTGGCTTTTACAGTCTTTCCACCCCTCTTCTGCAATGTTCCCAGAGCCTAAGGGTTGCATTGTAGATGGCATAAAATGAAGCTGGGCACCCTACTGGAACTCAATCTCCACATTTTGGCCAGTTATAGATCTCTGTAATAGACTCCATCTGCTGCAAAAAGAAGCTTCATTGATGATGGGTGACAGCTACAGTTATCTGTAGGTATAAGGATAACTATTTAGAATGCAATTAGAAATTAAATTGGTTTGGGAAATAGAAGTAGTAGCTTCTCCTCTAGGGTCTATGACTGCTTTAGTCATGGTTATCTGGCTATATTTACAGTACCAGACATGGGTCCCCTTCTACTGAGTGGACCTTAAGTCCAATTGGTTAACCAGAGAGGAAGGTGTCACTATTATGCCATTGGAGCTAGCTTGCCATGCCAGTCATTATGATACACAGATAAAGCTGGGTAGGACTGTTGATTGACTTTCTCCCCTTGGCAGCTTGAGTTGCCTTTTGGGCTACTATGAGAGCTAGTCCTCAGGTAGCTAATCCTTAGGGAGGAGTCTCCTGTGTGAGTTCCAGCTTGATTCCTCCAAGTCTTGTGTCCAAAGTGTGTGGTGTCTTCAGCAATAGGATTTTACTTTCAAGATCTGGAAGGCAGCCAAGGGCAATGGAAATAGCTTATATTGTTTGGGGAATTTCCCATGCAAAACATTGGAGTTTGTGACTCTTGGGAACATGGGGTGGCGTTACCTCTCCTTGGTGCTTGGGCCTACTGTCATGGTGAGGAGAACGTGTGGTACAGGACAGCTCTTCAATTCATAACCAAACAGGAAGTAGATACTGAGGCAGGAAACTGCCACAGATAATATACCCCCCACACACTTATTTCTTCCTGCTTGACCTCACCTTTTGAAGTTTTCACAGGCTCCAATAAGCTGGAGACCAATGATCCAAAACATGGGCATGCGGGGTGGGGGGCTTTTATTCATATTCAGTCTGAGGTAGTAATGTCCTCAGATTCTGTCTTCTCCTTTTCTCCCACTGAATAGGTGACAAGAGACTGTGGCTTCCTGCTCTACCTCAGCATACGCTGGGGAGCCCAGAACAGACTGACTGTGCCATGCATGCTTATCGGGTACATGGAGTGTCCTGTAGGTCAGCTGGGTGTGAACACAACAGTGCTCTAACTTTCCTGAGTCAGTGGTCTCTGATGTCACGAGGCTTTTCCATTTGTATCTAATCATCTGCCTTGGTTCTTGGTGGCTAATTTAATATTCAGTCACTCACACCATCATTCAATAAATATTTATTTCTTCAAGCTTTCTTATGTGAGGCAGTCTGCTGATGATTCCTAATTGAGCTATTTTTTTTCCCTTGTTGAATTTCAGCGGAGGAAGTAAAAAGAAATTGCAGCACTTTTCAAGGCAAAACAAACCATGCAACAACCACAGACCACGAACAGCAAAACTATTTTTCTTGAGGCTAATTAGTTGTAGGTCTTTTAAAGAAATAATAATCGCCTATTGTGGAGTGGTTTTTGAAGGCCTTTGGAATCAAGTAGCAATCCAGAAACTTCAGTCTTCACCAAGCAGCCTCTCTAGGCAGAACAAGGGCTCTGGATTGTGTACTTCCTATGCTCAGATTTGGCTGAGTTTTCTTCTGATAAAAAATTTTTAAGGACATTGATGGACACAGGAAGTACTTTTACTCTAAGCACGATTCTTTCAACAGACTTGGTGACACACAAGCGGTGTCAGAATCAGAAGGCTTATTTCTGTTCCAGACCCAAAAGGGGAGCTGACATCTTTTATCAAAAAGACAGACAATTCCAATCCCTTGACGATTCTAGATTATGGATCCCAGGAGGCTCGCCTTACACCAGCGTCTTATCACTGGAATCAGAGTGGCTGCTGTTTATTTTCTGAACCTCGGCATAGTTTTCAAGGTGTTGCCTGCCAGCAGGGCCTGGGCCGACAGTGACATGTGTTATTGTCACATCGCTAGATCTGAAAGAAAACGTGAGATAAATAAATACCAGTGTCTTCTTGGATCTTTTTGCTGTCATGGGCACACAGAGGTGCAGGCATTTGTTAATTCTCTGATCAGCTGTTTCCTGGCCAAGTGCCCCTTTCACCTGGCAGGGTCAGAGGAAGGGGCAGAGAGACAGGGGCCGGGGAGGGCATGTAGTCTAGTTCCTAGGCTGAGCAGGGGGTAGGGGTTGGAGGTAGGGGGTGAGCTTTGGTAAAGTCCTCCCTGGGATGGAGGCAGAGCCTGGCTGCAGGCCTATCTTCCTGTATTCTCCCCAGAATATGGGTAGGTGACCTTGCAGTGAGGCAGACCAAGCTCACTCAGGATGAGGCTGTGTGGCTACTTTTATGTCAACTTGACATAACCTAGAGTTATCTGAAGGAGGGACCCTCAATTGAGAAAATGCCTCCATAGATCAGGCTGGAGGCATTTTCTTAATTAGTGGCTGAGGGGGGAGAGCCAAGGCCATTGTGGGTGGTCCCGGGTTCTATAAGAAAGCAGCCTGAACAAGCCATGGAGAGCAAGCCAGTGAGCAGCACCCCTCCGTGACTACTGCATCAGCTCCTGCCTTCAGGTTCCTGCCCTGTTGGAGTTCCTATCCTGACTTAACTGATGATGAACAGTGACATGGAAGTGTAAGGCAAATAAACCCTTTCTACCCCAAGTTGTTTTGGTTGTGGTGCTTCATTACAGCAGTAGTAGCCCTGACTGAGACACAGGAGATGTGGGTTGAGGCTCCAGGGGGCTTGTTTAGTCTTTGCATCTACATCTGCGGAACAGGATTCTCCTCTGACCACAGAGCCCAGCAGAGACAGCTTAAGGGAGAAAGGATTTATTTGGCTCGTGGGCTCAGTTTGCAGTCTGTAGTTGCTTTGCCTCACACACTTGAGCAGAGGGCAGCATGAGATAGAAGCCTGTAGGCAGAGCACAACTGTTCCACATTCTGGTAGAGCAGGAAGCAGAGACTGCCATAACCTTCACAGGCCCACCCCTGTTGGTCATCTGTTTCCACCAGATAGGCCTGGCCTCTTCCAGCTCCACCAGTTGGAAAGCAGGTATTCAAAACATTAGCCTGTGGGACCAGTTCACATAGAAACCCGAGCAGGAAGCTTCTCCATTCTCCTAGGGTACCAGCTAGTTTTATGTCAATTGACACAGCTGAAAGATGAGAACCTCAATTGAGAAAATTCCTCCATAAGATCAGGCTGTAGACAAGCCAGTATGGCAATTTTTGAATTAGTGATTGATGAGGAAGGGCCCAGCCCATTGTGGGTGGTGCTATCTCTGGGCTGGTGGTCCTGGGTAAAAGGTTCAGGCATTATGCTGGCCTGCTTCTGTTACCTGGTGGAATCCACTCAGGCAGTAACCTGGTCAGCCCAGGGTTCCATGGGAACTAGGTCTGCACACAGGTGCAAAGGACCCCTTTAAAAGACAGACCCCTGCCCACTTACGTCCCTCTTCTCTTCCTCCTCCTCTTCTCTTCTCCCACCTATGCTCTCTCTGCCCCTCTGTCTCTTCTCTCTGCCTCTCTCTCTATGGCGACTGGCCATGGCGGTCAGCCATTAACCCTGTTCCTCTTCTCTCTTAGTCTCTCTACTCTGCCGGGCCTATAATAAACTGGTTAATATTGTCTAATAGTCTCATGTCTCATCTTGCCCCTCTTCTTTATTTCTCATTTAAGGAAAAGAATAACATTTGGTGCCCACGTGACTTAGGCTCTCTCCACAAGCTCTCTCGCACCTCGCTGGCAGGATAGGTTTTCTCTTTAACCTCTCCCACCAGGGGCACGGGAAATTTTGGGGATCCTAAAATCTGAACTCATAACCCACTTTCCATCTTGTTTTTTCCTGGCATTTCCTCCTGCCTGGGATGGCCTGAGATGTGCTGGGACCCTGTGAACTTCAACCAGGCCACTTTTCCAACTAAGCATCTCTGGAACCCACTCATCTGCCTATTTGCTTCAATCCGGTAAGAAAACTCTTCTGGTTGGGTGCAGTTCCCACAGGTCAGATCCAACACCCTGCTCCTGGAGCAGTGCATTTTGGTGTTAAGCCTTCTTTTCGGTTTCAGCCTTCGTTTTGGTTTCGGCCTTCGTTTCTGTTTTGGACCACTGGGTCCTCTTCGGACTTCTGAGTCCCCAGCAGATTAGATTCCTGTGTCTTTCGGGCATGGCTCTGGCACCACTCCTGGGCTGATGAGCTTGCGGAGGGTGGATTTTGCCATTTTTGTTTGCCCAACCCATGGGAAATGCATAGGGACCTTTCTGTTTGCAGCCAACAGATGGGTAAACAGACAAAAAACGGCTTATGGCGGCCACCATCTTGGCCATGTGGTCTGACTTGGGAGCTGCCATCTTGGGCCTACCTGTAGGCATGCCCACTCCAGCCGCCTGTGCTGAAAACCCCAGCTGTCAGATTCTTTTTTGCTATTTTATTTATTTATTTATTTATTTATTTATTTATCTGTGATTTCTTCTTTCACTGGCCCTGTTTCGTAGGGCTCGTTTACAGAATACTGTGTCTTTCCAGGGCCCTCTGTTTAAGTCTACTCTGTCCCTTTAAATCTCCTGTCTCTTTGCTACAATGTATGGACCAGAGATTTCATTCTGGTTCCTCTTTTTGCTGTTATCCAGTCCTGCTTGTCTCTGTACCTGTAATTTAACTTTCTAGTTAACTAACTCTATATGCTGCAACCTCCTTGGCCTTTGCATCAGCTCCTGCCTCCTGTCTTGACTTCCTTCAATAATGGACTATGACGTGGAAGTATAAGTCAAACAAACCCCTTCCTTCCCAAGATGATTTGGTCATGGTGTTTCATCCCAGCAATAATAACCCTAACTAAGACACTTAGGTTGCTGAGATGGCCCATGCTTTAAGGAGAGTGCCTACTTCCTTCTGGCTGGCTCCTGGCTTCCATCCAGGTGCTGGACACTCACCTTGCCCTTGGTATCACTTCTCTTTCTTCCTTTTACTTCCTTTGGGTCTCCTTATTTGAGTATCTGGGGTGATAGCAATACCTATGGACAATGGGCCACATCTGGCCTGTAGTGCTTCTGGAACATGGCTGTGCCTAGGTGACACGCTGTCTGAGGTTCTTGTGCTACAGGAGCAGAAGTGAGAAGCTGCAATGCAGACTCTATGGCCACAAGACTAAAATCACACTCTCCCCTGGCATGCTACTACAGAAGCCAGATGACCTGTGCTCCAGATGTTCTCCTAGTCCAATGGCACACAGATTCCACTCATTCCTAAGGACCCCCTTGACTTCTTGATCTGCTTGGTGCCTGGAATGTTAATCAATATCATATTGAAAAAGATTTCCATGAGCAAATACATGAGGGAGGTCCTAAGTGAAAGATGTAACAGGCATGTTTTTCTGGCTTGGGGACTTATCAGAGACGTAGTGTGCATCCTGGGAGTGTCGAGTGCATATTCCTCTTCTGTACTGCTGAGTGTTCAAGACCCGGGGCCCTCGCTGTCAGATTATTCCATATCTCTGGATGGTGTTATCGGCTACCATAGCTTAAAAATTCCTGACATTTTTTTATCTGAAACCAGAATTTCCAATCTAGAACTCTCCCTGGCTATCACATTCTGCTGTCCATTTGCTTCACAAATGTCTAACAGATGTCTCAACCCAAATGTTCTCCAAATTCATCTGTTCTTCTCCCCCACCCCATTGTCTATCCTGGGAAGTAGCAATATAGTTTAGCAGTTTGGGGTCAAGCAGAGAACTTGTCCTGATTGGTCGTTAGTTCCTGCTCCTGGCCAGTCACCCTCTGTATCTACTATGTCAACATGTTTGTCCTCTAGGTCTTCAATACCTCCTACATGAGGCCAATTTTCACTGTTGTGCTATGTCCATCCAATTCTGAGCCACACTTCCCTTACCTGGATCCCTGTGACAGCCTCCAAGGGGGCTTCCTGCCTTTGCTCTCACCCCTGTGGCTAGACTTCTGTACCGTGAGTTTCTTTTGAAACTCTCATCCAGTCATGTCTTTTCAGGAGAACAGTACGGATTAACCCAGAGCCTTCCAGAATCCATATGAGTAGGCTTCTACCCCCTCTCAGATCCAGCTTAGCTACTTCAAATCCATAAGCTCAGGACCTTTGCATGTCATAAACGTTCATCTTAGAAGGCTCCCTGTCATCCCATAGTCTACTTTCTGGCACCTGCCTCATCTTTTCAAGGATTTTTGATATCACTTAAGTCTAAACTTCCTAGGTCAGTAGGAAGGCCTTTGCTAGACAGTGTCATACTCCAGTTTTTTCCCAGCGTTCTTCTACTTTAGCATCTTCATGGCTCTTGCAGGAACCCAAAGTTACCTTACATCTCGATTGCTGTCCTGATTATTTTGTTTCCTGCTGATTGCAAGCTTTATGAGGGTTAGGACCAGGCTGGTCCTGTCATTTCCTTTCCCACTACTGGGCATCCACAGTGTTAAAAAGCTTGATGGTTATTGAGAAACCACTGCTTGCTGATAGACTGACTCCAAAGCTTTCTTGATAAGAATACTCTTGGTTTCCAGTGTCTTAACACTATTGCTGTGGTGGCAACATGAGCAATAGTATTTGACATCCAGTGGATGGCTTGTCAGGACCTTGCTGCAGGCCTGGCCCTCAGCAGCTTCCTGAGAACTCTTCTAGTGAAATGGCAGAGCTCATGAGCAGGAACCACAGAAGCCCTGTTCACAGGTCGGGAAGCAATGCCACAGTCCATTCAGCCTGATGGCTTGAACAGCACCCTTTTTTTTTTTTCCAGAGGTCCTGGCTCTGGGAAGATCAGGGCCCAGGTTCTAGGAAACCGGCCTCTCTACTGAGGCCCCATTCTGGGTTTATGATGGCATCTTCTCTCAGAGTTTCCACACAGAGAAGGGGGTGAAAGTGCTCACTGAGTTGTTGAGTCCTTTGGAAACAAACCGGGGTCCTTAGTCTCACACTCGAGGCCTTGTTTTCATGTCTCAATCGTCCCCCAGTGCTCTATCTCTAGGACCAGTTCCAAGGAAGGAATTGGGTGGGGATTGGGGAACAAACATTCAGTCCATAAGCCTGAGGCTCTGTGAAGCCATACTGCTCCCCTAAGCTCGTGCTTCTCTAGTGTGGTAGGGCTGTAGGTTCTGAGTTCATGAGCAGGGCAACACCAGGCTTTAGCTGCTATGGATTGGAGGTTGGCTTTTGGCTTTTTGGGGTGCAGTTTCAGCTTGAACACAGCTCTGACTGGCTTCTGCTTGGGGCTGTGGTTCTGTTCTCTTCCATGCACAAAACCGGGAACAACGCTTAGCTGGATCACAAACAGCATCTGCATGGAGCACAGGCAAGCTCGTTTGCTTGCTTGTTTGTCAAGTGGTTCCATCTAGCTGTTGATAAGTGAGCTGTTACTTGCAAGGCATTTACTACAGCAACTACCTGGCCCACAGTGTGAGCTGTGTTCTCACTTGTGCTTCAGGAGAAGGTCTGTCTCCTGGACAGAGCTCTGAGCAATAGGAAGAGTGTGCCAGTCTGGCAGAGACATTTCCACTTGCTCTCTGAGATGTCACCTGGTTACAGGTGGCACACCTGTGAGACTGACATGGAACTGGAGTCTCCTCCTCCCTCAAGGAGGGTCTGACCCAATTTTCACACCTCTCCAACACCTGCTAATCTCCCTTTCAGCAGGCAGAGTTCTTGGAATTGACCTTGGCTCAGAGCTTCTGGTGGGCTCTAGTAGCATCTCTTAGACAAGAGTATCACCATGCCTAAGATCTCATGCATACAGCATTCATGTGCAACACACAAAGCTATCATGCCATCTAAACATTCATAAATGCATTGTTATTGGAGACTTCAACTTAAGCATATCCCTATTTCCAATCAGAGTAGTGACATGAAGTTTTCTTTCAAAATAAATGTATAACAATTAAAAACAACTTGAAATGTACATGTGTTATAAGATCTGCAGATACCTCTTGTAGGATCTCAGAGCAGTGAAAACAAACATCCACACATATACTTTCTTATACCTGTTCAATGGCCATAAGCCACTTGAATGCCCAATAACAGGAGGATGAAGAAACTTCACATCCAGACAATAGAGCTATGAAGAATAACCATGAGCAGAATATGAAGGTATGTAGGTAACGAGTGATTTACAAAGATGGGGTAAACACGAATAAACCCAAAAGCAGAGATTGGCATACACTGGGAGTCTATCAATAATCACTTTCTTAAAAGGCATGTGACATCTGGTGATACAGGCTTATGACACCAGTGACTTGGGAGACTGAGGCAGGAAGCTGCAAGTTCAAGGCTAGCCTGGATGTCCTAGTTACTTTCTATTGATGTGATAAATACCATGAACAAAAACATCTTGGAGAGAAGGAAAGGGCTCATTTCATCTTACAGCTTATAGTCCTCTGTGAAGGGAAGTTAAAGTGGAAACTCAATCTGGGAGCTTCTAGTAAAGTAGAGACCATGGAAGAGTGCTGCTTACCGCTCTGTGATTTGCTCAGTCCTTTTTTATTTACTTTTTTATGTTTTGAAATTAAAATGTAATTGTTTTCCCCCTTCTCTTTCCTCCCTCCAACCATCCCATTAACTGCTCTCTCTTAAATTCCTAAATATATAACTACAACCTACTCAGTTCACATAAGGTTAACCTGTTTGTATATGATTTCAGGGCTCATCACTTGATACTGGGTAACCAGTTCAGGACTGTTCTTTAGGGAAGATAATTTCTCCTCCCGGCAGCACTCCTTACCTGCCTGTAGTTCTTTGTGTAGGGCTGGGCCCATGAGCTTTCCCCCTTCCGTATTAGTGTGTTTACTGGTGGGTCATTGTTCAGGTACTATTTAGGCGGCCATGCTGATGAGACTTCGTGGATGTAGCTTCTGACATTTCTAGGAGACAAACTCTCATAGCAAATTTCCTGCTCCTCTGGTTCTTACACTCATTCTGTCCCCTCTTCTGAGATACTCCCTGAGGTTCAGGAGTTCTGTTGTAGGTGAATCAGTTGGGGCTGGGCACCACATGGTCACTTGCTCTCTGCAGTTTGTTTGTGGTTTTCTGTAATGTATTCCATCTGTTGCAAAGAGAATTTCCTTGCCAAGGTGTGACACCTATTCTTATTCATGGGTATAAGGAGGAACATTTAAAATGTAGTTAGGGATTATGCTGGTTTAAGAAAGTAGCAGTTGTAGGTTCTCCTCCCAGATCCATGGATTCACTAGCCCTGGGTTAAGTTTCTAGAACCAGGCATTATTTCCCTCTTGTCAAGCAGGTCTTAAGTGCAAATAGAGAGAGCTGTTGGTTACCACCAAATCATGCATGCCACTACTGCACCCTTAGGCATAGTTTTCCATGATCATCCTGTTTTAGTTCATAGGTATTATAGCAACTGTTAGTTACTTCCGTCCCTTGGAAACTTTGCATAGTGCCTTCTGGTAATATGAAAGCCAGTCCTTAAGGAGAAGGCCAGAATGAGCTTGGATGCTTCATATTCAGTGTCTGAAGTATACATGATGTCTTCAGCAATAGGTACTTACCTTCAGCCTTTGGGAGGCAACCAAAGACAACAGTAGTAGAGCTTGTGTATTTTATGTCTCTTGAATAACCTTGACCAATTCAAAAGGGGAATTCTCATACCTAGTACTGAGGTTTTTGTTTGATAGTCCGTATTTCTTGTGGGGAGCATTGTCAGCCCAGATGGGAAACCTTCATTTAAATAACATATATATGTATTAGGTGTATATATATATATATATATATATATATATATATATGTGTGTGTGTGTGTGTGTGTGTGTGTGTACATATATATGAGTTCAGACATCATTATTATTTTACTTTCTTCTCTCCTTCTGTATTCTCTCCCTAACTTTTTCCATTTTTCCCTTCTAATCACTTGTAGCCTGATATTCCCCTCTTCATTGTCCACATCCATGGTCCCTTTCCACTTTCTTGGTTTCTACAGTTGCTCCAGGCAATATACTCTCATTTAAAGATTTAGAGCTAGGAGCCTTAGATGAGAAAGAATATGTGACATTTGTCTATCTAGGTCTGGGTTATCTTATTCAATGTGATCTTCTCTTGTTCCATCCATTTACCTGCAATGTTCATGATTTCACTTTTTTATTTTTTGCATGTGTACAATATTGTATATATATATATATATATATATATATATATATATATACACCACATTTTCATTATCTATTCATTAGCTGTGGAACATTTAGGTTGTTTCCTTTTCCTAGTTATTGTGAATAGACCAGCAATGAATATGGATGAGAAAGTATCTATAGAGTAGAATGTCAAGTCTTTTGGGCATATGTTGATGAGTGATTTGGCTGGGTCATACGGAAGTTTCTAGTTTTTTTGAGGGTTCTCCATACAGATTTACAGAGTTGCTGTAACAGTGTGTGATCCCACCAACAGTGAATGAGGGATTCCCTTCTCTCCACGTCCTCTCCAGCATTTGTTGTCAGTTGTTTTATAGATATTCACCATTCTGATTAGGGTAAGAAAAAAAATTTCAAAGTTGTTTGGATTTGCATTTCCCTTATTACTAGGGATAATATACATTTTTGAAATATTTCTTAGCCATTTTTATTTTTGGGGGGGGAATGGTCTGTTCAGATACAATAACCATTTTTTGAATGAGCCATTATCATTTTTGACTTTGGTTTTTTAGTTCTTCATATAGTCTAGCTATTAATCCTCTGTCAGATGTATACCTGGCAAAGATTCTCTCCCATCTGTGAGCTTCTCCATCACCCAGTTCTCTCCTTATCAGTGCAAAAGCCCCACTTGTCAATTGTTGGCCTCAATCCCTGGGCAGATAGAGTAATCTTCAGACAATCCATATATATGTTCCTGTTTATCTTTTAGCAGGTTCAGTTTTTCAGGTTTCATGTTTAGGTCTTTGATCTACTTAAAGTCATTTTTTGTGCAGTGTGATAGATATGGATGTAATTCCATTCTTCTGTATATGGATGTACAGTTTTCCTAGCACCATTTGTTGAAGATGATTTCTTTCCCCCTTGTATATATTTTTTGGCATCTTTGTCAGCTATCAAATACCTGAGATTACATATTCTCATGTTTGGGTCTTGGATTTTGTTCCATTGGTCTACATGTCTGTTTTTCTGCTGATGCCTTATTGTTTTATTACTATGGATCTGTAATGTATCTTGAGATCTGAAATGATAATCACTCCAGTGACATTATTTTTACTCAGGATTCTTTTGGCTATCTGGCGTGTGTTGTAGTTGTATATGAATTTTAAGATAGCTTTTCTTTTTCTATTTCTGTGAGAGTAAGATGGAGTTTTAATGGAGATTGCATTGAATGTGTGAATGGGTTTTAGAATGATCATTCTCACAACATTACCTCTATCAGTTCATGAGCAACGGCTGTCCCTGCATTTTCTGGAGTCTTTCTTAAATCTTTCTTTACAAACTTAAAGGTTCCATTGTATAGTCTTTCATCTCCTTGGTAGGATTTATTCCTTGATTTTGTAATTTTCTTTGAAGCTATTGTAAAAGGGAGTGTGTCCATGGTCTATTTCTCTGTGTGCTTGTTAGTGGTGTATAGAACTGCCATTTATTTCTGCATTCTGTATCCTGCCACATTGCTAAAATCATTGATCAATTTTAGAAATCTTCTAGGAGAATCTTCAATATATTTTGTGCATAATATGTCATCTACAAATAAAGGTAGTTTGACTTCTTTCCTTATTTGTATCCCTTTAATTTCTTTGCTCTAGCTAGTACTTCAAGTAGGGTATTAGAAAAGAATGATGATAGTGAGCAGTCCTGTCTCATTCCTGATTTCAGTGGGATTACTTCAAATTTTTCTTCATTTCTAGTGATGCTGGCTATGGATTTTTAACATTTATTGCATTGTAGTATCTCCCTTCTAGTCTACTTTCTTCAGGACTTTTATCATGAAATAATGTATTTCCTCAAAGACTTTTTCTTCCTCTATTGAGGTGATCATATGATTTTAGTCTGAAAGTTTATTTATGTGGTTTATTTGTTTATTGACTTGCATATGTTGAAACATCCTTGAATCTCTGGGATAAAGTCAACTTGGTCATGGTGGATAATCTTTCTTATTTAAGAAAGACTCCAGAAAATGCAGGGACAGCCGTTGCTCATGAACTGATAGAGGTAATGTTGTGAGAATGATCATTCTAAAACCCATTCACACATTCAATGCAATCTCCATTAAAACTCCATCTTACTCTCACAGAAATAGAAAAAGAAAAGCTGTCTGTATTCAGTTTGCTGGTATTTTGTTGAGGAATTTTGAATCTATGTTCATCAGGTATATTGCCCTGAGGCTTTCTTTTTGTTGTTGTTTGTTGGCACCCAGCCCCCATGGGGTCTCTAAGAGTTGTTTTCCAGCATATACACCAGTACCTCCTGTTTTCCTGACTTCACCACACTAGCATCAGTACCCTGTTGTGAACCCTTTGACCTGGGGTTTCTGTAAGTTTGTATATAAGGCTGCTCCACAACAAAGGTGAGAGACATTCTCTCAGAAAGTGGACCAGGCATCCTGTTGTTCATCCAAATCTCCAGGCTTTAGCCCAATACTCGGACTTAGTGGTGGCCAAGAGCAGCCACAAGTGGAGGTTCTACTGAGATTGGGAAAGAAAGGTGACCCTGAGAGATGATCCTCATAAGGCTGGCCAGCAAGTAAGAAGTTGTGAGGGTGCATTGTAAAAGGTACTAGAAAATAGGATGAGGCATCTTGTCATTCATCCAAATCTCCAGGCTTTTGCCCAATACTCGAACTTAGTGGTGGACAAGAGCAGCCACAGTTGTTGGTGGTGATGTTAGGTGGTGGTGGTGATGGTGGTGGTGGTGGTGGTGGTGGTGGTGGTGGTGGTGGTGGTGGTGGTGTGTGTGTGTGTATGTTTACCTGGTTTTGATACTGTCTCCAAAGAAGTTTGGAAGTTCCCCTTCTGTTTTTTTCCTTCCCTTTCTTTCTCTTTCTCTTCCTCTCTTCCTCCCTTCCCTTTCCCCCTTTCTCCCTTCCCTCTTTCTTTCTTTCTTTCTTTCTTTCTTTCTTTCTTTCTTTCTTTCTTTCTTATAGTTTAGATGGATTGGTTGTAGAGTTTCTTTGAAATTCTGATAGTATTCTACCCTGAATCCATCTGGATATTTTTAGTTGGAAGACTTTTTATTACTCCTTTAATCTCTTCATTTGCTATGGATCTGTTTAGGTTGTTGATCTCTTCTTGGTTTAATCAGCCTCCTTTCTAATAAAAACCAGGATCACCTGCCCAAGGGTAGCACTACCCCTAGTAGGCCAGGCCCTCCCAAATCCATATAATCAAGAAAATGCCCCCATGGATTTGCCTACAGGCCCATCTTATAGAGACATTTTCTTAATTGAGATTCTCTCTTCCCAGAATTATTCAAGCTTATGTCAAGTTGACAAAAAGCTAACTAGTGGAGTGCTAAATAGTGGGACCTTGTCTTAAAAAGGTATGGGTCAATGATAGAGTACTTGCTTATCATATTAAAGGACCTGTGTTCTATTCCCAGCACCATGTTAAAAAAAATGAGAGGCTGGAGAGATGGCTAGAGTACTTGCTGCTCTTCCCGAGGACCCAGGTCCAGTTCTCAGTACCCACAAGATGGCTCACAACCTTCTGTAGCTTTAGTCCCAGGGAACCAAAGCTCTCTTCTTGACTTCACAGGCACCAGGCACACAGGTGGTACACATGCATACATATAAGTAAAACATTCACATACATTAAATAAATGATAGATAGATAGATAGATAGAATGATAGATCGATAGATACTGTAAAGGGAATGGTGAGATAGCTTGGCAGTTATGAGCACATGCTACTTTTGCCGAGGACCTGAGTTTATTTCCCAGCACCTACATTGGGCTGCACACAAATTACTTGTAGCTCCAGCCCCAGAGGATCTGACACTCTTTCAGTCTCCTTGGTGAGTTTCATTGACACACACATACGCCCCCCCATCCCCGTAAGCATATAATAAAAGGAATAGAATAAATATTATTTTAAATAAGGAAAAAGAGAAAGACATGGCAGTTGCAACAGTAGTCATTAGTTTGTCTACACCCTTGGATGAGGCATGAACAAGGCAGCCTAAAGTACTTTGTGGATGAAGAGGTCTTATACCAGAGTGACTACTGTGTCATGTGCAGCACTCTAAACAGACATAGACACAGATGGTGCCTTGTGTTGCAGCTGAAGTTGGTTCAGTTGAAAGACCCCCGGAGGCTCAGGCCCCCAGAATCTCAGCCCAGGACTGTGGCCACCCCAATCACCAGGTGGGGTCGAAAGCTTGATGCAAACTGCACGAGGCTTTATTATAGTTGTTTAATGAGCTAACCTCATGTCAGCTCGGGCCTCCCATCCACCCGCCATGGCGATGGCTAGGAAAGACAGCTCGAAGTGTCTGCATAGAGATCTTATAGGGCAGCATAAGGGGAGTGTCTAGGGGTACGCACAGGCTCAGGATTGGTGTGCCTCCAGGCTTGGAGGGTTTGCCCTGTGTTGATTGGTCAACTGGTTGTTATGGCCCATAGGCCCTCCCAGGGTGGTTGCTATGCTCTGCGCATCATTGCTGTGCACTTGTCCGTAAAGCACACCCAGAGCCGTAAAGCATAGCGCCACCAGCTAACTTTTGATTGGTTCCTTGCCACAGGCAGGCATCTGACCTCCTAGTGACCAAGACAAGGTCAGGCAAGTACGTGTTCGGCTGTTATGGCTGCCAAAATGGGGAGCTGGTCCCTTCACAGTTACTGTGAACACTGGTGGAAAAATACAGCAACAGAACGAAAGGGAGTCAACACTGGTGCTGAAGGCGGGTGGTTGTCCTCATTTTCTTGTTTAGTAAATCCCATAGCAATTCTGCTTCCTCCTCCAACCTCCTTCTTCCTCCTCTCCCTCCTCCTTCGCCTCCTTTTCTTTTTCTCTTCTCCTCGCCTTCTCTTTTTTTGTTGTTGTTGTTTGTTTTACTTTTTATTTTTTTGACAGAGTTTTCTGTGTAACCCTAGCTGTCCTGGAACTCTCTGTAGAGCAGGCTGGCCTCAAACTCACAGAGATCCATCTACCTCTGCCTCCCAACTACTGGAATTAAATGTGTGCACCCCCACTGCCAGGCCCCTCCTCTTCTTTTTACAGATGGCACCTCACTATGCTCCTAGGTACAGCCCAGAGTTCTTGGGCCTCATCAACCCCCTGCCTCAGCCAAGCTTTTTCTTTCAGGGTTTCACATTTCACATATTGCTTCAAACAATAAAGAACCCTTCCTTTACCCTAAGATTATGAAAACTACTTTCTTGTCTTATTCTCTGATGCTCATATACTCCACTACAGTATAACTTTATTACTGTCATTAGTTATTGTACAATGTACCTTGGTTATCTTTAAGTGTATATCTGCATGGTTGGGCAACCATCACCACTCTCCATCCCCAGAGCTTTGGCATCTTGCAAAACAGAAACTCTATTCTCATTAGATAGTAACTCCTCATTCCCCCTCCTCCAAGCCTCAGCAGCCACCTTTCTATTTGCTATCCTTACAGATTTGCATATGCTAAGGACCATCTACCAATGGAGGCCTACGACATTGTTCGTTTGTACCTGGCTTATACCATGTAACACCGTTCATACTTTTAAAACCATTAGACTTCATTAGATTTAATATACCTGGGGTGGAATGATATGTATTGTATGTGTGTGATATATTTGTAGTGTAATGATTCTACTTTAAACCCATGATGGTTTATTCAAGAGACCATTTTCCACAGTAATTGACAGCCACTCTTATCAACTGTCTTCCATCTGTGTTCCAACAAGACATACACACACCTTGTAGGGATAATGTCTTCTGTTTCCTTGATCTCCTTGTAGATTCCTAGGCTGGGTCCACTGTTGGCTACTTCAGCTGAGCCCTCATCCACCCTCACTTGAAGGCCTGGCTCGGGTGTTGTTTGATCCTGCCAGCCTCTTGCCTGTCCTCAAGGCTTCAGGATGCTTTTCAGGCTCCCTGAAACTTTCCCATCTCTCCTAGGGTAGTTTAGTAGGCAGAGGTCTCAGTCCTCAGTACAAAATAGGTGAAGAAGGCCCAGTCACACCTGTCAGATCATGCAAACTTAGGAGTTTTGAATTCTCCGCCTATGGTGGCACTTTGCCATACCCTAACTGATTGCAAAGACAAACTCAAGATAAGGCAAGCTCATCTTGGTTCCTCTCCAAGGACATTTGGTAAGGACATGCAAAACAGGATTGTCTTGAGGCTCATTTCCCCTCAGGCCTGGAGGTAGTCACAGTCACAGAGGGCACCCTGTGTTTCCAAGAAGTATTCAAAGAGAGCTACTGAGGCCACTCTCTCAGACTGTGATGTGACCCAGGGAAGTGGCTGACAGGAGGTCAGTGTGGTAGGGCTAATGAACAGGTTTTCTGTGACTATCTTCAGGGTTGTAAGGGGGTAACATCCAATGGGGTCTGGGCACTGAAATCTCTTTTTTTGGCTGAGCGTGGGCTGGGAACAGACTGAGGGTTTCAAGAATCTCCTATCAGCCAATGACAGATGAGTCAGGTCCATAACTCACTCTAGGTTTCTGGAAGATGGGAGGAGAGATAAGATGAGCTTATCACCAGAGATAAGCTGGTGAACAATAGGTGCCCCTCTCCTACTCCTGTATGCCCCGAGCACTTGGGAGGCCACCTGGCTGCTTGGTAAAGACTGAGCACAGTGTGTTACATGGAGACAAGTGGTTCAAGGAGAAGCATGCTGGGATTGCAAGTGCAGTAGGGAAGCAGACAGAAGTAGTCAATAGCTAGTGATCCCTAGTCACAGTCATTGTACCTCGTCTCCCCTGTGCCCTTCCCCTCTCTTTTGCCTTTTGCACACACATACAAGCTGGGTGTCAGGGACTGAGTATTTGAGGCCTGAAATCATGGGTCCTTTACAAAAAGGATCTCACACTGTCCTCTGTTCTCGGTGGATAAGGAGTGTCTTAAGTTCTGAGTCAAATACTGCTGATGGTTCTAAACAGCTGGGTGACTGGGCAAAGCATCTAACCCTACCCAGTACAGGCCGCTTTCTTCATTTGGACGCTATGATCTGGACCCTGTAGTGCTACTTGGGGGTTGAAGTGGGTTGAAGCATAGTGCTTGGTCCCCAGAAGCCATTTAAGGAACGCTGGCCATGCTGCTGGAAAAGAGCTGGGCTCTGTGGCTACCTGCTCTTGGCTGTGTGTGTTTTCACCCCGATGCCCACCAACAGATTACCTCCTCTGCCTGGGGCTGTGGAATCTAGTGGTAGTTGGTGCACAAGTAGCTCATGGCTGCCTGGACCACATCTGTTTCCCCTGGTTCCACATCTGCTTCCCCTGGTTCCACATCTGCTTCCCCTGGATCACATCATCTGCTTCCCATGGACCACACTGCCCATCCTATGGCTCTTAATGCCTGGATCTTCTAAACTTTAAGAGTGAGAAATCAGACAATCCATATAAAGTCTACCAAATTAGCAGATGTGCTGTCAGGGAGCCAGGGTCTCCATTCACTTCTTAACTCCAGATTAAGAAACCTGAATATGGACAGGCATCCCCAGCCACTCTGCTCACTCCACATCCTCCAGCACAACTTCCAAAAGTGCCCAAGGAAGGACACAGAGTGCTCCTTTCACAACCTCCTCATCAACTCTGCTGGGGTTGTTTCACCCCCAGTTGAGTTAGTTGCTGCCTCAACTAACTTTGTTTCCTTCCTCTATTTCTGTCTTTGGTGCAAAATGCTGGCTCACAAAATCTACATGACAGAACTTCTGTATGTATGTTGAGGCTTTATAAGTTCCTCATAAGAAATTCAATGACAGAGACCAGGGGGACCCAGGGAGCCATTTGCAGATGTGTCGACCCTGGCTAGGCACACTTGATACATCCTGAAGGCCCCAGTGTGGAAGGTCAACAATACTCCCTGCACTTCTCTCTCATTTATATTTGTTATTATAGAGCATCCTCTCTAGCTACAACCCAAGCCACACACTTCACCCATGTGGGAAGGTGAGAATTTTCTTAAAAATATCTGTGGCCACCTAGGACTTTCTGAATGGACTGTGGCTATGGAAGCAAGACACCTTATCCATGGTCTTTATCATCTCCTAGAGAGGATTTGAGCTCAGCCCTCTGCTGGGCACCCTGTACCTAGAAGGAACTTCCAGCTACTGGGCTGTGCCCAGCGAGCTCATTAGTTAGGACACATCATTAATCAGTTGCCAGGGCGGATGGGACTGATACCACTGTCTCTGTTTTGCAATCGTAGATATGATCAAGATAGGAAACAGGCAAGGGAGGACAGCAGGGCCCCAGTGAAGTACGCCCCCGCCACACCAAGCCCAACTAGCCTGTTCTTGTTAGACACCGTGTTAGATCCCCATGAGCTGTCTCACCAAGCCTGTTGCTATGAACCATGCCTCTGGCGGTCTTGGCAGGGTAATACTCCATGTCACTCAGCTCTCTGAGAACAGTGACCCACAGTTAGCTGCCGACTGGGTGAGTGGTAACAATGGCTTTGAGAAACCATCCCTGGACTTTCTAGAGGCTACAAAGGCTTCCCCGGGTGGCATGCGGGGGCGGCGGAGGGGGGTTGTCCACCATGATGCCTGTTGTGCCCAGATTCTGAAACCCCACAATTACCAAGAAACCCATTTCGATGCAAAAGCAGAGAGTCTTTTATTGTAGTTATTTAACAAGCTAACCCCATTAGCTCAGGCCCTTCATCCATCCATCCCAAGGATGGCTGGAGAAAGACCCCGAGAAACCACGAGGTGGGAAATATATCAGATAGCATAAGGGGGAATGTCTAGGGGTATGCACAGTCTCAGGATTGGTCAACTGGTTGTTATGGCCCACAGGCCCTCCCAGGGCAGTTGCTATGCTCTGCATGTCTCTGTTGTGCACTTGCATGCAAAGTGCATCTGTTTCTTTCTAGAAAATTCACCTCCATCCTAGAAATGACAATTGAGCACACGGCTGTGGGCTTGAGCTCTTATGCTCCCCCACCCCACCATGTTTCTCAAAGCCACAGTCCTGCCCTGGTTAATTCATCCCCCAAAGTTTTGTGCCCAGCCTCTTCCTGGCCTGGGACAGACATAAATGAATTCTGAGGAATGAGTACACCCCAAGGACTTCCAGTCCATCCCATAAGGCTACTTTTTACCTTGCCCCTGGTATCCACCTCCTCCTTAGTCCTAAGGATAAACTGCGTGTATAAACTTGAAGGACATTGGCCGTCTAGTCTTGAGGTGTGGGTATAGCTGTTCTTGTGAGTAGAGAACACAAAGTCATATGGACTGGTAGCTGCAGATGCCTCTAGAAGGTTCTACAGGGTGTTCTTTGTGAATCGACCTCATCCAGCCCTTCTGCAAAGTGACTGGTTTGCGGTGTTGTGGGGTAGGACAAAAGCAGCAGTGCTTTGAAGGTAGGCTTAAGATAAGCAGATGATCTTTTGCCTGGTTGGGATTTCCAAATATTGGGAGGGAAAGTAGGGCGTAGGTATAAAATAATATGCACGTATATATTCTTATTAGACCTACTTAAACTATCGTTAATAGTCATACCATTTACTGAACTTTTCATTGATACGGTTGACCTATAGTCCTCTGGTCAGAACACAGACAGTAGTAGATGTTGAGCCAGAGGGCTTGGAGGCTTTAAGAAAGTGCTTGCTTTTGTGGAAGTTCCACAGGCATTGTTATTACCTTAGAACCTCATAGCATGGGGAGAACAGAATCACTTCTGATCTATGCAAGGGTGGGGCCCAAAGCAAGGCTGCTCATGGAGGGGGGAGCTGTAGCTTAGGAAGGACCCTGACCCCTGTCAGGATGTGTAACCCAGAATAGATAGAACATGCTAGCTGTTTTGTCTGCTTCTCTTCTCCATGTTTTGTTGGGCCTCCTTTTGGCTACCTGAAAGCCAGAAAGCATAGAACTCCAGGAATACTCAGTCTGGTCAAAGAGTGCATGTAATTAGTGGAAGGACCACTGTGGTCAAAGAGGCAATGAAGATGTTGCCTTGCTCTGGCTAAAGTTGCGTGGAAAGAGCAAGGAGATCAGTGTGGCCAAGGCAGAATGACTGGCACCATTTTCCATACAGAAGCCCTAAAAGGATGCTCTGAAATGGTACTCCCTCCTACCTAACCAGACCTACCTGGCAAGGAACAGCTGTGTCACCTCCTCTCTAGTGTCATCTTCACCCCCTCCCTCAAAGTCTTTCCCTGACTGCCATGGCTTGTCCACCTATAGGCATTTGGCTCGGTGTTTCCCTTGGCCTGGATACCTGTGAGATTCCTTAGCTGTCATGGGTATGGCCTTTCTTTGCTCCCTCTCCTGAGAAGACAGTCCCCAGGCACTCTTACCCTATCAGGCCTGTTTTTATGCCAGATTATTGAAGGTCACCCTTGTCCCACAGAAAGCTTCTTGAAGGCAGGAACTACACCAGCTTCTTCTTTTTTCCATTGAATTCTTTGGTTAATTTGAAAACAAACTGATTTTTCTTGGACATCTAACTTTACATTGACCCATGAAGTCACACAAGATCATACCCGTGGTATGCGTTCTCATATTCTTCAAGGTACATAGGAAGCTGTTAAAATGAAGGCATGCTCTTGTGCCCACACAATACAATCCTTTACCCAGCAAATAGGAAATGCCATTCAATCAGTTTGAGGGGCACAGTTGGCAACCTGTGTTTAGAACAAACATTCCCAGTGCATTTAATGCCCTTGGACTCTATTGGGCATGAGAGGTTTGTGTGTGTGTGTGTGTGTGTGTGTGTGTGTGTGTGTGTGTCTCATATTCAGGCAGATTTCCTATGTCTGATAAAGGAAATTCCCACTCATATGGAAGCTTGCTGTCCCTACTAATATGATGGCTACTCTGTCCTTCATATTTTCTGATAGAGCTAAACAGTAAATGGAGCCCTATAGCTCCTACCCCTATTAAACAGAAAAGGACACTGAGTTCTGAAATGAACTGGCTTGCTCAGAATCATTTTTCTGGGAGCTCTGTTTATTCTCATGTTGGTGGAGGAAAGAGTGGGAAGGGAATGACCCAGAAAAGTTACCCACAGCAGAAGAGAAGGAAGAGAGGAGGAGGATGGGGGTGAGGCAGGGGAGAGTCTAGGGAAGGAGAGAAGAAAGGAGGGGAGGGGAGAGGAAGATGGGGAGAGGAGAAGATAGGGGAGAGGAGAGGGGAGGGGAGGGAGGGGAGGGGGGGAGGAGAGGAGAGGAGAGAAGAGGAGAGGAGAGGAGAGGAGAGGAGAGGAGAGGAGAGGAGAGGGGAGGGGAGGGGAGGAGAGGAGATTTTGGATTTTGGTTCCTGGATCCTAGTCTGTCTGAATTGCCAGGGGAGACGATATTCCATGAAGCTCTATGTATCACAGAGAACAGACAGGAAACAAAATGTACCTTGGTCCCTAAGTCTGGTAGCATATCTTAGCCTAGGACCAAGAAAATACTTCCTAGAAAACTGCCCCCCATCCAGCTGGTATGACCCTATAATCTCTGCTTTGAGGTAATTAATCTCTAGTGTTGGGGCTCCTCTGTAATAGAAAGCCAGCCTTGACACTCCGGTGTAAACATCCGCTTAGCATATTGACAAACTGGAAGCTGGTGTTTTGTCCCAGGCTGCCAACTTGAAGAGGCAACCCAGATGGAACTCAGGCTTCAGGCTGCCCCACCAGGCCCAAAGCTGCTATAATCTCCCCTACCCTGCACCCCATCCATATTTAGTCTTTACTTCCGTAGCCACTTAAGCTTGGCTTGGCGTTTGTTTAGTAACCTTCCTTCTTCACGCCGGCTGGTGACTCATAAGTTCATTTTCTTAGCAAGGCACGCAGCAAAATTCCAAAGTAGCAAATGACCGGAGTGAAAACCCTTAAACTCACATAGATTTAATCACTGCAGCAAATTGGAACCATTTGTGGTCAGGTTTTGATGACGATCTAGAAAGAATTCCCAACTCCCCCTCCACTTTCTCTTTAAGTGGCTTAGTTCAGGTTAGTGAGAAGGGGGACATGGGTGGGGGAAAGAGACTCCTATAGTTTCTAGCCACTCTCAGGGACATCTGTGGCCACTTGAGTGTTTTTGAAAGGCAAAGATCAAACCTCCATGATAGCCAGCCACATGACTCAGTGGCCCAGGCTCTGTGACCCAGAAATCAGTGAGAACCTGACCTGTGAGTTTCCACCAAAGCTTTGAGGTATTCTTAGGGAAATATTGTGTTTTGTTACTTTTGTCACCTCCAGTTATTCTAATAAGGCAAGGAAAAGGTCAGAGTGCACGCACACACACACACACACACACACACACACACACACACACTTTTTTCCATGAACACAAAAGAAATCCAACCCGATCTGTTATGATTTCTCCTGAAGCAAACCAAACACAGAGCTTTAATGACGACTGGGGTCTGGG
Source organism: Cricetulus griseus (assembly GCF_003668045.3). Taxonomy (NCBI): domain Eukaryota; kingdom Metazoa; phylum Chordata; class Mammalia; order Rodentia; family Cricetidae; genus Cricetulus; species Cricetulus griseus. The sequence goes on from NC_048596.1 coordinate 167,618,938, forward strand.
GCTAACCCCCACTGCACTGTGAGTGTCAGATCTGTTTCTGATAAAATCGACATTGAGGTTTTGAAGAATGAATCAGAAAGGAAGTTCAAATCCATTTCATGACTGAGCTGAACTAAATCGAAGGGGAAAGCTTGCCTGTAATTAAGGGGAGGCTTAAAGAACATTTTTCTTCTTTCTGAAATGTTTTTAGAAGTTTCTAGAGCCAGGATTGCTTGTCAACAATCACTTTGTGGGGTTCCGTGTGACTTCTTGAAAGCAAATGTGACGGTGACGTTGCAGAGACCATGGCAGCAAAATTTCCTGCACAAATTATGGAAAAAGTTACCCGCTAGGGTCCTCCCCCTTCGCTTTCTCCCCTTCATCTCTAGTTTCTATGAGGTTAGTTGGAGAGAAAATTCAGGTTGAAAGAAATTGAATATTTATTTTCTGTGAACTTCAATAAGGAAAGTGGCAGGTGTGGGGATTTTTTAAGGTTTTGGACAAGTCAGGTTTTAATTGTTTAAAGTTGTGCTTTTTGGTATAGAGCTGCTGGCATCTGATGGGTGGAACTGTGAGCCCATGCTGGGGAAGGTTAGGGACTTGCAGCAGGCTTTTAGTGAGGAGAATACACTTTTCCTAGGACCCTCCCTCACCCACGAGGACCTTTTAAAAGGCTCTTTCTGAGTCTTTGCTTGAAGTCCTGTTTGTTTGGGTTTGTGGAATCCCTTTCCTTTCTTCTGCATTCTCAGATGTCCTTGTTTTAGGCCAAGCCATCAACCGTAATCCACTCCAGCCCTGCTGGGGAATAGCCCACTTTGTTCATAGGCACATAACATAACTTCAGCCCCTAGGGCCTCTGTCATGAAACTCAATCCCAGACGCTCCGAGATGTCTTGAGAGATAAGGGTGGCCCTAATCCTAAGGTCACCATGGCCCTGGAAGAGCAGAGTTCGTCTATATACCTCCATGACGTCGTTATCAGCCAGCAACCCCAAGCAGCTACAACCCGCCACATTTTCCACAGGGTCTGTGGTGTTAAGAAAATACCCTCTAGTGCTGTGTTATTTTAGGCTGAAACAAAAGTAGACATGAATGACTAGGGGAACAGAGGGGACATTGTTCTCCCTGAGGTCAGGCGCTCAGAACTGGCCTGCAACTGGATTCCAACAAATGGAGACCAAAATGCCACCAAGTCCAAATTCCATATTGAGTATCAGGCAGGCTCATGTGGAGCCCAGAGAGGGCTTGGCCCAGGGTTCTGCCATGCCCTCAGTCATGGGGAGTTTGATTTCTGAGGGACAGACAGGAAGTGCTACCCTATAAGCAGTGGTAGGATGACTGAGTCTGAGAGAAAGCCACCTGCTCATGAAGAGACCCCACAGGGGTGGTGAGTAGGTGGGGGTGGGCTGACTTCATGGAACATAGGAAAGGATAGGCCAGGACTATTCCTAGCCCTTAAAGGAATTGTTCCATGAAATCTTCCATCCAGCCTACAAACCAGGTACTGGTTTGTAGGATAGAATAGGAAACTGACGCGGGGCATGGCAGAACTGCCCAAAGTAAGTCAAATTGCTGGCAATTGAAAAAGTCAGGATACACAGCGAGGCAGCATGCTTCCAGAACTTCTTCTCCTGTGCCCAATCCTCTTACCATCATGTCTTCTCTGTAGTTTCTTATGCCCTGGGTGATACAGGAAACAGCGTCAACCCGCTGTGCAAGTACCATGTGGCAGCATTCTTTCGCTGAGGGTTTTCTTTGGTTAAAAGGTTGGGGGTGGGGGATTTGAGTCTGCTTGTTTGCAATCGGCTACAAAATTAACCCTACCACCCCAAGATGGCTGGCAATAATAGATAAATAGCTCAGCTCCCCAGAAGTTCATGGGAAATCTTGGAGCCAGGGTTCTGTGGTATCCACTGAGCTTGGTCACCAGACATCGCTTGCTTGGGAATTCGTGCTTTGATGGCTTTTCCTGTGTCACTTCCTTACTTCTCATACTGCTCTTCTTAGGGTTACCGTCCTGACAACATCTTCATTGTCATCTCCCCCTCCCCAGCTGCTTTGACACGACAGCAAATGAGAAAGTCCCTCTAATGCAGTGGTCCTCAACCTTCCTAACACTGTGATCCTTTAATACAGTTCCTCATGTTGTGGTAATTCCCAACCATCAAATTACTTTTGTTGCTGCTTCATAACTGTAATTTTGCTACTATTATGAATTGCAATGTAAATATTTTTTGGAGATCAAGGTTTGTCAAAGGGGTCTCGACCCATAGGCTGAGAACAATTGCTCTGATGTATTTATGTTTTCATAATTTGCTCTCTTCCAAAGTCAACCGTTTGCATGGCAGAGAGTTGTACATAGAGCCACATGTCCTATTGGAGAACTGCTCCCCCAAGCTCAGAGCTGGAGACAGAAGGCTGGTCCCACTCTTTCCCTTCTACTGTCTTGCCCAGAGTTGGGAGTCACAGGTTTCAATCTCATGGCCCCATGGAGACCTCTGGAGATTGTTTTGCAGACTGGATCACTGTCTAGCAAGCTTTTGTCTTCCTGTTAGGTGACATTTCTCAGTCTCTCTTGTAGGTAGATGTTCCATGTGCCTGAGTTTTGAGTAGTTGTGAACCACCTCCTATTCAGCCTCTACTACTGCCAATCTGCATTCCTCCATGTTTTCCCTTCCTTGACTGAACATAGCAGACTCTTGCTTATTAACTGCGGCAGAGCACATCATACCAGAAGCCCATGTTCCAGAGTTACTGCCCATGGGCCAGCTGCACAGACCAGAAACATCCATTATAGACTTTCTAGTGAAAAATAATTTTCTGGTGTGTGCCAACCCTTACACACTTTGGAATTTGTTTCTTACAGCAGTGTATGTGACCCTAAGTCCTTCTGAGGCCCTTGGCACTGGTGATGAAAGCTAATGTTCTCTGCTTCTCTCCTACCATATGTAAAATATGCATTAACTTGTCCAGTGAAAATTCCATTTTCCCTATGAGAGCCGTTCTTAATAAAATAACCAATCAGCAAAGGCTGGGGTTTGGGGAATGGGAGAGTAGTGCCCTGCTCTGAGCCCTGTGCCCCTGCTGATGCTGCATTCCACATGCTCCCACAGGCTCTTTTTCTGGAAAGGAATTGTCTAAGAGGCCAACACCAATAGCTTCTGGCAGCTAAATGTACTACCCTGTTTGCAATGGGCTCCTGTAGCAGCAGAAATGGGGCTCAGGGTGAAGGACAGAGTCTAAAGGACTCCTGGGCTCCCACAAAACCCAAAAGGAAGCACAGCCTAGAAGGAATCAGAAAGTCCCCATTTCTCCCACTCTGGAAGCAAGTTCCATCAGGTGTTTCCAGAGGAAGCCAGGGTCACCTGACCTTGATGGATGTGACAAAGATGGTCTCTACACATGGATACCATGTGACAGAAACATGTGGATGGCAAAGCTTTCGTGCTCTATATAGATAAGCATTCATGTGGCTTGAGGTAAGTGCTATGTTCTTGTATGGGCAACGGTAGCCTAAGATGTATTTGCACCACTTGACATCCTTTTTGATTGTTTTGAGCCAGACTCTCACTCTGCAGTCTAAGATGGCTGGAACTCATTTTCCTCTTGCCTCAGCTTCCCAAATGTTGGGACTGCAAGCCTGCATCACCACATTCAGCACAATTCTTTATTTGTTTACTGTTTACTTATTTGGTTTTGAGGTTGAATCTTGCTAGCTTGTTCAGGATTGTCTCAAACTCCTGAACTCAATCCTCCTGCCTTAGCCTTCTGAGCAAAGAGGATCAAAGGATGATTGGAGCTGGGTCAGCCCCACTAGCTTGTTTCTTTTTTTAAAATCTAATAGTGTCACCTTGGAAAACATGCTATAGTGATTCCTTTTAAAAACTTATTTTTTGATTTTTAAGTGTGTGTGTGTGTGTGTGTGTGTGTGTGTGTGTGTGTGTGTGTGTGTACAAATGCCCATGAAGGCTAGAAGAGGGTATTGGATCCCCTGGAGCTGGAGCAACAGGTGGCTGGCTGTAAGTCACCTGACCTGCATGCTTGGAAGGGAACTCTGATCCTCTAAAAGAACAGCAAGCACTCTGTGCTGAGGAACCCCCTGTGCTAATTCCTGAAGACATACTTCATCCTTTGTAACAGTCATGGCATTCAGTATGAAGGTGTGCCTTCCTTTGTTGAAGTTCTTGCCTCTTGCTAATGTGACCTGGAAGGAGAAGAAAGAAAAAGCAAGCCCCACAGCTTTCTCTAGCTTCCCACCCCAGGCTAGGATCACAGCCTCCAGCACCTGTTACTCCTTCACCATTTGGGAAGTCCCTGGAATGCATGTTTTCCTCCTTGCAACTGCATTGTCTCAAGTCTTGGGCTCCCACTGACGGCCTAAACAGGCCTTGGATCTCTTTATAACTCAGCTTGTAAGTGGAGGACTCTTGATTTGGCCCACAGGACTCTTTAACACCCCTCTAAACCCTGTTAAACCCATGTAATGAGTTTCCCCTTGGACTCCCAGCTGTGAAAGTTGAGAGCTGGCTTAGGACACTCACCTGTTTCATAGATTAGCTACTATGGAGGCTATAGGGACAGAGTGAGGGGCAGAGGGGCAGCTAGGAAGGAGTCCTAGCTGGGGTGGCTGTGTGGGTATTCCTTAGGCAAGAATGGGCATCATCTGCCATGCCAGGTTTGGGTGGTTTGATGCAGCTCATCACCCAGTGCTTCCATCATGTTCCTGGACTAGAACTGGGTGAGCCGGTGCTGCCAGTGGCCCCTGAAGTGGAGTCAAATGTTCTAGGTGGACCAGAGGGGATTTCTTTAAAGAGCCAAGAAACACAGGGTGGCTGTCCTGTGAGTCTCTCTAACAGTGACTTCAGCACACCAGTGTCTCTTCTGTACTTTCTTTCCCACCTGCCTTGTAACAAGGTTTGGACACATGCTTAGTTGTCTGGTTTTTGGAGACCAGTTTTTCCTTCTCTCACAAACAGACCACAGGGGCAAAGGAAGCCAACTCTATACTTCCTCCTTCCTGTTCTAGCTAATCAGGATACTGAAGGCTTCTGTCTTGTGATTGGGTCAGGACAGTCCTTCCCCTCCATAATTGATTAAGTGGCCACCTTGTGACAGAATAATCAATATCTTGGTAACTGTTTTAGAGATAGTTGGATGGTAGCTCCCCAAATGCAATCCCCAATCTCTCTGAGGGAATAACTAGCAAAGAAATATATTTTTCTCTTTAAGTAAGGGGAGAATGGTGTTTTGGAATATAGGGCTAACTTTTCACCAGAAGGGAAAAGCCTAGAGATACAAACAAGACTGAGAAGGATAAAGGGCAACATTGAAACCTGATACCCTTGGGTATCTGCTCCCACCAATACCTAAAGACTTCATATTCATATAAACACGTGCATTTTCATTTTCACTGCTCTGTTTGCTTTGAGGCTGTCAATCATTTTTGACCTAGACTCCTAAACATGTCACTTAGCACAGATAGCACATTCCTGACGATGACCTTCCAGGTTCAGACAGACCTACCTCTCTGTCTTAGTTTGTTCTTCAGTTGCTATGATAAACACCATGAAACAATGCATTTGGCCAGAGGAAAGGCTTTCTTTTGTCTCATAAATTCCAGGTCACAATTCATCATTAAAAGAAGTCAGGGCAGGAACTCAAGTAGGAGCAGAACCATGGAAGAAAGCAGTTTCCTGCCTCAGTCTGGCTTCTGTTCTCTGCTAGCTTTCCTCTAGAGTCCAGGCTCAGCTCCCTGAGAATTTTTCTGCCCACAGTGAGCTGGGCCCTCCCACATCAATCACCAATCAAGACAATTCCTCATAAACATGACAACAAGCCAATCTTATCAAGACAATGCCCCAGTTGAGACTCCCTCACTGACCCTGTGATGTATCAGGTTGACAGCCAAAGCAACCTGGAACACTCTCCTTCACCTTCAATGGGTCAATCTTCCTTAACTTGGTCTTCCAATTTGCCTTTGATGCACCCTACAGGTACTTCGTTGCTCAGCTTTTCTCTGCTTGTAAACTATCCCCCACTCTTGCTCAGTATTCATCAACAGTGAATATTCTACTAACATCAAGTTCTTGGCTCTGGGAGAGCACTGTCTTCCTGTTACCACATAGCTATCTGCTTCTAAGGAGCTTATAATCCATTTGTGGTTGTTGATCACAGAGTAGATCCTCAAGGAAAAAGGGGAGGGGTGGAGTGAACAAATGAGTGACTGAAGAGGAGGCAGAGCTCATACGTGGACACTCTTAAATGACCAGTGGGTCACTGAAGAAATCAGAGAGGAAAGGAACAACTTTCTGGAGACAAATGAAAATGAGACTATAACTTTCTCGGAACCCTTGGGATGTAACTAAGATGGTGTTCAGAGGAAAGCCTATAGCTGTGAATACTCACATTAGAAAACCAGAAAAAAATGCAAGTTAGTGACCAAATAACACACCTCAGAGTCTAAGACAAACCAGATGCCAACCCCCAGTGCAGCAAGAGACAGGATGTAAAGATCAGGGCAGAAAACAATGAAATGGAAACTACAAAAAACAAAACAAAACAAAACAAAACAAAAAAACAAAACGGTATATTGAATCAGTCAAAAAGTTGTCTCTTTCAAAAAATAAGATTGACAAAAGCCAAGCCATTCCAATCAAATGAAGGAACAGACCCAAATTATTAAAATTATACATGAAGAAAAATCAGATTCTAATGAAATCCAGAATGTTACCAGGAAGCACTTGGATTCCGAAGTGCTTTATTCCAAACATCAATAGTCCGAAAACACTGGAAAATATAGAAGTAGGTAAAAATCCAGCATACAACTGACTTATCAAAACTAAAAACTAAACCAAGGGCACAACCTATTTATATAAAAAAGAAGCAATAGTACTTAAACAATAGTAAGAATTTTCCAACAAACAAAATCCCAGAACAGAATGGTTTAATTCCTGCGTTTCAAGGAGAACTAACACCAACACTCCTCAAACTGTTCAATAAACCAGAAAGGGAAAGAATGCTACCCAACTCAATCAATGAAACTACAATTATTATCTGGATAACCAAATAAGGTAACTTAAAAAGAAAACCATAGACTGAGTTTGCTGGTAAAAGTAGACATACACACACAGAGAAAACTTAGTAAGATACTTGCAAACCCAATTTAAAAATGTATTAAAGATGATACAGCAGTACCAAATTGATTTCATTCCAGGAATTCAAGGTTGGTTCAATGTACACAAATCAACAATATAATATGTAGCGAGCCTATAAATAGACATGCAGATGGAAAAGATATAATCATCTCAGTAGACACCGAATAGAACATATCATGTCGAAATCATTTTATCAACATGATAAAATCTACACATGACAAATCTATTCCCAACACTATACTAAATGAAGAAAAATTGAAATTATTGACTCTGAAATCAGGAACAAGGAGACAGTCACCCCTCTCCCCACTGCTGTTGGTCAGTGTAGTGCTGGAAGTATTAGTAATACTGACAATACCAGGAAAGAAAAGGGTTACCAAGAGGAAAAAAAGAGGTCACATCATCCCTATTTACAGATGGCATGATACTACACTTAAAAGACCATAAAGATTCCACCAAAACCAAACCAAAACAACAACAAAAGAATGTCCTTAGTTCCTATAAGCACAGTCCACCTCCAAGTGGATGGGGAAATGTTTGTGTTGGTAAAGTGTTTGTGGTATGTGCTGATCTGATTCTCATATCTAGCACCCGTGTAAATGCCAGGCAAAGCACTACAATTTCAATACCAGGGAGGCAGAAGCAGAAGGACCTTCAGGACTTGTGGCCTCAGCCATCCAGTCTAGCTGAACCAATGTGCTCCAGGATCAGGAGCAGATCTTATCTCAAAGAATAAGGTAGAAAGTGATTGAAAAAATGCCTAGCATCAACCTATGGCCTGGACAACACACACACACACACACACACACACACACACACACACACACAAGCATGCACACATACTAAAAGAAAAGAAATAATTGGTTGATGAGGCTAGAGGTTGACGAGGCAAGTGGAAAGGAACTTTAGTTGTAGAAATCCGTTTTCTTTCTTTCTTTCTTTCTTTCTTTCTTTCTTTCTTTCTTTCTTTCTTTTTAAGACAGGGTTTCTCTGTGGCTTTGGAGGCTGTCCTGGAACTAGCTCTTGTAGACCAGGCTGGTCTTGAACTCTCAGAGATGATCCACCTGCCTCTGCCTCCCGAGTGCTGGGATTAAAGGCGTGTGCCACCAACGCTCGGCAAAATCCTCTATTTCTTAATTGGGATTGTGTTTCTACAATGATCTGTGTTTGTCAAAACTCATAAAACTGTACACTATGAAGGGCTGAAGTACACTGTCAATTTTACTTCATGAATTAAGTGGTTCTTCCACAAGCCTCTTCCTTGCCCCAAGGTTTGAGCTCAAGGTCTCTTTTTTGCTCTCTCAAAACAGATGACCACATGGGGAGGCAGTATTGAGTCTCTTAATACCAAACTGAGCCTCTCTTAGTCCTTCCCAGATGTACTCATGGATATTTGAAGCAATGTCTGTCTACCTGTGTAATCCAATATTAGGAAAGCTTTGTCCTCAACTTCCTGCAAACCATCTCTGGCCTAGCTGGGATACTGGTGCCATTTTGGGGGGAAATGCTCTTCTCAGATAAGGGTTCTCACCCTAGCCCTCCACTCCTAACATTATAATCATGTCACTATTTGTCATCACTCCCAGGTAACCAGATTCTCCTGTCTCTTGCATGCCCACAGTCCTTAATAGTCCCCAGGCAGCCTGCACACCTGGCTTTGAAGCTTGAGGGGTGTTTGGGCTTTGTCAGGGCCAAGTTCTTTTTTCTTGAATGGGCCCTTAAACAATGAATCACTCTACCATGTTTGTGTCTCCACCTCTCCTCTCTACATGCCCACTACATCCACCTTTCCTCGCCATCCATCAAAATTCCAGTTTTAAGAGGGCCCCACTGGACCAACCAGTCAGCCTCCAAGAACACAGTGGAGGAAAACAATGCCATCTTGCACTAAGGGTGAGTGTCTCTGTGTGTTCTCTAAAGGTATCTCTGTCTCCTGGGACAGCCCTGGAGCAGTGAGTACTCTGTACCCCTGGCAAGACCATGTGTTAATATTGTCCCATTTTTGTGGTATCAAGGCTATCTGATGTGGCAAATTCAATTCTCCCAGCTTCACCAACTGATCTACATAATCAACTTAGTCTCTTCATGACTGGACTGGATGGCCATCACACCTTCTCAAAGCCTGGGTTTTTTTAAATTCCACAAGAGGTTGCCAAGTATAGCTGGAGCTTTCCTCAGAGTAGTTTCCCAAGCACTTACCTGCCCATTCTTTCCTGACAGGACACACAACTCCATCCTGCTCTTACCTCCCATTGAAAACCTCCTATAGGAAATGAGGAGCTAAGGACTTAGTACCCTCTTGGGGACATCAGCCTAGGACTGTATGTACTATTTTTTTTTTTTTGCCATGTCTGATGCTTAGGCCAGGACCTGCCTTGTAGTACAATACCCTCCAGAACTACAGTTTCTAAGTTGATGACTCTCTGTCCTGAATTCCGGCTGTTCAAGCAGGTAAGGAAGTCTTACAAGACTGGTTCTTGGTTCAGTTTTGTTCTCCAAGGGGATATTGGCATCTAGTGGGCCAAGGAAGGAAATGATGCTAAATAGCCTACATTGCTTAGGACTGCACAGGCACACACACACACAGATTATCTGTCATGATGACAGCAGGAGAAGCTCCAGTTGCATAGGCTACACTGTATTTATTCTGCCTGCTTTCACATGCTGCCACACAGTGGGGCCAGAGGAAGCTCCAAGACTGTGAATGTTGGGACTGATTGACATTTGGTTGTCTGAGCTTTATGTGAATGGCAGCTAATGAAGCAGCCTGCCTTGATGGCTCTGTAGAAGGCATTGTTCAAAGGAACCAATTACAGAGGATTTAAAAAAAAAAAGTCAGTGTTAGCCAGGTAGCCCGAGGGCTTGCTGAACTTAAAAGTACAATTTAGAAAGATACAAGGTTTCCCTGAGTTCCAGGAGGCCCCCAAGAAGAGAAGCTCTGAAGCTTCTGGCATTAACCGTTGCCTGGAGCTGGTGGGCAGCTCATGTGGGCATGTTTCCCTGGCTTTGCCTCAGTATAAAGGCCACAGAGCACTGTTTGAAGAGGGCCAGAGTCTGAACAGGCCACTCTGGAACAGGATACCTCCAAGTTATGAATCCCAACATGAGCCCCTCCAGGATGCTCTGGCTCAAGCTCGACTGCTCTGATTCCCGATGGCTAAGGGACTCATTGCTTTCTTGCCTTCAGCCAGATCCTGGAGTTTGGAGCAGGGTAATGATTCCTTCCTTCCCTCCCTTAGCAATGTGTGCTGTGACACACTGGGGTAACCGAAAGGCCCATCTCTTGAGCCGAGACCTTCCCATCAACAGGGGTGCTATTGCCTTCTGGAAGGGCACTTTCTCTTGGGAAGCACCTCCCACTGCTTTCCCGAACTGTTGCTCTGATTCTGGGCTTTTTTTGCACAGTCACTCATCTGTCCTCTTCAGCTCTATTTTGTCATTTGGTGCCGTGTGATGCTAACTTAGGCTCCTTTGCTTAGCAAACTGATGTCTCTACACAAGCTGACTGAGGTTGGTGCTGCAGAACTATGGATTTCTGACCCAGTACAAAACTGGTGACTTCTAGAATTTTCTCTTCCAGATTTGTGACATCTAAATGTCTTTATTTTTTTCTCTTTAGTTTAACCATTTGTGAATATAATATGTATTTATTGAGAGTCTGCAGGATACTCAGCACTTTTCTACAAGAGGACAGAGGTATGAGTAAAATGGGCAAGAGCCCTTCCCACCTAAAGCTCACATTCCAGTGACAAACAAATAAATGTCTTGTCAGATTAGTGACAATACACTGAAATAAAGAGTAGGAGCAAGGGTTAGCTGGAGAATGACTAGTAAGGACACCACTTCTGCAAAGGAAATATCTCTGGGTAGAGATCTTTGCACTAACTCTTCTCTGAAAGCCCACTAGTCTAAACAGCTGTTGGTGGCAGACAGAGGAAATAAGGGTCCAGGGAGTCACTGATGGAGTGTAGCGTCAATGGAGGACCCAGAGGTGAGAGTTAGGGAGAGGAAACATTGCTCCATGTTAACACTGAAGGCCCAACAAATGAGCATGTAAATAAACTAAGCAAACAACATTTAAGGGAAGTCTCCCTGCCCTATAGAAGCTGTGTCTTTGCCCCAGAAGCAGGCCCTGGGACAAGTTTGTGTGTCTTCTTCTAGCCACTCTTGATCTGTGCAAGCATTTCCATTGAAGGAAGTCAGGACAGGAACTCAAAACAAGAAGGAACCTGGAGGCAGGAGCTAATTTGAGGACCATGGAAGGATGCGGCTTACTGACTTGTTCCTCCTGGCTTGCTCAGCCACTTTCTTATAGAATCCAGGGATACTAGCCCAGGGTTCCTACATTGGGGTGGGCCCTCTCACATCAATTGCTAATTAAGAAAATGCCCACAATAGGTGGTTTCCTGAACACTTTCAGCATCCACATACAAAGAGATGACAGTAGAAGCTAAGGGAGGAAAATACACATGTTGAATATATAGTGGAATACATCCCCAGTACATGTCCCCAGAAGTACAGTTGCTGAGTCAAAGGATATGTGCATTCTCATCTGGACAGTTGTCAACAATTCATCTAGGTAAAGATTACTCTAATGTATTTTCCTTACTAATCTCCAAAGACACCCATCTCCAAAAATACTTACCACTACTGTGCTTAAATGAACGCTTTGCTCTCTCTTTGTCATACTGGTGAACATACCCCACTTTTGCTGTTACTTACATTTTGTTCATTCTCAGTGGAGTTGGACTTTTTGAGGCATCTAGAAAGCTTATATTTCTTGTCCTGGAGATGATCTGGTTGTAGGACTGATGAGATGAGATATCTATTAGAAGATATTGGATGTCCAGAGCACAGCTCTGGGGAGCCTTCTGGAATGGGGTGAGAATCTGAGAATCTGTGTATATTGGTATTTTAAACCATGGGAAGAAATGAATTGCCTGTGAGGGCTGATGGAACTGAGAAACAAGCTAGCTTGTAGAACACAGTGTAAGAGTGGGTGAGGGCTGGTGAGTACATGAGTACACAAGAAGGAGCTGACAGACAGGTGATGGGGGAGGGCAAAAGCTAAGAGAGGAGGCACAGGAAGAAGTGTGGACTTCGGGGGAACTAATATGAAGGAGAGACTATTGCCCTTGATGGCGCAGGGCTCAGTGGTGTACTTGGCTGAGAAGTTTCTGTGAAATGGCATAAAGCCAGGTTAGACTTAGCCAAGGAAACAGAGCTGGGACTGAGAGGTGACACTTGCTAGGCACTTCTTCCAAATGAGGATGAAAAAAAATTAAACATAGTTGGAGCAAGGAGGAAGATATAACTGAGTGGTATTTCAAGGTATGAGTTGTGGAGTATGTGGAATTTCTGGTGGGAATCCAAAACAATGGATGGTTGACCTGTGTGAAGGGTAGGACTGTGGAGGCAGTGAAGCCAGGCCTAAAGAAGGGTGGCTTTTATTAGGAGGAGGGGCACATCTTATACTAATCCAGAGGGGTGAAGGAAGACAGGGCTTGGATTTAATAGACAGGTTTGTGGGTTGTGTGGTTTAACAGGGCAATATGGGGGTCTGGAGCTTCCTTTCCTCAAAAGGGAAGGCAGAGGTCTCAGCTTAGCAGAGGGGAAGTGATGCCCAATGTTTGGAGCCAGGAGGAGGAGGAGGCATGAAGCCGGTTTTCTTCGGAACAGGACTTTAACCAGGCACCCTTGATGGCAGAGCCCCAGAAGTTTTCATGTGGCTGGAGCTGTGCCTCACACACATAGTTCTTCCCTGGGACCTTATTCAGGCCACTGGGGGTTTTGGGTGACAGGGAATGGTTAATTTTCAGATGTGGGTTCTTACCGCTTAAGGAGTTATTCAGACATATGAGATGATGAAAAGCCTCTTCTATCCCTTCATTCTGGATTTGCAAAAAAGAGTTGGGGAAGTGGCCAGACTGGAAACCTGCCTTCCTGGGTCATGCAGATTAGGTCTGAGGGGACTGTTTGTCCCCTCATCCATCTTCAGCCCAGACTCCCCTGCTCCTGCCTGTCAGGACAAGCCACTGATCCCTGCTGCGCCCAGCTTCCTGCCTCTGGACAGCATGGGGCCTGAGCACAGCTGGCAGCAAGTGCTTTTAATAAGCATCGAGTTCCCATCCACCCCATGCTCCTCTCTGGCCTCCTTCATGGTGTCTGGACACAGCAGACCTTCAGCTCCCACTGAGCATGAGGCAGGGTTTCCCATGAAGCACACACTTGTCCCAGGATGGGGTATGTCCTGACACTGTGGGGGCCATGTCCACTGGGTGTTGAGTTACTGCAACTATCTTGCCTAGATCCAGGACCCTTGTCTGGAAAATCCTACCCAAGGAGGGGTTTGATGGAGGTTTGCCACGGATGTCATGTCCTTACTATTTAAGTTTTGGTATAAGCAAAGCTTCCTAATTCTAAAGGAGCTGTCTTCTTTCTAAAGTGAAGGTGGTCACATCTGCTCTAAACAGGTACCATGAAAAAAAAAAAAACGAAAGAATGGATAAAAATTGCTCTTCTATCAAGGTTTATTTTTATCAGTCACTTTCCTTGTTGCTGTGACTGAATAATCAACATGAACAATTTAAGTGTTTATTTTGGCCTGTGGGTTATGGAGGGATTCAGTTTCTCATGACAGAGAAGGCCTGTTGTGAAGAGCAGGAAGGGGCTGGTCATGTTGCACCTGCAGTTAGGAAGCAGAATGTCCAGAATGTCAGTAGGAAGTAGGGGTAGTTTAGAAAAACCTCAAGTCCCACCTCCAGTGACCGCTTCCTCCAGTGAGGATCACCCTCCTAAAAGTTCCACAGTCTTCCAAAAATAGTGCCACCAACACGAGACTATGGGAGGGTTAGCACCACACAAACCACAGCAAAATCTTTCCATTCCCTGCTGTCTAACTATCATACAGTGTCTGTCACCCAAACAGGCTCCTCAGATATGTTCAATAAACATCTGAAGAACCGGCAAACTGAGAAAATAAACACACACAGGCAAACCTATCCTTAACTGTGTCATACTGTCTTTAAGCAACGTTTGCATAGCTTTTATTGCTCACTGGTGTGAGTGATCCTGTCCCATTTTATGAAGACAAAGCAACAACTTGGTGAGCATCTTAGTTTCCTTTCTGTTTTTGTGTTAACAACTCCTGCAATAGCAACTGAGGAAGGGAGACTTTATTTTGTTTAATAGTTCAAGGATATAGTCAGTTTTTGTAGGGGAAGTCACCACTGGAGCTTTGAAAAACTGGCTGTTTACATCCATCACCATCCACAGTCAAGATGAAAAGTGATGAAGGCCCCTGTTCAGCTTACATCCTCCTTTTTATACAGTCCAGGATCTCGTCCTCAGGAATGGTGCTACAATGCAGTGAGAAGGTCTTCCCAACTCACTTAATCTAATAAAGATAATACCCTCCAGATACACCCAAAGTCTCCCCTCCCAGTTGACTCGAACTTATCAAGTAGAAGATTGAGATCAACCATCATAATAACACCATGCCTTGTCAACATGGCACCCACACAAACTTTAAACGGTGACAGACATTTTGCCTCTTGTCCCCATGATTATTTGTCTGTTTGGGGGTTTGTTTTTTAGACAATAATTTAAAAGCCTAAAGTCCACGTCCCACCAGAGATTTGAGGCAATCTCCTAGCTGTAGGCTCCTATAAAGTCAAGAACAAGTTCCCTACTTCCAGTGCATAGTGGCACATGTTTAAACATCTCTGTTCTAAAAGGGGAGAACTGGAGCACAGCAAGGAATGGTCAGAACAAAACAATACTGAAACCCAGAAAGAAAACGCCAAATCCTGAAGTTTCATGTCTAGCATCTGGGACTCATTATATAATCATCTGGGATCTAAAGTTTTGGGTAGCCTCACTCCTCCATTTCTGCCACCTGTAGTGTAATTAGTGTCTTAGGTGGACTCCACTCTGTGCCTTCAGCTTTCCTTGGTGGATGTCTTAGGGTCCTATGGTCTCCATTGCAACTCAGGCTTTACATAGTAGCCTATTGGGGCCTCCTTGCTGCTCTTACCCTGCCACTCATTGTTCTGCCTCAGCTGCTCTCTGAAGAAAGACTTCATGAGCCTCTCAATTTTGCATCTTGCATGCCTCTAGAATCAATACCATATGTACAATACAGTCAGGATGATTCCCCACAGGAATGCCCAGAGGTTATTCTAGATCTCAGTGGTTTGACAACTGAGAATAACCATCACAGTGAGGGCTGGCTTATTTGTGTCCTACCTTGTAAGTAGTGGGTTTGGGATTTGAACTCTCATGGTTCTACTTCCAGAAGCCATGTTCTTGGGTATGATGCTGTGACAGCAGAGGCAAAATGTGTCATGACTGTCCTGTGCTACAATCAGGTCATGTCTTGGGCCTGGGAGAGTATTATGCCAGGGAGTTAGGGGGCAGGCTCATGAATCATTAATAAGCAGGAACTGGGTGAATAAATGATGGGGTTTCTGTTCTGGAGCTTGAGTTCTGTGTGTGTGTTTGGTGCCAGCATGATGGTGTCCAGTTCAACCATTCCACCAGTTGGGTTAAGCAGACTAAATCACAAGCATGACCTCCTGGCTGCCTCCTGGAATCAAGTGGCTTTGGACTTGAGTAGGGCTGTCTGACTTCCACCTGATTTTCTTCTGTATCTTCTCTTGGAGTGAGGTCAGATGGGGTAAGCATCCCACTGAGATCCCTGTCCAAGCTTAGAGCACAGGCCCTCTTGGGCTTGGCGGTTGCTGTCTGCAACCTGTTGCTTATTCTCCACAACAATGGAAGAAGGCAGAGGACAGTGAGTTTAGGAGCCTGACTCCCTCAGCTGTCTTTTACCCCTAAGTCAGTAGAAGACATACTGTGAAAGTGGGGGTCTTGCCCTAGGGGGAGCCCAGGGAGCTGCCACTTGAACTTGGGGCTCTACCCACTTGGGAATGGAAATCACAGTCCCACTCAAGGCCCTCTCAGGGACTCTGCTGACTGCTGCCTTCTCATTCTAATAAATTAAATCTGTTATATCATTGCTGTTATATTCCCGAGACAGGCACTTCCAAGGCAGATTAGAAAGGAACTTAAGGGGATTAAAAGCTTCTCTTAGTGAAAAACAATGTTTCAGATGGGAAATCCATTTACCAATATGAATTCCAGCAGAAAAGCATGTTTTCTTTAATGCATTGCTACTGCTCGGAGAAACGGGGCTTTCCCCCATGCTACCCGCCCTCTGTTTTGCATAAGTTATAATGTGGATTCTGTTGAGCGTGGCAAGCCTTTCAGGGAGATTGATGGCTTCCATAAAGTTGCACGAAAACATTTCTCCTTTGTTCATGAGGGGAAAGAAAAGTGTCTAATGGATTCAGAGTGTTAAGAGAGTGCCAGTTTACACTGTAAACCAGCAGAAGTCGAGGGCTAAACATCAGACACCAGAGGAAATGGATTAATTAAAAATGGAAGCAGTCCTCTTGGTTATCTGCACATGACTTATCTGTAGTAAGTTTAAAGGCAGGGGTGGGGGGAATGAAAGAAAAAAGAAAGAAAGAATCCCCATGTTTCAGCTTCCTGCCTTGTTGCCTTGTTCTCCGTTCTCGGGAACTGAAAGTCATTTTAATAACTTGGACCAATATAATTTGGAAGGCAATTCTGCTGCCATAGCTATAAAAAATACCAGAGGGCAAACCAAAGGATACGCAATTAATTTTCCCCCAGTACCCTCTGGTTGGCATTCTCTGGTCCATTAGAAATTTGACCTACAGAAAAGACAGGAGACAGGTCCCAAAGCCTACATTCAACTCCTCCAGGTAATAATGCCTCCAGAGAATGTCAGTTAACTCCAGCCTCCTGATTCAGTTATCAACAGGCCTGGGATTGTCCCTCCAGGAACCTGGTGGCCTGCTGGGGCCATCCAGTTAGTGAGTACTGATTTGTTCTGGATTATTCTCAGGTATGATTGGGTGCTGCCTGGGGAAATCTTGAGTCCTTTGTGCTCCTTGGATTTGGTACATGCAAACATGGATTCTTCTCCCTCTCACATTCACTGTGAAAGCCCAGAGTCCTGCAGAGAGCTCCTGGTGAGCATAGAACAGGACCTACTCACAGTATCTCAAGTTGGGGAAGGGATCCAGGCAAGGACCCTTGTGGGACCTATGGCAACTGGGCAGTTATGGCTAAATGACAAAGATCTAAGTCCTTCCCTCCCCTCCTTCATCTTCTAGGTCCTCCCCCTTCCTTTCCTGACTGAGAGGAGCTGAACCCCCAGTTCCTCCAGGTTTCCAGGTGTCTTTAGCAAAACTCTCCACTGGGAGTTCTTTAAGAGATGAGCATTTGCTCTCCTCAATGCTCTTATCTCCCAGCCTTGGCCAAAGGACCCTACATATCCCCACATGAACCTTTCCTATGTCAGCTCTGTGGGACTGCTGCTTTCCATAGGAGGATTTGTACTCTCAAAGGAGAAGCTGGACACCTGTAGTTAAAGTCCCTGGCTTTCAGCCCTGATGAGGGACAGTATTTGCTCACAGTTGAGGGTGCTAACTATGTAACAAGCACAGTATTATGCACTTTATGTGGAATCCCCATTAGAATCTCTCTGCAACTCTAGGAGCTAGGTGCTGTTAATGTCCTATTTTACAAGGGAGATAGTGAGGCCCAGAGAAGTCAAGTAGCTTGGCCAGGGTCAATCAGATAGCATATGGAAGTAAGACAGAAGCCCAGGTGTCCTGGCTTTCTAGTCTGTGCTTTTAACTATGGCAGCGTGAGACCTGGATCTAACCAGTCCTCTACGTGACTTCACAAAAGGTTGTTTGGTTGTTGTTTTTAAAGAAGCTTTTGGGGTTGAAAATGCCAACCTGTGGTTGAGAAAAGCTAGTTTGCTACAAGCAGACAGATGCAGGTCAAAGCAGTGGGCTGAAAAATTCATGCTTGTGTGGGAATCTCCTACCTGTGTTTTCCTCCCCTGGGCTGCCATACAGTCAGGAGGCTTCTCAAAAGCCTGGTGCTAAAATGTTGCTCAATTTTAATTACGCTCCCAGCCCTTGCTGTCAGCTGCCCTTCTGAAATTGTTTTAATTGAAGTTCCATGAATCCTGGTGAGTTCAGATGGAGTTCATCTCTAAGCCCATCCTGATTTCATTAAAGATTTGATCTTTCTTTTTTCACCAATAAAACATTTATTATCGCTATCTGTTCCGTAACCGTTTTCTCCCTCCAAAGAGGAGGGAGGTAAACCTACCCTATCTTCATGCCAATAAAAAGGAAGAATCAACTGTTGATTTTTCTGGCATGCAACAGCAGTGGCATGTTAAAATAATAATTAACTTATGTTCCTTTTAAATGAAGGCAGCCTCATTCAAGAGGACATTCAAGCCTGCAGGTGACTATGTAACAGCAGCACACAAGGATTAGGAAAAATTGGCTTCCTAAATATTGATTGATAATATGCAAGCATGTGAGTTACGGTGTGTTTGTGCACCTGTGAATGTGTGCATGTGTATATGAGTACATGTATTTGTGTTTGCGTGTCTACATGTCCATATGTGCATGATTATACATATGTTAGAGTATATGTGGATGTATGTGATTGCATGTGTGTATGTGTTTGAGTGCATCTGTGTATATGAGTACATGCATGTGTGTTCATGTGTATGTGAGACCCTGTGTATATATGTGTGTGTTTGGGCTTACGTGTGTACATATGAATGTATCCGTGTGTGTGTATGTGTGTGTGTGTGTGTGTGCATTTATTTGTGATGCCGAGGTTGCAGAGTAGGTGCTACAGGGATGACTCTTGAACATCCTTCCCATGCGAACAGAGTTACAGATGAATCAGATAAAGCAAAAATAAAAGCTCACCTAAAGTAGCTTTTTGAGCCCTGACTCTTACTTATACAAAGTGGCCCTTGACCAGTCCTGGCTTTCCATTCTGGAAATAGGCGGCCCTCATTCATGTCAATCTTCTGCAAGTTCTTAGCCAGCCCACTGCCTACCTCTTGCTCCACAGGTCTGAGTCACATGTGTGATGTTTTTGTTAAGATCTCAGCAGCTGCTCCTTCTAGATCTGTGTTTCATGTATGTAATGTACTTAAAATGCACTAAATGACAGTTTATAATATCATTATCTACAGTTAAATATATTAGAACTTCAAAAATGTAAAGAAAGTGTAGCCATATGTGGAAATGGCCTATCCCATGCCCTTTCAACCTTCTCTCTCAAAGTTTCAACCGGACCAGACAGGCAACATATAAAAATCGGAGGCCTGCACAAATCACCCTGTTATTTTAGCCCACAGTTGTCATGAAAGGAGGCCAGTTATTTAGACAGTAAATAACAATCGAGGACTAATTTATTTTACTTTTCCCTTCGTTTTCTTTAGGTACCGGGTTCCAATGTGTTCTTTATTACACGGTTTGATAATTCAAGGATGGTTCAGTCAAGCCCCACTGCCCTGCTGCTGCCTCCCCAGCCCCCAATAACATGGGAGTTGATTTAAAACTTCACTCTGAACAGCCCTGGGGTCATTAGGAACAGTGTGGATGGAGTATGGATTAGGTTTAAAAGTAATAAAAAAGTAGACCTGTTGGTTAGGTGAAAAATTCGCTATCAGATTCCTGGGCACAGCGTCCTTTTCATGTGCAAACGGCACTAAATGAGGCATTTAATTCAACAAATCCAAAGTTCTGATCCGCCAGAAATCGAGGCTGGGTTAGTTCAATTTGTTACAAACGATCCCGGCATGATCAAAGTCCCAAGCGCTGAGTTCAGCATGCTGCTTAAATTAGTCTAACACCAAAGTCTTCGGCTGGGAGACAGTATTTGGAGTGTCTTACCAGAGGAGAAATTCTTTCTCACACATGGTTCTAATATCGTGGCATGCCAGCTTTCCTTTTTAATGGGCTGACAAGGAGGCGCAGCGCTAACTTTCTGACTCCAGAAAGTTCTTGTGCTGTCACCCGCAAACCAGCTAGGATAATTTTTCCTCGGCTTCCTTATTAAAGCCTGAATGAAGGGATTGTGCGGCTTTCTTAATGTCACTTGGTCTGTTTGCCATAAATTCAGGCGCTCACGATGAAAGCTGCACTTACGTTTCTCTGGGAAATGGAATCAAGGAGCACGCACCCTGGTTCACAATAAATAACTAAACGGGAGTTATTAAGGGAATTTCATATTGCCGCCTTATTACAGAGGCAGTTTAGATAATGGCTTCTGAAAAAACACATCTCCATCTTCCATGGCCAGAGTGTGGGGTTAGACAGACAGGGCCGTTCCCCGGTGCCGAGGTGGACAGGCAAAGCCAGCTGGGGTGAGAATGGAAGAGGTGGTATTTGAGAAAATAATATAATATTTACATTTTTGCATGTTGTTTGCCTTTTTAGCTCAGCAGGGAGACTCAAAGGCCTCTTGGCCAACGTGACACCCACCGCTGCAGGCTTCCTGCCTGCAATTGTTTGTTTTTTTGTAGGAGAGAGACTTGGGGTTGTTTAGACTATAAGCCTAATTTTAGAGGATTATAATTATGTTGCTTCTAAACCACATATTTTCCAGAATTTGCTGCCCCATGAAAATAACTCACATGTGTGTCCAGCCTGGCTGGCAGCCAGCTGGATGCCCAGGGCCTCAGTTCTCTGAACTGTTGTGGGGTACTTCCAGAGATGGGGACAGGAGTGCAGGGAAAGTCTTGACTGACAGAAGGCAGGAGAGTTGGGTTGGGGCTCCTCTCTGCCTGCTGTTAGGTTTGAGGTAGGTGACATGAGTTCTGGGCAGCATTTTACAGAGTGTATTTCCTATGGAATGCTGGCTCTAGAAAACATCCTGCAGGGCACTAAGAGGTAAAAAGGCTGGGCAGCTCTGCAGTTCCTTCTCTCTTTTCCAAGGGTTCATCTATGCTCTGTGAATCCTACCCACTCACAACCGGGGAGGTGGCTCTGTGATAAAGTGTGTGTCCTATAGGCATGAGGACCCAAATTTGGATTCCCAGTACCCCAGCAACCATGTAAAGGCTGGACATGGAGGTGGACATCTAACCCCAGCACTGGAGGGTAGAGGCAGGCAGGTCCTAGGGGCTCACTGGCTACCCAGCCAGTCTACCTGCATCCTAGGGAGCAGGTTTAGTGAGAGACTGCTCAAAAAATAATGTGGAAATCAATAGATGAAGACACTTGTCCACCTCTGGCATCCACACACATGTGCGGATACATACAAGAACATGTATGGATATCACACATGCACACACATACCAAAGATTAAATAGATAAAGGAGTCTTCAGGTCTCTGGTTTGTGGGCACACTTCTGTTATGGTAGAAATCAATAGTGTGAGTCCACAGGGCAGTTTCTTTTTCTTTTTCTTTTTTTGTTTGTTTGTTTTGTTTTTTGTTTTTTGTTTTTGTTTTTTTTGAGACACAGTTTCTCTGTGTAGCTTTGGAGCCTATCCTGGTACTCGCTCTGGAGACCAGGCTGGCCTCGAACTCACAGAGATCCGCCTGCCTCTGCCTCTCAAGTGCTGGGATTAAAGGCATGCGCCACCAACACCCGGCTCACAGGGCAGTTTCTAATGATGTATTTTCATGATGTCTTTATTCACTCAAGATGGACCAGGGATGCCTTTATCTGATGAAGCCTCAGCTCAGTTTCATCCACACCCTAGATGCTCCATGAGAATCAGAGAACACAATGAATTGCACAGCTTTCTAATTAACATTCAAACCAACAAGAGCAGGGGATCTTGTCAAAAATGCAGGGTTCGGTCCCCTTGGTCTGGAGTGGGGTCTGAGATCCTGGTAACTGTCTGCCCCCATGTGCTACTGGTTCTGCAATATGACTAGCAAGGACTTCCAAAGTTCATCTGTCTCAATCCAAAACCTAGCAGACACTGCTTACCTTTTCCTGGTGCGATGCCTAGCCACTTCCCCGAGCTGAACCTCATTTAGAAAATAGTCCCAGTATGTTTTAGAAACCCTATAATTGAAAATATATGGCCATTTCTCTGACACTGTTGTTGAGTCAGCTCTGAAAGTGGTGCTTGAGCAGTGACTGCTGCTTCTCAGAGTCCTCAAGACATCAAAAAGGAGCAATGGGAACCTGGCTGAACACTTTTGACATAGTCAGGACATCTAGGGGGTAGCCAAGTGTGTGTTTGTCATATTAGTGTTGTCTTTACATATTTTCTGAGTCTGGACATGAGAGTCCAGGTGACAGAACATCCCATGTGTTCTGAGTTAAGGTTCTGCAGTGCAAGGAGTCAGGGGCAAACATAGACCGAGCTGGCCCACAGACAAGAAAATCACATAAATATACAAAGAACTCTCATAAGTCAACAATGAGAAAGCATGGACAATGTAATTTTAAAATGGGTAAGATATTTTAACAGACACCACACCAAAAATATATATAGATGGCAGCAGAGCATATGGGAAGATAGTCAACACCAAATTTCAGTACCAAGCTGCAAGTCAAAGAACAGTGAGTTGTTACTACATGTTTATGTGAATGCAGAAAATCCAAAGCCTGGAGACACTGCTGGCTGGATGTGCAGCCTCTGGAGCCCTCATCCATTGTTGTTGGGAGCACAAAATGGAAAATCACTTTGGAAGGCGGCTCACAAAGCTAAGCATAGTCTTACTGTATGATCTAACAACTGAACCATAGTTACTTAACTGAATGGAAAACATGTAAATAAAAATCTTCACATTAATGTTTGCAGTGGTTTTAATCAACAACACAACCAAAGTGGAAGCAACCAATATCCTCCAATAGGTGAATCAGAACACAAATGGTGGTATATCCATAAAATGGGATATTATCAATCATTTTAAAGTAAATGAGCTATTGAGGCACAAAATGATCAATGAATCTTGATGCATTGTTAGATGGATGAAGCAGATCTGAGTTCATTTTATTTACATTCCATATAGAGATCTACAATAGTTGTACTTTTGGTTTGAATGAGTGAGTTTCTCATGTGTGTGGCAAGAAAGTGAAAGTACAAATAGTAAAAAGCAGAGAGAGAGAGAAGCAGAAGATAGTTAACAAAGCATCACTAGACTGCAACATCTAGCAGAAATGACAGGACTTGCCCAATGTGGAGAGAAAGCAAAAGCAACATCATCAAATGGGGCACTTCTAACATCCAGCAGAGTGACAGGGGAAGCCCTGCTGATGAAGCCACCATACTGAAGTGTCTGACTGAGAGATTTCCAGATAGAGGACACAGGTCGCTGGCTCCATATGCAGCTCCCCTCCGATCCTTCCCCCGGTTCTGTGTTGGGGGGGGGCACAGGAAGAGCATGCATCAGGCTTACCCATCTGCAACATGGGCTCACAGCACTTCCTACCCCATGGGCTAAATGATAGTCTTCTTCATCCTTGGTCTATCTGCCTTCCTGAGCATGCTCCCCATTTGAAGAGCTGCTCCCCTTTGCCAGTCCTACCCAGGGCTGGACATTGTTCTCGCTTCCACTGCTCCTGATGCTGTCTGCATCTAGCGAGGCCTAATGGATGAGGACAGGCCACCAGAGTATATGGGCCGATACAAGCTGTGCTCAGGGTGTCTGGGGAAATATAGGGGTGAGCTTTTGCTGCCGGCTTGGACAACAGGATTTTGGGTACGTGCTAGCAGGAGCTGCCTGGGGCAGGTGCACAGGCTATTTCTCAGGGCTGGTAATGGAGATTACTGCCTCCATGCCCTCCTGCGTGTCTCTGTGCCATTCAGAATTTGCTAACCTTGCTCTTACGCAGGCTCAAAGCCTCTCACCCTAGCTCTCTGTCCATCGTCCTTGTCCTTCCAGAGAAGCTGCTGCCCTAGAGCCATCTCTGTGGGATTCTGAGAACTGAACTGGGAATAGTCCAGGAGTGCCACATGAGAAGCAGGGCCAACAGAATCTGGAGTACAGCATTGTAGCAGAAAGAAGAGAGAGCCTGTCTCAAAAGAAGGTGGGAGGAGGGAGTAACTCCTGAAAGTTGTGCCTTGACTTCCACACCCAGGCTGTGGCACGTGTGTGCTCACACTCATATTCTCTCCCCATCTCTGGCTGTCTCTTTGTGTCTGTGTGTCTGTCTCTCTCACACATACACACACACACACACACACACACACACACACACACACACACACACACATGCACGCATGCACACATACACACACACGGGGAGAAAGAAAGAGAGGGGGAGAGAGAGAGAGGAAGGAAGGAAGGAAGGAAGGAAGGAAGGAAGGAAGGAAGGAAGATTTAAACTTAATGAATATTTTGAATGATTAGTGAACCTAAATATACTGCTGTGTCCCAGGAGGCCACACAGATATCACTTTGTGGGGCACACCCATGGAAGCTAAATTCAGAGACCAGAAGCCTCTGCAGGGGAGGGGCTTGTCTACTTTAACTTATGTGAGTATGGAGAATAGAAATGTATGTTTCTGTGACACCCATAATGAAATGGTAATGATGAAGGTGGCAAAATTGAGCAAACCCTTCCCTCTTCAATCTAATAGTGAGAGAAGGTTTCAAAATAACAGGCTCCTCTCAATCTTCTCTTAGAAGAGCCTCCCCCTGCTCAGGTAGAATTCATCTCCTTCAAAAGGCCATTAGGATGGGGTCTAAGTATTTTTGTTCCCTGCACTCATGTTGTGAGAGATACATGTCATTTCCAGAAGTATGGAACTAATTGAGGAATATGTCCAACTCTTGTAGAGGTGAACAGGGCAGATAAATAAAAACCCCAGTGCACATAAATCTTTGCTTCAAACATCAAAGAAGCAGGAGCCTGCTAAGTGTATTTGTATAATGCAGTAACTTATGCAAAAAGCAGCTTTGATAAATGTCTTCTAATTTATTGTCATGTATCTCAAATCAAAGTCAAGCGTTTATGGCCTGAGCATGAAGGAAGCCAGACCTCTGAGAGCCAAAGGGGTTTGAAGTGGGCAGAGCTGGGCTGAGCAAAGGTTAACTGGGATCTGGTTTGAATGTTAAGAACTTTCTACAAAAAAATGGTGAAAGCCAGAGGGGCCTAGCTTGGCTCCAGGGAACAAAGTGGGCCTAGGTTCCCAGAATAGGCAAGACCCATGCAGTGACATGGTCTTAGAGACCCAGAACAAACGGATGACACATACTCTTTCCCAGATCATGTCAAACAACCACCATAAGGAAATAGTCACCATTAGTACCCCCTAACTCTAGACCAGTAGTTCTCAACCTTTCTAATGCTGTGACCCTTTAAGACAGTTCCTCATGTTGTGGTGACCCCAACCATACAATTATTTTTGTTGCTACTGTAATTTTGCTACTGTTATGAATTGTAATGTAAGCATCTATGTTTTCTAATGGTCTTAGGTGACCCCAGTAAAAGGATCATTCAACCCTAAGAGGTTGCAACCCACATGAGAACCACTGCTCTAGATAAAGCATTGAGCTTGGCATCTTACCTTTTTCTTATAGCTTCTCAACACAAACTGATGAAGAGATGTTCTTCCTGTCTTCATTTTATGGGAAACTGAGGTAGAGCATGGGCAATAGAATTTGAAGAGCTAGGATGTGGGACTCATGTGCTGACACGCATGGAGGTAGGCGTGCTTTCCTGGTCTGGGGTATGTGCAAGTAGGAAAACTGTCTGTCATTGGTGGGGAGATCTGTCCTTGACTCTCTATATTGAGTTCCAGCTAAGTAACTCTGATCCTTAAAAGCTCTCAGCCCCCAAAGCCCATCTATGGAATAGACTGGATGGCAGTGTATGCCCATAGCATTGTCACATCTGCTAAGCCCATGGCCAATGTTTCATCCTTGGTCGTTGCCACAACAGAATTCTCTGTATGTATATATGTGTGTTCATATGTGTGTAGGGTAGGGAACAGAAGACCACCTCATGTGTTGTTCCACAGGCACAGGCCACCTATATCTATCTATCTATCTATCTATCTATCTATCTATCTATCTATCTATTGTGCTCTCTCATTGGCCTGAAACTGGATAGGCTTACTGACCAACTAGCCCCAGGGCTGTTGTACATTTATCTCTGCTTCCCCAGAGCTGGGATTACAAGTATGAGCCACCATGCTCAGTTGTTTTCTTTCTTTCTTTCTTTCTTTCTTTCTTTCTTTCTTTCTTTTCAGATTCTGGAGAGGAATTCAGGACTTGGTGCTTGCAAGGCAAGCATTCTACCAACAACCATCCTTAACCCTAGCATTCTCACTGGTAACAATTTGTCAGTCTGGACCCAAAATATGAAAGAGTGTAGAGTTCCTGTTATGGCTATTCTTGGTTGTCAACTTGACTACATCCAGAATTAACTAAAACCCAAATGGCTGGGCATACCTGTGAAGGATATTTTTCTTAATTAAGTCATTTGAAGTAGGAACACTGGATTTTAAACCAGATCTTTTGAGGTGGGAAGATCCACCTTTCTGCTGGCAGCCTATAGAAAGGACAGGGAGGAAGGAAGCTCTCTTTCTTTGCCTGCTTGCTCTCACCCTACTAGCAAGTCCATTCCTTCACTGTCATGAGAGCCTACTTATTTGGGATTCTAGCATACAATGAGGATCAGCTGAGACACCCAGGCTCATTGACTGAACAACTACTGGATTTTTGGACCTTTCATTGGTAGATAGCCATTGTTGGACTGGCTGAACCACAGCTTGTAAGCCATTCTAATAACTCCCATATATATGTACACACACACACACACACACACACACACACCACACACACACAACACACATATATATATATATATATATATATATATATATATATATCTATAAGTTTTCTTCCTCTAGAGAACCCTGACTAATACAGTTTCCAAACTAAGTCTGGAATGCAGCCAAAATCCTGAGACAAGTGGAAGACGAACCTGCCTCTGCACATTCTCAGTGTGAAAGACTCTGCTCACCCATAATCCCTATAAAATAATCTTAAACTCCAGCAGTAGCACACTGAGGATGGCAGCTGTTTAGAAGACTTCACTGCCCATCTGGAGGCTTGGCACGCTGTCCCAGCTGGTTTGAGGACAGGGGGCTTTGCTATGTGATTCCACCAGCTGGGAACTGGTATTGCAAACCCAGCATCAGCTCCCCGCCTTCTGGTTAATAAACTCTGAGAGGACAGACATGCAAAGGGCAGGAGGTTTTCCCCTTGAGAGGCTAGCCTTGGAGGCCTCCATCACCACAGTGGGCTGGTCTCTGTCTAAAAGGAGGCGTTCACTGTGAGAAAACACAGGATTCAGAATATGGAGGAACTCTGGCTTTTCCCAGTACCAGGAGCCACAAACGTCCTTTGCTTCTCACTGTACCATCCAGGGTTAGTGAAGCTCCCATCCCTTCAGCATGCCTATAGCAGATCGGCCAAGGGTGTGCCCTCTCTTGGCTGGGCCCCTTCCAGGACCCCATCAGAAGGCACCTGGGACTTGCAGATGGTCTGATGTCCAAGTCCAGTGGGAGATTCTCAGCAGCTCACAGGACTAAGGGCACATCTGACCTTCACATGGATCTGTGGTCTCTCCTTCAGTCTAGGTAAAGTGATTCACCCTGCATTTCCATGGCTGCCTCTAGACATCCCCACATCCAATAGGACTTGACAGGGCACCCTTGCTTTAGTAATGAAGCAGAGATAAATAGGAGACAACTTGGGTCCTCAGGTTCCTATCCCCAGACAGCACATCGAATCTAGTCAGACTACTCAGACTGTATTTTCCTCATCTGCAAAACGGGAATTCTCACCAGCCAGTCCACAGGGTGTGAGCAATATAAGGTCAGCAACCCCTGAGCCACACCGAGGAAAGCTGGTACTAGGGAACATGACCTTTTTCCACCTCTCCACTTCGGTTTCTGTGTCTGCAAAAAAAGGGAGGATCTACTTTCATGTGGCCATACTACCATGAGAATTCATCTCTGCCACACTCAAGGTAATGGGCACCAACAAGGATGCTCCTTGGCTTTGTCACTCCCAGGCTACTGTTAGCAGCAAACACAGTCATCCACGTCATTTCTTCCATGCCTCCCCACCCCCCACGTGTGGAGAAAGACCTACTAGATGTGGGGACTTCTAGAAGCATCTGTGTAGGACGCAACACTTTACCTAGACTGAAGGAAGGGACAATAAGACTTCTATGGAGATATGATCTACCCTTAGTGGCTCAGAGTCCTATGGGCTGCTAAGAATCTCCCACTGGACAGGGGAATCAGACCATCTGCAAGTCCCAGGTATCTTCTGATGGGGTCCTGGAAGGGGTCCACCCAAGGGAGAACACAACATCTTCAGCCTGTTTTTCAGGGCTGGAGGAAACTGGGTATGGTTTCCCACTCTGCCACAGTCATCTAGAGCTCACTGGATCTCAGTTCGCCTTCATTCCTTTTTGGTTCCATTCTAGACTCTAAATATATACCAGAAGGTTAACGCTGGGGCATTCTACAAGATCCAAAGGAATGTGTGCTGTGTTCTGTAGTTGCAAGGGGAAAGCTTCCCATTTCCATGTGCCTCCGTTGATAACACTTGGAAGTTCTCCCAGCTGCTTGCAAAGCTTCCTGTGTCTGGTTTCTAAGAGGGTCTGTACCACTCTAAACTCCAGGATGCTTTTATACAAATGATACCCGCTTTAGGCAGACACACACTTCTCAACTGGACAGTGGCTGTGTTAAGAAAATGGTGCCATTTCCTTGAGGAGTGTGATGGCTAATCTTGGTTGTCAACTTGACTACATCTGGAATTAACTAAAACCCAAATAACTGGGCACGCCTGTCGGGGATTTTCTTGATTGGATTATTTGAACTGGGAAGACCCACCCTCAATCTGGACCATACCTTCTGGTGGTAGCCCACATCAAAGGACATGAGAGAAGGGATCTGTGCTTTTTGCATGTTTGCCCTCACTCTTGACGGCAAGTCTGTCTATCCTGTTTTTGTGACCACAATTGAATCCATTTTTTTCATGGTTCCAATGCACATTGAAAACCATCAGCTAGTGATCCAGGATCCAGTACTACTCTGGGGGCCCCAGCACCAGACAGGGACTGTGGAGACATCCAGCCTCATGGACTGAAAAACATGAACTTTTGACCTTTCCATTGTGAGACAACCTATGTTGGACTACCCAGACTATATGCCTTAAGTCAGGCTAACAGATTGTGGTTTAATATCAGTTCTGTTCCTATAGAGAACCTGGTAATACAAGTGCTGGTGCACTATGCTGGCTGCCCCATGAGTCTGCTGTAGGGGACTGGTCTCTGTCCTCATTCATTCCTTAATAAGGGATGTCTGCTGAGTGCAGTCCAGGTTCCAGGCTGCCCTCACCCTCTGCTGTCCTAATGAATTAGAGGCATTATCCTCTCTGCTGATGAGCTTCTTCCTCATCAATCTTCTTGAGTTCTTACAACATGATTCTGCTTTGGAAAATCGCCCCAAATGTTTAGAAATGGGAAGTCTCCCAAAAGGAGCTTTGGAGCAGGGAATGGAGCCTAATTGGAGCTAGCCTCCTGGAGGACTCAGGCACTGAGATGAGAAACAGCACAGAGAGGTGATAGAGAAAGTGGAGCCTGTACTGTGTCTGCTGAGCCTGGCTCTAGGGTGTGGTCAGAGACCACTCCCAAATCCCTGCCCTTCTCCAAAGCACTGATCCCAATGCCCACCCCCCAGCATTCCAAGAAGGCCTGATTCCATGGGCGGGATCTGTGCAGCTGCTCAAAAAGACTGTCATGCTTGGCTTAAGGCTCTGCTGTCACTGTGTTGGAATTCTTAGTATTTGGACCTGGATGGAGTACTGTAGTTGTATTGGTCTCTGCAAGGCACATCCCAAGTCCTGTTACAAGGTCTTATACATCCTTGGCAGAATGGTTTGGGGAGTTGTGTTTATTTCTGTGCACCTTAATGGGCCTCGAGTCTGTGCCAGGAGCTTGAGATGTTGCAGGGGGAAGTCAGTAGCATCCTGGTTCCAGATGGACTTCCAGCTTTGAGGGGGCACCCAGGCCACCGTGTGTGGAGGAAGAAACCCAGAAATCACTTGAATGGGTAGGACCTGTACTGAGGATGAGATGATGTGGAAGGTGAGGAACAGGCTGTAGACAGGACATAGGTTGAGGCATATTTGGATGAGGACATGGAAGGAGGTCTCTTAGACATGGGTCATTTGAGTTGAGAGCCTTATAATGAGGCTGCAGCCATGCTGTGGGGTCGAGAGGAAGTAGTCCTGTTAGTCATGTATAATTCCCACGTCTCTGATGGGGAAACTGACACCCCACAGCCCTTCTAAGTGAGTTGTGGAGAGAACTCAGACCCAATCCACAAGGGCTATCATCCCTCTGTACCAGAACATGTGCCAGCCTTTCGTGTTCTGGTTGCCTGAGGATGGGTGATGGCTCCCTTTGTGTCTCATGTCTCCTTTTGGGCTGAGAGATTCTGAGCACCAAGCCTGTGGATGAGAGATGAAGCTGTCTTTCAAGACCTTGGCTAGAGATGAGGAGGAAATTTTATCCTGTGATCACTTAAGCAAAGCCAGCTGGAAGTAGCTGCTCATGAGACAAAAACAAGTTCTTGGTCCAGAATACGTGTGCTGGGCATAGAATTTCAGCTGTGCCCAGCTTCAAGTCCAGCAGAAAGCAGAGACCAAAGCATATCATAGTCACCAGGAAGCTCTTGGTACACTTACACCTTCCTCTAGAACAGTGTCTCTTTGTGGACAGGCCCCAAAGCTCTGATACGCATGACAATCCCAGAACTAATATGGGTGGGGCATGGCACTGCACACCAATGCAGACTTGGATGGAGTTGGGTCCAGAGGTCCCTGGCCTGACAAAGGGGCTAAGCAGTCTGGTCCTACAGGCAGTATGCAAGTAGATGCATGAATTTTAAATGGAAGAACCTGAGTTCACGGTGGAATACATTCCTGTTCTCAGGCACAAAAACCTGGGTGCCTCCTGAAGCTCATGAGCCCCCATTCATGCATCTCATCTTTCCGAAAAGGGAGTGAGAAGCCAGGTGTGGCACATACTTGCAATCCCAGGCCTCAAGAAAATCATGAATTTGAGGTCAGTTGAGGCTACATAGTGAGTCCCTGTCTCACAAGAATATAAGAAGAGGGGGGAAAAAAGAGACTAAGTAAAAAAAAATAAATAGATGAGCGAGCAATTGTGAAGGAAATGGGGCAAAGTGTGGTAGCTAGGGAGTAGAGATGGGAGGGGAAAGGTGTATCTGAGTTGAGGCTCTTTGACTTCGCACCAATCTGGATAAGAGCCAGATCATAGACAAAGGCAAGGATAAAAAGGACCTCTAGAGGAAGTGTCCACAAAAACTGAGAAGCCCCAGATAACCTTGCTGAGAGACATGATCATAGCAGTCTCTCTGGATGGTGCCCAAACCTATCAAGAAATGATGTGCCAGTTGCCTTATTTCTTTGGCAACATTCTAGACAAAAATCATTAGTATCTAGAATGCTAGTCTGGGTTCTGCTATGCTTACCGTAGCAGAAGTCATTTAATCTCTCTGGGTTACTTCCCTGAAAAGGAGCAGCCAAAACTTTGCAACACTTTCAGAAGATTGAAAGCCAACGATTACATATTGAATAGGTCAAGACAAAACCTCTTGAGTTGACATCAAGAACACATGGATTCCCTAACTTGGGCAGAAACTTAACATGTCAGCTGCTGCCCTAGGATCATGGCAAAGGCTGTGAGCCAGGTTGAGCTCTCAACATCAATGCCTTTCTTGGGCTGTTCAGAGCTCTGGGGACATGTCCTGGCCTGCACCTACATGTGTCTTATATTAGTGTTATTTTCTTAATGGCAACAGTCCGCAAGCTTATTGAGTTATTCAGCTTGTTCTTTGTGTTGCTCACACATGGGTACTGCCTCTGGCCAGGACACTCATTGCCTTTTGCCTTTCTGCCTAGGTATGACTGCACCATCAAAACCTGAGTGGCTCAGTCATGGTGTTGCCTTTAAACAACCCAAGACGCAGGCTTAAGTGATAAAGAAGGAAGGCAAGGATTGTGAAATCTTGAGTCTTGTTCATGTGGGACTCTCATAGAGTGATGGAAGATACAGGATACTGCCTGATGGAGGGGAACAAAGACAGACAACAAAAGCAGGACCAGCTCCCTTTCCTTAAGGTTTGCATGTCTGTAATAGACATGTGGCTGTGCCCTTCATTTCAATATCACAATATTCTTGGCATGCTATGCTTCTGGGGACCCATGAGATGGCCTGGGGTGGGAACCACACCCTTCAACACGGAGTTGAGAGAATTCAAGCTCAACACCAGCTTCTCAAGCTATTCTATCAAAATGGAAGGTGAAGATGGGGACCACTTGAAAGCCTCTTCCTATGTGCCTTGCCTCAGTTTCCCCAAATATCACTGTTAAGTGTTTTCAGGTTCCATTCTACAGAGGCTTCCTCTGCATACATCCCCTACCTCAAAATCTGCAGGCTCCTCCCACTGGGAAATGCTAAGTTTATTAGTAACTTAGCCTCAGTAGATCACTCCCAGTGTAGTGACTCACTAAAAGTTTGACAAGTCTGTGCAGAAAATACTCCACACGTCAATGGCCAGGCAACTCTCAAGCCAATGGAGTGACCCTAAGTCAATGTTTCTCATTCTTACTTTAAATGTTGTCATCTTTATGTTTTTAATAGATATCATATTTATATGATTTGACAACCCAGTAGGAAGTATTTGTGAAAGTGCTTATACAGTCCCCAGCCAGAGATCACATCACCCAAACACATCAACACAAATACATGGCTGTGTTTCTCCCCTTCATTACACACTGGGGTCTCCTGAAGTCGTGGGTTGCAGGCTTAGTCTCCATCCTAGTGGGAGGTGGGAAACCCTTAGGAAGAAGTGGGGTGAATGAAAATGGGTCTTTGAAGGGGACCCTAGCCTTTGTGAGGAGAACAGTGTGCTGTACACATGCTTTCCTCCATGATGCCTGTCTCACACTGACCCACTGCAATAGACAAAGCTACCACACACCCAAAGAAACCTTTCTTTCATGAGGTTGATGTAGCTTGGGCTTTTTTATTTTGTAATGGAGATCTGACTAATAGACAAAGGCGGCAGCTTACATGCCCTGCCACCGTCTCACAGATACTTTAGGAAAACCTATGGTGTGATATTCTATCTGCCAGGCTGTATAGTTATTTCCAGAATCCAAATGAAATGGGGAAAAAATTGATGAAGTGATTCAGGACACTGTACACATTTGGGAGGAAGAAGTAGAGAGTTTCTGTCCTAGTTGGTTTTTATTGTCAACTTGATATAGACTAGAGTTACATGGGAACAGGGAACCTCAATCAAAGAACTGCCATGATCAGATTGGCCAGTGGCCTCATCAGTGGGAGATTTCCTTGACCTTGCTGTAGTAGAAAATGAGGGTCAACTCCTAACATATCCACAGGAGCCTTTTCTCATGTGCCCTTTGCCTGTTTAAAAGCCACAAACCTTGGGGAGATGTGACTATGGCTGCCTTGTCCCTAAATGCAATAGTATTTCTACCAAGGGACTGATAGAGTGGAAACCAGGTTCTGTGCAGGGTGAGAGCACAGCAGAGCTATTAAAATAAAGGAATTTCCATCAAGGAATGGGCCTGCCAGGGACCTCAAGACTTCTCTCCTTGTCACTGGCCTTTCCTCCAGATGCTCTCTGTTTGGGAAGGTGGTCTGCCATTCCTGGGTGTGTGCACCCAGCTGAGCCTCCGCAGATGGCCATTGGTCACAAGCAAAAACAAGCTCTGCTCATCATAAGCAAAAACAAGCTCTGCTCATCACACGTGACCTAAACTCAAGGCAAAGAGTTCCCTTGCTCTAATGGTGACAAGTGCTCTAAGTTAAGTTCCATAAACAGCCTCTTCATGGGGACAGAGACTACTTTGTAAGTCTCTCTCTCCCCAACTCAGAAAACCCAGTGAGATGGAGGTCCTCTCCACTACATGTTGGTTTTCTCTCAGATTTCATGATCACTTTGTAGGATGGCAGAAGACAACATTGTTGTGTGCTGTTCAACTGGCAATTGGGGATTATACAATGGGAAGTAGAGGATATTTTCAACTTCACATCTCATTTCTACTAGTTAAAGCATTTTTAAGATGTGTATTATTAACAACCCTACATAATCTCATCAGCAGATGGGTTTGATAGATGTGGTTTTCCTAATATTAAGCAGAAATTGACGTGTTGAGGGGCAAATCAAGATGCTGTGATCCAGACACTGGTATTGACAGACAGAGCCAGGAGCAATCGCTATTGACTAGACGGTGCTAGTAATTATATTTACTGAGCTGCTTGATTGGGTGGAGCAGAGGCAGCATCATCCTTCAGTGTTGAGAGAAAGCACAACAGTGCGTTCAGTGAGAACCCTGGAGCCAGGGTGTTTCCCAGTCTTGGCTCACTGTGCCTGCCATAATTTTTCAGCATGCAGCAGAGCATGGTTGGGCACTTCAAGAAACCACTGTGCTTCTAGGCTGCATCCATATTCTACAGCAGGCTAATTCCGTGCTTGCCTCCACCTTGCTCTCTGTCACTATTGCTAAAGTGATCATTCCCACCATTGTTATCACTGCAGTTATGACTCTACCATCACCACGATTGCCACCTTCATTACTACCAGCACTTCCATCATTATCCTTGCTGCCATTACTACCACAACTGGACTACGACTACCGTTACCGCCACCACCACTGGAACCGTTACCGCCACCACCACTAACATCACTATCATTACCATTACTATTACAACCATAAATACCACTACCACCATCACCATTACTACCATGACTATTACCATAATGACTGCTATTGTCACTACCATCATTTCCGCCACCACTACCACCATTAGCATTACTACTAGAAGCAATATTACCATTACCAGTCCCACTGTTCCTACCGTTACCACCATCGCCACCAGTGCCACCATGATCGACCATTAGCACCACCAGCTATGCATTAGCAAGAGCACTACCACCATCCCATCCCAGGAACGTTATCATTATCACCATTGCCACCGCTATCTCCAAAACTAACACTGTTGCCAACCATTGCTAACACTCGGACTCGACACAAGTGTCGTTAATCCCTGCCATCACTATCAATGTCATCGCTATTCCCAACCTCCCCACTCCGGGAGCATTATTGGTTGTCAATATCACTACAGCACCATGATGCCACTGTGAGGAAGAAGTCACTTAGGACTCAACAGTCCTGATGTGTACTCCTCCCTCTGCCCCTTTGTCTTCCTCATGGGCCCAGAGGGCTAATGAGGGTAAAAATGAATAAAAACCAGAGAGCATTGGGCACATAGCGAGTGTGTGGTGCATGGGAGAAAGCGAGCTGTCCCTGATGGAGCTCATGGACCCTTAGCATGTGTGCTTCTGGTGCTGTGCTCTTTCCTCTTCTCCCCCTGACTCCTCCTCTAACTCTTTATGACAGGGTTTCACTGTGTAGCCCAGGCTGGTCTTGGGTGCCTCCTCCTAAGCCTCTGAGTGTTGGGATTATCAGTACATGGCTCCACTCCCATCATCCTGGTGTCTTTTCTACCTCTAGAGATTTTTGATTGGGGCCAGCCTTCTTCTCTCTTCTCCTCTCCTCTCCTCTCCTCTCCTCTCCTCTCCTCTCCTCTCCTCTCCTCTCTCTCCTCGCCTCGCCTCGCCTCGCCTCGCCTCGCCTCGCCTCTCCTCTCCTCTCCTCTCTTCTCCTCCCTTCCCCTCCCCCTACCTCTCCTCCCCTCCCCTCCTCCCTGCCTCTCCCCTCCTCCTCTTCCTTTCCTTTCCTCTTCTCTCCTTTCTTCTCTTCTCCCCATCTCTTCTTCCTGTTTTTCCTGTAGATTCTTTAATACCATGGCTGAATGACCTGTAAAAACCTTTGTTCATTAAAAATACCATTATCTCTGCTGGGTGATGAAGCCCAGTAGGGTATGCACACTTCCATGTCCTTATCATGGGACTCAACACTTGCTTATGGGCTCAATATATGTGTCCTGATTGCACATCTGTATCTAGATACACACACACCACACACACACACACACACACACACACACACACACACACACACACACACACACACACACACACACACACACACACACACACACACACACACACACACACACACACACACCACACGCACGCACACACGCACGCACCGCGCGCGTACACACACACACACACCACACCACACACCACACACCACACACACACACACACACACACACACACACACACACACACACACCACACACACGAGTCTGCAGGGTGAGTGGGCATTCTGACACAGAGTAGCAGTGAGTAATTTTCCTCTGTTGGGTCATTTGAACAATTTCTGATCCCAAAGCACAAATGCTGAAGTTCCTTTGACACCAGGTCAAAGCAGCTGGATTGGGGAGGGTTTTAAGGAAGCCCAGAGGAAGGAAATACCCAGGCCTTGGTTTTTTTTTTTTTTTTTTCTGAGGGAGGAGAGGGGGGCACAGGACGCCTGTCCTTCCACTGACTGAAGTGGGTCATCCTGAAATCCTCCCTGTGGACTCTCACAGCCCTTGCTCTTCCTACTACTGAACTATGTTTCTTGTGCTTGTCCCCAGCACTTCCAACAGTGAGAACATGGATCGGAAACCAAGACATAGCAGAGAACAGTTCCCTGCAGCTCCCCTCCCTATCCCACCAAAATGTCCCTGTCATGTTGGTTGCAGAAGCATATTCCCCCACTGACCCCTGAAACCTGCAGAAAAGTTTATTATTCTTCCAGCAGACTCTTGGTGCCAGGTAGTGGGCTGTTCAGTAGCCCCACCTTCTCTTTAGTAAATCTGTGTTACCTAGGTCAAGATTGAATCAATTTGGTTTATTAGGACATTTTTTTTAACCTGCTAAATATTAAAGGCCTTAGTAGCCACT
The DNA here is from genome assembly GCF_003668045.3 of Cricetulus griseus. Lineage (NCBI taxonomy): Eukaryota > Metazoa > Chordata > Mammalia > Rodentia > Cricetidae > Cricetulus > Cricetulus griseus. The sequence continues at coordinate 167,655,902 of NC_048596.1, forward strand.
GGAGAGTGCAGTTTTAGTCCATCCACCCATCCATCCATCCATTTATTCAATTAACATACTAGGTACTTCCTAAGCTAGATGCTGGGCTTTGTACTGGGGTACAAAGATGGGCAAAGAGACCTGACAGAAAAGGAAGACCCATGAACAACTCATGTGATCATAACCATCCTCCCTGCAGGTGGAGGGTGGTCCATAAAGTGGCTGTGCAGGTGTCTGTGGCAAGGAATGTGATCCTGTGCAGGGCAGCCCCTGCCCGAGTAGTGTCCGTTTGCTCACTGAAACAAAGCTTCCTTTCTCAACACACTGTTTGCACTGTTAAAGGTCATCACATTCATCCCTTGCTGTCTGTGAAAGATGGTTCCAGAACCTGCCATGGGTCGAACTCTGCAGATGCTTGAGTCCCTTCAGTAACTTGGCACAGTACCTACACATAACCGCTTCTTTCTTTGCACTTTACATCAGCTCTAGGTTACCTGTTACCCCAAATACAACACTGATGCTACGGAAATAGTTGTTGTCTCACATTGCTGAGGGAATAACAGTAAGAAAAATCTCTGTCCCCGTTCAGTTCACTACACAGTTCATGAATGAGATGCATGCTACAAATGGACGTGGTACTTGATGAAGGCTGAAGGGCTGGGGAAGGCAGCAGGCTGCAGCAGTGTGAGAAGGGCTTGCTATTCATGCAGCAATGGCAAGATTTACTCTTTGGAACTTTATGAAAAAATCATTTTAAAGCTTTTCCTTCCGTCTTTTCTTTTTCTTTCTCTCTCCCCCTTGCTTCCCCTCCTCTCTCCTGGTTGACTGAATCTAGGATACAGGACCTGTAGAACTGCAACCCACAGTTTATGTTGTCATTTTCTAGTCAAGTGTCATGATAAATACAGAAATCTCTAAAAGCGTTGATGTAAACGGCATTCCCAGATGTGAACTTATACCCTTCACAGTTGCCCATACCCACAGCAGCTCCATCTATGTGAACCCAGAAGCCAGAGTTTGAGGTATGAAGTTGTCCTGGCCTGATTGAAAGCTGGAACACGCATGGCCCCATGTGGACTTTTCCTCTCTTTGTGATCCCATGTGAAATCATTTCTTATGATCTCTGTCCCCAAACCTAGGCAGATTAATATGAAAATCACATTGTAGACGTGTTATGGTCTTTAATTTTGTAGTTCAGGTGGAATGAGCCCACAGATGACATTCAAGGCTTGAGAAAGACTGGAGGGAAGATGTTAGCAAAGGATAGCCAAAATGGCGAAGGTGACACCACAATGAGTAGGAGAGTCACAGCTCAAATGGTCCAAGGACCAGATCAAAGACAGATGGTTCTTAACTTGACTCCAATGTATGGAGTCTTCCTGATAATCTGAAAATCACCTGGGCATTGATTAACCCCTACCTATACTTCGGAAGTCTCTGTGGGGTCCCTGGAAGGGCGTGGGTGGGAGGGTAGATGTCAGTAAGGACGTGGTTTGGGCTGAGGTGGCGATGGATTAGTTTCCTTTCATTACTCAAGCAGCCAGTATAATGAACTGTTAAAGGGAAAAGGGTTGTTACGCTCACAGTTCTGAGGTTCCAGTCCTTGACTGAGGGAGCTTATCATTTTGGGGCCCTGGTGAGGCAGCATAGGAATATATACTGAAACAAACTGCCCACCTCACTAGCCTGGAAGCAACAAACAAATAAATCCAACAAAACAATCAGTAAGACAAACAAAAAACAGGAAAGAGGAAGATGTCAGGATCACAATTCCTTCTGGGGCATATCTCTAATGACTAGAAGACTTTACAGGGGCCTTCACCTTCTATAGAACCCTCTACTTCCTAACAGCGCCCCCTAGGGGACCAAACCTTTAGCACATGCATCGACGGGGCAGACCAGCCATCCTCAGACCACTGTAGGAGGATGCGGAGGTGAGAGGTGAACCGAGAAGCCTTTTTCTTCACAGCATGGCATGCCCTGCCTCACCACATCCAGGCAGGCTGAGGAGGGTAGAGGCCCCATTCCCAGGCTCTGGGAGCACGGCTCTGAAAACACGTTCCCTTGGCATAATCTGATGGGAAGAGGAAGCCGATACATATCTGTTGCTGAGCCGCTTTGTGTCCACACATGATGGATGGCTCTGAAGGAGGAGCTAGAAAACAAATTATTGTGTCTCTTCCCCACCGACAGGTCTTTAGTGGGGCCGACCGGGGAGAGGAGATGCGGCCGATTAGAGGGTGCCTCACAATAGGCACTCCGCACAGGAAAAGTGTCCCGAGTTTATCTATTGTTAAGTGATATAATTTATCGTCGCTGAGGGTTAAGGAGCAATTCCAGTTCTTTCCTACTTCGGGAACAGAGATTTGTAAGATAATGCCCAAATTTAGACACCGAAGAACTGCCTGCAGAAATGTCCCCAAAGGCGGGTGGCTGGTGTACGCTGGAAGCCAAGTCATTCACAGAGCTAATTTGAGGCTCTCCTCAGAAACTATATTTGCTTTCTGAGCGCATGGTGAGTTTTCATCTGGGCTCTGACCAGCTGACAGCTATGCAAGTTTGTAGATACCAGTAATTGCGTATAGATAACCTTGATGGTTGACCTCGTCAGAGCCAGGCCTGGCGGCTTTCCATTGTTTCTGGCTTTGCCAGTTGCTACTCAACTGCTGCGGGATGAATTTATATATTAAGAACTAGCTGCAGTGGGAATTGCTTATCATTCCCCGTTCCATCCTGTAAGCTTCTATTTACTTGACGTAGTGAGCTGGGAATAAAAGCCGTGATCTGACTGTTCACTCTGAGTAGTGGAGGGCAGTGTGTTGAAAAGCTATACTAATTTCTAAAAACAAAGGGAAGCAGAGAGCACGTGTTTGCCTTCTCCAAATCGCAGAGAGACCCTCACCTCACCCAGCCACCGTGGCTGCCTGAACAGGCTCCCAGCTGTCTTTTAGAGTTCAATTTTGCTCGAAAGCAGTTTGAATTCCACCCATCACTATCACCAGTGTGAAGCCCTTGTGTTTTAAGGGAAATGCTGCAAGCAGGTCAGAATTTATGTTTAATTCAAAGAGATGCTTTAAAAAGTCTCTGAGAGGGAAAGGTGGCGGTGATCCTGTGGTGAGAGGACAGCGGGTGACAAAGCCACATAAAGACTGTAGTGCAAGTTAGCACCAGGAACGTGGGCTCGTCCATGGAATGCTAATGCCCGGACCATCTCTTTGGTGTGCTGTGTGGCCACCTCCAACTTATTCTTTTTGCTTTTTTGAATGGTTGAAATATCAGCTGTGAACATGGCTGGCACTGCAATTAGGAAAACAAGATGAAGCTGCAGAGAACAACTTTTTCTAGATGTACCTTTGGAAAGAGAAGCTGGGCTATGTTTCCCAGGGCTCTCCTTCCATGGCCTTTGAACTTTGAGGCTGGTTCAGAAGAGCTAGACAGGTCCCTGTCTCTGTCAGAGGGTGGCATCAGACACAGGTGAAGAGGAGCAGGAGGCAGGCCAAGTGAATGTGGGCAGTGGTGGCACTAATGACACAGGGTACATTCAAAGGGTCTGGACTTCAGCAGCAGTGGGAGTGGCATTCTGGAGGCCTGGCTGCTGAGCCACCGTGTGTCCCTCTGCTCGGCTGAAGGGATCCGCCTTTGATGCTTCCAACATCAGAGCATCAGAACTCCTCTTCATCCTGAGAAGGCAGGTTCGGGTTAGCCAGCCAGGGCAAATAGCTCAAGGGAGATTTCATTTTCCCTTTGTCGGGTCCCCTGCTTTCATCTGCTGGTGATCTACAGTCCAACTACCGCACACAGAGAAAAGCAGGCTTGCTGGACTCAGACGAGTATGGCTAATTTAGGGTCTTGTCTGGAAGCAGGTACCCACCTGGGTGCTGGAGGGCTCATGGGGAATCCAGGCACAGAGAGAGGGAGGGGCTGCTGCAGTGTCTCATAATTACTGGGAAACTGGCCTAAGAAGTTTTCAGCCCTGGCTAGTCCAACTGGTCTGGCCTCCCTTTCAACAAGGACAGCCCCTCCTGTGTCTCTGCCTCTAGGCATGTCTCCTTCATAAGCAAAGGGACAGGAACAAAGGTCATGCCAGGAATCTACAATCAGCTCTTTTCTGCAGCTGGCTCATGCACTGCATTAGCAAGAGGACCTAGGTTCAAATCCAAACTCTGCCCTTATTAGCTATTTAACCCTGAACAATGTGCTCCAGTGTTCCCTTGCTTAGTCTTATCTGTAGAATGGGCACGGGATTAATGTCTGCCTGTGGTATGGGTATGAATGGCATGCGGTAAAGGTTCCATGGAGTTACTGTGCACACAATACCCACCGCCATGCTTGGTATTAGAAAAGGCTCTGCCAGAGTCAGGCAGAGTGGCACAGCCTGTGATCCCAAAGTGGACTGGAAGTTGTAGGCCAATTGAAATTATATAATATAGCCAGATCCAGTCAGAAAGAAGGAGGGGGTGGGGCAAGGGGAGAGAGAAAGAAAGGGCTCCACAAACATTAGCTGTCGCTGAAAATATCCACTTAGCCATTTCATTTTCATTTGAACACAGGCCAAGAAGCCTTAATATTTTAAAAGCAGCTTCATGGAGTGGAAATAATGTTTATGAAGCAAAACTAAGATGGCAAAGAAGTTGAGTACAAGTCAGCTAACCTTCCCGCCCATCCCCAAGTGAGAGGTGAGCATGCCGGAGTCTCCAGTCAAGCTGCTCCTTTTATTGTAATAAACTACTCTGGGACTCAGTTCTTAGGAGATTAAATTCACTAAGTAAGGTGGATCCTGGGAGGAGGGGGAGAAGTGGGCATGGCTCAAATCTAGAGGATCAGAGACTACCTATGCAGTGGGAGGAACAAGCTAGGGAGGGCACAGGGCTCTTTGGTCCAGGGAGAAAGTGGTGTTCAGATAAAAAGGATCAGCTACATAGAAGGAGCTGCTAGACTGGAAGTCCAGCAGGCCACTGTCGGTGACTTCAGGGGGTCTGCTAGGCACAGGTGTGGTCACGAGAAGCTGCAGAGGTGAACCCAAGCTTGAGCTTGAAGTGATGTGCTGAGCAGTAGCTCTGAAATGACAGGCTCCAGCGGTCTCAAGGAGTGCATTCAAAGGTTGGGTGATAGCAGGTGGCCTCAGGAGGTTGGAGGAGGAGTAGGGGAAGTGAAATTGCCACAGAGGACTGCTGCCCCCTCCTTTGGGAAGTCAGGCATAGTACCAGAGTGTCCAGGACCTATGGTGGGAATCCTCTGAGAGGCCTTCATCTCTTGGGGCCAAATAAACATGAAAATCCCACAGCTACCACCAGAGACAGCTCATTTAGTAGATAACTCGTCAGATACCAAATATATCTGAGAAGCTATGTCAAGGCCTAGAAATATTTTTTTCCTATGGATACAAAATTATCTGCAAGCTCATAAGCATGGCTTTTAATGCCAAAAGCCATAGAGGAAGCTATTCAAAATGCAGAGATCACCGTACAGTTTATCAAGCGTGGGCCAAGGCATTCCCATTTTAAAGACAGTAAATTTTGAATTTTGCCTACTAAGGTTGTTAGGGGTCAGATAAGTATCTCTCTAAAGGTGCACGTGCTGACAGCTTGGTCCCTGGCTGGCAGGTCCAATCGTTGAGAGGTTATTGGATTGTGAGGGTTCTGACCTAATCAATGGATTAATCCTAGATGGATTCTTAATCCAGTGGTATTGTGGGAAATGGTGGGAACTTCAGAGGCACTGCCTAGTTAGAAACGGTGGGTCACTGGGGGACATCCCTTGAAGGGCATTTGTTGGTCGTGGTTGCTTTCCTGGCTTCTTCCTGGCTGTGGTGAGGTGAGTGGCACTGTTCCACTAACACCCTCTCCGTCATGGTGTTCTGTTTGTTCATTGAAGACCCATTGCCATAGGGCTGAGTGACCACAGACTAGATACAACCTCTGAAGTCATGAGCTGTGCTGAATGCTTCCTTTTAGGTTGTTTCTCTCAAGTGTTTGCCACAGTGATGAAGACTGACTAAAACAGAGGCCGATGAGCTATGTGTGCTGTTGGCCCACCTGTCTAGGCATCATTTATTGAGCTCAAACTGCACCAGGTGTTGGGGTATTATGAATGCTGGGGACTGGTGAAGGCATTTCCCTTATACCTCAAGTGTCTCCTGATTAGGAGAAAGAGTTGGTCTCAACAGCTATTACAGCATTTAAAATACTATAACTTTTAAAAAGATGTTTTTGAAAACAGAATTTTTAAACAAGAGACATCTAGCCTGTTAGACTAAGTTGTTATAAAATCTATAGTCCATAAAAAAATTATATGACATTAGCCAAGCACCAGACACTTTCCTAAATACTATGCCTACCTTAGTCTTTGCAACCACCTAGGGAGGCCGGTGTGATCTAGGCATTACACAGAGGAGGAAGCTGCAATGCAGGAAGGGTCACATCACCTTGCAGCTAGGGACTGTCCTGCCTGATTTGAACCCAGACCACCTCATGCCTAAGCTCTTCTCTCAGCCACTATACAAGCTGCAGAGGAGAGGGTCTCTACAGCAGAGAAAAGAATGGCTGTGTGGACTGTGCCTCGGAAAATGTGGAGCTTCTCCATTTTTCCTGAAGGGCTGAAGTCAGTGGGCCTGAGAGAGAAAGATAAAGCTTATTAACTTCACCAATATCAAGTTCAATGGTTTCATTTCACAAACAGCCCTAAATCTCAACTTTTGGCAAATGTATTTGGGATCCCAAAACTTAAGGAGTTTAAGAATATCAAATCAGCAGAGCCTGGGCTCCCATGCAAGGCAGGTTACTCTCACCATATTGGAGAGCAAGTGTGTGTCCTATAGCTGCAAAAGCACTTTTCCATGCACCCAGGTATGGCTACAGAGGTGTTCTAACAATAGTGGAAAATCAGAAGCAGCCCAGGAGTCCACTAGTAAGAAATCGTGAAAATAAAGCAAGTTCAGCTGATGAAAGCCTTCCCCACCCTCCTCAGGTTGCTGTTTCAGATGCAGGGCTTAGGGAACTTTCCCTAGCTGCGTAACTCATTGCCTATATAGGAATCCCTGTGCTTAACTGCTGTGGACCCTGACTCCTTGTTACTCATTGTTACTTGATCTAGAGTAGTTGCAGCCCCATTGGCTTCCTCATCTTTGAAGTAAGCATGATAACAGTGCTCGCTCTGGTCCTGGTACTCCCCTTATGAAGACTAAAGACAGCATGTAGGGATTCTCATATGTGTCATATGGAGTGGCAACAGAGTCAGAATGCAGGACTGGATGAGTCAATGATGACAATGGTGGCCAAGAGTCTGGTGATTTCAGACAGCAATGGAAAAGTTACAAACATGCCACAACAGAGAGTGAAATTACTTTTGAACCAAATTTCAACCTGTACTCACAGATTGGAGCAGCTTATGGGTCAACAGGCAATAGAAAATGACGTGTGTGGGGGGGACCATAGGCAATGGGTCCTCCCACAGAAGACAGATTTCAGTGTTTATCATGTCTACTGAAGGTGAACACAGTCATTCATGAGACCACAGTGAAACTACCCAAAGCTAAAGCCCTGGGGGGAAAGCCACTGCTGGGGAGAAATATTAGCCACTCTCTCCCCAGAAGCCTGGCTACTGCCCTCAGATGCCTTGCCTACTGCTCCTTGGGGATGCAGGGAGCAGCCAATGGGCCTCAATGCTCAATCCTCAGCAACATCATGTCCTCCTCTCAGGAGCTCAGCATCAGGGAGACTGCAGAGCTATCATTGTCACCAGATCACCTCGTGCATATAAGTGACAGATTCTCCACCCTAGTAAAGTCAGGTGGCACTTCCAGCCTCAGGAGGCCTCTGCTCTGCTTCAAAGTAGTGTTCATTTCAGTAAAAAGTGTGGGGACCTGCGTCCAGCGACTGCCCAGTAACCCCAAGGCAGCCCCTCTGCTTTGTTTACCAACACAGTTAAACTACAAACCACTGCAGCCCTAAAGTGCAATCTTACCCACTTAGCAGGCTGATTAAGTCATGGGCACAAAATGGTAAACAGGTATTAGAGCCAGCCTATAAGTGAGTCATTTGAATGGAGTGGAATATCATGGCAGGTTCTTAGGCCGGAAGGCGGAAAGTTCACACCTTCCTGACACCGCTATAAAACACTGCAACATTACAACTTTTCAACCATATCTAAAAGGCCAATTTAGGTTTATTCCCATCCGCGTTTATGGCCACGGTTCAGCGGGTGTAAACTGGTAATAGCTGCCGTCCAGCTCTGGGTGGATGCCAGCACAGATGTGTTCAGTCAAATGACTAATTGAAAACCTTCGACAAAATCAGCAGCCTGGCCATTTTGCCTGCATAATAAAACAGCCGAGGATCAAGGCAGAGCCCAGAAAACCCACCCATCTCATCATCAGCGCCATTAACAATCATGAGTAAAGATGAAAACAACGCATGGTTTATTCTGCAAATGAAGGCCTATAACTAGATGCGTTCCCAGGGGCCCATTACCCATTTTAATAATACATCAAGGAGCTTGAGCAAACAGTTTGTATGCACAGACCAAACAGAGAGGGCTGTTTACAGTCACCGCATACAGAGACTACTCCCAGCTCTCTGGCTCTAACAAATTTATAAAGGTACATAACATGATAGCTATTAGCAAAATTAAAAGAGAACCATTATGGACTTAGGGGCCGCTCTGCTCTCCAGCCAAACAGAAGCATCAACCCTGACTTCCAATTCAGGAATATCTGCCTTCCACCCCCCTTTTCCTTCAAGAGAGCAGCAGACTCCAACTCAAATTATGTGCATGAATAATAAAATACCATCTAATTAAAAACTGTAGTTAAATATGCAAAAATTAATGATAATGAGATTGGCAATACCTCGGAGTACAGACACTTTGCGAATTACCCACGAGTGTTCCTTTGCTTGACCTAAACAAAGAATAACAGAAAGGCTTCCTGCATGCCTGGTCCTAGCCCCATGGTGCCACATGATTCTGACCCAGGCGGGCAGCATGAACCAAATCCTGGAATAGGACAGTGGTCCAGCCAGGGCATTTCCCTCCCATTCCCTTCTTGTAGAAGAGCTGGAAGGGTGGGTGCTATGGAGGTGGGGTGGATGGGAAGAACGCAGAAGGGGCTTGCTGTGACCACTGAGGCTGCAGGATGACCCAACCTGGAGAGGTGGAAACAGGTGGAGGAACTAATTTAAGGGTGTGTTCCTGAAAAGGATCCACAACCTTGTTACCTTCCCAGATACCAAAGCCTTTGAGAGAGTGTCTTCATGGCATCATAATGCCTGAAATAAGTATTGCTTCTAGAAATTTCTCCCGAATGTGCAAGTTGCTTTCCCCCCTTACTGATAAGGATCAGTAAGTGTTTGAGCCAGGTTTCTCTCACTGTTGAAAGAGGCTGGTGTGGTGGCCCACACCTTTAATCCCAGCACTCAGGACGCAGAGACAGGTGGATCTCTGTGAGTTTCTGATCTACAGAGTGAGTGCCAGAAAAGCCAGGGCTACACACAGAAACCTTGTCTCGAAAAAAAAAAAAAAAAAGATGATGATGATAAGAAGGAAGAAGTAATGCTACTAAAGAGGCTGCCCTCTCACTGTTGCTTTGAGGTTCCCCTGGGAACCTGGTGAAGGTGTCTTACAGATTCACATGCCACTTGAGTAAGCCTCTTCCCGGAACACAGTTCCACCCACCCGCTGAGCATGGCTCCGCCCGGAGCACAGCCCCCACCAATCATGGCTCCTCCCCACTGAACACAGCCCCACCTTGGAGCACAGCCGGCTCCTAAGCATGACCCCGCCCCTAAACATGTCCCATCCCCTCCTCCTAGGAGCAGCCCTGTCACTGAGCATGACCCCCTCCCCTTGAACAAAGCAGGATTCCCTGAGCACAGTCTCACATCTGGATCAAGTGCTTTGGGGTCAGGAACCCCCCCCCCCACCAACACACACACCTTATGGCCTCCAAGGCTCAGAACTAGAGTCTCACCGCCCTCAAATCACCACCCGCTTCTCTCAGAATGGCTATTCTGAATGGAGAAAGTGGATGGCAAGGGAGCAGCAGCATCCTGTAGGAGAAAGACCCTGCCATCTTGGTCCAGAAAAAGGCTCAAACCAGTGTCGTTGCCAATGGATTACCACTCTCACCTGTTGAGACAGATGCTGACACAAACAAAGCTTCCTTCTGGTATGGACTCCCTCAGTCAGCCAAATCCCAGGGAGGGCTCCTGGAACTAACCCCTTGCTCCTGCTGAGGATGAAGGTTTGTCAACCAGTGTGCACCTGACTTCAGGTCTCCCCAGCCCTGTGTGACATAAGGATAGTGACATCACCGATTCTGAAGTTCGTTCTCTATAGTGTGGTGAACTTCACTCACCTGCTTTCTGGGTTGGACTTTGCACTCCGGGAAAACTCTGGTCTTCTATTCCTGCGATGGCCACTATTGAAGTCACTGGGCAGCTCTGAAAACGGAGACACATATACTTCATAAATGATAGAATTTGGTGTGGAAGTCTATCTTTAGGGTTGCAATTTCATGTTCAATTTACTGTTCTAAGGCAGCGGGGTGGGGTGGGGGGTGGGGGGTAGATATTAGATCTGGAGTTCTGAGTTCCCTGGAAAATAGAGTGAAAAGCCCAAGAAGACAACCAAAAGAAGGTCAGCTGCAGAGGAACCTTTTTACTGCCACTAAGTTCTTGGGTGACTTGGTGGCAGACATTCTTGCATGAGATGTAGGAACAATGCAGCTGTCCACGGTGACTGCTGGCAAATGCTCTGCTACTGTGAAAAAGAGCAGTCACTATGACATGTTTTGTGTTAATATATAACAACATCAGGAAGCCAGGTTTTGCCTAACCTTAAAAAGTTTGGCAGAGACGCTAATCTCTGCAGTAATGGAAGATCAGGACTAATAACGGCATGTTGGAGCCATCACTCAGGACATGTTTTTGGCACCTGAGAGGGGCTTTGGGTGATGTGCAGTTCCTGTGTCTCATAGCCACAGCCTTTCTTGCTTGCTTGGAAAGTGGAAAGGGGAGACTATCTATTGTGAATCACTTTGAACTGGCTCATGTTTATGTCAAAAACTTGCAAAATTTCATTGGCAGCTAATTGGCTTCACTATTAGGCCTGACTCCTCACACTACAAGGGCTAATTGAGACCAGCCTCCCTCTTCCAGCCTCCTCACCCTCCCCTCGTCGCCACAGCCTCCCAACTCCCAGCCAGTCTCCCCAACATAGTCTCCCTATTCCAGCTACTCCCCCCCATGTATCCCCACTCCAGCCTCCCCATCCCAGCCTCCCTGCCCCAGTTTTCCTCTTCCAGCCTCCCTCCCCTAGCCTCCCCACCCCTGTCTCCTTACCCCTGCCTCCCCAGCCTTCCTACCTCAGCCTCCCACCAGTCTCCCCACCCCCACTCCCTACCCCAGCCTCCCCACCTCTGTTTCCCTACCCCTGTCTCCTCACCTTGCCTCCCTACCCCAGCCTCCCCACTCCTGTCTCCTCACCCCTGTCTCACTACCCCAGCCTTCCTACCTCAGCCTCCTTACCTCAGACTCCCCAACTCAGCCTCTGCCTTCTACTTCAGTGTGTGGAACAGCAAGCAATTTACTCACACTGCTGTCTTTGTTTGCTGAGTCATCATTTTTGAGCAATCCTAGATAGGCATGCATATGCCTTGTGCCTATCTTCAGAGCATGCCTCACTGGAGTAGGGTCTAGCAGACTCTGTCTCTGGCTAATAGTTCAAAACCCTGGGGCCACCGGCAGTTACTTCTCCTTGCTTCTCCAAATTCATTTGACCAACACTGATTTACCTGTGTGGAGCCCAAGTGAAACCTGGAACCACCCACACTCCCCTTGGAAATTGTTCTTGCCTACTGGGTCCCCTCCACTGCCTGGCAGGGCCTCACAGGAGGTGACCTCACCGTTTGGCTTGTACGTGAGAAAGGGCTTGTGTTTGTTTATATGAAGGAAATGAAGTACTTGCTGCCCCTGGGGAAGTGTCTCCTGTGTAGTCAAGTGTTTGTCAGCCCAATTCTGGGGGTGAAAAAGAATTATTTAAGCCTGTGCCTTAAAAAAAAATAATGTCTATTTCATTTCTGGAAGAGGCCTGTAACAGGCGAGGGAGAGGTCTTATAAGGGCTGTATTCATTACATTTTCTCCTTCCTGGGACAAAACACCTAACAAAAGGAACTTAGGGAGGAAAAGGTTTGTTTTGGCTCAGGGTATAAGAAGGGATATAGTTCCTTGTGGTAGGGAAGGCATGGAAATAGGAGAGCCAGGTGGCTGGTCTGGTTGCCTTCTGAGTCAGGAAGCAGAGAGAACACTGGGGCTCAGCTCAGCACAACTCCTTCTTATTCAGTGTGATCGCAGTGCAGGGGTGGTGCTGCCCACCGTCAAGATGGGCCTTCCCTCCTCCGTTAAACCTCTCTGGAAATGCCCTTACAGACACAGTCAGAGTGGCAACTCACCCCAGTCACTTTGCTATTGAAGAGGAATCATGCCAAGGAGTATCCACTGACTTGTACATGTTGCTGTGCTGAAACAACCGACTTAATGACTTGAATAATATGGCTAACTTCAGGGAGGAATAGTTTGCTTTGGCATATCGTTTTAGAGGGGCCCATCCATGTTTACTTGGTTTTATGACATCATGAAGGCTGGTATGTGTGTGGAGAAGCTTCTTTATCTAAGGGCAGAGAAGGGGGAGGGGACTAGAGGCCAGGTGCAACCCTCAGAGTCACACCTTTCATGACCCACTTCCTCCAGTTGGACCCCACCACCCAAAACAGCACCATCCAACACAGATGGGTCACAAAGTAGAAAAAAAGGAAATTTCAACCTCTGACTCTGAGATTGTACACCAAGAAGCTGCTGTTTGTCTGTACCAAACTCAGTCTCCGGGATGGGGATGATGTTGATAACCCAACACTCAGCTCCTGGTGCAGTCCCATCTAGAAGTCCCAGGGCAAATGCGTCCCATGATCAGCATGAACAGCGGGTAGGTCAGGCGAGGATGCAGCCCACTCAAATGGGTTGACGGTCTACATGCCCTATGATGCTACCCCACTGGGGATGCTGGCCTGGCATCTCGGGGGCCTCTAACTTCATAAGAAGAGTAGGAAGTCTAAAATGTACTTGAATGCCCTCTGCTACTTAATGTCAATTGATTGTAGCTCTCAGGGGGGAATTGAACACATGGGTCTGCTGTTTCCTCTGGGATCACTTGTGCTTTGGTACCAGAAGAATTTAACTAGACGTCTTCTTTTTCTGTCTTGTGAAGAAATTAATTACACTTATGACAAGCAAAGATCCCTTTGGGTCTTTAAGTCCTTTTGATTCTCATTTTTCAAGGTGAAAGAATCCCTTTGTGACTGGCCAGCACCTGCAGTGTGGATACAGCCCTGTGAGAGGAGAGGGGCTAAGAGCTGGGATATGGAGTGTCACACATTCAGCTCAACTTTTACCTTTTTTTAAAAAAAGACTGTCTGGCCACAGAGGGGAATAGTAGAGGAGATGCTTAGAGAGTGGGGAATGTGCAAAAACCTGGAACACAGTAACAACGGTTTTAGCTTTTATTAGCACCTGAGTTTTTATTGAGCATCTATTTTATTGAATATGTGCCAGTCCATAGTTAAGTGAGAACAGTCAGGGTAAGTAGTTCATGGACCTTGCTTTCATGAAGTGTTCATTCTAGCAGAAGTAAAGAAAGGCCTGAAATGAACAAGTTCATAGAGTTGTTGACTGTCAGCAACAGTGATGGGAGGACAAAGCTAGGAATGGCATGGGGGGAAAAGGCCGGGGATGCCTCTCAGAACAATGACAGGAGAGCATCTATGTATAGGGCTGCATTACAAGTCACAAAATCCAAGCAAGGTACTAGTGCTTTTAAACTCAACCAAAATAAACAAGAAAAAGCTCTATAAATTCAGAACAGGGTTGCAGAAATGACAAATACACCCTAAAGACTGATGGGTGTACCCAAAGAAGTCTCTCAGAAAATGAAGTAAAAAGACAGGGAACAAAAAGCAAAAACTTTAAAAATTATATTTAACACAGCTTTGACATCCTGACTGTTGGGCATTCTACAGAGGGAAAAAAAAAAAAACAGTAAAGACACACAGTGGGAGAGAGGAAATTACCAAGCAAGGAACACCAAAAATAGTTTCCAAACAAAAGAGCATGAATTTCCTTATGGGTTGGAAGCCCGGCATCATGTCTATAAGGCCCACCTTAGGGACGTCAGTGTAGCATGAGAGATCAGCAAGGACAGAGACCACAGAGACTCTTGAACATTCTGAGAGGAAACATGAAATTATATCATATACCAAAGATGGAGAAGACCAATTAAATTAGATAATTAGTGACACTAGAAGATAAGATATGGTCTTTAACATATTGAATAAAATACATTTTCAACATAAAATTCTATACCTAGCCAAACTATCATGTTAGGTATAATCAAGACAGCTTCTAAACAGACAATTTACCTTCATGGGCCCTTTCTAGGGGACACAGAAAAGATGTTTTTTGTTAACTAAGAAAGTTTTGTATCCAGGAAGCAAATCTCTCGCATGAAAGGGGTAAAGAAATTTTCAGAATGAGGTAATCTGAACAGCTCCACTCTAGTCTAAAGAATGACCACTTCAGAGCACACTGAGACAGAAGGTTTGGTGAGAAGAGTCTACTGGAGAAAAAAACTAATCCAGTAGATGATATGACAGGTTGAACTCTTGACTAATGTTAAGAAACTCTTGGAGGAAATAGGGGAAGCTCTAATTTTTTAAATATTTGCTATGTGTATGCATGTGAGCACATGTGTGTATGCATGTAGAAGCTAGAGGTTAACGTTAGATATCTTTCTTAATCACTCTCTACATTTCATTAGGTGAGAGAGGGTCTCTCACTGAACCTGGAGCTTGCCTATTGACTAGATTGGCTGGCTACTGAGTCCCCATGATCCTCTTGTCTTCACCTCCTAGAACTAGGATTTTTACATGAGTATTGAGGCTCCAACAGGTCCTTATGCTTACATGGCAAACCTGCATAATTCATCTCTGCAGCTCCAGGAAGAGTTTTTAAAACTAAAGAATTAAAAACATGAAGTGAGTTTTCATTCCAAGGAGAGGCACATTTCCCCCAAATGAAATGTCTTTGTGATACCACAGTGAGCCACATTTACATGTCTGGAATACTGAATAAACTGACCACTTCTTAACTGGGAAATTTCACATGATTTCACTAGGAGAATCTGGAGAGCATAACTGAGCAGGTGTGTATGTCTGAAAGAAAGACAAATCTTTGCTGACTATAGTAGAAAGGCAATTTTAAAAGCCTAAAATTAAGGGGTACAGAGAAAACTTTAATTTTTATTATTTGTTTAAAATTACTTTTAACAAATCCTAAAATTAAAATTAGTGTTTCTATAGAGGGGCATTGGACTGAGTAGCAAAAAATGTAGTTCTATATATAAAATGTAGTTTATATTTAACTATTTCAGTTATGTGCCTGAATTATTTTGTGACACATAAAACAGGTTTAAAGTAAAAGAAAGTGGTATAGATGCTTTACATAAGGCAGAAGCTTCTCACTGCCCCATCTCTTCCCCTCTCACCCTTTGAAGTGGAACCTGAAATCTTCATCAGGCATTTGTCCATCTGGGAAAACAGCAAACAATAACAAAACCCTAGGTTTTCCAGAATCCCTTGCAGCTAGCATTTGGACCACCAGTTAGAAAGAGTAGTAATATATGCAATTCCTTAGATGTGTTCTTCAGGGAAGTAGCCCTGCATTTTTCCTTCCAGCTTCACACTGGAACTCTAGTCACTCATGAGGATTTTGGAATGGCAGCCGTGCAGAGAAGAACTAGGTTTCTATTATTCCATGTCCTGAATTAACTACTTCCAGACATTTGGAAATGATGAAACATCGACTTTCTTCCTCAAAGCCAGCATTATTTGGGTATTGTTATATACAGATATTCTCAATGAATGCCCTTGGATATGTGAAGCCTTGTGGCAAAAGGATGTCAATAACTGGGTTTGGGACATGATGACCTAGAAGGCGGGAGTGAGGACAGAGGACAGGGACAAGAAGGGAATAGAGCAAGAGGGCCATACAAATGCAAGGGCTCTGTAGTCTTGTAAGCCCTGCTCAAGAATCTGAGGTGGAACACAAGGAAATAGTTTCAAACAGGGAATGTACTGGTGACACTCACCTACAGGGGCATGAGGCTCAGTACCAGTTCTGAGGTGGCCTGTGCTCTTAGTAGAATTCTTGACAGGCAGCCTCCTTTAACAAGAGTTACACACAGTGAGTCCTCTTGCATTATGCACACCTCCTGGAACCCTGGGTTTAAAAATAGAGATTCCAGAAGGTTATACCAGTTCCCATGGGCATAGGGATGGAATGATGGTTTGGCTTAACCATGTACCTAAGGACAATGATGAAAGACCACATCTGAAGTTCAAAGGGAAAAGAGAAAGCTGTTCCCTTAGGTTGGTGGAGAAGAGTGTGACTGTATCCAGCAGATTCTGACAGGCAAGTGAGAGTGGTGGGAACTGTGTACGCACAGCCTAGGCAACACCACCTGTGAGTAGCTGTGTCCAGCTGGAAGTGTGAGTGTGAGCCAGGGAACAGCAACTAAAGGTCCAGGCTTGGAAAGGTTGTTGTTAACTGTAGGGCAGCTAGAAGCACCATCTAGGTTCTGTAGGACACAAGGGCTATGAGGGTTGTATTGCTTGTGTACCTGTATGCTTGCTTTTGTCTGCATTGGAGGACTTAATAAAGTGGACTGCCCTCTGTGGTATGAAACAGGGCCACCTTGGAGGGGTCTGCTTGCCTCCTCCTAGCATGCTTTCTGATGCTGTGCCAGCTTGAAAGGTATAATGACTACGGTGGCCCTCAGAGTTTCTTTGTGCTGTTTTTAGGGATTCCATCCCAGAGAACCCATTTTTCTCACCCATTAATAATATTTGAGTAGCACAAAGGTTTAACAAATTCACATTTAAATGAATATTTAAATTTTTGTGAGTCAGTAACTTTTGTGTTCCAGAAAAAAAGGGGGGTAGATTTTATCCCTCCCCTCCCCCCGGAGAGATTGAGGCTGGAACCAGCTTCCAGGAGGGACTGTTACTGTACTCAGAGAAAAAGGGTGAGTGTGGGGCAAGGCTGACCTAAGAGCACCTATGGAGGGGAGTGCTCTTCTGATTGCCAGCTCCCTTCTGGCAGAAGCTGGAGGTTGGATGAGACTTCGGCTGCACTTACAGGATTAATGATGAGCTGGGCAGAAAAGAGTGGAACTCGCCAAGGAGAGTTCAGTGGAGGTACTGAGAGGAGTTGGGGGGATGAGAACCCTCATGTTGTCACCTTGGCCCAGCTGTAGAAAGCAGTACAACGAGAGTCAGGGAAACACGTTCGATATTGTGGGTACCATCATTTGCCTCTCTCCAGCGTTACATTGAACTTAATTGCCATGGGCCACCTGCTCTTGGAAACCTCATCCTACATTGCCCCAGCCTCTGTTGGGTACAGCCCTGACCAAAAGCTTTAGATTGATGGGGCCAGGGTCCCCTCAATATCTGTAAAGACTGGGATTCAAATGCAGCACCAATGGCCACAAGTTGCACTTGATGTTAGAATTCTTGAACTCTTCAGAGTCTGGCCTGCAGCTTCTGTTCTCTCCCCAATTCTAGGACCCTTGCACACAGGGAGGAGTTCTGTTTCATGGCTATAGACCCCACATCCAGCCCCTGTCCATATGTGACCCCTAGCTGCCCGAGTACCTAGAGTGCACATGCTGTGGCCCTGTTAATCCTTGGAACGCATGAAAACAGCCCTAGAAATGGCACTGGGGCATCAGGATGGGAATTCAGGTTCTTGGGCAGATCTAGACAACGGTCAACAAACTGTGACCCAAATGAGATTCAGCTACCAGTCTCAGGGTTTGTACTTTTTCATGATTAAAAAACAAAGCACATGAGGATATTTTGTGGCATATGAAAATGTAAAACTCAAAAACCTCTGTCCACAAATAAAATCTCACTAAAGCCCGAAGAGGAAACTGCATTTCCATACTATCCTGTTACTGTCAGGAGTGCGATGTACAAACTGGTTGGCCAAGCCTGAGACTTCCTGTCACTCTGGAAAGTGCAAGAGGAGCAGAGTAGGACATACTGAAGGCATTGATAGATACCATAATGTCCTTGCCTGGGAGGAATTGCCACAGCCAAAGAGGGCTAGAAGAGGAGCCTCCAAATTATAGAAGACTCTAATGGTTCATGCCTGTAATCCCAACACTGAGGCAGAAGGATCTTGAGTCTAGCCCAGCCTGAGCTCCTGCCTGTTACTAAATTCATAAAAATAAATATAAACAAATAAAACATAGCCACAAATATAGGGTTCCTCTGTTCAGAGTCTAGGGACATTCGACTATGGGATTGCCTCTGGTACTTGAACTGACTCTGGTGGTGAGGGAATGAAGAAAATATAAACATACATACAGAGAAAAAGTAGGGTCAGGTGGACTGGGCTTTCTGATGGAGAAACTACAGCATCCAGGAGGCTCTGCATCATTATTATATACAATTGAAGATGGAGGCGGTTTTATTACATACAAATAGAATTTATGGTAAATGTCTAAACCAAGGGAGCAGGATTAGCTAATCTTGGTAGGCGAGCAGACTTCAGGCTGCAAGCATCTAGGAGAAGAAAGGGGCAGTGGACATTTCTGCACTGTCAACATTCACACTTGGACCAGGAGGGAAGGCATCACCATTTCCCATGGAGATGAGGCATTGTGATCCTCAACATGGCTGTCCCCATGTCAAGGACACATGCATTCAGGACTTGACTCACTCAAGGCTTCAAGGGAAGTCCTCATTACACAGTTGAGCCTAATCATTCTCATAAGGTATTCTAGAAATTCACAGACTATTCTTGGTCACATGAGAAACATTTTTCTGGCCGAGTCCGTCCTGGGGTAGCAACTAGATGAGTGCTTCCTCCCTCTGCACCATATCACCTACAACACTCCTCACATTCCCTCTTATACATGTCCCCACCCTCTCTCAGGTCACAGGTGCCTCACGGACTCCCACGACAGTTGCTATGCATTCCCTGGCTTTCTGTGGTTTGCTCACAAGCTTCAAATGCTGATGCCCTGGTAGCCTTGAATTAACCTTTTAAAAATGCTGCTTAATTGTAGTAAAATTCACATAACAGCATTTACTGTCACAGCCATCATCAAGGTCAGTGGCAGAGGTGCAGTCACGGTCGTCCAGCAGCAGTCACCCGCATCCACCTCCAGAATTCTTTGCTCTTTCAATTTGATACTATGTTTCCACCAGAGAATTGTTCCTCATTCCTTTTCACCAGTCCTGGCAGCTGTCTTTCTGCTGTGTATCTCTTAAGCTTCACTTCTCTAGGTAGTTCATATACAGGAGCTCATATAGTATGGTAGTTTGAATGAAAGTGGCCTTCATTGGCTAATGTATTTGGATACCCACTTGGTGAACTGTTTGGGAAGGTGTGGGAGGTTGCAGCCTTGTTGGAGGTGGTGTGCCACTGGGAGCAGGCTTTGAGGTTTCAAACACCCACACCATTCCCAGTATCTCCTCTCTGCCTCATGCTTGTGTCTCCAGATGTATCTGCCTGCTGCCGTGCTCCTTGCCACAGGGTGATGAACACCTATCCCTTGGGAACTGCAAGAGCCCAATAAACTCTCTTCTATAAGTTGCCTTGGCCATGGTGTCTTATCGAAGACAAAGAAAAGCAACTAGGACACACAGCATTTGTTCTTGTCTGGCTTACTTCTCTTGGCACGATCCACGTTGTAGGTTTTTTCAAAATTCACTTGCTTTTCAAAGCTGAGTATTATTCCCTCCTGTTTCCACAGCACATTTTGATCAAATAGTGATGGGTCTTTGTGTTACTTCCTGTGGCTGTTGTGAACCAGGCTCCTGTGAACCAAGGTATACATTTGTCTTTAGAACTACGCTTCTAGTTCTTTGAAGTACATGCCCAGAAGGAGAATTACTCAACCCTAGGCAACTCTACTTTTAATGTTTTGAAGAATTACCATGCTGTTGGCCATAGCAACCATACCATGTAACTTCCCCACCAACAGTTAGTTACTAGTATTAATTTTTAAGATAGAAAAAATAGTTTCTAATATTAATTTTTAAGCTCCTAGAAACATTTGGTTGAGAAAAATGCCATCCATCTTAAAACAAACAAGCAAACAAACAAATGAACAAACAAACAAACACCCATCCTCGCTATCTCTAGAGCAGCAGTTTCTCCCTGGCTTCACATGAGGCTGTCATGTGAATCTCTGTAAATGCGCTAATGGACTGGGTACTGCTGTTTGGAAGTGTGTGCTCAACATGTTTGAAGCCTTGGGTTTGATGTCCAGTATCCCTGTTCCAAAATCACCCTCCCCTACCAAAACATGTAATTCTAGCACTTGGGAGACCAAGGCAAGAGGATGGAGCATTCAAGGGCAACCTATGCTCTATATAATAAGATCTTAGTTCAATATAAAATTTTGAAAAGCAAAACCAGAAAAGTCTTATGGTTTGTGTGTATTCAAGGGCATTGCCAGCATTGAGATCAGAGCACAGATGCTATTCTGTTTTCCCAGTTCACCCCCCAAAGCAGTCGGGGTTGCAGGTCTCTGCCCTTGAACCACCCGCTTGCCCTGTGGTCAGCTTTTAAAATAACTTGTCTTTTGGCTTCTGAAGCAGAAGTGCTGTTCTAGGGACCAAACTCCAGGAAGCAATCGACATGTCCCTGTATCATGAGTGGTGTTGGGTGCAGGGGTGGTGACATGTGGTTTCCTGGTGTGATAGCGGGTGTGTGGGAGACAGACGCCATCTGGAGAAGGGAGGTGGGGGCCAGCATGGCAAGCTGCTTACACCCTGTCCCTTCAGCACCTACTTTCTTTCAGACATCTAGAGCCACTCAGTCCCTGTTTCTCAAAGCTCTCCTTCTGGGGAGACATTCCTTCCTGCCTATCCACAAATCATAGACTCGGCCGGCAGGTTGGGGACATCACCTCAATCACCTATTAAAGAGCCAAATTCTGAGTCCATTAAAATGAACTGCACATCAGAGTCAGACAAGAAATTACAGAAAGTCCCTGCTCTTAGTTCCCTGCTACTCCCTGGAGCTATTTATTCGGCAGAAGTGCTTCAGGAGTAGGGCTGAGTTTGCATCTCTTCCTAAGGGGAACAGATGCAGACAGGGACTCTGTGTTGCTTGGATGAAATATATGAAGCCAGGCCACTGTGTGCACTAAAGTGATCGAAGGAGAGGAAGACAGGGCAGATTTTCTCCCCTCTAAGAGTGGCCTTGTAGGTTTAAGTGTAAAGTATAATTACTTCAAGACATCCAAATTTGTTGTGTACAATATAAATCAGCAGAACTCCACAGGATCATGTTTTTAATGAAGACCCCAAATAAAATGTTCTTTTATGTTACAGCAGATGTTTCTTAATTCACTAGCGCCATGCATTGGGGTATTAAGATTATTCCTTGGCATTTTATTATGAAGAACATACTTGCTTCATCAATTAAGTGGGCCATTAAAGACATAAACAAGCTTTTATGCCCTGCTTTTCAACAGCTGCTGGTGGTCTACCAAGTGGTGAGCCAGCTTTCAGCAAATAGTCTTCAGCTCAAGGAAGTAAATGCATTTAATAGGGCAACTTCAGGTCAGTCCACAGCCTCTTGCATCCCAGCTTGGGGAAATTCTTCAACCGGGAAATGGAATGACAGGGTACTTGGGCAAGTTGCTTCCAGAATGTGTGTGTGTGTGTGTGTGTGTGTGTGTGTGTGTGTGTTTAAAATAAAAATAAAATGTAGGTAATTAAGTGCAAGAGGAAGAGTACATTATGAAGAGGGCCTTGAGGCTCACACTCTTGCAAATCCAATAACTTGAGCTTTAAAAAGAGATCAGCTGAGTCTGCTTTATGCCATGAAGGACATGGAGGACAATGTAGGTCACAGGCCCCTTCAGTCACCGGAGTCCATTTGAGCAAGATCTGACCCTGCAGTGACAATGTTTCCAAGGTGTAAGGAGGAGCTTTGCATCCTATAACTGGGATGGCAGCCAGATAAGATTTCCCTCTCCTCCACCTTGCATTTCCTAAAGATAACAACACGGTTGAGAAGGAGCAGGGAAAGGGCTGCCTAGGAAGTGCTGAGGCCTCCATTATCCTTGGCTGGCCTGCTCCTTGTTTCCTGTGCCAGCAGTGGCTCAGAGGGTGCTGTGCTTCACCTTGCTAATGTACACAATGGCATCCTCCTAGAGACAAATGTCAAAAGAAAAAGAGCAGGGGAGCAAAGCCTGGGAGAAATTTGCAGCAAGCTTGGGTCACCCTCAAGCTGAGAGAGCTCGGACACCACATGAAAGGGAGATGGAATTGATTTTCCAAGTCTGGCCAAATCCAAATCTATTCCAAAATCTGTTGTTAATAAGAAGCAGGAGAGAGAGAAAGAGAGAGAGAGAGAGAGAGAGAGAGAGAGAGAGAGAGAGAGAGAGAGGAGGTGCTGTGGTTCACACATCGCACCAGGTAACAGGGGGCCACCTCCACCATATGTGCCTCACCAGATCGGTACAGTGGCCCAATTCTGAAGGTTTTGGGAAGGATGCCTGGGCATGTGGGACAAGGGCACTGCTTGGGAGGAAGGCCTTCTGCCTTTTGTTCATTTTCTTTAAATAGGATTTAGTCATAAATTTTCTTTCCCTTTTTCTTGTGACTGATGAGGGTTTATTTTTCTTTTTGTGTTCTAGTTCATTTTGTAGTTGGATGTACCATTGTTCTGGGCTGGCAGAAAAAGGAGAGGGGAGGGGAGGCAGGAACCACATTGTGAGTGAACTTGGCCAAAAGAGTTAGGAGGTGACTTCCCCAGGAGACAAGGACTCTGCCGTGCTTTCAGGCCATCAATTCTCCCCTGGCCACAGCTGCAGCATTTTGTTCCCTGATGGGGCCAGGATGTTCCCCCAGTGGAGCCTTTGATTTCCATGCTCACCTGATTGGAAAGTGAGGCTCCATGCTGCCTTTCTATCAGGCTGATTTCACTGCTTCTAGGACTTTCCAATGTTTCCAATGACATCACACTGGAAACTCCATCCCATTGGCAGACTGCTTTTCTGTAGACAAAATAAACACAGAAGCCTTCTTTTCATAGCTTAGATGGTATCTCTGAAACACACACACACACACACACACACACACACACACACACACACACACACACACAGTTTTAACCGTGTCAGAAAGGAAACAGGCTAAACAGCCTGCCAACTTTATAGGCTTCTACATGATCTTTGAATTAATATTAGCCTATTAAAAAAGGGCCATAATCAGAATAAACACACACACATACACCCAGTCTGATTTGCACAGCAGACACATTTCATGTTGTTTTGGACATGTACGCTTAAAGTCATGTACAACAGGTATGTTATGCTATCACGGCAAGCATGTTCTAATAAACACTGCATCCGTTTGTATTGCTTTTTTCTCTCACAATAATAGAAATAGAACACCATATATCACTGTAAAACACATTTCCACATAAATGCTGATAAGCACAAAATATTTTTCATCGTTTACATTTTAACTATGATAATATATGGCAGGATTAGGGCTGCATCCATCATGTGTCTAACTAACCTTACTGTAATGAATTTTTAAATGTAATGGTTTCTGTCGCAAAGGAAAATCATACATAATGTCTAGTGACACTGCGCGCTGGCCAGTGGGTGGGTTTTAAAATGTAAATGTAACTTCCTCTTTAATTAGATTTATAAGAGGCATCCCCTCCACTGGGCCCTCCTGCTCCTGATTATTTAAAGCAAGAATACTAGAAGCTTGGATAGGTGAGGCATGGCCGAACAGTTCTTGACTTATCCACAATCACTTGCTTATGGGAAATCTCTCTCTCTCTCTCTCTCTCTCTCTCTCTCTCTCTCTCTCTCTCTCTGTGTGTGTGTGTGTGTGTGTGTGTGTGTGTGTGTGTTGTATGCCAGTTTTAGACCAGCAGAACATCCAAGGGATACAAAAGCCTGTGACAGCAGAAGCTTCTAGGGAAGATGTCAAGAAAGGTTTCTGTCCCCTGGAATACTCCCTAGAACAGTGCTTGCCATGAGATTTAAGGGGGGCAGGGCATGAGGGCATGGACTAGGGGGATCTGGGTCAAGGGCAAGTGCATTCCTCTCTCTCTCTCTGCTTGAAATAACAAATAAGCCGACTTACCAGAGAAGAATCATTAAAAATAATTTGCACAAGCTTTCAGTTGTGTGAGCTCCTTTTTGATACAGTATTTCTTCCCGTGCTTATCACTGCGGACATGTTCGCGCCATATGGAAGCGAGCCGGGCTGGGAGCTCCCACAATACCTGAGTGGTTAATTAAGAGCCGTTGCCCGGCCACAAGAAGCAGGCTGGAAATCCCTCTTCAGTCTCCGACAATGAGTAGCTTTTTTAGCAGCAGAAGTCGCCAGGGACAGCCAGAAGCGAGGGTAATTATTTGAGATAACATACAGCTGAAGACAGCGTGCATGAGTGCAGGGCGGGCGGGGGAGCTGGGGGGAGCCATGTGCAGTTGAAAGGAGGGCAACAGCAGAGAAAAGTCTATAATAAAAAGGTCAACATCTCCTATTTTTCTGTACAGTGTCGACAGTCTGTAATGCCTTTTTAGCATGAATGACAACGGAGTCTGTCTTTTTTTTTTTAAAGGGGGAATATCTTATTTTGTATTCAAACTTTGCAATTGTGAGTTCAGGCCTGCCAGCTCCATCTGAATGAGCTATTCTCGCTTTATCAGGGTTTGCTGAACTGACTTTGATTGCATTGTTGCAAAATACCAGTAATTTTTCCATTAACCCATACAAACCCTGGGCGAGCAGAACAAAGAGGTATCGGAGGATGAAAGCCATGAGTGCCAGGAGTTTCCTAACTGCCTCCAAGTAGAACTGCTCATGGCATGTCATCTGGGATGGCTGGGACTGCTTAGGGATGTCACTTTGGGTTTCCTTAGGGGGGCTCTTGGGGTTTGGGTCTCAGAGGGCACCTTTGGTGGTTCCTGACAAGTCCTATTGGCTCTTTGGTGGAGAGATGGGTAAGTGTCCCTTCTTTTATCCGGACAATAGTTCTGTACTGTATCCTCCCATGCCAGGGACCTCAGGCTTAATACAGAACCCCACTCTTGAAGAAGTCACCCTTAGGTGAACATGGACGGGTGCTGGCAGGCAGGGGCTATAGCCCAGCTCTTTTGGCAGTAGGGTGCGAGTGAAGGATACCCAGAGCTTCCTAATGACACGTGCACATTCACATGTAGCCAGCCCCTAAGCAGGTGTGGCTACAGCATCCCCTACACACCCCAGTCGGGTTCTGTGGGGGTTCCTTTCGCCGTTAAATCTCTGGTTTTAAGGCAAGCATGTGAGGCAGTTGTTTTATGTAAATGGATCCACATTTGCCTATTGTTTTAATTGAGGGCAGGTTAGGATTCTCTCTAACACCAGAAAGTACATTTGGAAGCATAGAGATGCTGTGCTTCCATTCCAACGTCACAACAGTTAAGTTGCCCACCATCAAGGGTTAGTCTGCCTCCTCCTTCTCCTTTCCCTCCTCCTCCTCCTCCTCCTCCTCCTCCTCCTCCTCCTCTTCCTCCTCCTCCTCCCTAATTTGAAATGTCAAAATCCCATCTTTGATTTGTTGATCTACGGGACTGGACAGAGCCAAGGTCTCCCCACCTCATCCCCCCTCCCCAACTTCGTGGTGATTTTATGCAGAATCCACATCTCAGCTTTGTTTAGAAACTGCCCGATATGTTAATTACCTGCTTTACCTCCTCAGCATGGTACTGTCAAAACCACACACCAGTCTTTAGAAAATAAAAGCAGAGCCTGCGGTCCCCTCTCTGCAGTATCCAGCCCCTGACAACGCCTGAGCTGTCAGATGAGAGGCGGTGGCGGCAGAATAAAGGTGGGCAGATGTGTGGTAATGAGACAGAAGTGTGCAGATGCTAATAGGTCTCCTCATCAGAACAGGCCTGCCTCGGTGAGATGGAGCCAGGTAGCAGCTGCGGACTGTCAGGGAGTCCGGGTACCACTTCCTCCTGATTCTCATTTAAACTCCTTGCAAGCCGCTGCCTGTCAGTGAACCTCTCCCTCTCAGGAGCTCCAACCCCTGGGTGATCAGTCACATTTCGACATAACTAGATGTCAAAAGAAGTTTAAGTTGTATGACGAACTGTGATGCAGTCACCGCCAGCCCCTGGCCTCTGCAGTGCTCCTTAATGATCCGCCTGGAAACTCTGCCGATTTTTCCTGTGTTTTGTTTTCTTATTAAAACACTGGCTAAGTCTTTGTCAACATCGCGTCAGCAACTGTGTGCTCAAGACAATATTATCCCAGGCATAATTTAATTTCAAATGTGGAGCTCGAGCCCAACCTGGGTCCCACCGAGGGAGGTTGTGTTCAGCAAACAGGAACTCCCTCTAAATGGTCCATTTTAGTATCGTTAATTAAAATTAGGTCATTTGGGGATTTAGTGTTAGCCCCAGTTGTGACTCTGACTGTGCTGTGGGGGATGGTAGGATCTGGGGCTGTCACTTGGGTTGTTCCGGAACCTGAGTTGTGGGAGTGAAGCTGACAGTAACAGATGGGCCCACAAGAAACTGCTTCCAAGCTAACTTCACGCACCAGTAGGACCTTGAACAAAAGTCCGAGCTCTGTCAGACCGTTCCCCACTTTGGTGGGTTGTGAAGTAGAGTGTACTGTGGGTGACTCGGACAGCCATCTAACAGAAGATCTGGGGCCATTAGGTGTGTATGGCACATGCCTTCAGGGTGAGTGAAGCCCAACTATGCCTGGCCTTCTTTGTGAGGCAGGCATTTCTTGGAGCTTTTAATTGGGTCAGGTCAGTTTGTTCTCTAAATATTTTCATCTTCTCCCACCACTATTTACATTTCCATTGGGAAAATAAATGTTGTGAGTCTCCTCAGCCTGCTGTATTTTCTTAGAGATTTTAATTCCTATTCCTCATAAAAGATTTTCACCCATGCAGGCTCATGCATGTGCCTGAGCAACCCCCATCTCTCCTTTCTAGGTTTTGTGTGCTATAAAGGGACTGGAGTTCATAAAATACTTCCCTTGCTTTGTTTCTGAGTCTGAAGGATGAGCCGAGGAAACTGGATGACATGCTGATATAAGGAAGCTTTTGGAGGAATCTCAGAGAACCAGCCAGTCTCAGCTAGAAACTTCTATTCTACCAATGATACCCTTTTCCACCCCCTTGACCCACCCCACACTGATGCCTCTCTTAGACTGTCCTTCCTTAACCCCAGACATACTCCTCTTAGACTATCCCTGCTTCTGGGGAGCAATGTTGCACTCCTGGATGCCCGGGGGTAGGGCTGGAGCCCATTAGAACAACCCTGCCTATCCTGGTGCTTTAAATTATTGAGTAACTAGGATCCCCCTAAGAGGTCCTAACCTTATTCTGTGATAACTTAAAGACTGGGTATCTAATATAGTTTATTTTTTAAAAAGGCTTTCTTTCACCAGCCACATGTTTCATATCAAATGGAGAGATAGAAAAACAATAAAACACAAGCAATTACAGAACATGTCTTAGAAAAGGATTGGTCTTGTTTTAAATGAAAACCCAGAAGTCCAAAGCTCCTGTGAGGAAGAGGAGGTTAAACAAGGCCAAGTTTCACCTGATGGCATGAGACCAACACCAGGATATCTGTGAGCTTCAGTTTCTGCCTACCATGAAGTGTGGACCAGCCTCAGTGACTTCTGACTGGTCCAAGCACTACATTAAGCAAGGCACCAGGGAAAAAACTCATAGTGGTTTGAATTGTGGGTTATGAGCTGTTCACTTTTGAGCAAGTTAGTTAGCCTCTCTGGGCATCAAGCCTTTTTCTTTGTTAAGTGGTAGCAGGATATGCATTGTTAGCTTGCTATCTACCTTAAAGGAGTCAGCTTGGTAAAATTTCCAACACAATGCTGCAGATATGATAGCTAACAATAGAACACCCTCCACACACAGGGGGAGAACACATACAAAGAAGTGTCCTAGCCCAGCCTCTATAACTACACTCTCTCTAGGAGGGCAGAAACAGACCCATACAAATGGGGCTAATTATAATGTGTGGAGCCAACGTGAGGAAGGGTTCCCTGTCATTTCTGTTGCTTAGAACTGGGCTGGGCTCCTGCCATACTGACTAAACTTTGTCTGAAGATTATCTAAGGACCACCTAATGTGTGTCGATGCCACACACGTCAGATGTGTCAGCCTCTCCCGGTAATGACTCTCTGACATAAACAGTAAGGAAGAAATATTACAATTACCAGGGGTGCTGAGGCCCAGCATGCATTTTCATGAGAGCCCTGGTGAATGGCAGCGTGAGCTTCAGCCTCCCTGCCAACCACTTGGGCCAAAGAAAGTGCTCATCCCCCCAACGACAATTAAAAGGAGCTAAATGAATTAAAAGGGCCCCTCCCCACTAAAGCACAGCAGAGGCTAGGGGCAGTAGCACTTGGATTTATAGGAGCCTCACGGCTGCCAAGTCCTAGGAATTGTGGGTCACGGGGGAGTCGTTTCAATGGTAACCTAAACGGCTTATGAAATTGGAGGCAATATGCATAATTTTACATTTCTGGGAGGCAGTTTTCATGCCTCTGTTTATGTTGGCTTCTTAGGTCAAGAGAAATGAATTTCCACCCAAAATCAGATTGAGAGAGAGGGCAAAAGGAGGGAGAGGGGGAAAGGCAGAGAAAGGGCATCCTTGCATTTATTAAAACAATTCTCATCTGTTCCTTGACAGTCAACAGGGATTTCCCCCTTCTTAGACAATGGGAGACCAGGCCTGGAAAGTGGAATGCTAGAGTTGTGTGTGTTCTAAGCCACATGTGAATCTTTTACCCACTCTGTGCTGCAGTTACCACACCAGTGGCTTCACTTTCACAGCCTTTGCCTTGGTGAATGGTTGCTATAACTCAGAAGGGTAGTGTACACCACCTGTGCCCTCCGGATGGAGCTCTCCCTGCCAGCCCTGGTGGGTACTCTAATTATGTCTGGAAGATAGTAAATATGACTGTGAAAACAGAGGGTTTGGGGAAGGGATCCTGGAATTCAATTGTCCCCAGAGTTCCCAAGTACCAGATGTTGACAAGCCACCGAAGCCAGGGGAGGGTGACCACTCAGTGTCCTACACATCCTGGTCTCAGGCATCAGGATCTGGTTTCCCTGTCCCCTGTCTCATTCTGTCAATTTTACAGAACCCCCAGGCAGCTTTGCGCTTTCCTCAGCTGGCCCCCTCCACCCCCCACATCTCCAAAGTCTTCCAGTGTGTGTTCTCGCTTGGCCATTACATGCACAAAGTCCATCAGAAAGCGTTTGTCTACACCCTCTTTATTCACTTTCAAAGGGTTAAACAGCCTATTTACTGGGCTGTCAACAAACCCGTCTGGTTTTGTGTGGTGAGGAGCCTTGTGTCCCCTGGCCTGTTCTTGTTACTGTCATGTAATATCCATGACAATTGTGTTGCACTTTTTTCGGGACTCTGTGGGGCTCAATCTGAGGGGCCACTTTAAGCCAGGAAAGACCTTTATTTGTGTGGATTTGAAAGAGCTTGAGACCGTTCTCCCCCTCAGAACCCTCTCCAGCAGGTCACTGCGGCTTCAAAAGGGTTTAAATACAGAGGCAGCGGTCAGCACTTTCATCATGTTCTAATACACTGAC
This sequence comes from Cricetulus griseus, assembly GCF_003668045.3. Taxonomy (NCBI): domain Eukaryota; kingdom Metazoa; phylum Chordata; class Mammalia; order Rodentia; family Cricetidae; genus Cricetulus; species Cricetulus griseus. The sequence continues at coordinate 167,685,617 of NC_048596.1, forward strand.
ATGGGCATTTGAGCCTGAAAGACAGGAGGGGAGAGTGATGCAGATTTCCCCTAAATTGGCCTGAAGCACAAAGCAGGGAGAGCAATTGAGTGACGAGGTAACCCCTCACACCCTCTTTTACACTTCTAACTAGTGCCGCACAAAGAGAGCCGTGGGAAGCTGCGAGCCAGGCTGGGCCATTTCCATGGGCCATATGGAAATTTTGTTTTGTGTACAGAGAAAGTGTCTGATAACAGTGACCTAACGGCCATATGCAGCCAGTGAATGGGCTGGAGGAGCCCACTCAACAATCTGACCCTCAACATATGGACTATCGGCCCACGGAGACTCGCTGCCATCTCACTGGCAGCCCCGGGGATTTCATTAGATTTGTTAATGAATTGCTCTATTGACTTAGATCTGAGCTTGCCTCATTAGAGGAGAAGAACGCAATTTTTATCTATGTTTTCGTGAAGGGGACCAGAGCGTTCCCTCCTTTGTGGAGTGGTGGGCAATCTTCCTGGCTGTCATCGGCTTTGAACTAATTTATTGTGTCAGCTGAAGAAGGCCCTTCCTCCCTTCCTTGCTCACTGAGGCCCCAGCCCTCTCCAAGCCTCTTCGGATCAATGTTTTCCTTGTGAGCGGATGTTTCCTGTGCTCCCACTCAGCTTACAAATAGCCTAACAAGATGTTGTCCTGGTGTTGTGTATTCAGGGTGTGAAGACAAGCCAGTTCTGGGCAACCCCACCACCACACCTGTCACAGGCAGTGTTTAAAGGTCACTGCATACTTAGGACAAGGGCTGACCACTAGTCTTCCCTGCCTGCCACCAGTCACTTAGTAGAAACAGGCAGAAGGGCTTTGGGGGGCAAATTCTTGCTACAGTCTCTTCCCTCCTTTGGGTGAGTTTGAGGTCCTTTAAATCCCCCCGTGTGGGCTGTAGTAGGAATACCTGGATAGTCTGGGCTTCTCCACATGGGATATCTTGAGTTTTAAGCAATAAGAACTACCAATTAACGTATTATTAGGTGTACACCAATAAAGAACCCATTACAGCTAATAGCGAGAGTAGAATCACACGGAATTAGCAAAATGAGATTCAATAAAATAGAAATCATAAAGATAAGCTTCTGAAGATTGGGTCTGTCTTTTTTGAACTTACTTCTCTAATAAACAACAGTTGGTACCCATCAGAGCCCCATTGGCTCATAGTTTCCAAGCCTGCCATGGACAAGAACTTGAATGGGAGAAGTTGATCTGTACTGCAATTCGGGGATGGTTTACCCTGTGGTGGAGGTCATGGGGAAGGAAGTGACAAGTTGTCTCAGTACTGCCTGTATGCTTCCCATGATGGAAAGCAGCACAGAGGTCCCCACACAGGCTCAGGAGTCATTTGGACACAGGAATTTGGGGGACAGCTAAAGGTTCCTCTGTGTATCACATGAAAGTCTAGAACCCTCACAAATCCAACAGCAACAACAATTTCGTGATTCCAAGAGTACATCTCATCCACAATGCAGAGAATGGTGGCTAAGCCACCATGCACCCTTCAAAAATAGGAAAGCATAAACAGGGTTCTCCAGTATGCTGCTGTCCTTCAGATGTGAAAACATTCTCTATTGTGTGTTAGTAGTATTGGTTCCCAGTTATTCCAAGAAAGAAGAACTCCCACATCAGGAAAGAAGAAGGGCTGGCTCACTGTTTGTTTTAGGCAAGGAACATGTTCATGGAAACTGGTCCAGTAAGACTTGAAGTCTCTGTACAGGAGGACAGCATTCTGAGGCTAGCTACTATAATCTGTTACCAAGTATGCTGTCCTTGCCTAAGCAGGCTCACAGGCTGTTGGCCTTGAGTTCCAATGTGTTTATCTTTACCTGTAGCCTTTATAACAGAAGTGTCACTTGGCTGGGTATAAAATTTTTGCTTTCCTCCAGAACTCCATAGGTACTATTCCACCATCTCTGTTGGTGTTAAATGTCACGTGTCCTTTATACCATTTGGTCAGTGATTTCATTCATCTCTGGACATGTTTTTAAAGTTTCAAAATGAAAGAGGGGCACCCTATTCCATAATATATTTTATGCTTCAAAACAATCCCCTATGGCTTTTACACTTCTATGAAAACTTGACCGAGCATAATTTACTTGAGTCACACTTTCTTTTCCTTGGAACTCTGCAGACCCATCCCAGTCCTCTTTCGGCTTGCACACACTCATTGGGATGACTTTTCTGGTGCAGCGCCTTGATGTGGTTCCTGGAGACTAGCAAATATTTCTTTCCCCTTGAAGTCTGAGAGCTGGAGCAGGAAATGACTCAGTGTCAATCATTTTCATCAGCATTTCCTGGAACACAGAACACCCCATGAGCTCCAGATTCACTTTTTTCTGTTATCACAGCTCAATATTTCTTGGTTCCATTTATGGATCTTTCCAATGCAAGGCCATTAATTATCCTTATCTTTGTAAAAGTCCAACTGAAGATGAATGTCAGTTATCAGGTTACTGTCTTGTATGCTGTGCCCAAACTCTGGTGCTTCAAAGAAAGCAAAGTATCTTGTTTTTCTTGGTTTCCTCCCTTGGATCCCAGCATTAAATAGATGCTCAACAAGCTGCTATGAAATTAACCTACAGATGACCTTGATGGAGTTTAGAATTTATTTTGATAGAAGTCCAAACATTGAAGTGTTTTGATGTGGGTGGCAGTGATTGACAGGACTTGTCGTGAGTACATATCCATGCCAAGTGTGCTGACTACAGGGTAAGGGTGGAGCCTCTGTGGCATGGTGGTGGTGGCCACAGATGTAGTTTGATAGGGAAAGTGTCTATGGTTAGAAAATGTGAATATTTTGGACTTCTGCAAGTAGAAAGATTCAGACTAGCGTCTCTGCTTAATAATGTGAATATGTATATCTTTCTGTTCCAGGAAAATTCGTAGAAAGTTCTTGACACACCTTTCCCTCTTGGGTTAGATGTGTAATTTGTCAGTTGATCTCTAGCACCAAACTCCCCCAAAGAGTGTGGTATTTCATTTGAGGGGAAGATCTTTGCAACCATGGGGGTCCTGGTGAGAAATGAGTGACTCATTTAATACGGCTTGGCTGAAGAGACGGTAACAGCTTGAACTGAGGAGATGACGCTGGGTTAGTGGTTTGGAAGTGTTGGCATGAAGGGGAATCAAGGACAGAGAGTGACACCATGGGTCCTGGTAAGAGGCTCAACCACATAAGAAGTTCTCCAACAAAGCTTTGAACCCACAACTGAGCCTGCATGCCCTGATAGAGTACCAGCTGAATCCAGTAGGGCCAGAGGGGTTCTCCTTCCTCCTCATCTCCCCCATAGACTATACCCACTTAGTCAGAGGCAATGACAGGTGAGTTATGCAATCACCCATAGAGACAAGACTTCCAGTCCCAAACTAGACTGAAAAGCACAGCATAGATATTGAAGGCATAATCTGTTCCAAGAAGATAACCTGACTATCAAACAAGTCAAATAAAAGCAAATAATCAAATTAAAGAAATTGAATTTCTATTGGGTTAGCAGGTGTATTAGTTTTTTTTTTTTTCATTACAGTGACCAAAACTCTGACAGAAGCAACTTAAGCAAGGGAGAATGTGTGGCTGACAGGGTCACAAGGCTTCAGGTCACATTGCATTCACAGCTGGGGAGTACAGATGAATGTTGGCACTAAGCTCATGTCTTAGTTTTGGTTTCTATTACTGCAAAGAGACAACATGAGCATGGCAATCTTATAAAGGAAAACATTTAAGTGGGATGGCTTCCAGTTTCAGAGGTTCAGCCCATTATCATCATGGCAGTAAGCAATGCAGCATGCAGGCAGACAAGATGCTGGAGAAGGAGCTGTGAGTTCTACATCTTGATCTGCAGGAAGCAGAGGGAGAGACTGCCACGTTGGATGTGGCTTGAACACATATGAGACCTCAAAGCCCCCTCCATAGTGACACACTACCTCCAGTAAGACCACACATACTCAAACAAGGCCACACTTCCTAATAGTATGTGCCTTTCAAATGACCACATCTCCCTTCCTCCTCTACACGGTCTCTGTCCTTATATAGAGGTGAGTCTTCTCAGTTAAATCCCTCAAAAAATACCCACACAGACAGACCTAGTGGTGAGTCTCCTCAGTGATTTCAAATTCAGCAAAGATGATGATGAAGTCGACCTTCACAGCAAGGAAATAAGCATTGGGAACAGCCTGTGTGGTTGAGGGCATTCTGGGGAGGCTATGTAGAGGTGAGGGTGTGGAAGGAAAAGATGTCATTGTGGGTTGTCTTTGGCAGGGGAAAAAGTAGCAACAACCTTCAAGAAGGTGCTCTGACACCTTCGAAGTCCCAAATGCCCACGCTGGTCAGTGGAAGAAATTTCACTTCCAGGAAGTCTTACCACTGATATATTCAAACATGGACACATGCTCTGTACATAAAGCTACTCATTACCACCGTAAATGTTATAGTAGAACATTGGCAAAAATGCAAGCATCCATCAATAGAGGACTGGTTAAAGAAATCATGATTCACCCAGACAATGAGCTACTACACAGTAATAAAACAAGAACGTGGTGTCTATCCTTGTAATGAGTTATGGAGGAGTCAAAAGAGTACGGTGCTAATGTCTGTGCCGGATGTGGGGAGGAAGATGGATAGGTTTTAACACTATCTCTCTTTGATTGTGGGCACACAAGGCACTGAGGACATTGAGGACTCTCATAATCTGACAGGAAGTTACGAGTGGGAATGGCACAACAGGGAAGTTTCCTTGTATTATTTAAGTTTTTCTGTAGGCTTTCCTATTCAAAAATGAATAGAATCCATACTGAAAACTTTTTTGGGAGCTTGTATTTGCCCTTCTTTGAGCTTTGAAACAATCATGTTGGAAGTTGCATGTGCAGAAAGGAGGAGTCTAGGGAGTGTGGCTTCCAGACTCCTAGGGGACCTGCTGCCACGATCCTGCTCGCCCCTAAGCTTGAGAGCCCCCAGGGTGTGAGGACCTTAAAAGGACAAGACCACTCTGAAGCATGCTGGCTTCAAAGTAGACTGGGAACAACAACCCACGACTCCCTCACAGGCCCTTCCTTCCAGGACAGGTGTCATTGCCATGGTGGCAAAGGTAGACAGAAGCACTGGGGTCTGTTGCTGCGATATGGACCTGCCCCCTAAGCCCCTTCATGATTTCCAGTTTCTCCGGGACCATCGAGTGGCAGGTACTGTCCCGTGCATTCTGCCACGGAGCTTGAATAATGGCTTAAATGGAAAGGCCTTCTCCAGCCCCTTTCCCACGATGACCACTAGGGATGCCAGCTCCTTTCCCCTGTAATGCTATGATAGTGTGTGCCATCGGTGAGCTGGTCTGAGAGTACTTGTCTTTTCATCTATTTTATACTTACTGCAATCATACTGCCTACCTCTCACCTTCCACACCTCATGTTACCAAAAGCCACGTTCCCTGACTGGACCCAAAAGTAGGGAAAGGGTCACACTAGCATGACATCACCAGGTAGTCACAGTGGGGGTTCCTTTCGTTCTGCACACTGGCCTGATTGGATGCTCTTCAGCCCCCCAGCAAATATCCAATGTGAGGTTTCTTCCCTTGATGTACTCTCTGCTTGGGACACTCTTCTCTTGGAATCAATATGGTGACTTTCCCCCTCTTCCTTCAATCTCCCACTTGAATGTCTATCACCCAGTGAGAGCTTCTGTAGCCACCCTGCGAGGGCAGTTCCCTCCCATAGAGGCACATCACATTTGCCAGCTTTGACGTTCCCACTAGATTTGATTACCATCTAGAGCGAAGAAGATCTCCTTTCCTTATTTGAAGTGTTATCTGTACAGGAGCTACAACAGCAGGCAGCATCATAAATGTGGGGTATTTAACTGTCTGTTTTGCTCACAGACACACTCTGGAATAGTGCCTGGCACACTTCCGTGCCAGTATTTGTTGAGTGACTGACAGAGTGGTGCCCTTAATCCCAATGTTTGTTTTATGTATCTCCTTACTCTTGTAGATCACCCACTAGACCAAACTCCTTCTACTGCTACCACCCCAGAGTCTCCCATGATGCTCAGTGACCTTCTGAGAGTTACTGTATTCTCAAGTGAATGGATGGATGAGTGAATGAAGGCCTTTTATCATACTACCTTAATACTGGATGAGGATACAGGACTGGAGTAAGTCATAATCAGAAACAACGAAACTATCTGATTCTCTACATTTAAGACTTATGAATGAGGTGAGCTCAGTCCTTTTAGTTGGGGAATGCTGAAACTGACTAGGGGAACTTCACTTTCTGTCTTTGCTTCTGGGTTGTGAAGGAGGTTGCTGAGCTGGGCCTTATTCACGAGAGGATGAGAAGCCTCCATGTGATGAGCTCGTATCTTTGTCAGGGTGTGCACTGAGCACTTAATTCCACATGTTATTTTGAATTTCATGACTACACCATGAATGAACTCAAAGCCTATGAGATCTAAATGTTCAAAGTCCATGGTAGGCTCAGGAAATGCTGTTCCCAAGCCGGGGGCACCATTTGGAGGCTATGGGACCTTTAGGAAGGCTGGCCTTGCTTTCATGAGGGACTGGCCTGGTGAAGGCTACAGCCTCTTCATCTGTTCTGGACTCACCAGGATGTGCACGTTCTCTGCCACATACTCTTGCTGTCAGGGACAGAGCTGTCCTCCCCAACCTCACCTCTCCTACACTCCCCCCTCCTCCCACCACCTACCCCACCCCACCCCCAGCATCTTCATCAATACTATGACTCAAACCCTGTGAAATCAGAAGTTGAAGCAGAGCGTTCCTGTATTACATTGTTTCCTTCAGGAATTGTGATCACTGCAACAGAACTGAAAGCTCTGGGGCTAGGTAGTGGTGGAGCTTGACTGACAACCAAGCCCGAAGACCTTTAAGTCTTCTGCCAAGTCTAAAATGCCTTCTACCCATCATCCTCACAAGACACACTCTCTGAGTGGAATATCCACATGGATAGGTGCCACAGTAGCCAGGCTAAGCTGGCTGCTCTAACATCTGCTCCCAGCCTTCAGGGTTATAACGTAATTATGGTTTACTTCTTATTCATGATGGGTCCTAAAGGGATCTGCTGTGTGTGTGTGTGTGTGTGTGTGTGTGTGTAAGTATATGTGTATCTGTGTGTATCTGTGTGTATGTATGTGTGCCTCTGTGTGTGTGTTCCTGTGTGTATGTATGTTCCTGTGTATATGTATATGTGTGCCTGTGTGTGTGTGGCTCTCTTTGTGTATGTGTACCTTTGTGTATGCATGTATATATGTATGTATGTATGTGTGCCTGTGTGTGTGAATGTGTACCATGTGTGTACATCTGCTCAGCCCTACTCTGTACAGTCACTGTGGGATTCTGTCTTCTCTTTCCTAATGGCTTTCCATCCCTAAGTCTCCTGCTAGAGTCTCCTAAGGAATCCAACACAGGGGGTCAGGAGTGAGCAGCGATGATGATGACCTGACTGGAGTTTGTGGACCATGTATGATATGACTCACTTCTGACCCCCTTCCTTTGGCCAGCATTCATTATAGGGCTGACCCAACTACTAAATAGCCTGGGAAATGTAATCTGTGAGCCTGGGATGGGGATGGGGTGGGATTTGGTAAATACAAAATAGCTTTTGCCCTAGGAAAGAGTGGAGGAGAATGTTCCAGAACTGAGTTCTGTAGCTCCATCTTATCACCCAGGTGTGTATCAGCTTTGCATCACCAGAACAGATTTCTCAGAGAACTAGCCTTTGAAGAGAGGAAGTTTGATTTATTTTAGAGTTTTGGAGATTCTAATTGTGGTTTCTGGCTCCATTGCCTTTGGTCTGTGGTGAAGCAGCCCATCATGGTGGAACAGATGGAAAAACTTACGTCTGGGAGCAAAGGGCAGGGAAAGAGGAAATAAAGCTGGGGTTCTAGTCACCTCTTCAGAGGTACACTCCAATGACTCAACACCCAAGGGCCTCTGCTAGCTAATTTTATGTCAACTTGACACAAGCTAGAGTCATCAGAAGATTGAGGGAGGGCTCAGCTCATATATGGGTGGTGCCATCCCTGGGCTGGTGGTCCTGGGTTCTGTAAGAAAGAAGGTCGAGCAAGCCATGTAGAACAAGCCAGGAAGCAACATTCCTTCGTGGTCTCTGCATCAGCTCCTGCCTCCAGGTTCCTGTCTTGTTTGAGTTCCTGTCCTGGCTTCCTTCAATAATCAACAGTGATATGGAAGTGTAAGCCAAATAAACCCTTTCCTCCCTGATTTGCTTTTGGTCATGGTGTCTTATAACAGCAATAGTAACCCTGACTACAAGGGGGCCTGGCCTCTTCGAAGTTTCACTATTTCCCCAAGGTACCACCCTGAAGCCCAATGGGCTTCAGGGATATTTCATCCAAGGAATGTCATTGGATTATTGTGGGTGGGGGTAGAGGAAGGGAGGAAAGAAAACAGATTTAAAAGACAGGTAAGTGTTAATCAGATAATAACAGGCCATTTGAGCTCAGGCTCTCCCCTTGCCAGTGGTCTCTGTAGCATACTATCTGGGCTAACCTTGTATTTTGGTCAGTGAGGGCTAGCCCTGGAGCCTCTTCCAGGAAGTTGGGGTGGTGGGTCCACAGGACATTTTCTGGGTTACTAAGGCTGACTGTGGCGTTGGGTTGTCACTCTGAATAAACAGCGGCTGTCAGGACACAGCCAGACACAGGATGG